>NC_056062.1:83784642-84529642 GCF_016772045.2 Ovis aries
CTCTGCTCCGGGACACTGCTGATGGGTCGCCTAGGCCGGCTCCCAGGAGCTCCCAGGGGAAAATGTAGGAGACAAGCACTTATTTTCTGTTACAGAAAACAGATGCTCCAAGAATTAAGAGGAGGGTTTGCTAGCTGAGGGAGATGGAAAAGATGTCAGATGGGGAACGAAAGGTAGGGTCAGCTCAGAGGCAGAGAAAGAAGGATCACGAGAGAGCTTGGATTTTAAATTCTTCCAGCCCACATGGGATTTGTTGGAGTTAAGGAGACTTGTTAAGTCGGGAGCCTCCTTCACCAAGACAGTGGGAAGGGGCAGGTTGGCAGGGGAGGAGGAGTTACCCTACCACTCAGGTTCCTGCCCGGCAGAGAGACTCAGAGAGTAGACACAAATATGAAAAGGCTGGAGAGGATGAGCTAGAGATGGAGGGAGGGATTAATGACTCTCCCAAAAGGGGAAATTAGATCTTGAAATTTCAAGAACTGAGACACTGTTGTTCTTAGAAAGCTTAAGAAAATGTTACACCAGTGTTTTAACAGGTGTGATTTCACCTGCTTGACAGCTGGAAAGAAGCCTGGAAAGGAGTCCCTGTCTTGGGCTGCGCCTTGAAGAAGAGGAGGTAAGGGAAATCAAAGAGCAAGTGAGGAAATGACTTCATGGTGAACAGCATCATATAGCCTTCCTTTTTGCTGTTGGGATTTTTTTTTTTTTTAAACTATCTGTACACTGATTCGAATTATTTGGAATCTTTTTAAATGAGTTAGCTACTTTGTTGTCTTGTTGCAGTAAGGAATACTTTTCCGTGATGGAAATGCTAGTGAAGAGGCTGTAAGGTCTGGAGCTGCTATTGTTCTCTTAAGGAAATTCAATCCTTATGTCTCTGATAAAGCAACAAGCACCTGAAAGCACTTTTGGCAGATGCGAGGGCATTCGCAGCCCCCAGCTGCCATGTTGTACGTCTCCCCCTCCCACTGGCCTCCAATGAGCTGTCCTATCTGAAAGGTCCTCTTTTTGCTGCACACTACAGCTTTCTACTCCTCTCCATGCCCATGGCAACTGTCCACACTAAAATGCCCCACGTCTTTCACCTGGACACTAGCGTTTCCTCTTTCACCCCAAACAGCATCATTTAAGCATTCATGTAAGAGTTGGGATTGCAATAATGCATGAGACACAGTCCCTGCTTTTAAGGTGCCCTTAGTCTAGTTAAAGGAGTAGGACAAGCAAGCTGATAAGGGAAGTATTATTTTAGTGCCAAGAAATGGAGAGGTTTTCAGTACACATCAGAGGGCCACCCAACCCAGGTAGGGGTTCAGGGGTGACTTTCTGGAGAAAGAGGGGTGCCACATTAGTAAAAGGAAGCAGGCGAAAAGGAAGGGACCCATACTGCAGCCTGCAGGTGTGGGTGAGCATGGCACATTGAGGAACTGTGAGAGTTTCTGAATAACATAGCCTCAGGAAAGCGGTAACAGGAAGACAGTAGCTGAGCAAGGAGACAGGAGCCGGCTGTGTTGGGTCTGTGTTACACTCATTTGTCATTGTCATTCATCTGTTCATGGTTTTGGGTATTTGCTATGCACAAAGCAAGAGACTAAGCACCATATCTTTAAGGGAGCTGAGAATAATTTCAAAAATTTGTTGATGAGAAAGATCACAGGTGAGGTGTTGGTTCTGGATGCAGAGAGGAGGACGTGGTTGATGCCTGTATACTGACCAGCTTCTTGTCTTGCCCCGGCTGTCCCCAGAGCCCATCTGCAGAGTGCAGCCTCTGTGATCCTGCAACTGCGTGACAGGTTATCTTTCCTCTTCCCTTATGAAAATATAACTGTGGGAAGGAAGGTGGAGCATTCAGTAGTCAGGAAATGAGTCAGGGACTGAGTAGAAGCAAGCTAGATGGTTGAGCAATTTTCTTAAATGATATATGAAAGGAGAATCTTGAAAAGGAATAGGATTTGACTTGACTCCTTACTCAGAACTTATAAACATGCTGGGCGACGTGCACTCGGTGGACCATCAATGCATTAGGAGCTATAATCTAGTTGGGTTTCTACAAAGTAACTCCAAGAGAAATGAAAAATGAGGGTGTTCGATTTCTGCAGAATCAATTTTTGAAAAAAAAAAAGTAGTGAATAATGGATGCAATAGAATGGAATAACTGAATAATACAATGGGAAGGAATTAAGAGCCAAAAAGGGAAAAGAGTGTTCGAAGATAATCTGATCCATGGCAAAGGGTTGTAAACTACCCTTTTTAGCAATAAAGGTACTTGGCTGGGGAAAAGAATAAGAAAAATAAAAAGTAATTTAAGATGAAAAAAAGAAGCATGTGAAATATTAAACACTTGGGCCATGCAAAATTGAAAAGATGGAGCAAAATTAAAATAATATATAAACTTTGACAGTTCCCACTTATTTTAAAAGCCATGTTGCTTCAACCTGGCTCCAAAAGTACTGCTACCTTCCTGATGGCCCCAGCTCAAAGCCCCTTGGTGGAAATGCTGAGATCTGCTAGACTCTCCTTTCTCTGTCTCCTCAGGCGACTCAGAGTTACCCCTTCTCTCTGCATCCACCAGGCCAGCCACTCAGCTGGACGAGTTCCTGCTCCTATACTTGGAATTCTGGGATAAGAGAGAGTGCCTGCTTCTGAGACAGCTGGCCAAGGTTCTGCAGATAAGACGATGAAGTGCGTTAATGGGTAATGAAGGCTCAAAAGAGTGTGATCCTCTTCTTCCGGACTCTCTGTTCTGGTGCCATCAAACTCCCTTTGCCTTTTGGTCTTTTCTCTCAAAGGATTTCTCTGTCTCAGCAGTCCTTGAAGGACAGCTCCCAGACCAGCTGAGTCTGCGTTACCTGGGGACTTATTGGTGGTGGAGGTTTAGTCGTGCAGTCGTGTCCGACTCTTGCGACCCCATGGACTGTAGCCTGCCAGGCTCCTCTGTCCATGGGATTCTCCAGGCAAGAACACTGGAGCTTATTAAGAATGCAGATTTTCAAGTCCCACTCAGACCTACCAAACAAGAAGCTCATTCCGGGTGAGGCTTAGGAGTCTGTGTTATGGAGTTCTGACATAGGTGCTTCTGATGCTCATTCACCTGAGAGAAGCCCTGCTCTGTCTTTGGCCCAGCCCGTCCTGGCCCCTTCTATCCCCACCAAAGCCCACCCCAAAGTCTAGGGCTTGACACACATGCTCTTTCTTAAGCCTCAACACAACCCTACGAAATATGTCTTTGTCATTTGTCATTTGCTCAGAAGACAAACCTGAGACTCTATTTGGAGAAGGTACTCGCCCTTGGAATAAGTGATATGTTAGGAAAGAGCTGAAATTTGAGTCTAATGTCTGGTCAATTCCCAAGTCTACCCGCTTTCTCTACGTGTTGACATTTTCTCTGAGCTTCACAGCCTCTTTTGACTTTTCATTTTCCAATCAACATTTTCTCCCTTTTTAAAGTCTCCCATGTCTACTTCAAAATACTTCTGTACTTGTCTGCCCTTTACCTCCTCCTGCTTAGAGAGAGGGAAGGAGGCTGTTTTCTAAAGGCAAGTCTTCCAACCTATGCTCTTCATGGAAATTCTTCCTCCTCCCTTGTCTCTCTGCCGTTTCTTCTTCCCTCTGCTTTATTTTCTCTTTTTTAGCCCTTCTGATCCTGTTCATCTCTTCCCCAAATTAGTTGTCTTTTTCCTCCTTTCATTTGTAACCATCAGACTCCCTTGTCTTCCCTTTTTTTTTTTTTTTAATATTCTCTCACTGAGTATCTCACCCATTCCCAGGATTTCTTTTTGGATGAAATTCACATCTGTTTCCAGTCTTGCTTCTTTCCTTTAATACAGATCCATGAATCAAGCTTCTTCCTGGACTTTGCATTCAGCCTCAGCCCAATGTGCCTAAAACAGAGCTGATGGTCTTTCTCCAGATCTGCTCCCGATCTGCTTAGCAAGATCATTCTCTCCCCATTCTGTCAGGAGGGAAAATCTTGTACTCAGCCTTCTCTTTCACACTGTTTATCCAGTCAGTCTTCTTTAAATGGTCTTCATATCCTGTCTTCTTACTTACATCTCCCAACCAGACTGCAAGCTCTTTGAGGGATGAACAGAATCTTATTCCCCTTATCTCTCTACATCTAGCTTATTGTTTTGCAGGTTAAAGGTGCTCAAAAATTATCAAGTGAATGTATAGAAAAATTAAAGGATTAAAAAGTGACACTTGTTATTCTCAGAGGAAGAGGAGAGAAATAGATCCTCTAAAGGTAAGTTAAAATAACTTATTGACAGCCAAGGTGACTGTTAAAATGCTTGCTGAATTATTAGTCCTGGAGAGCAAGAGGATGGAGACCTGAAAGACATATCAAATAATGAATCAAAGGATGGTCCCTGTAGCCTTCTGTTAAGAGGCAGAGATATTTCAGCATCTTAAGAATCAAGTACTACAATCTTTTATGAGACTAGAAAATCATTGTAGGTCTCATAAATTTCCCTCTTCTTATTGTTCCAAAGGCTTAATTTAGGATGAGTCACTCCATAAATCTAGGCAAAGATGACTAATGATTATAATAACAATATCATAAATTATATGGTATCTTTCCTTCAAAGGAAAACTGGATCTAATTTATTCTCACAGTATTCCCTATTGGTTTCTAGGGCCCGGGATCATTATTGCTATTCTTCAGCTGGAAGGTATGGAAACTTGCCTTCCCATTTTTTCCTCATTGCCATTCCATACACTATGGCTGTACCCTTAGGCCTAGCCAAGTTTACTTCCAATTGGATTTCTACTGTTTCCTCATCTTCGTCAGTCACCAAGACTTAGATGGGTTTTCTTTCCTTCTGTTTGTCATACCACATTCCCAAACAGATATCAGAACAGTATTATAGCTTATTAATTGTCTAATGTTGCCTAAGAAATTCACCGACTCGATGGACACGAATTTGGGTAGACTCCCGGAGTTGGTGATGGACAGGGAGACCTGGCGTGCTGCAATTCATGGGGTCTCAAAGGGTCAGATACGACTGAGCGACTGAACTGAACTGAACTGAACAAGAAGGATATTAAGCACATATTTACTAAGTGATCTGGTTAAAGTCACAGGTTCAATAATACTTATAATAGTACTTGAGTCATTAGAGCATGAATCCATATCTTTTGATACTAAGTTTTATATTTGGCCCATAGATCTATTATTTTATAAAAAGTTAAGTGGAACTTTAGAACATTTTCCCTAGTAAACCCTAGTAATGAGTTAATCTTGAATAATTATCTTAGGAATATAATGGCAAAACATAATGCCTTGGATTTTAAGAATTATTTCTTTATGAGTTCAATTTGCTTTGTGTATATTATTTTTAAATAACTTTATAAAATAGGAAAAGACATATTCTTATCTTTCCCATCAGAGATGGAGTTGATAATACTTCATTCATCCATTCATTTGTTCTAAAACTATTTGTTGGTTGCCAGTTGTATGCTAGAGGTCTGCTAGGTGCTGAGTATGTAATGTGTTAGTCACTCAGTTGTGTCTGACTCTTGGTGACGCCATGGACTGTAGCTCGCCAGGCTCCTCTGTCCATGGGATTCTCCAGGCAAGAATACTGGAGTGGGTTGACAATCCTTTCTCTAGGGGATCTTCCTGACCCAGGGATCAAACCCAGGTCTGTGGCATTGCAAGCAGATTCTTTACCATCTGAGCTACCAGGGAAGCCCAAGTATGTAATAATGGACAAATGAAATGGTCCTTTTCCTTGAGGAGCTTAGAATAAGATCCAGACATTAAGTGAAGAAACACATAAAATGATACATACCTTCAGATTATGATAGGTGTGATGAAGCGAAGAACTGAGAGGTATTCAAAAAGGTCCCTTTGATAAAGAAAACTTTGCTGTGAGATGAAGAGCAGGAGTTAGGCTGAGTGTCATGGAGATGACTCACCATGTGTAAATGACTGGAATGCAGCTGAGACCCTGCAAGGCAGAGCGTGGACTGATGGTAGTGGGAGAGGAGGGAAGTGTCTCAGGAGGAGGCAGAGGAAGAGGCAGGAAGGGGCCCTGCCAGATAGGACATCATCTTATTGTTCATAGTAAGGGAAATCAATCCTGAATATTCACTGGAAGGACTGAGGCTGAAGCTGGGCCACTTGATTTGAAAAGCTGACTCATTGGGAGAGACCCTGATGCTGGGAAAAATTGAAGGCAGGAAGAAACAGAGGATAAGATGGTTAGATGGCTTTATTGACTCAATGGACATGAGTTTGAGCAAACTCTGGGAGATGGTGATGGACAAGGAAGCCTGGTGTGCTGCGGTCCATGGGTTGCAAAGAGCCAGACGTAACTAAACAACAACAAAGTGTTTGAGATGTTATTTTAAGCGCAAAGGAAAACCACTGAAGGATTTTAAGCAGAAGAATAGGCAGAATCAAAATTTTATTTCAAAGGAGCCTTATGTTGCTTTGAGGAAACATAGATTAGAGAGGTGTGAGAGTGAAGGGCCAGGTAGGAAGCTCTCAAGTCGGTCTAGATATGTACATTTCAGGGCAGTCACCAGAGCAGTGGGCAGATTTAAGCTATATTTTCAAGTCACTTGAGTAGAACTTAGTGGTGAATTGGAAGGAGCTGAGGTGAGCAATGTGGGAAAAGGAGGTGCTCTGTTACTGAGTCTCGAGGTTACAGCAAGAAGGAGCCTTGGATGCTATTGATTTCATGCCCCATTTCAGAGAAAACAGAATTGAGTTTCCATGAGGTGAGGTGATTTACCCACATAAGCAGTGAATTTATTATAGGTAAAGAAATAAGTGTTCAAGTTTGAGAGGAATAGGCAGGGGAATTAAATAGAGTCTGTTTCTATCTAATTCTTATTTCTAAGAAAAATACTTGGAACAACTATGATGAGAAATGCACCACTGATTTTATAAATATTTGCAAGGGGTCTGAGCATGTAGAAAAACGTTTCCAGTTCCTTTCCCTGAACTTCTAAGTGACTCATTGGTTGGGAGAGTGGTCTCCTCAAATGATACTAAGTCCTTGATATCGGCTTCCCTGGTGGCTCAGCGATAAAGAGTCCACCTGTAATGCAGGAGATGATGGTTCGATTCTTGGGTGGGAAATATTCCCTGGAGGAGGGCATGGCAACCCACTCCAGTATTCTTGCCTAGAAAATCCCATGGATTGAGCAGCCTGGTGGGTTATAGTCCTGGGATTGCAAAGGGTCAGACACGACTGATGTGACTGAGGACAAGCACAAGTCCTTGATATTCAGCCCAGGTTTTCACTTGTTTGATGTCAGATGCTATATTTTATTTGAAATTATAATAGAAGCTAGTATTTCCTGATCTGCCCCTTAAAAGAACACAGGGAGCTGTATTCTTTATGTGAGTTATGTTCATCAATGCAAATTTTAATTTTTGTGTTTGTTTCTTGCTGATGCAAAAAGAATTGACTGCTGAGAAGTGAGTCACAGTCCTTAGTCCTGCTTTGGTTGATGTAGCCTATTCTTGGAAAGTTTGACTATTTGTTAAAATAAATAGTAATTTTCAATGATCCTCTTTGGCAGCATGAGGCTCATATTCAATGATAATAATAACTATTAATGTTTTAACAATAAAAGCTAAAACAAACAGAGCCATTTCCTATATGCCAGGCACTGTATCAAGATTGTTAACATATTCTATTTGCAGTCATACAGCTAATGTTGACAGAGCTGACATTCAAGCCCAAGTCTTTCTGACTATAGATCCCATGTCCAAACCCATTCACCTGTACATCCATTCATCCATTCAGTAAATGTCAAGCAACTGTGTGCTAGGACTGTTCCAGGAGCTGGGAATATTGCCAGGAAAATATGGACAAAAATCCCTGCTTTCATGAACTTATATTCTATTTGGGGGCAGAAATGGGTAAGGTAACTAAGCAAAATAAATAAGTGAAGTATATAGTGTGTTAGAAAGCCATGAACGCTATGGAGAAAAATAAATGCAAGTGAAAGGAGGTGTTGAAAATTTACAAATTGAAGGGCTGGAGAGACTGTTTCATTGAGAAGGTAATATTCGAGCAAGGTCTCCAAGGAGAAAAGGGCTGAGTTCCGTGGCTCTGGAGAAAAAGAGCATTCCAAGCAGAGGGAATAGCGGTGCAGGGCTCTCCCTTAGGAGTTGCTGGGCATGTTTGGGCATGAGCTGGGAGGCCAGGGTAGTGGTGGGGGGTAGAGTAAGTTGTGGGGAGTAGATGCCATTAGTGATGGAAGGCCAAACTGTTTCAAGCCAGGGTAAGTTTTTGTATTTTAAACTATATAAGATAGACAAAAGTCTTATATCAGAATTCTATTTGTCATGCTGTTACGAGGTTAGGTTTGTTCACAGTTCACTGGATGTCTCTGAGAGGCTTCCAGTTCAAGAGGGAGGAGTAGAAGGCCCTGAGCTTATCTTCTTCTGTGAGAGCACTAGCTGTCCAACAACTAGCTGTTGAACAACCATTGGCAGGAGGGCACTGCTGCTGCTAAGGCACTTCAGTTGCGTCCGACTCTGTGCGACTCTATAGATGGCAGCCCACCTGGCTCTGTCCCTGGGATTCTCCAGGCAAGAACATTGGAGTGGGTTGCCATTTCCTTCTCCAATGCATGAAAGTGAAACGTGAAAGTCAAGTTACTCAGTTGTGTCCGACTTTTAGTGACCCCATGGACTGCAGCCTACCAGGCTCCTCCATCCATGGGATTTTCCAGGCAAGAGTACTGGAGTGGGGTGCCATCACCTTCTCCAAGGAGAGCACTGGGACCCACCAAAAAAAAAGAGAACCCACATCCAGAGAAAAAGAAGAAGTCACAGCGAGGCAGATGTCTCTGAGAACTGACAAACGACAATGACGCTGCTCCCTGGGCTTTTCTGGTCTCCTGAGAAAAGCTATGGTTTTTCCAGTGGTCACGTATGGATGTGAGAGTTGGACCATAAAGAAAGCTGAGCGCCGAAGAATTGATGCTTTTGAACTGTGGTGTTGGAGAAGACTCTTGAGTTCCTTGGACTACAAAGAGATTAAACCTAAATCCTAAAGGAAGTCAGTCCTGAATATTCATTGGAAGAACTGATGCTGAAGCTGAAACTCCAATACTTTGACCACCTGATGTGAAGAACTGATTCATTTGAAAAGACCCGGATGCTGGGAATGATTGAAGGCAGGAGGAGAAGGGGGAGACAGAGGATGAGATGGTTGGATGGCATCACAGACTCGATGGACATGAGTTTGAGTAAACTCTGGGAATTGGTGATAGACAGGGAGGCCTGGCATGCTGCGGTCCATGGGGTCGCAAAAGGTCAGACATAACTGAATGACTGAGCTCAACTGAGGAAGCAGGAAGTTAGTTGTGTGGCTAAAATTTTGGGAGCCAAGTGGAGGGTGGGTTTTATTCAACTTTGCAACTTGTCTGTCAATCCAATATTTATAGTGCTTTAGAGCAGTGTTTTTTAAACTCAAACGTGCACATCTGCTACCCTGCTGATGTGAACAAGCAGATTCTGATTCATTATGTCCAGGGTGGAGTCCAGGAGCCTGCATCTCTGACAAGCTCCCAGGTAAAGTCAGCACTGCTTAGGTTTTGGTCCATACCTTGAGAAGCAGAACTTTTTAGAGTCTGCAAAGACTTTCCCATCCATCATCTCATTTTAATTTGGCTCTTCATCAAAACCCTGAGTTAATTGGTTCAAATATTATCATCTTCATTTACAAATGAAGAAATTGAAGCTCAGAGGGGGGTGAGATGACCTGGCAGAGGTCATATGGCCAAATGGTGGAGCCGTGACTTGAATTAGTTCCCTGGCTTCCAGACAACAGCTGCCCTTGATGGCTTTTAAGCTCTGATACATAAAAGCATGCTAATGAATATTTTTAGCTGGTGCTTGCATGCGCACGCGCACACACACACACACACACGTGTGAGGCCAGGGCTGGGGAGGGGTAGAGAGGGGGATGATATAGCCTCGCTGAAGCTGCAGCTGCCCAGAGGCCCGCCTTGGCAGCAGCCCCTGGAAATGAGCCAGTCATCGCGCCATGCCCTGGAAAAATGTCTTCCCATGTGCTTCTCTTCCGTGCAAGGCTGGCCCCCACCTCTGGCTGGGAACATTTTCTCTGCATGTACTTTACCCATGAGCTAAACTGCATGGACCTCTGAGGTAATCTGGTCCCACGCTCATGCCCAAGTCGCAGAGTTATTTACTGTCAAGCTGGAAAATACTGCTTTTCTCACCCAAGGAGAGTGCTGTTCTCAGAGCTGAAGCACATCGGTTCATACTGAGCTCCAGCTTTTGGGGATGAGCAGAAATCTTTGAAGCGTTTCCAACCAAATCTGTGGGGAGGTGAACAGATTTTTCAGCTGCAGGATTCCAGGTGAAGGAAGTGTGTCCCCCCACTTGTTTACAAAGCAGTGCAGCAGCTGTTCGGAGGCCCCCACTCCCCTGGACAGACAGGCATTTGGATGCTGTATGGAGCCCTCCAGACAGTCTGCTCGGGCACCCCCCAACTCCCCCACCCTGCCCAGAGCCCTCATCACCATCAGCCACCGTCAGCACCAAGAGCTCAGTGCAGGAATGGCACGAGGGCCACGCCTGGCTTCTCGGATTCAGTTTTGCTGGGCTCTTTTTATTAATGTTAAAAAAACATCAGGCTGCCTCTCAAATATGATGCTTTGAGAAAAATGATTCACACCCTTTCTTGCCTCCTAAGCCCTGCTGAGAAACTTTGCCTCAGAGACACGGGCATGAGTTTCTTTGCCGCTGCTGTGAGTAGCTCTATCCGTCTGCCTCTGCCCATGCGCCCACCCTTACAGACTCAGCCCCTGTCCCATGTCCTCTGCTGGATGCTTCTGGGACACACGCTGCACAGCGATGGCTTGCTTTCCTAATTCCTAGGACTCCAAGGGTTTTACTGCTATGGGACATCCATCCTGCACTGCCTTGGAAGGTTCTAGTAATAATGGAGATGGCAACGGCTAGCCTCTACAGTGCAATTCCCATTCATTCCACATCGTGCTAGGCACTTTGCATGAATTGTCCCATTCATGCTCAAAATGGACCTCATCAGGTTGGTACTATCATCTCCATTGTAAGATGAGAGAACTAAGGTGTAGAGAAATTAGGACCGGAGTTTGCCCAAGGTCATATAGCTCCTAAATCTGAGTCCAGACTAGAATTAGGTGTGTTTGGATACTTTTTATCTTTCAAATATGTAAAGATAATGCCACTTCTGTTATTATGCTGTTAACTCTCTCAGATGGATGTGTGTGAAGCTCACTCAGTCGTGTCCGACTCTTTGCGATCCCATGGACTGTCGCCTACCATGCTTGTCCATCCTTGGGATTCTCCAGGCAAGAATACTGGAGTGGGTTGCCATTTCCTGAATAGCAGTCTTCAATAAACATCCATGTATGTCAGCAACAGCTACTCTGAAGGCACTTCACCTTAATGCTACTACTTAATACTACTACTATTGTTAGCAATTACAGGGATTCAAATGATTGGGTAGCTGTAGTGGAATATATTGTGTGTATGTGCGTTTAGTTGCTTGCTTCAGATATCTTTGGAGAAACCACTGTGTTTCCATTCTTAGTCCTTGTGATGGGGTTTAGTGTGAACTTCTCACCCCCTCATTCCAAGCTGGCACTTGGTACTTGCCAATTAGAATAGTCCATACCACTGGACATAGGGATGGATAAGGAGACTGATACAAGAGCATCAATTTGAGACTGTGAGTACAAAGAATTATATAAGCCTGAGTCTACCTGGGGCCTCCTTTGCCCCCATCTGAGTACAGCCAGCCTAAGAAGCAAGCCAGCATCAGAGAGAGTAGGGCTGAGACACACAGAAATACAGTTTTAATGAGAAATTTGAACCCCAGGATCCAGCTGAGATTTATTCCTAGATTTTTTCAGTTATAAAAACAAATGCCTCTTCTATTTCTGCCTAAGTTATTTTTGAGTTGGGTATTTTTCCCCTTATAGTTGGATGAGTCATGACTAATACAATCCATTAGGGAAAAACTTTACATTAAACGACAAAGAAGATATAACTAGATACATTATTTGGTCCTGGATGGTTGCCTCCTGGTCTAGGAAAAGTGTGACATTAGTGAGCCAGTTGGCAGAGTTTGAATATGGCCAGTAGATTAATTAGTGGTGTTTATTGGTGTTAGTTGGAGAAGGAAATGGAAACCCACTCCAGTGTTCTTGCTGGGAAAATCCCATGGACAGAGGATCCTAGCGGGCTACAGTCCCCGAGGTTGTAAAAGAGTTGGATGCGATTTAGCAACCAAACAGCGAGTATCAAAGCACATGGCCCCTTTTCCTTTAAATAACAGTCATTGACCAGCAAGGGTTTCCTCTTTTTAAATCTAGATTTTAGATTTTAATCTAGATTTTCTGCAATGATTGGGGTGTTCTAGACATGGTCAAGATCTGTACTGTTACATGCACTACTGAGCACTTGAAAACTGGCTATTGCAACTGAAGAACTGAATCTTTAATTTTACTAACTTTTACTTAATTGAAATTTAAATACCTACATGTGGCTAATGGCTATCCTATTGGGTAGCAAAGATCTAGACCATTTTTGCACTACATAAATGAATGTACTGATGCCTGATAACTGTAATAGGTGGAATGACCAAAGAATCACAACTTCTCCACCCTGTCTCTGGTGGCTTCCCAGGAGTCCTTTCTCTGTTTCTGAATCCAGAACTCATGTTCTTCCCCCTAGAGAGAGCTCAGAGAGGTGAATTACTTGTGCACGTCTTCTTATGGCAAAGGCCTTATCAGCTCAGCTTGTGCAATGGTAGGTGAAGGAAAACCCCCACTTTTCAAACATAGCTATCCTGCTCTGGTTCCTCCACCCTGAGAGCTGTGTGAGACAGGCCCTGGGATATCATTACAGCTCCCCATGGTCCAGATCACGCCAACTCTTTGAATGAATAAAGAAAAATAGACACAGCAATATCCAGATTATTCTTATTTGTCACCTACATCTTCTAAGTTTGCTGAAAGAAGGTGGAGACAAGTCTTAAGATATTACTTAACTAGAAAGTCATCTAGTTGTTAAGAGTTTTGGGCATTTAAATTCTGATTCCATCATTTAGTATATGTGAGACCTCTGTGGAGCCATTTATCCTCTATGAATGATGGGTTTTTGCAATTGAAACAAGGGGATCAGTAGTATTTATCTCCTGGTAGCTTAGTGAGTACTAAGTGGGACAGTACATATGGAAGACGGAGCAGAGTGCTCCATAACCATCCACTGTCCTCACTGTTTCATGCTATTGCTGACATCCACAGGGTAATGAAAGTAATAAAGGGCACAACACACAGTGATGATTCCCTAACAGCTTTCCACACTAGGGCTCTGCACTAGCCTGCAGCATCTTTGAAATGTCGCTGAAAGTCTGAATGGAGATTCTCTCCACAAACGGCTGAGTATCGACTGAAGTGAAGTAAATGAAGATGTATGGTCAGGAAGATGAATGTCTGTCTGGCCCTGTTGCTGCTTTTCACTGCTTGGCACCTTCCTTTTCATCTTTCAAATGTGTCAAGGGCTCTTGCCAGTGGAGTTTCAAAACAGTTGTTGCTCTTCTTTTCTCTAAGGCTGAAGCACGCAACACTTTGAAACCTAGTGAGGAGGCCACGTCCTTGCTCAGGGTGCCAACCTAGATGCTGTTCAAAATAATTCGATTGGAGTTCAGGAAGCATTTATTCTAAAAATTATTGCGCAACTCCTACATTATGCTGGCTGCTGAAGACTTAGTAAGGAACAAAATGGACACAGTGTACAGCCACCCTCATGGAGTTTGTGATCCAAAGATGTTGCCTGATGACAACATGGGAGATGGTTTAGCACCTTCTTTGAGGATACTGGTTATCTTCCCCAAATCATTTTCTCATTAAGACAACACCACTGATGAAGCCTGCAGGTATGTGTACGTGGGTTGAGAGAACATTATTTGTTTAGATGCTGAAGCTTCTCTTGAGTTTTGTATTCTCATCCTGCAAAGATAACACTTCCAGGTTTCCATGCAGTAATGTTATGGCTGGATTCAGGTGTAATGGTGCAATCCCATCCATTAGAGGAAGGAGGAGCCTTGTAAGGTCATACTATCACATAGTTTAGTCCCACAGATTGTCAGCTCATCTTATCCGGATTTCTGTCATACTCACTTTAAAATAGAGAGGAAGCATCTCAGCATATACACATTGGGAAGCAGGTTCACTGGCATCAAATATCTCAATCGCTAGAGTATCCATTTAGATATTCCTCCTGTGAACATGAACGCAGTACCCCTGCTATGCCAGACCCCGGCAGGATTTTGGAAGCACTGAATTTACTTCGTTTTCTGGGAGGCATCTGTTTTCACTAGTATGAGAGTAATGTGGTTCTGTAAATTTATACATTCACAAAAATTCTTTTAATGGGACCCTGTTCCCAGTTTCCCAAAACTGCTGTGTTAGGATTGCAGTCAAAGAATTAAGGGATCAATGGGTATGCAAAATCAGGCTTTCCTGTCTCATGATCTCTTTTGACTTAATTCCATCACGGGTGACTGCAGTGTACGACTGTGATAACTCAAGACAAACACATGGGAGTTTTGACCTCCTTTAGCTCTTTTTACTTTAGTGGACACATTGAGTCATGTGCCCTATTAAGCACCATGAACAATAATGTGCATTTGTGTGGATTGTCTTACATCCTTCCAACCCCATTCCTCTGACATAGGTATTATATTTGTTGCCACTTTATAGATGAGGATATGGGGACTCAGGTGTTCAGATGACCTGCCCCAAGATGATAGACCTGGATTGCATATTAGGGTATTTGAACCCCAAACCATTCCAGAAACTTGTATACCTGAGAGCATGCTTGCATGTCCAGCTTCTTTCTAGTCACTGTTAGATGGACAGGCATAGTTAAGATCTCAATAAATACTGGTCAGTTATCAGTTTGAGGCTCTATGGCAGAGTGCAGTAGGGGATGGGAGAATTGAGATTTAATTACAATTTTAAAATATCTGTTTTCAATTCCTACTTGGTCCTGACTGTGATCGGCCATTTCTCTGTACATTTGAAATTCAGATAAACCGGATTAGAATCACCAGCTCTACATCCTGCTTAATGTCTCTTCTGACCCCTAGTTTTATTCTCCTGCCTCCAAACAGGTTCTATTTCTGAGCCAACTTGATGCAAAATTCACCCCCTGCAAGTTTCCAACAAGACATCTAACCTCATGATGCCATGTTTTTATACTACTTCTCCTGACAGTCTTGAGGTCCCATTGCACAGTTCAAATATTTTGCCTAGTGGCAGTTGGTGCTGTCAAACTCACTTTCCCCTTCTGCTGCTCTCTGGCCCCAGACAGCCGCGTCACACATTTCCCAAGTCTATCAGAAATCCATGCTTGAGTCCCCACCGGGAGACCTCTTCTCGCACCTTCCTCATGAGGCAGTGTCTCTTCTCCCTCTTTATTTTTCCTTTTTTGGAAAACTGATGAATAAATTCCTCTGCATTTCAACCCTTAACAATTTTATGCACATTCTCATTGAATCCTTACGCTCACTCTTTTTTTGTTCTGATTTTATGATGAAGAAACAGGATCAGGAATGTTGTGGATCTTGTCCAAGTCCAGCTGGCACCAGGGGAGCTGTGTAGGGAACCTTCACCCTTGACCTGAATTCCACGGCTCTGTCCACCCCATCCTGCCTCCCTGGTCTGAGGGAGGCGTAGTGGAGAGGATGAACAATTCTGCCTTAGCTAGTCAGCTCAACAGTGCTTCTCAGTGGAGGGAACTGATATTTTGGGTGGGAAGGTTTGCTTCAGGGAACTCTCCTGGGCTTTGCAGGATGTCTTCTGAAAAGTGAAAGTGAAAACGCAAGTCGCTCAGTTGTGTCTGACTCTTTGCGACCCCATGGACTAAGGTCCCTGGAATTCTCCAGGCCAGAATACTGGAATGGGTAGCCTTCTCCAGGGGATTTTCCCAACCCAGGGATCAAACCCAGGTCTCCCACATTGCAGGCAGATACTTAACCAGCTAAGCCACAAGGGAAGCTCAACAATACTGGAGTGGGTAGTCTATCCCTTCTTCAGCAGATCTTCCCAACCCAGGAATCGAACCGGGGTCTCCTGCATGGCAGGCAGATTCTTTACCAACTGAGCTATGAGGGAAGCCCCTGGCATCTCTGGTCCTGCCCATAAAGTGCTCCAGTCATTGTGGCAAGTAATGAAATGTCCCTAAACTTTCCTGAAGATCATCCTCTGGGGAGGGGGTGGTACTGGCCCCATGGAGAAGAGTAGACCATCCCTATGGGTCAGTGGACTGATAAATCATTTCAATGTTAAGCAATGAATTGGAAGGCGGGCATGAATATATCCACCCCTACTCGTGTAGAAGTGGCATTGTGAAGCAACACGGTCAGAGGAGAACAGAGGGCAGTAGGAAAGCAGTGGCCTCCTCTCCTCTCCCCCGGCCCCCCCTTAACACAGAGATCCCACAGAAGGCCCAGACCACAAGCTCATTCTCCTTCCCTGAAAGTAAACGGTGTGTGGAATCCAAAGCAGCAGGAAACGCGAGACCCAGGAAGTGGTTCTTCGGAAAGCAGCAGGAAGGGAGTAGCTGGCTTTAGTGGTAGAGAAATCACTTGGCTAGGGAAAGGAGGCCTGGATCCAGGGACAACTACAGGTCCTCTTGGCCATGTTTCCCAGTTTGGGGACCTTGGGAGATCAGAAATGCTGGTCATTTTATTTACTGAGGGTTCTTAATACTTTGTTATGTACAGCTTAGCCTGCTAATGATTTTCACATTTCCCAGCTGCTTCAGCCTGAATCATCTTTATCCCTTAGGAAGAAGGAAAGTCCAAGGCCATGATTTGATTCTGTTTAGAAGCCATAACCCTCGGGCCCAGACTCAGGACTTGTGCTGCTCTCTTTGGCAAGTCACAGGCTCTGGGTTAGGGAGACGCATGATCTTAGATGTTAGCAGAGTCAGATGCGCCCAGTGGAAACAGTCTGGCTAACTCACAACAGAGTCTCAGCCCTCTTGGCTCTTCTCCAGAAATCACGTCTGCTAGGATTTCTGCAACAGATCTGGTAGTTGCTGACTTGGAGAACTTGTAAGCTGTTTGTGAATTCACGGTGAATGGCCCTAACTCCAGACACAAATTCCCATTGATAGTAAGGGACTGGAAATGTACAGAAAATGCATTGAAAGCTTTTTTTGTGAAGCGTGTGTGTGTGGAAGAGAGAGACAGACACAGAGATAGAGAAAGAGAGAAACAGAAGCAAGGAGTGTGTGATATAAAAATAATTTAGGTTGGTAGAGGCTGGACAGTCTCTAAATGGAACATTTTGCATAGATGGTTACGTTGGGAAGGAAGTCAGACTGGAATGATAAGTTATAATGATTTTCCTAACACTAAACATAACTTAACCTCTCAAGACATTCTACTAAAACATAGCATACTCTACTAAAAGGCCAGTGTATAACTTTTGATAATTGAGAGAAACAGGATAGGCAGACATAGGATATAGGAGGATTGATAAAGCTTACCAGAATTCACAGATTGTGTGTGTATGTGTGTGTGTGTGTGTGTGTGTGTGTGTGTGTGTGTGTGTGTATGGCACATTCTGTAAACCCTTTTAGTAGAAGATCAGATTATTTTCTAAGGGCTTTTCATTTTTGAAGCACCAGTGACTTCTTGTGTTTTTTTTTATTTATTCAATACATGCTTCTTAGATACTGACTCCATCGCTGGTACCATTCACACACCACTTTTGTGTGGATGAGTATGCCTGTGGTGTGTGGGACAGATGGTAAGTTATGGAATTAGGAGAATAGATAGGAACTGGCTATTGCAGATTTACTGCTTGTTGGCTAAGCAATGATTCCAAAAGAGCAGAAGAAAAATCATATTTATGCCTAATAATTGATTGCATGATATCATTGATTGGCCAGATTTCTGCTGTTAGCTTCTCTCTGGAAACAGCTTCTTAGGATGGGCAGATGTATGTAAATAATTGTGTGGACAAGTACGGCCTTGCTTCTTTGTGGACCAAATAGTGTTTGAAGAGCCATCTTAAATCTTACAGGGAGTCTAGAGAATTGAAATTGTGGGGGTCAACTCTTAGAAGAATGATGCTGGTAAGTTGATTTTGAGAACTAGAACTTGGGTTTACTGGTAGGACATGTCTTCCCAGCCATTGTCACTTGAAGATGATGTTAGGAGCCTTTAGAAGGGTCTTAGCTCTTTCCAATGGCAGGAGAGCAGTGAACATATTTATCTAGCATTAACTTAATAACATCTAAATAGAACCCTAATGACCTGAAGGGGTTAAAATAGCTCTTCCTATTGCTCAATCAAGTGACCTACGATGTACAGACTGACTGCTCTGAGTCAGGAGAACAAAGTCCAGTGAAAAAAGACAAGAACAACCAATCAGGAATCAATCATCTGTTTGAGTGTCTTCATACTGTTCTGCTTATCTGGTACTATGTACCAATCATCTCTAAACATAGTGGTTCAAGATAATTTATTATTTTTTTCTCATAGTTCTGTGGGTTGATGGGGCTTAGTTGGATGCTTCAGTTTCTCCTGTCTGAAGGCTGGATCAGGCTGACTCACTACACGGCTGGCACGATAGTGGCTGTTGGCTAGGAATTCAGCTTGGATTGTGGGCTGAAGCATCTGCACGTGTTCTAAGGGCATTGCCATGTGGCTTGAGCATCTCATGGCATGGAAACGGAGTTCCCCAAAGAAGGAGCCCTTGAGCTAGCATTCCAGTAGCTGCCAGTCTCCTTGTGATCTCATTTCCCAAGTCCCAGGTGTCACTTTGGCTGCGTGGCATTGGCCGAAGGCAAAGCAGGCAGGCCGGTGTAAGTTTAAGGGGAGGGACATCAGATTTCACTCTGCGGTGGGGGAGTGTCACGATCACACTGCAGAAGAGCATGTGGAATGGGTGATATTGTTATGGTCACTTGTGAAAAATGTGATTTGTCATTATACTTATAACTTGATACTCATATTACTTCATATGTACAGTCACACTGTCGTTGTTAAGACATTTTTGGGAATGGATGATGGTAAGAAGATATAACCCAGTGAAATAAAAGCAGGATTGTGGAGTGTACTGACATCAAGCTCACTTGGCTCTGAATCCTGATTTCACTCCCCTGAGACCTCTGGGACACTGGTCAAGACTGGCAATATAATTTGTGGGGTCCAGTGGAGAATCAGCTATTTTTTTCAAAATAAGAATTTTAAGGTAGTAGCATCAGATCATTAAACCAAACACGGGTCTCTTTAAATGCGTGGCCCTGTGTGACTGCACAGATCACACATCTAGGACTGCCCCTGGTCATCATCCATAGCCCTCCAAACTCCAGCTGTATTTTCAAATTGAGATGATACTAACCCAGCTTGCAGTAGGGTCATAAAGAAAACTTGAGACGATTTTATGTGACAGCGTTTGTTAAGAAGAGGTCATGTAAAAAAGGAAGAGGTCATTAGGGTGGGCTGTAATTCAATAAGACTGGTGTCCTTCTAAAAAGGGGAAATGAGGTAGATTCAAATATAAGGAGAACACCATGTACACATTGAGATGGTCATCTGAGAGCTGAGGAGATAGGCCTGGAGCCCTCGGAGCCCTCGAAAGAGCCAAGCTGCTGACTCCTTGACTCCAGACCTCCAGCCTCCAGAACTGAGAAAATAAATTTCTGTTGCCAAAGCCAACCGTTTGTAGAACTTCGTTTTGGCAGACCTAACAAACTAAGACAACCTAGATAGCATATTAAAAAGCAGAGATATTACTTTGCCAGCAAAGGTCCGTCTAGTCAAGGCTATGGTTTTTCCAGTGGTCATGTATGGATGTGAGAGTTGGACTGTGAAGAAAGCTGAGCGCCGAAGAATTGAAGCTTTCGAACTATGGTGTTGGAGAAGACTCTTGAGAGTCCCTTGGACTGCAAGGAGATCCAACCAGTCCTTCCTAAAGGAGATCAGTCCTGGGTATTTATTGGAGGGACTGATGTTGAAACTGAAACTCCAATACTTTGGCCACCTGATGCAGAGAGCTGACTCATTTGAAAAGACCCTGATGCTGGGAAAGATTGAGGGCAGGAGGAGAAGGGAAAGACAGAGGATGAGATGGTTGGATGGCATCATCGACTCAATGGACTTGAATCTGAGCAAGTTCCAGGAGCTGGTGATGGACAGGGAGGCCTGGGGTGCTGCAGTTCACGGGGTCACAAAGAGTTGGACACGACTGAGCGACTGAACTGACTGAACTGAACAAACTAAGAGTGGCCTTTCCAGCACAGCACTCACCCCTTTCTCTTAGCTCCTCCTCAGCATCGAAAGGTGCAAATCTTGTGTGGGAACAGTCCTTTTCATGCCCCAGAGCACGCTGCCATCCACGCAGGAGGTTTACCTCCAGGTCCGCAAGCATACAACCTGCTGAAGAGCGCTGGCTTGAGCTTCGCAAGCCTCTTGGCTTTCTCGAGACTCTCACTTCTGAAGGAGCTCCTGGGCTGAGGGCCGCACCTCCAGTTGTGTCCAGATGGTCTTCCCTTTGCGTAAACAGCATTCAGTCAATGTCTTCAGACCATCTTCTCCTCCCGTCACAGGCTTCCTCCTAACTGGAAGGAGTGAAAGCAAGTCCGCCCTCCAATCCCCTCCAGTGAGGAGTTGCCAGTGGCTTCATCACTAGGGTGAGTGGGACCATCAAGCCATCGGGGCCACAGATCAAACGCAGCCGATTCCTCACAGTCAGATACAATATTGCTTCCTCTGCCCTCCCTACGAGCAAGGGGTCAGAGCTGTAATGACTCCTGATGGCAGGTGGCAGGACTACATCACATCTTGACATTAGCTTTTATCTTTTTTTTTTTTTTTTTTATGGCTGCCAGCGTGCTCAGTCAAATACCTGTCTGTCATCACAATCAGACAGGTCTTAATGTCTCTGCATTACAGAGGAGGACCTCGGCTCCCTTCCAGCCCGTTTATTATGGTCCCAGCGTAGCATTTTTTCACATATTCCTCACGCATAGCCTCCTCTCCACCACCACGGAAATCTTCCAAGTTGGCAGCTTTAGTGTCTACTGTCATTAATCTTCACTAGGCTGGGATCACAGGGCAAGGGGTGATTTATTGCAATTACCTGCTCTAGTGCAGAGCTCAGGTGAGCTGGGCTCACATGCGTTTACTGGGCTCCCTTCCATTCTCCCACAGCCAAGGAGTAAAGCTTGCCTGCTTTGTTTCCATGTGTATCTTCTTGCATTTAGCTCATGAAATGTTAGTTAATTAAGGGAGAAGTGAGGAAATAGATTTAGATAGTAGTAGGGTTATGTATAGACATGGTGAAGCCTGGCTGTTCAGAGCCAGAACTGACACTGACATTTGACAGTCCATTTAATTTCTTTGTTGTTTCTGCATTTTAAGAAACATCCAAAGGAAATTCGAGACTGTGCTTACCTGCCACTTTCTGCACCATCTGTTCCAGGTGATTAAAACCAATCTGCATATCGTGTGTTTCATTTCCAATTTCTCGCTCCCTAGGATGGCAGGGGGCAGTGCATGAAGTGGGGATAATGTGTGCTTAGGTTCTGCTGCTGAGGGAGAAGGGGGGTAAGTGTGGAATAACAGGGGAGAAGTTCCATGGAAAGCCCTTTGCAGCAGAAACAAACGTGTTCCTAAAAGAGGCCCTCCGTTTCTCCATTACCAGCTCTGACGGTGGCTCCTTGTCTGCTCTAATTAAAATGTCCTAATACTCTCATGCTCCTGGCCTGATGAAAAAGCGACTATTTTCCGGATAGGTTAAAAAGCTTTTTTTATAACCGTATCTGGGATTTGATTCATTCATGAGTTGGATATAATCTGTAGGAGACACCATTTGGTGTCTGTATGATGGATAGTAATTCACTTGTTCCCTAGTGGATGGGGTTTGGGTTAAATGATCCGCCTCCCTCTACTCTTCCTTTCTTGCCCCTGTCCCCTTCTCTCTGATGAAGCTTGCTGCTGTGGTTGAGCTGCCCAATGAAGAGACCTACATGGCAAGGGACTAAGAATGACCTTTGACCAGAAGCCAGGGAGGAGTTGAAGTCTCCTTCCAAAGTCCTGTGAGAGACTGATCCTCGCCCATCACATGAGCTTGGAGGCAGATGCTCGTCCAGTTGAGCCTTGAGATGGCTGCAACCCCAATAGCACCTGGATCAAAGCATGTGAGTGAACAACCCTGAGATAGAACATCCAGTTAAGCCTCCCCCAGGTTCCTAATTCAAGGAAACTGTGAGAGGATGTGTTGTTTTAAAACATTTTTTTTTGTGTGTGGGGCATTTTGTTACATAACCGTAGATAACTAATACAACATAGATAACTTCAACACACAGGAATATTTCTAGAATTCTCTTTGCTATAGAGAGGAATCTGGAGAAAGGTATATTTGCCTTAGAGTTCTGTAAGGAGTACAAAATGAGGCCAACAAGTAACGATGAGGATATTAAACAAATCTGGATGGCACAGACACCCACTGAGTGAAAAGTAGCCTTGTCACTGAACAGGTGCTGGAGGCCTGCTCTGGTGCCAGGGCTGTGGTGCCCTCTGGTTATTAACTTGTTGGGGGGGGAGGGTGGTTCCATGTGGTTCTGGGAGCAGGGGTGTGGCAACTTACAGGTACTTGTGGGTCTCAGAGATGGGCTGAAATATCTCCCGGGATGAGTATGTCTGTGTTTTAACATCCAGCATGCCTCTCCTAGCGTCCCCCATCCTGGATACCAGCCCTGGGCCAGTTCAGAGAAACTCATTTCAGGTCACATCATCTGAATCAGAAGGCATGGAACCTGTTGGGGGGGGGGGCGGGGGCGGGATGGGAATCCCCTTTTGTTCTTCTCCTGTCTTACCGAGGAGACGCTTAATGGGTTCCAAGCCTCCAAAAGGCCAGAAGCTGCCGACTTTTCCATTTGGCTTATCCATAACTCATCTATGACAAGCCCAAAGGTTTCAGAGAACATCCCCTTCCCACAGCTGGAAGCCCAGGTTTTGCTTGACATCTTGTCTCCCGTTTTCATGCATTAGTGACTGTAATTCTACAGCCGTGCAGGAGCCTGGGCAAGGCAGGCCTCTTAAACATTCAGCTGCATGCTTGAACTGGGGGAAATCACAGCTGCTCCTCGCTTTTGATAATGCCAGGGAAATTGGTAAATAAATAAATAACCGGGGCCCAGGGTTCATTTACTAAATACCCCAATATGTGCAAGCAAACCACATCAGGGACATCAAAGGAAAAGAAAAGCCTAATTTAGTAATAACATGGTCTCCTGCAGCCTCCTGCTTAACTCAAGTGTTAAGTTAAAAGAGGTAAATCAAGGGTTTTGAAGCACAATTTTATACTTAGTCTTCTTTTTCTTTTTTTCTAACCCAAAGAACAGGATCTGGGACCACTTCCTCTGTTAGCAGGGTCAGGCGTAGCTTTCCTTCCTGTGAAAGGGGAGACTTTTAGAAATAATTGTTGCTAATTATTCCTTATTTGTCTTTCAACTAGGGAATCTCCCCTCACGGAAAAAGCATGCCCGTGTTTAAAGCGTTTGCAAGTTTTTGAGGAGACTTCACATTCCCCATGTCAAGGACTGGTTTTCAGCCTGGGTGTGGGCAAAATAGTGCAGAGCTCAAACCCTGACTGAGGAGGCTGGTCTGTTGGGCAAAAGGAAATGGATGGTGTGCTTGGGGAGCGAGGTAAACGCAGTGTCTCTTGAGATGCCTTCCAAATTGTCTGCCTACCCCCAGGGACATCCAAGACTTTGGCTCCCAGGTATCAAGCGGAGACCTGGAGGAGGGCATGGGAGACCACTCCAGTATTCTTGCCTGGAGAATCCTGTGGACAGAGGAGCCTGGTGTGCTGCTGTCTATGGGGTTGTGCAGAGTTGAACATGACTGAAGCGACTTAGCAGCAGCAGAAGCCCTCCATCTGAACACTGGGTCTTTTCACTTCCGGCATGCCGCATGGTTTGATGATCAAAACTGCTTCTTCTGTACCACCTCCAAACCGAAAGGACATTTTCTGTTTCCTTCACTCAACGCGTCCACCGAATGGAAATGCATGGCCCCTGGAGTCAGGTTATCTAGGCTCAGATGCCAGCCCTCCTATTTATTAGCTGCATCAGTTCAGTTCAGTTCAGTCACTCAGTCGTGTCTGACTCTTTCCCACCCCATGGACTGCAGCACGCCAGGCCTCCCTGTCCATCACCAACTCCCAGAGTTCACTCAGACTTGCATCCATTGAGTCAGTGATGCCATCCAACCATCTCATTCTCTGTCGTCACCTTCTCCTCCTGCCTTTAATCTTTCCCAGCATCAAGGTCTTTTCAAATGAGTCAGCTCTTCACATTAGGTGGCCAAAATATTAGAGCGTTGGCTTCAGCATCAGTCCTTCCAATGAACACCTAGGACTGATCTCCTTTAGGATGGACTGGTTGGATCTCCTTGCAGTCCAAGGGACTCTCAAGAGTCTTCTCCAACACCACAGTTCAAAAGCATCAGTTCTTCGGTGCTCAGCTTTCTTTATGGTCCAATTCTTACACCCATACATGACTACTGGGAAAACCATAGCCTTGACTAGACAGACATTTGTTGACAAAGTAATGTCTCTGCTTTATAATATGCTGTCTAGGTTGGTCATAACGTCTTTTTATTCATTAGCTGCATAATCTCAGGCAAATCACTTGACTTTTGCTCAGCTTTGGCTTTCCATGATTAAAACGGAAATTTCTCCAAGCCTCAATTTTTTTTTTTCCTTGAGAATTAGTAGTCCCAAACTCAAAGAGTTGTGAGAATTAAATGAGACACCATGTGTTAAATGTTTCACATGCTGACTGGCAACATAGGGTGCCCTCCATGATTGATACATATGTATGTGATTTAATACTTCTCTACACTGCAGGTCGGAAGTTACCTGGGACTCTTGTCATGTGTGAAAACCAGAAGCATGCAGATATTACCTAGTTTGTATGGCCTAAAAATAATTTGAATTTCGTTGCTGATACTGATAACTCAGGAGGTTTCGTATGAAAGTCTAGATATTTTGCTTTCGTTGGAAAACGGGAAGTTCTGCTGACAGGGGACATGCGTTTGCATAGACAATAATTCGTCAAGGCTGTGTGGACACCAGCTCCTTAGACAGAGGCTGGGCTCCCCAGTTCCACCTGCTCCTGGGTAAGACACTTTACACTGCCTCTTGGCTCTCGGAATTAGTTCACTGGCCACTCATCTTGACAGTCGCTTAATTGTTTGTCCTACACTATTGTTTTTTTCTCATTCTATGTTGTTTTCTGTTGTTCTTGTACTCAACCCCTTTGCATTACTGCAAGCTTGCTCTTTAATTTGTGATCCCTGCTTTAGATAAATACCAAATACACCAGCAGTTTAGAGTTGACATAGCCAATCAACTGGGAAGAAGACCTATTCTACAAGGTAAGTTACTTACTTGGTCAACCCAGTCGGGGTTCCAAAAATGTGATTGTAAATGTCTTTTGGGTCATCATCTGGTTCAGCTCTCTCTCCTGAACATCTGAAAGTGTTTTTTTAATTTAGGACTTTATAAGGACAACCACATGAGTGTGTGGAGAATACAAAACACAATACATGGAGTAGAATGGCTACCTGGTTCCCTTGAATGGTATCTATCTGTAATGCTAGTGTTGATTTGTGCCTGGCATTGCGCTAAGCATATCACATCCACCACCTCATTAATTCTTCATAATACCCTGTGATAATATTGTGATAACTGGGGATATTGATATTAGGGAGGTCTCCATTCTAGCCAACATTCTACAGGTGCGGAAGCTGAGGAACTGACGGAATTAGTGGTCATCCACATCACCAGCTGCCAAGTAATCGAACCGAGGCTTCCAAGCCAGCAGCCTATTCCAGAGCCTGCTTCCTTGATCACCGCCTGCCCTCCCCTGCCTTCCTGTCTGCCGGGGAGGAGAAGTCAATAGCAGCTCCAAGGCACTTCAGGCTGTCTCCTCAGGTGTGGAATTTGCGAAGAGTGAAATGAGGGTCAAATGAGTACCTATCAGAAGATCCTATGTTGGGGTGACTCATTTGAAAAGACCCTGATGCTGGGAAAGATTGAGGGCAGGAGGAGAAGGGGATGACAGAGGATGAGATGGTTGGATGGCATCACTGACTCAATGGACATGGGTTTGGGTGAACTCTGGGAGTTGGTGATGGACAGGAAGGCCTGGCGTGCTGCGGTTCATGGGGTCGCACAGAGTCGGACACTAGGCCAGGGAGCAGTGTGCTATTTGGAATAAAAACACTCTCTCAGGGCTTGGGTGGGACCTGCATCGGATCCTAGCTTTGTCATTTAATAACTGTGTGATGTGGGGCTTGTAAACTAACCTCTCCGAGTGTCAGTTTTGGGCTTTCCTGGTTGCTCAGCTGGTAAAGAATCCACCTGCAATGCAGGAGAGTCTGGTTCGATTCCTGGGTCAAACCAGGAATATATAAAATATTTTCTATCTTTGTATATATCTTAAGATCTATCATATATTCTTATTATCTTATATATTAAAATATATAAGATATATAAAACATATTTTATATATCTCTCTTGGGTTGGGAAGAGAACCTCTGGAGAAGGGATAGGCTACCCACTCCAGTATTCTTGGGCTTCCCTGGTGGCTCAGACGGTAAAGAATCTGCCTGCAATGCGGGAGATTTGGGTTTGATCCCTGTGTTGGAAAGATCTCCTGGAGGAGGGCCTGGCAACCCGTTCCGGTATTCTTGCCTGGAGAATCCCGATGGACTGAGGAGTCTGGCGGGCTACAGCCTGTGGGTCTCAAAGAGTCAGACATGACCAAGCAGCCAAGCACAGCAGCACAGTCAGTTTCATTGTTCCTAAAATAAGGACTAATGTCAGTTCCCACTCTGTAGCATTATTTTGATGATAAATAAGATGATTAAAAAATCACTTAATGTAATATCTGGGTACATAAGTAAATGCTTTGTTGATGTCAGTTTTATTTTAAATAATATTAGGAACAGATGGAAAACATTTGTAGGTCTCTTTTACCCAGCACCATAACAGGAAACATTAAACCACTTTCTGATTCCAAGTCACCTTTGATTATAACATCCTAAATTTGGGGGAGGAAAAGAAACACTAACACACAGAACTGCTTGCAAAGCTCATCTTAATTTCATGTGTGAAACTATGAAAAAAATTTCTTAGAATCACATAAATGTGATTTATTAAGTCTGAGTTGTACCCGATCAAACGGACCTTGCCTTCTTATTCTCCCAGAATAATGTTCAAGGCAACTAAGCCCAAATGAAGACTTTGTTTTTGTTGTTTCTCTCACAAAGTCTTTGCTGTGCCCTTGTCCATTCTCTTTCTCACACTGTGCTATAGCAGAAAGAACCCAGGTTCTTTCTGTTTATGGACACTTTCTTTTGATGAGCCTCAGTTTTTCCATCCATAAGATGGGATACTACCTGCCTATGAGGTTGTTGTGAGAATTAAATGCGATAACATAGATAAGTCACTAAGTCTAATACTTTGTCCAGAGAAGGAGTCTGTATATTTTTATCTGCTCCTTCTTGCTTTTACACAGCTGTGTGCTACATGGATTAGACATAAGTGACTTGTACACAGAGGAAGTGGGATGGAATGAAGTGGGCCATTTCTGAATTTTTTAAAAAAGTAGATCACTGAGAATTCTCAGCTTGTGTGTTTAGCCAATATTCATCATGTAATAAACACCCAAGTGATAAGCTGGCTGCAAAGATTAATTAATTAATTTCACCCCAGGTTAATTTTACTCTCTGCTGGGAGGTAGCCTAGAGAACATGTTTCTAGCTGGGGTCAGCAGAAGAGGGGCTCCTCTAATGAACTGGCGAGTGTACAGGCTCTCCGAGGCCAAAGCAAGCATGAGAAATGGCACCCCTAGAGTTGGACTTTGCATTCATTTGTTCAACTGTTATTTTTAAAAGTACCTCACCTTTGCATGCAGTGCTATGCAAGGCTGGGGACAGATTGATGGATAACAGAGCACGTGGCCCTTGCCCTGTGGAGCTTAGAGTTGAAAGGGAGAGACAGGCAATGGACAGGAAGACAAATCAACATAGAATTAAACGCTGGAATAGTGCTGCGAAGGAAAAGAGCAGGATGCAGGGAATCACAAGAAAGCGTGGGATGGCCAAGGAAAGCCTCTTAGTGGCCCTGACATCTAAGCTGGAAGAAATGCCAAAGAGAAGAGTGTTCTAGGCCAAGAGAACTGCATACGTGGAGACTCCGGGATGACAAAGAGCTCGGCACACTTTGTTGTTTACCGTTTCAGACGAGTCCGATTCTTTTGTGACCCCATGGACTGCATCCTTCCAGGCTCTTCTGTCCATGGGGATTCTCCAGGCAAGAATCCTGGAGTGAGTTGCCATCTCCTACTCCAGGGGATCTTCCTGACCCAGGGATCGAACCTGTGTTTCCTGCATGGGCAGGCAGATTCTACCGCGCTACCTGGGAAGCTTTAGACCCAAAAAAAGGCCACTGGGCAGTTACACAGTGAAGGGGCTGGTCTCAAGCAACTGATTTGCTTATTACTCCTGTCATGTGTTGAGCTGAACCTAAAACAATAGTTATAATCTGAATAATCCTTGAAACTCTAGGGAGAGTGTGCAGGAAGTGGGAAGCACAAGGGAGACACGGGGGGTTGGCCACTTTTCCTCTCATGGTGCTCCAGCCAGTTGACATGTCCTTTGCGTGTCAGCTGTGCGGCAGTCCAGGGACACCCTGCTCTCCAGAAGTGATGTCCCCCGAATGAAGCCGAGGTGCCCGGGCTTTGGTTTTTACAGCTGATACTTACATCCTCCCAGCTGCACAGGGTCAACTGGCTGCTCACCTGGATCAGACCATCCTGGAAGCAGTGAGTTCAGAGCCCAGCAGAGAAGTTTTTCTTCTACTGCAGGAATTGGAGATGGTTTCTTTCTCTTTTTCTGCTAGAGCAGTGCATTTAATAGGTGCTGTATTCTGAATGTTTCAGTTCAGTCACTCAGTCATATCCGACTCTTTGCCACCTCATGGACTGCAGCACGCCAGGCCTCCCTGTCCATCACCAGCTCCCAGAACTTGCTCAGATTCATGTCCATTGAGTCGGTGATGCCATCCAATCATCTCATCCTCTGTCTTCCCCTTCTCCTGCCCTCAATCTTTCCCAGCATCAAGGTCTTTTCCAATGAGTCAGTTTTTTGCATCAGGTGGCCAAAGTATTGGATGTTTGTGTCCCTCCAAATTCATACACAAAATCTTAACGCCCCCTGTGGTGTCATTAGGAGGTGAGGCCTTTAGGAGCCCTGTGGATGGTGAAGGCTGAGCCCTCATGAATGGGATTAGTGCTCTTATTGAAGAGACCCCTGGAGAGCTTGCTGGTGCCTTCCACCCCAAGGAGGCACAGGGAGAAGGTGCCAGCCATGAACCAGGGAGAAGGCTCTCACTACTGTGCCATCATACTGGCACTTGATCTTGGACTTTGCAGCCCCTAAAACTGTGAGAAATAAATTTCTGCTTTTTGTAAGCTACCCACTGTGGGGTATTTTATTATAGCCTCCTGAATGGGCTGAGCAAATAAGCATTGGATTAAAATAAAATATATTAAAAAAAATAAGTTTGGGAAATTTGGGGGCATTGGTGGTAAACAAATTAAAAATTATTTTATTTTAAGACTTTCTGGAGACTTTCGTAGTCTTCAGTTTCCCCAAACAGTGTAATGAACATTTATATTTCTGTTAGGGTAATATCAAGTAAAAGGAAAGCTTAGAAAATTGTATTTAAAATTCATTAAAAAAAAAGATATTGAGAAAAGACCCAATTTATTCTAACATATGTCAGCCTCAAGATCAATAGCAATTAGACAATGAGACAATTAGAAGTACAGAGCAGATATATGTCGCACTATAAGGAATTAATGGAATGGAATTTAAGCTGGGGCATTAAAGATACTAGTATTTATATAAGTTTTGAATTAATTCCCTTTGGAAATAAACTTCATCAATCATGATCAACAAGGTACATCCCAGTGAGTATGTGGGTGGAAGGGGCGCTCATCTGCTTGGAATCAAGGCTATATTTGAGAGAATATAGGGTTGTTCAGGGGAGAGTCTATAAAGAAAATGTCCTCCATGAAAGTAGTCTGAGCTGAACAGGAAGGGGGACAGAATTATTAAGAGAGAGGGTGGAGATGAGCCTCGCCATCTGGTCAGTGCCACAGCCGGGCAAGCCTGTCAGGGTTGGAGCACAGGCGAAAGGAATTGTCCTGAAAGAATCGTGTACATTCCGCCGCGAGGAAATGAGGCCAGAGGGCTGTGGGCAAGAAACCGCTCAGTGACTGACACTTGTGCTGATCGGAGCCAACACCGGATGTTGAATCATGTCCACACGAAGTTGATTAGGATGGATGGGAGCCTTCTAATGCCCTAAAAGCACTCAATCCAGGGCAAACCATACTCATCCATAGTGCCATATACGAGACTGGCTTCTGTTCTGCAGTGCATGTGACCAAATTTGCTCAACCGGTTAGAGGCACACGAATAGATCTACCAAGAGTGTCCTCTTTCTCTAACTGCTTCTCAGCCCAAAGGTCTCGCTAGAGCTCTCATTTCTCCATTAAAAAGTAATGTTGTTTATATCACAGCTTCAAGATTTCTGGATTAAATGGAAAACAATGTTCACTTCAAATGACTTTGCCTGTGCACACCCTGTGCCTTGTTGCTGTGAATTTGCTAACAGTATTGGTGAAAAAAATTGTTTGCCTTCTGCTTCCATCCCATCAGGAGGCCTGGGTTTGATTCCTGGGTTAGGAAGATCCTCTGGAGAAGGGAAAGGCTACTCACTCCAGTATTCTAGCCTAGAAAATTCCGTGGGCTGTATAGTCCATGGGGTCGCAAAGAGTCAGACACGACTGAGCAGCTTGCACTTCACTCAAGGGTTAAGTGTGGGGTTGTTACGAGAGGCTTGGTAGTTGATCATCCCCCTCATTCTTTTTAATGCTCATGGAAATTCAGCCAGATACCTGGAAGACATCTCTGGGTTTTCCAAATGAAGCCTCTTTCTAGGCTTATTTTTCTATGCTATCCATCCAGCTTCTAACATAAGAAGCAGGGAAAAAGATTTTAGCTCATCCAAGGTTTTCTTTGCCTCCTATTCTCCACCACCCATCCACTGTGCTTTGAAAGACACGGCCATTCATGACATGCGACAAACTCCTGAGATTCTCAAGCTAACCTCCTGGGCTTAGCCTCCTTAGTGAATTAGCCACTCTCACTCACACATACACATTATAATCTTTTAATGTTCTGCTGGAAGGATTATTTGAAATATTTTCACAAAAGAATAATTATCACAGTCATGGTTACTTTATAATATGCACAAATGACCTTAATGTCATATAAAAATGTATATCCCCAGGAAAACTCTTGTTTCAATTCCTAATAGCAAAATTGATATTATGAAGCAAGGTATTTTATGACTTAATAATGGGTTAATTTACTCACAACCCTGTAACAGTTGCTAAAATTAAGCTATCCTTTTGCTGGGGATAATGGTTTAAAATATCTTGCCTAAATATATTTTGTTGTATTAGAATATGTGATGTCTGGCATAGTTTTCTAGATCCGTGAATTGTTTTCTTTCAGATATAGGCAGCTATGAGAATTTTTTTTGCAGCAAAATCTAGTTCTTCTCTTTTGACATATGTGGTCTTTAGGAGTGGAGCATGTTATGACATTCCAATTTTTTCCAGTGATGTCTAAGATGTCTTCTTAGAAGGAGACCCAAGCAAGGGAATAGTTTGGTATGAAGTATTCAAAATGGCCTTGGCTGATGCTCTAAATTCTTTGGTTTTAGTACATAACTTGGGGCAATAAATTGTGTTCTGGTGTTTGGATTGGATGCCAGATCACTTTTGGATGGGAAAATGCATCTCCTCTGTCTCACTCGTCCATACATTTTCTTTTTGGCCAAGAAGCTGTCTCTCACTTTCTTTTTCTTAAATTCCTTCTGGATCCTTGTTGCTTTGGTTTTAGCAGGCTTTACTGAATTTGCCTAACCCTAATGCTACTATTAAACTTTATACTTGTGTCTGGATAGAAATATGAAAAACTTGGCACCCTAAGACAGGTTTGGGCAAGTATGTTGCATAATCAGAACATAGCCACACATAAGAAGGGAGGTGGAAGAGGGTTCAGGATTGGGGGGACATGCATACCTATGGCTGATTCATACTGATGTATGGTGAAAACCATCACAATATTGTAAAGTAATTATCTTCCAATTAAAATAAAATAAGGGGCTTCCCTGGTGGCTCAGAGGGTAAAGTGTCTGCCTACAATGCAGAATAATTCGATCCCTGGGTCGGGAAGACCCCCTGGAGAAGGAAATGGCAACTCACTCCAGTACTCTTGCCTGAACAATTCCATGGACAGAGAAGCCTGGTACGCTACAGTCCATGGGGTTGCAAAGAGTCAGACATGACTGAGCAACTTCACTATAATTCACTATAAAATAAATAAATTACTTTAAAAAAAAATCTGGGATTCTCATTTAGTCTACACAATTCCCTGACTCTAAAAGAAAAAAAAAAAAACAACCAACTCTAACTTACTCTGAGATTGGGACCTGATCACATGTTACTAAACCATAATTTGATTATATAATGGTGGGCTTAGGGATTGTAGACTTCAATTATATGACTGATAAATATTTTGAGAAGATGCTCAAGAAATTTTTAGGAAAGTACATGTCATTTCTAAGTTATCAAAGCTGTACTTTTTTTCATATTGAATTTCTAATGTAGACATCTAGAGATTATTGCATTAATATAGACATCTAGAGATTATTACATTATTCAAATGTAGACATGCAGAGATTATTGGTCTCCCACTGTGCATGAGCTTTTCCTGGCTATTCTTTGCAGCTTTATTGAAGTGCCTGTTAGGCACAGTAAGAATGAAGATCAAGGTTTTACACTGATTCTTTATTCCCAACCTGAAATCTAGAAGCTTATTGCCATTTTGCTTTGAATTCTTCGATTGAACTTGTGTTTATAAAGCACCAGCTGTATATTCAGTCTTTGGTGACGTGGGGAGTTCCCAAAGGGATTCAAGACTCAGTCTCTGGGAATTTACAGGCAAGTTAGGAGGCAAGACTTGCTAACATTAAACAACCAAGAGATCGTCACTGTTGTGTGGAGACAACACATCTGATGCGGTGGCCCAGTCCTCCGAGTGTGAAATGTGGACTAGCAGTGTAGCATCACCTGGGGGTTTGCTACCAACCCAATCTGCATTTTAACAAGATCTGTACATTAAAGTTTAAGGGGCTCTCATGTAAATAGTGAGCACCAGAGAAAGCTTGCTCTGGGTGAGGCTGGCATAGACTGGAGTTGTGAGGCTCCAGACAAAAAACAAGAAGGCTTGACAGACAAAAAACAGAGATTCTTGGAAGGGGGTTAGGGTCGGGGTGATATGGACCAGTATTAAAGATTGTCCTGCACAAAAGCCACTTCCCATGGTTCTTGTTTGAGAGTTCCTAAAACTCCCAACCCCCTCCAGAATAAGAGTCTGTAGGTGGGCCCTAGGAAAATGTATTTTTAACAAGCTCCCCAGGAAACTTTCTAAACTAATTTCCATAAGAGTAGAAGCAGGTGAAAAGGAGTGCATCCATGCAGGGAAATCTTACACATTGCCCGCTTTATCTCTCACCTGTTGCCCTTCGAGTTTACCCTCCTTACTGTTGCTGAAATAAACTATCTAAAAACAAGCTCTGCTCTTGCCGAAAGCTCGATTCCTGCTCAGTGCGGCAAGGCAGTCCAGCCAGCACTGGCCCTGACGTCCTTCCCCTTCTGTTCCCAGCTCTTCACCCTCTTGTCCAGGCAAATCATGCTTCTCACCTGCCCGGAACACTGGGCTCTTCCACGCCTGAGCAATTTCCTTTCGGTGCCCTTCTATTCCTTCTCTGTTTGGCAAACTCCTCATCCCTCACCCTCAATAGTCCCTCTAGTAGAAATAACAATAAGTTGTCTTTTTGCCGAGCTGTTTGATGTCCCTGTTCTAAAGCTGGCAACCAGATGAAGAGGTGTTGCTTCTCTTTGGGGTGGGGGACAACTGAACAGGCTTTTGATTGTGCAAAGGCCTAGAGGGAGAGTTGGGACGATGAGCTTAGCTCCTGTTTATATAAAATCAAGCGTGAGGGTCTTCTTCAAAGCTAGAGACTGTTGTCATGTTACCTTTTTGTTGGGTTTGCTTGCTTTCTCTATGTGGCAGAAAAAGCTAACCAAACCGATCTAGGTGAAGAGATGGGAGAACAGGAGTATTCTGACCTCCCACTAGCTGTGTGGCAAAGCCAGAGATGGAAACAGAGAGGCAGCTGAAGATGCCCCTGGAGGGCATGGGCCGGAGTCCCGTGATAATCTGAGAGTCACTTTTCACTCAGGTTTTTCCAAGCCATTATCCTCATGTTCTCAGGCAAGCTGGTCTACTTCCATCGCTCCCTTTGACCTTAAGTTAGAACTAGGTGGCACATGAAAAGGACCTGCTTTATCCATGTTTCAGAGCTACAGCAACATGGAGAGAAAGTGAGGAGTCAGCAGACCTATGGAAAAACTCTGATCCTTGGTCTGGAGACAGAAACCTCAGGGAGTAACAGAGCAGGTACGCACTTGTCATGAGTCTTCAAAATCATTCATTTATTCAGTAAGCATTTGCTGAGCCTCACTGTGTCCACGGAGAAAAGAACACAATTCTTAAAATCATTGTCAAACTGAGGATTTGAAGCTTAGCAAATCGTTTACTCATCTCTGAGTGGCTGGAGTTTTCAGTCCCTATAATAGTTAAAAAATATGACTATTCTTATGAAACCGCCTAGTCTCTTGATTCTTGCCTTGTCCTTCACTGAAAGGTGAAGAAGAATTTCTCCTGATGCCTGTCCGTCCGCTCCAGAGGTTTTCTATGTCTTTTCCGTCTTTATTTCTTCCTTCTTAAGGCAAAGGGGATTTTGGAGTCACAGCTAAAATCAATAAGAGAGGACAGACAGCTCAACCAGGAGCGGGCAAAAGCATGAATGGGCATTTCTCATCTGGGGAGCCCCATCTGGCTTCTTCAAGCATGAGGCGGCCACAGTGACCACACACTACTTGCTGGAGTCCCATCGCTAAGGTCTTTGGAGACTTGGCTCCCATCCTCCAAGGTCGCTGGCTTTCAGTCTCTCCCCGACACCGCTGGCTCCTCCTCACCACTGTACCACCTCCTCATCAGCAGATTGCTTCCCAAATACTACCAAGCATTCTCTGCGTTTCTGCTACCACAGTTCTTGAAAGCCCCAACACATTGCCTGTTTTCTCATGACCTTTACAATCCCCATTCTCCTGCAACCTGGCTTCCACCCCAATCAGTCCCAGAAAATTCTCTGTCCAAGGTCACTAATGACTCTCTCACTTCCAAGTCCAAAATCCTTTTCAAAATCCTCATATTACTTAATCCTTAAATCTTGATCTCAAAACATTTGTAACTGTTGGTCACTGGGTCACAACCTTCTGAACTTTTCTCCTCTTAGTGTTCTTCCTGCCTCTCTGTTATTTTTCCCAGCTTCTTTCAGCCCTCTCTCTGCCCACCTTTCCCCAAGCTGTGCCTCAGGATGCATCCTTGGCTCTCTGCTTTTATCTCTGTAGCTCTCTGTGGAATACTTTCTCCAAATATGTTTTTTTTTCTTTCGTCTAGGTTTGGGCCACCACCCATAGGCATTTGGTTCTCAAAAGTCCAACTTTCCAGCTTTGAAACAGCTAGGTCACATTGTCAGCTGCAATGAAATTAGCTGTGAATATAAGAATAACTGCAGCTGAAAGTTGTTGTTGGGATGGACTGAGATAATGACCATAGAAAGGTTAGCACGATGGCTGGCATATCGTGAGCCCTCCATAATTGTGACCTGTCTTATCCTTCACAAAAGCAAGAGGATGACAAAAGTCATCACTGCCCATGGTGGCTGCCAAAGGGGGTCACAAACACAGGGCAATGTCGGATAGATTAAAACTCCAAGTCAGCTGTGGGCGTCAAAGCAAACCATCAAGGTCCACTGAAATAGTCTTTCTTGTGATGTGAAAACTAGCTAACTCTATTTCCTGAATGTGTCCAGATTTCTGCCTCTGGGCACTGATATACCAGCATTTCGGAGGGGCTGGTGGGGCTCTGTTGACCAGCTGTAGCTGATGAGTTGTGCAGAGGTGATGTGTATCATTTCCGGAGTGAACTTTTAATTGCTGATGCAAGGCTTTCCAGAGCATGCTTCCAGATGATGAGCCAGAAAGTTCCAGATGATGGTGGCTCTCAGCCAGGCTTCTTGGTTCTTAGGGACAAATGGCATGCCTTTCCTTTAGGAGGTGGATTCTGACCAATGACTACATTTGGTCCACGTGAAGTAATGAGTGCCTCCCTAGGGCTTGAGCAGCAATTTACTGCTGCACTGCATGGCCTGGCTCCAAGTTCACGAAGCATCCCCCCTGTTATCAGTGTGACTGAGCTGGTTGCTGCTTTCAGGTTTTATTCTAACTTTATTCCAGGTGTTAATGATTAATTCTTGTTAACTTGGTTTCTTCATATTGTTCTCATTGGTTGTGGCTTGTTTAACCATACAGTGTGTAAGATATCTATTTATTTCAGCCGTATTTTTGGCTTCTAATTTTCTAATAATCTGACTTTAAGGTTTAGTGATGTTACAATTCAAATGTAAATAACCTGTGTATATTTCTTAAAGAAAATGTATGTATTCTCCATCAGAAATTTGCTTGCATTGTAGCACTTTATTGGGATATGTTCCCTTTATTTCATGATGATTCTGAAATATAAGCATTCCTATTTTTCAGAAATGTCTACAGAGACAGAGGCAGGATGGACATTTTATGTGTAAGATCATATTTTTCTCTATAAGTTAAAAACTGAGCAATGATGCTGTTGACAATGCTTATTAACTTTAAAATTTTTGTTCTCTGTAAGTGTTCTTGATTACTAAGTTCTGAAACTGTGGGAAGGATCACTGCTCCTGAGATAGGGGCTGGAATAAAAACACTTGGAAGTCACTGACAGGTAACAGCTTAGTAGCCTGGTGAAGGGATCAGTCTCTGGCGTAATCTTGTTTAAAACATCTTCAGGTTTTAAGGATGTGAAGGGGAGAAGGATTAGATTTACTTTATGTGGCCCCAGAGAAAGGTTACAAACAAGTGACACCCACAGTCAATACGCAGATAGTGTACACAACTGAGTCATGGACTGGGTGACAAGAGGGAGTCCTGGGCATTTCATGAAAGACTCATTGAAAACCATTAAAAATCAGCTAAACAAACAAATTGACCAAAACACAGCACAACAAGCACGCAGGCTGGATTCAGTTCATGAAACCAGAGTTAGCACTCCGATCCAGAAATTCCAGACACAAGTCCATCAAGAGACAGAATGTTGCAGAAATGTTGGCCCCGCTTCCCCATTAGATTCAGTTTCTAGTTGCAACTGCATAAAGTTAAAAAGGAGATGCACATAATTTTACTAGGTGTAGAGATCAAGGCCTGCTGCTGCTGCTGTTAAGTCGCTTCAGTCGTGTCCGACTCTGTGCAACCCCAGAGACGGCAGCCCACCAGGCACCCCATCCCTGGGATTCTCCAGGCAAGAACACTGGAGTGGGTTGCCATTGCCTTCTCCAGAGACCAAGGCCTACTCATCTGCAATCCTAAGTCTCCTTGCAAAGATGAATTTTGATGTGTTAATTTAGCTATTTTTTTCTTAATAGTTTCTGCTGTCCCAGCCCCTTCTCCCTTTCGGTAGCTCTGCAGGCAGCATTTCATGCTTCTGGAGAGGCAGGACATACTTTGATACACTTATGTGGCTCAGCTGGTAAAGAATCTGCCTGCAATGCAGGAGACCTGGGTTCAATCCCTGAGTTGGGAAGATCCCCTGGAGGAGGGCATGGCAACCCACTCCAGTATTCTTGTCTGAAGAATCCCATGGACAGAGGAGCCTGGCAGGGGTTGCAAAGTCCTGCAGTCCATGGGGTTGCAAAGAGTTGGACACAGCTGAGCAGCTAAGCACAGCAGAGCAGCAGGCCTAAAAAGCAAGTACAATTATAATTTTCATGTTACCGTGAGGGAAACCAAGGACTAAAGACGTTAAGCCACGTGCTTAAAGTGGCTGAGTCCAGATCCAAACCAATATGTACCTGACTTTGAAATTTGTGCTCTGGATGTTTGGCGACCCTTGTCAATAAATCGTCTATGCCACGTTGACCATGGCTTTTGGCAAGCCTGTCCACGACCTCCGTTGGGAAGGTCTATGTTACACCTAGGGATACTGCTGCTATGCTTCTCTCCATTTGCCTGACCCACTTTCCCCCACGGTTTCTTCATGCTCTCCTCTTAGTACGTGCATGCGACTAGATACCTCTGAATTCTCAACACATGACATCTCCCTAAAAGTTTATCGTTTCCTATGCGGTTACCATTCTGATGTGTTGAACTCCCCTTTCACACTTGGACATATCTTAATGACATCTTGGTCCAGTTCCACAACTTTCTAGTCCCCTCCAGTGATGAACGCAGCTTCAGATTCAGTAATTAAGTGTTAGTCATGCTGACTTCTAACCTTGTCTTCGATTTGATCCAAAACTGTCTTCTCTCTCGGGACAGTAAAGAATTTGCAGCCTGAATCCAGAGCAGAGTAGGCGTTGTCCTCTCTTTGCTCTCCCTTTGTTCTTTCTTTGCTGAGGTTTTTAGGGTGGGGCTAGGAAGGAAGAAGAAGAGAGCAGCTCTCTATGTTGCTTGACTGTCTTTGGGGTCCCTCTTTCCTATGTAGGGGTCACCATCACAGCCAAGTGCTTAGGAATAGATGGTGATGGCTAATTTTAGGTGTCAGCTTGGCTAAACTGTGGTTAGCAGTTATTCAATCAAGCAATAGTCTAGATGCCGCTGTAACTGTATTTTAAAGATGTGATTAACATAGACAATCTGTTGACTTTAAGTAAAGCAGATTGCTTTCCGCAATGTGGGCGGGGCTCTTTCAATGAGTTGAAGGCCTTAAGAGAAAAAATTGAGGTTCCCCAGAGAAGAAATTCTACTTTCAGCCTGCATGATAGGAATTCCACCTGAGTTTCCAGACTTCAGGAATGCACCATCAATTCTTATCTGAATCAGCAGCTTTTCTCTCTCATCTCTCCTCTGTCTTTGTGTGTGTGTGTGTGTGTGTGTGTGTGTGTGTATGTGTGTCTGGAGACAGAACTCCTATTGTTTCTGTTTTTATGAAGAACCCTGACTAGTACAGTAATGACTCCTCAAATGGGCTATATAAAATGGGAGGTTTTTATATATCAGGGGAGGCTCAAGACTCTTCATTGGGACATTGCAAGAAAATATTAGAACTTCTATCCATAGATTTTTTAAAATTCAAAGAAAAAAATATTCACGAATGTTTAATATGACATTGACACCATCACCTTCCCTGGATCCACATACCAGATGGTCACATTTTACGTATGTGGCCTGAAGCTTCATGGGCAAGAAGGAGCATTCTGCAAAGTGAAGAACTTACTGGTGGTGCCTTCATTCATTCATTGGCCTTCAGTGTATCCAGGCATTGTGCGATTAACTAAAAATGCATTTATATTTAAATACATTTATGGAAAATATTATCTGATTTTATCTTAGGCAGCTCTGATACAATGGACAAATGGTTTCAGATGACCAAAGAATCCACACCCAGGCTGAAGTAAATGCTAACAGTGCTGGTACACACGGCCAAGAGTTTTCATGCCCCCAGCGTAGTGTTTCATCATCCCTATTTCAAGATAAAGATAAAAAATCAGAGACATTCCAATCAGATATGACAAAATGGTCACCAAAAAGTTTCTTTAATTCTCAAGAAGACTATTAGAAATAAGGATTTATAGTCACAACTTTAGTTTGCATTATTGCATAGTTGCTTCTTATATACTCAGATAAGGAGTTGAAAGATAAGTATGTTTTGACCTAATTCGGTTGGTTACCTCATTTATTCTCTGATATTACATAACTAAATGGAAAGAAGGGTAGGACTCCAAGATAATTTCAAGGTTTTAATCCTGGATGAAAGGATGAGATGTGTTGTGGAGAGTTGAGAACTCAAAATGGATGATGTTTTTTGAACAAATTAAGTCTGAGGCTAAAGACATAAAAAAAAAAAAACCTGAATAATTCATACACACACACCCACACACACACACACCCACACACTAGTACACATAGAGAAATATACATAAAGAAAGAGTTCCATTTTGAAGAACCTGGAAATATTTATAAATTCAAATTTTTATGAACAGAAGTGTATTAACACAGCATGCCAAAGCAATGTGCTATATATATTTTTTAATATAGATATTAACTTTGTGTATATTTATAGATAACATATTTTGAGAAATTGTCACTTTGAAAATGGTGGTACACAAAAAAGTACAGATACCATGTCATTTTAATTGTTCATTTTGCAAATAAAGCACATTCATTTTAGAATGTTATTTGTTGCTCGTTTATGAATTTCATGGATCTGATACATATTTCAAGTGCTCTCTCACTATAGATATTCGACTGATGGGAGCATAAGGTGATAACGGCACCATCAGCTCAGCAGGGGGAAACCAGAGGACACTCAGGCAGACCAGTGTATTTTGGCTAAGCTCCATGCATTTCATGACTGGAACCTGTGTATATGTGTGCACACGCGTGCGTGTGTGTGTGTGCTTAGTCACTCAGTTGTGTCTGACTCTGCGACCCTATGGACTGTAGCCCCCCAGGCTCCTCTGTCCATGGGATTTTCCAGGCAAGAACACTGAAATGGGTTGCCATTTCCTCCTCCAAGGGATCTTCCCGACTCAGGGACTGAACCCACGTCTCCTGCAGCTCCACATTGGCAGGCAGACTCTTTACCACTTAGTCACCGGGGAAGCCCATGAACCACCCATAAGGCAACCCCCTGATGCTAAAATGAAGCCTTTCTCCCCCATGGTTCTCTCCATGGTCCTCACCCCTCCCCTGCCAAGACACCATCTCCTGCCATGAACGCATCTACTGAGGAAGCGCTAAACAGCAAGCAAATAAAAATGAGTTGAATCAGTGTGAGTTGAGGGCTTTTGGCTCCATGAGAGTTAACTTCATCCGACTTCATCTCACTCATCCGCTTGGTCAAAATTTTGCAAATGTCCTATAGAGGCAGTGAGAGACCAGTGTCCCATGTAGCTTATGTGTATACCAAGAATGTATTAATTGGGCAGATCTAGTCCTTTAAAAAAAAAAAAAAGAAAGAAAAAAGAAAACATCTCAAATCACACAGTAGCATGAGGCATAATATCTGATTACAAAGTCTAAAACTGCTTTATGTATGTAATTTTTGAAAAGAAAAAAAGAATTACAAGCCAGCAGCAATGAAGTGCTTAGTGCAAGATTTCAGTTTTCAACCTTGCAGCTATTACATTTCAATCTCAGCGGCAGAAAGATTCTGCTGATCCTAAGCTAACGAATGTCAAGAAGGAAATGGCTTGCTTTCTTCTTTTAGCAGGTGGTTATTGTTTTAAAAATGAAGAGCCTTAAACCTGGCTGGAATCCAAGGCATGTCACATAATCCTGATCTAGAGATATGCAGTGAGAATCCCCAGCCCCCAAATATTTGATTAGAGCATATGTAAATCGTCCTGTGTTCTTGGCATGGGCTGAATCAGGAATGACAACATGGATTATGATGTTCTTATACAATCAAAGGTTATTATTACTATCCTTTTTCCCCAAAGGAAGCAAAACGTGTTTGGTCGGGAGGTTTGATGTTTCTTGGGGTGGCGGGAAATTTCTGCTGATATTCAATAAGGAAATAAACACTGAATGTAATAGTTCATGACACTTGGTAAATATAACTTAGCTCTCTTGAAAAGTTAATAGCTTCGCTAATACTGAAGTGTGTAGTCATTCAAAGGACTATGAGCAATTTTCCTTATTGATCCCAGTTTCTGAGGGCTGTGGTAACTAACCCTGATCCCAAGTCAGAAAATTAGATTTCAGAGCTTCAAATATGTATCAAAACATGTAGAGACAGTGTTGTAGCTGGAATATACTTTTTCTCGTTGTATAATTAGTGGTCAAGGAATTTCAAGATTTTATCTACTATGTGTATAGGACAGCATAAGAAGCTAAAATTGCTGTTATCTTAAATGTTTAAATTTGAGAATTTGCAGAAAACAGCTCTATCCTCTTACTAACGTCCCTGATGTGATCCTACGGATCTGGCTACACAGAGTGCATGCCCTCACCCCAATCCAAACAGAGTTAAAGTAATACTTGGCAATGCTTTTCTTATCATAGCGATAAAGACGCACAGGAGACTGAATTCACCAAGAAAACGACTTTGCTGGGATTTAACACAATGAAAAAATGGGATTATACATGTTTAATACAACGTGCCATCTACAGAGAATTACTGTTTGTCTAGAGAGCATTTCACATGGGGATTTCATGTATATCTCATGCATGATTGGGGGACAACCAGGAATATGTTTATACACCAAAGCTGCCAGTGTTTTTTTTTTTAAATGCAGGTGAAATCTTTCTGGATGAGTTCCGTGAGTAGTTCAATTATTGGATTAGAAGTGTTTCTTCCTCATAAGAATTAAGAGGAGGAAGGGATGGGAACAGTGCAGACAAGGACCCGGCTTGCCTGGAGGTACAAATGGATGCAAGGCTTCCAAACAGACAATAGAAAGCTAATGAGGCAAAAAGTCTGGCATGATTGTGATCTGATTTTCACAGATTAAACTAATGTCAATGAGGAGAAAAGAAGAGTGAATGAGCCTAAATGGCTTCGAGACACCTGCAAATAATTGTATTTTCAGCCTTAGGTCGTTCGTGCATTGTTTTACAAAGCGTTTTACAATGGAAGGACTGGAATGTGAATTTGGATGATGGTGTTCTTTCCTCCCCACTCCAAATATGCACAAGTCCCCACCGCAACTGTGTCCCAGGAGGAAGCTGCCCACCATCGATCCCTCTGCCGGTTTCATAGATTATATGATTCGATTGATAAGAAAATCATTGAAGCTGAAAGCTGCACTCCGACTTTTTGGAAAAAATATTTCTAGTGTTAATAGTTTATAGCACATCTATACAGTATAGGGTTGCAACCCTTGGCAGTATTCTAGGGACTAATTTGATTCATTCATTTTATTCCCTCTTCTTTGGGCCCTTGATCAGATATTTCTGGTACAAACTTTACTCAGAATTCGAGCGAGCTCCTTTTGTAAGTAACTGAAAATTTGGACTCACAGCCCCATAGGAGGGGACATATTCCCATTCCAATAGGCAACACTTACGAAACAAAAAGTTTTAAACAGTTCTCTGAGGGCTAGATGAAGAGAGAGGGGAGGTAAAATCACCTTAACTATGCCTAAGACTTGAAATCTCTTACTGTCATCTGGGAAACAGTAAAAATGAAAAGCTGATCATTGTAAGGCAATCCCACTATTTGGACTCTGGTAATTAATCACTGTTGTGGTAGATATGTGGTGAAAACTTTATTTCTAAGCTTAACCATATTCAACTAAGTGTCTAATTAGCTTAACATGACTTCATCTGCCTAGAAAACAGTTTGTATTGTTGTGAAAATATAATTTGATTTTAAAGGAAGAATCATAATCCAAGTGGGCTAGCAAACTCGTGTTGACTTTTCCATGATTCTTTTAGTTTTTAGTGTCAGATTTATTTGACCTATACTTTGGGCTTCCCTGGTGTCTCAGACAGTAAAGAGTCTGCCTGCAATGCAGAAGACCTGGGTTCCATCCCTGGGTTAAGAAGATACCTTGGACAAGGGAATGGCAACCCACTCCAGAACTCTTGCCTGGAGAATTCCGTGGGCAGAGGAGCCGAGCAGGCTACATTCCGTGGGAACACAAAGAGTTAGACGCGACTGTGTGACTAACTTTCACATAATTTGCTTATATGAAAATACCTGCTTTGAGTGTGAACTTTGATGAGTATACAACCATGTAACCTCTACCTGCAAGGTGGGAGACCTGGGTTCAATCCCTGGGTTGGGGAGATCCCCTGGAGAAGGGAAGGGCTACCCACTCCAGTATTCTGGCCTGGAGAATCCCACGGACTGTGCAGTCCATGGGGTTGCTAAGAGTCGGACACGACTGAGTGACTTTCGCTTTCACTCTCACCCACTGCCCCAGCACAATGTAGCGCTGTTCTCTTACCCCCAGAATTTCCTCCTGTCCCTTTGGCATCAGTGCTGTCCCTTAGACCTCCAACTCTGGTAACTGCCAATCTGTTTTCTGACCTTTAGTTTACACAATTTTGTCTTTTCTAACAATATCGTGTAAATGCAATCATACAGTATACAGCTTTTTGAGTCTAGCTTCTTTCTTTCATTTAGTGTAAATGTATTCGAGATTCATCTACATGTTGTATGGATCAATGGTTCATTCCTTTTTTTCTTGCTGAATAGTATTTCACATGGATGTGTTTTAAAATAGGAATATACATGATGGCCAATCCTTCCACTTGGTTTATGGTGTAGTCAAGGGCAGACAGAGACTTATCAGCTGGCCGTGTGAACCTCCTGGCAAATTCTGCCGTGTAAAACCACTGGACAATACTGTTTAGCCTAGGAGAACCCATACCAATGAAGCATGATGTTATGCATGTGAACTGTGCTCTCATACCATTTGTGGGATGATTTTGATAATAGAAGTGTGGCTAGACTGAGGTAGATACCAGACCAAAGTTCCCATGGTACCAGGGGTTGATTTTTAAAAAATAATGTCTGCAAATAACTCAACATTTGTGATTTTCTAAAAAAAAAAAAAAAAAAAACCATATATAGTAAGCAATTGGAGAATGTTATTAACAAATGATATTTAAGATATTACTTTTCAAAGAGCCAATCCATGTATTTGTCTGGCACTTCATAATATTTAAAGCACTTAGCACATATGCTATCTCATTTAATTCTCACAGCAACCCCAGGAGGCTAGCAGGGAAGATGCTGTTATTCATAATTTACAGGAGCAGAAGCAGAGTGTCCAAAGACACTGTGCCTTGCTCAAGGTCAAATAATGGGAAATCACTAGCCTAAATTCCTGGCTCCCAACCTAGTAGAAATTGGCAAGGCCAATTCTGAATAATGAATTTAAGCAGAGGCAAATGTTGTCAGAGGTTAGTATTTAGGGTTGTAGAGGCTAAACTCATAGGAAAATCCAGCCAGCAGTCTCTGGTTAATTCATAAAAGATTGAAATGGAAAAAATACAATCTCACCATGTTATTAGGTTAAGCACTTCTAAAACAAACAAGCAAACAACGACGTATTGTAAATTAGACCATTTTGGAATTTGTGCAATCTAAATGGTTGAGTTATTTTATGTTAGGGAAGTGACTGCACAATATTCATTAGCTAATTTTCTTGATGTTTTGGTTTTTTTAAAAACACATTGGGCCAAATTACACTTTCAGCGATGCCCACAGAATTTTAATTAACGTAATAGATCTAATTTCAGTTCTTTATGTGGTGGTTTCCTTTTGATTCAGGGAGGTGTTGAGCATTATATTAATAATTCTCTCTTTTGTAAGGGGAGATAGTCAGTTTTTGCAGGTTGAATTTCATACCCACAGTGAGACAATGCATCGTATAAGAGTTTATCACTGGCATGCATTTTATGAAAGCGAAATTTCTGCCCTAATAATTTGGCCAAATGTAGTAAAACTGGTAACATCCACATCTGTCACACTGAGTGGCTTAATTATGCTGACATCCCCCTTTCCCCTACCCCAGTTGCCTTACCTGTTCTCTTTTTTGTTCTGTGGACATGTAAGAATCATGTAAAGGACAAAGATCTGAGTATATTAAATGAATGTCTTAAAATATCCACTAGAAAATATTGTAATAAAAACAAAATCCACCAAAGCTTTGCTAAGACTTTAGTATCAACTGTCACCATCCTCCTGGGAGGTAAGTAGTAATATCTATAAGCCAATGAGTTTATTTGAATTTAGTTTTTCATATGCATATGATTTTTTTTTTTTACTCAAAGGAGCTTGATAATGAAAGTAACACTCTATAAAAAATAACCTAACCTATGTCATTTTCATGTCTGAGGGTTTCAGGATTTGAATATAAATGTTTTTAGCATCTCACAAACTGCATACAAGGGTTAGAAACTTCCAGGAAAATGGAGTCACCTTTAGCATCTTGAGCTAAGATGGATCTGTAGTTAAAAATATATATTTATATGTATTAGCAGGAACTAGGGAACACTGACTGCTTAACACAAGCAGCTGTTAATTATAAAACTGCAGTCATTTGTATTTTACTAAAAATGTTGATATGGCTCTCAAAGAATTTTTAAGAAGACATTAAACCTCTTTCATCTCTGCATCTGATTTCTACATTTGCTATCTTCTTTCCCCTAAAGAATGCCTATTCTCCCTTCAGAGTCCTATGCAGGCTCATAAAACCAATAAAATATCTTTTTTGGAAGAAGCCAAAATGTATTTGAAGGAATTAGGGTTGATCTGGGAGATGCAATGCTGGTGTTATAGCAAATTACTTCTGTTAAATATGAATAGGACGAGTGTTCTGAATACTGTTCTGCAGTAAAATTTATGGTCATGGGTATGCACGTAGATGAACGTAGTACACGTATGGAGAAAGCTGATTGCAGGTATCAGTAGGTGTTTAATCACGGTCATGCTGCAAGGAAATAAAAGATTGCCCAAAGACAATAGACTTTTCTGTAGAAGCTATAGACACCAGTACAGTATAAGATACATTTCTCATATTCAAGCCTGTCTTTTATTTTGTTTACACAACAAAGTTATTATGCTAATTACACGGTAATATGCAGCCCCTGAGGACTTTCTATGTTGATAGCATCTACTTGAGGATGCAGATTGGGAGCCAATATGTGATTATTACTATTGCAAAATAATATGATCGGAATGACAGTTTTGCCTTCTAGGGGAGTCCTCACTAGGCTCTTTGTTGCCGAGTGAGGTGTGTAATAGTGAACAAGAGGAAAAGTCCAGGAGAGTGTGGGAATTTTTTCACACTGTTTTAAAAGAATGTGGGGCTGGACAACATTTTGGATTAGAGTCAAGTGTGTGTGTGTGTGTGTGTGTGTGTGTGTGTGTGTGTGTGTGCGCGTGTATACACAGGAGACCTCACGCAGCAGCAATCTCATGCTAATATGTGTGCAACCTCACTAGGGGGAGCTCTTGGCTGGCTGTTCAGAGGCTTGACCATTGTCTGCAGGAGACAATTTTTCTTTGTTTGAAAATTTACAAATCATCAATGAAAATGCCACAGATATGGCAGAAGCTTTGGGGTCAAGTCACTGTCTCCAGTTGTGGCTTCAGTGGGATGGTGCTGGGGATGGTGGGGATGGGGGTCATGATGTCTTTGCCCCCTCTGCCCAGCAATTATTTTGGGGTTCTTATCATTTAAAAGATCTCAGAACTATTGTAAATATTTCTTCCTACCCAGAGGTAAAGCTTCTCTGAAGCCTATTCTTTTTGAAAGGCTCCCCACGGAAGCTTGATGGTAACAATGAAAAAGTATACATTTTCGCAAGCCTTTTCTTTTCAATCTATACTCAGATCAATTAATTAAATGAAGATAGAAACATGATTGCCATGGATGACATTGTCATGCTGGTTTAAAAACTGGGAACTTTGTGATTACAAATGCATCTGGTTACAGGAGACGTTGGGGGGAAATGGTCAGCTGAAGAGACTTAAAAATTATTTGAAAATCTTTATAATGTGATCATTTTGGAGAGGAAAAGAGAAGACGCAGGCGCTAAGATAATGGTGACACTGCCTCAGGCAATCTGTGGACAATTTTATTGTTCTTATTCTCCAAATGTTCCCTTCCTACCCCTCACCAATTTTTCTTTTTGTCTTTTTAAATTGGAGGAAAAAAAAATAAAGCAAAGTGCTTCTTTCCCTACCCATGTTTCCTTCCCTTTTTTCTCTACTCTAATGACATTTGGCAGGCTCGGCTGTGTAATGCTTGACTGGTTTTATTGTTGTCTGTTCCCAGTGGGGAATAGTTGACACTGCTCTCTGTTTCCAATTGATATCCATTTTCAACAATATTGCTTTCTATTAGATTCCTGCACAGTTTGTGCCAAGCAAACTGAATATTTACTGGGCTGACCGCAAAACCTTCAAATCAACAAACACTAGAATAAGCAAAATATGCGTTTTTAAGATCAAATGTTTTCAAATGCTTCTTTCAAAATTATTATTTTTAAATGCACTGTGAACTGTAGATTAAAGGATATTATATTGCCACTTGTGTCAGCCTATTTTTATTTGTTTATTTTCACACATTAAATAATAGGACTAAACATTGAAAGAATAGTTGTATACACTACCTAGGCAAAGTTAAAAGCAATTCAATTTTCTCATATTTAGCAATTCCTCCTTCTAAGCAATAAAGCGTATTTGCTCGTTGCTTTTTAATGCAGGCATAGTTAATAGTATCGTAGTGAGTAGAGCAACTGAGTCTGACAAACCAGAGGACAGACAACCATTTCAATCATCCTTGGTGGCCAGGGGCTGTGTGTCAGAACTGAGGGGTAGAAGATTGCATTTTTAGCCATCAAGAATATCAAATGGCCAGTGAATGACATAAAATTTTTCAATAATTTCCCTTCAATTTGCTAGCAGTGTTTTCAGAATCTTAACTGTGTACCCTACCTACCTCATAGGGCATCTGGCATATAAGAGAGAAAGGTGTTTGGTTTTTGGAGATTATCAAGAAAAGGATTAAAAAATAGAAAAAAGAAGTTTTACGACAAACGCCTCAGAAACTATTGCAATACAGTCAAACCTGTTTAGTTACTTTTAAAAAAGCTGTAATTCTTTCATAACAAAGTTGAAAGAGATCATAATAGACAGAATGTGTTTTTGCATGAAATTTATTGGTTAAGTTGATGTAATTATTGGTAATTCAAGCAAAGAAACCTGCACAATGAGGTAGAATTGGCTTATGTTAAGGGCAGTCTTAAGAAATGTTACCACCAAAATATACATTTTCAAATGATGTTTTAGACCACCAAACTCCCACGATACAGCAGATAAAACTGTTTTACAGACTAACAAGTCACAGGAAAAGTATTGAGAACCAGATGTTCCATCTAAAGAGTTTTCTCCTTCTCCAGTTCCTTTCTTCCTTTCATACTGATTATCTACACCAGCAGCCTCATTTCTTTCCAGGCAGAGACTAGTTTCCCTGTTACCATTTCTTGTGGCCACAGTACCTGCCAAGTGCTTTCCAAATATATCCTTTACCCTTCACAACAATGTCATGCTCTGAAACCTTTATTACATCTCAAACTATGTGTGCACTGCAGTTGAAACACATCGGAACCTGTAATGACTGTCTGCCATTTGAAGCATCTTAGAAAATGTGGTCAAGTAGAGATTGTGCAGGCCTGGCAAATAGAGGCCTGGGTCTGATATGCTGGTTGGTTCTGGGAAAATCCCTTACTCAGCTTCATTTTGCACCATCTGTGTCTCAGTTTTTCTATTTGTAAACTAGGCATAATTAAAACTGCCCACTGGGCCTTTCACAGGCATGTAGGGAGGATTAGCAAGTGGCTGCAAACCTTCCTTAGCTCTTTGAAAGAGAGGTGCTACAAAAAATTCAAGGCAGGTATCTTTCGTGCAAGACCTTGGCTGCAGTTACAGTTAAACCTCCCCTTTTTGAAATGAGATGTGGCATTCTTTGGCTAGAACACAGAGTACAATTCATCAACGGGATCTCAATCAAAAAGACAATTTTCACAGATCCTGGGAATGCCTGGAAGCTCCTGGCCGAAACTGAACCAGCATAATAGGTGGATGATGTTGGGTGTTCTTGATGGGTGTTCATCAGACTCAGGGTTCAATCCAATACCGTCATTAACTAGCTGTGTGAACCTTGGCAAGAGGCTTTCCCTCTTTTAGTTTCCTCAGTTGCAAAATAATGCACTTTCTGATAGTCTCACCGGGTTGCAGATGGAATAAAGGTAAGAAACATATGGAACTATTCAGAATGATACAAAGCATTATTTATGTCAAGTGTGTGCTATTGGTGACTTTGGAAAACGGGATAAGATTGTCCCAAACTTTCCCCTTTGACTAACTGGAATTGCATTAAAATATTGCAATACAGACTATTTAAAGAGTAAACAAACCCCATTCTTCCTATCATTCCTTATTCAGCTTTTCTGTCATTAAAGTTTGATTGTCTTTCTGGTTGAGTATAGAGGCAAGCTATAGGACAGCTATTTCTTTCAGCATTTTGTTCCTGAAAAGTGCCATCAGATGGAAGATGCGTTTCACTCTTGTGGAAAATGACCATGACTTTTGATCCCAGAGTGTTTTCTGTCATAAACCTTGTCCAGGAATCTGCAGATAAAATCTACAGCATGCTAGCTGCACAAATGATTTTCTTAGTGTCCCTGGCACCGAAGACCATATGTCCCAATGGTATCAGAATTCAATTATGCTTTACTTGAGTCTACTCCTTTCCAAATGCAAATGATTATTTATCAAAGCAGTGAGTGTATAAATGATAAGAGAAATCAATTCCGTCGAGATCTGTTACTTTGGTGAATATTTCATTTAAATTGGATTGGTAAGGTCAAACTTCCATTTTCTCTCCATGGGTTGCCAGTCACCCTTGGGAAGTGGACTTGAAGCCAAGTCACCAGGGAAAACTGATGACCCGAAGTGTTGCAATCACCTTGGTGGTGGATACTGTAAGTGCTAGTGGGTGTAAGCTGGTTACACAGAGAAAAGTATTAGGCAAAGAAAAAAAGAGTGGAAGAAATCACAGTCTGTTCCCTTAATTCCATTTGGGTGAAATTAGGTTAAAACAAATTCCTCTATCATAGAAGAGGCGAAAAGACAAAAAAGTTTTTGTCTTAGCTTTTAAAGGCAAAGGGCCAGTTACATGCCAGTTCTCCTCCTTTCCTTCTTGTATTCCACGAGCCTCTGTTACTCCAGATTGTTAAAGTGCAGGTATTAATCCAAGGCACTGGGCTTACTTTCATGTCATGCTTGTGTGGGGTTTAGAATTTTCACACATCCCTTGGAAGTATTCAGAATCTGGGGCTGAACCATGGCTGGGGTATGCTACCGTGTATCCGGAGCTCTGTAGCCCAGCAAGGAGGGAGCCCAGAGGCAGATGTTGCAAGAGATGAGACACTAGGTGGGAGACGCCGTTCTAGGGGCTCTGAGTGGTGAACTGCACTGTGGGGTGGCAGAGGTTAGATGGCAGTCAGGTTGAGGAAACCGACAGGATGAAGGAGCCTGCAGCTGGCCTGGACCAATCCCCCTGCTGTCTCGCTAACCAACTTAGTGAGGAACTATCGATCAGGAGCTCAGGCTCTCTGTCTCTAAAGAGGGTTTAGAAAAGAGGGCAATCTTCAGAAAAGTTGGAAGTAACAAGTAGAATAGTATGTGTAAAAACACGTTGTCCAAACCATCAAACAATGGACAAACCTAAAAGCTTCTTAGGACAAACCGTGAAATTGGCACAACTATGGAAACAGGAAGGCAGTCTGAAGGTTTTGAGCTGCAGTGTTGGAGAAGACTCTTGAGAGTCCCTTGGACTGCAATGAGATGCAACCAGTCCGTCCTAAAGGAAATCAGTCCTGAATGTTCATTAGAAGGACTGATGCTGAAGCTGAAACTCCAATACTTTGGCCACCTGATGTGAAGAACTGACAAAAAGACCCTGATGCTGGGAAAGATCGAAGGCGGGAGGAGAAGGGGATGACAGAGGATGAGATGGTTGGATGGCATCACCGACTCGATGGGCATGAGTTTGAGTAAACTCCGGGAGCTGGTGATGGACAGGGAGGCCTGGCGTGCTGCAGTCCATGGGGGTCACAAAGAGTCGGACACAACTGAGCAACTGAACTGACTGATGAAAGCAGTCTGAAAGGTCTTCCTCGGCGTGCAGCCCCGGCGCCCCTTCCTGCTCCACGCTTAGTGCGCCCGCGCTGCCTGGCCCAGCGTCTCCTCAGCACTGATGACCCCGCGTGGAGCCTCAGTTTAGTAAGGAGAGAGGGACTGTGAGTACCTAACTCACACACACACAAAACAATGTTTAGGGGTAGCACTTTCTAGATCTAACCTCTGAAACAGCTCAGGAAGCCAGCCAGCAGGGCCCTCCACCTGTGAAGTGTCTTGAGAAAGAGGCCGACTTTAAAATGTCTTCACAAAGGAATAAAATGTAATCAGCCCAGAGACAGATGCTGTAAAGTCCTGGTTTATTGTCTGTGGTCGGCTGAATTTCATAAAATGAAGAAAATCAAACCAGAGGTCTCTTTGTGGAGTCGAGGCGTGATTGTATTTTTAGTTTTCTTAACTAAATAAATCCATCAGTTGACAAAGAGGAGTGTGTAGTGGATTAGACAGAGAAGGTATGATTGAAGACTCGAAGGCAGGGTCAGTTCCAGAAACATTGATCACAGTCTCATTAGGGCTGGAACAGACACAAAAATGAATTTGAAATGTGGAGAGGGGGAGCCGGGACTGAGAGGAGGGGGACCAAAGGGAAATATCACTACATTTTCCAACAGTATGATGCGTAATACACAGATGAACTCAGACACTGAGATGCAATTCATCGGTTACATTCCTGACAGATACTGATCCAGGGTAAGCTGTTTCTATCATTTCAGTTTCTCTCTCTCTTCTTGTCTTCCTTGGTAAAGCACCATGAAATAATTTTTATTACATAGAAAAAAAGGTTTCCACTCCTGATAAGGGTCTTTCATAGTGTAAGACTGCAAAATATATTCCAAGTGAAGTCAAAGATGCTGTCAGAGACAGATGAAATGGGCATGGGACCATTATTACCATTGGGAGGTCATTCATCTGATTCAGATATTAAGAAGCATATATTAACAATAAAAAAAGATCTCCGAAAGAGTCAATGGTGTATTTCATTAAGCTGGAAGTGAAGCTGACCACCAAATTGAATATTAGGAGAAAGTAGAATAGGCAAAAATGTAAAGTAACTCTTATTAAAAACTTAAATTTTGTCTTCAAGGCCCTTCATCAACTGCTCCACGGTCCTGTCCCTTGTCAAACTTCATCCCTCGTTATTTTCCACTTGAAAAACTTTGTTCTTCAAACTCATCTTTCATTCGCTGCCCACTGCGTCCTTTCTTTGCTCTGGTAGTTTCCTTTGCCGTCTTCTCACTCTATTTTCTTCTGTTGCAATTACACCGTTTATGAGCTGGGGGAGAGCTGCCTTGCGTCTCCATGAGTAATCCACTCTGGCGTTCAAGGGAGCCTAACAGTAAGCACTCCCCTTCCCCTTTTGAGGTCTGAACTAGTTGAGAAATATATGGAAATAGGACAGATAAGCCTAAAATATGATCTTTATTCTGATAAGGCTTGAGAATGTGGCCAGTGGATCTCCCAATCCAGGATCAGAAGGCCATGCCCACCCCACCTAGGGCAGAGCCAGCCCACCGCAGAGACCCCACCATCAAGCTTAGAGCAAGCTTACCCTGTGCTTTCTGGGGTGGGCTCACTCCCAAGAGTAGGAAGCAGGGACGGGTGTGCAGAGCCACTTCCTTTCCTCAAGCTCATCAACCGGTGAGATATGAGCAGGTGGGGGAGAGGCTGGGAGGCTTTCACTGGTGGGGTTCTCCTACACGGAAAGACATCAGGAGTAGGGGAAAAGCTATTGATCAACAGCAACCGACTTTAGAAACATTTCTTCAGGGGTCGTTCTGTCTGTGATGTCCTATTTTCATATATTTTGGTTCTATTGCAATCATGGGTGTTAGGAGATAAGGGATTTATTAAAGACATTAGGGCATTGCACAGTAGTGGGAGAAACTGAAGTCTCAAAGGGAGAGTCGGGTGGTCAGAGGATCATGAACCATGGGTGGACAGTCTGGGGAGGAGAGCTGAATATCCGACCACTTCCGGCTGCCACCGCGAGACCGTGAAAGGCGGAGTGTGAAGATTTTCTGGGAGTTGTTGCCCTGAGTAGCTCCCGCCTTTGCAGCCCTGTCGCTAAGAATCTGGCGGTGGGCCAGGGGGCTGCTGTGGGCCGCAGTGCCACAATCAGGGGGCCCCGGACCTGGGGATCCTCCCAGTCCTTGCTGTCAGCCTGTTGTCTAGTCTGTGAACGACTTGGGGAACAATGGATACTGCTTCTCTTTCAGTTCCTCCTTTGGTCAATTCCAGTCCGATGGAGAGGGGAGGCGATTCCAGGAAAAGTAGTTTTGAGCTTAAGCAAGCTGGTGATACAGCAATCCAGCAGTCAGCACCTTGACACCACGACATCCGCCTACTCCTAACCACACTTATGTCAAAGTGAAGACGAGATAAATCCTGCTTCCGCTTAACACAATACGACTAAAAATACTGTACCCGTCCCCCTAAAATCTTCCATGGTCCCAAATGTCAATTTCCTCATCACTGGGGGATGTTCATTCCTTTTCCTGCCCAATCGTATTCACCCACTGGGATCCTGTAACTTAAATATGGACATATAATGTTAACCATTGTGAATATGTCTCAGGTTTGATAGTACGGGAATCAGAAAGGAAAAGAAAGAATATATATATATATATTCATATCAAAATAAGGAAGAAATGCTAAGTTCTACAGTCCTCTTTTCGGCAACTGGCCGCCATGTCATGTTCCCTTTGCCCTAGGCAAGTACCTTGACTCACCACCGTCTTGCCTGATGATGGGAGGCAACCTTTAAACCTTAACTTCTGCAGCGTCTGTGCCATTAGCAGTCCATCTATACTGGGTTACAGTAGCTTCGTATTTACTTTTATCCCAGAGCATAAAATATTAAAAGGCCTCTGCTTCACTGTGGAGTAGTGTGGTATAATAAGAAACATGGTCTTTGTCCTGATTCCTGGCATAGATCTCCTAAAACCCTTGCGATTTCCTGAGTGATAAGAGCATTTTTGTTCAAATAAGGGGACTCTTGATGAGAAGAAGCTTTGGGATGGGGGTTGGTGATCGGAGGAACCATAGTTTAGAGGGTTGGACATTTCAGCCCCACCCCCAGTCTCTTGGGAAAGGAGAGTGGCCAGAGAATCGAGTTAATCACCAATGGCTAGCAATTCAATCAACCATGCCTATGTAATAAAACCTTCATTAAAACTCCAGAGATTCTGAGTTGGCGAACTTATATTTGTTTGGAGGGTGGTACACCTGAACTCCACGGGCAGGAGTGACTCCTGCTTTCAGGAGCCTTCTGGGCGTTGCCTTATGTGTCTTTCCATGTAGCTGTTCATTTTCACTCTTTGTGATGATCTAATAATGTGTGCTCAGGCGCTCAGTCATGTCCGACTCTGTGCGACCCCACGGACTGTAGCCCACCAGGCTCCTCTGTCCATGGGATTCTCCAGGCAAGAATACTGGAGTGGATTGCCATTTCCTCCTCCAGGAACTGATCTAATAGTAAGTATAGCATTTATCTGAGTTCTGTAAATTGTTCTAGCAAGTTATCTAGAGGAGGGGAGTTGTGGGAATGCCTTTCTTTGGAGTCAAGTTGGACATAGAGGTAGGTAACCTGTGGAACTGGCATATGAAGTGAGGGGAGTCTTGTGGGACTGAGCGCTTAAAATAGCGGGGTCTGAGGCTCATCCAGATACTGTGAGAATTGAATTGAATTGTAGGACACCCATTGGTGTCAGAATTGGTGGGAAGGAAATCACCTCGCAAGTAGTAAACCAATTTCCTCTTTAGAGAATCAGTCACTGAAGCAATGAAGTAAGTGCCTTCTGTGACTATTGGTTTACTGACATGCCCAACACTGAGGATAGGATGCAAATTTTTCACCAGTAGGTGGTTAGCGGGAATATGAGAGGACTTCTTCTGTTTGCATCCCTTGGTTCTCAACCCCCTGAATCCTGTATGGGGGAGAAACAGCGCAATGTAACAGCCACTACTCTGGAGCATTCGCTACATCCTGGACAACATCACACCATGCCCACAGAGGATTGGCACTCAGCTGGCACTGAGTCAAGGGCGTTTCCGCTTCTCTCAAGCCACTTGCTTCAGAAGGATGAGGACCAGGGTCAGCCCAGTAAATTTCATGAGCATGAGCCCACGATCCACTTTTTGCTGAAGAACAAGTTCCCTGATGAAGAGGAATACTGTGCAGAGTACTCTAGTAGTGATACGGCATCCTCTAGGTCCATGGGTGGGCTTTGGCATAAGAATTATGAAAAGCGATGGCAAATTCATATCTAGAGTAAGTGTCCATTCCGTGAGAACAAAGTCCTGCCTTTCATGGAAGACCACACAGAAGTGATCCAGTGTAATTCACCTACCATTAGACAGCTGGTGGGTTCCTCAGGAAATGGTGCTCTATCAGGGGCTACGTGTTCATCTCTGCTATTGACAAATTGCATGTTCAGCCCAATAAGTGTGCTATTGGGCCCAGTACAAATTGTTGATCCACAGAATCATGAGAAATAAGTGTTTTAAGCTGCTAATTGTTGAGGTGGTTTGTTGTGCAGCAAAGGTAATTGAAATAAAAAATTATACCTAGAAGTGGAGTGCTGCTATTGCAAAAGCCTAAAATGCATGGCACTAGTTTGGGATCAATACAGCTGGCAAAACTATTGCATGTGGTTTAAGCCAGAAGCTAAAAAGCACACCTAATAAACTTGTGAATCTGGTTAAAGAAATTTGCAGGCAAAATGTTGATGATGTATAGGAAGAAAGAGAGGAACTAAAGAAAACAACTATTTGGTTTGCAAGCAGAAAGTATAGAAAATAGAGAGCACCCAAGATTTTCTAGATTAGAAAATAAAATTATTTTTCATTCCCAGTCTCTCCAGTTTGCAAAAGATTCTTGCAAAAATCAGCCAAGGTACTTTTGTAAGGACCTTGTGAAGACCTCTGAAAGATTTATGATGGTTTCTACAATATTCTCTTTACCATACAAGACAATTTCTAAAGTTTTCTTAAGGACTTAACCCAAAGCATCTGGATTTGCTGCTGAAAGAAGAAAGGAGATATCATCAAAAAGAGTTGCATGTATATCCTTTGTATAATTAAATGACTAGTCTGATACATAAGAAACTCACAAAAGTTTTAAAGGGGGTTGTATAAGCCTATAAAAGGGATGAATACAGTTCAATGTGAAAAGATTTTGGGACCTCAAATTTCTTCCTTATGAGCAAAGTATGTATGCGTCTAGATTCTTGACTTCCTATGGATCAATGAATCCTATATGCTTCCCATTTCTCCTTTTCTTGAATGGAAAATTTTATTATAATGATCTCACTATCATATGTTGGGTATACTGAAGAAGGGAGCAAATAGCCTTGTCTATTAATCCACAGATTTCTGGATTAAGAAGAGTCACATACAAGCTGAACCCAAGGGATGTCATCCACTGCTGTGCCAGAGGCTGTTTCAGAGATATTGGACTCAGAGTTCAATTTTTGGCAGACCTGTAAAACGGTGAATTCTTTTGACATGTGCCTGTGTGTGTGCAAAGTTGCTTCAGTCATGTCTGACATTTTGTGACCCTGTGAACTGTAGCCTGCCAGGCTCCTCTGTCCATGGGATTCTACAGGCAAGATTACTGGAGTGGGTTGCCATGCTCTCCTCCTGGGGATCTTCCCGACCCAGGGATCGAACCTGTATCTCCTGCATTGCAGGAAGATTCTTTATCAACTGAGCTATCCCGATCTCATCTTCTTCCCAAGGGCTGTTCAAACTCAGAGGGAAGGGATGTCCCCTCCATGTTCGTCTTGTTTTTTCTGTGAGGACACCCTCAAGAGATGCTGCAGAAATGAGCAGAGAGGTGGTTGGGGACCCAGGGAGTGACTCCACGTCCACTGCTATATCTCCAGGCTATTGGGTCTTGGAAGTCATTCGCTCAAGTCAAGGCTGGCTAACCAGACAAAGGGAAAGAGAATACTCTGCTTACAGCTGCAAACGAAATTCCCTCCTAAAATTATCATGAAACATACCCAGTGTGTTTTCTCTTGCTAGAGTTTGGAGAGATGACTCCCAGGCAGTTCACCTTAGCACAGCGGGTGTCTATAGAGCCCAGCTGAGGGTATTTGTCCCTTTGTTCACCAGGCAGGGCAGTTTCATTCTGCTGTAAATATGGGTGATGCTTAGGGGGACCCTGTCAAAAGATTCCACTGGATTCAACATCAGGCTGAAATACAAGCTCACATCCTTCCTAATTTTTTAACCTAACAACTTTAAAGGCCATGTTATGACTTTGAATTCTGTTATAAAGTCGCAATGTGACTTGTTCTTTTAATGGTTATTTGCAGAGCCACACGTGAATCTCTATAAAGTGATAGAAAAGAATGAGGATGGGCAGAGACAGCAAATGACAATATCACCTTTCTGGGTGTGAGGCCTCACCAATACTTCAATGTTCACCCAAAGAAAGAAGGGCCTGTGTCCCTCAGTCCCCTCACCTCCTGGTGTCTATTTGCTGGATGACTGCGGGTGTGCAAGAGCTTTCCTGTGTGAAGCCACGTGTCTCTGCATAGAAGCTTGGGTTTCGGAGTGCATTTATCAATGCAAGCCAGCTCCTGCAAAACTCCCTGAGAACACAGTAGAACACCTGCATACTAATGGTTTTTATTGTTGGAATTATTTTATTGCACAATCAAAAACCTACAGTTGTATCATAGAAGCATGCTACGTGGCTCCAGCTACAGAAATTGGCTGTGAACTTCACTGCTGACACTTTATTTCTTGTAATTAAACTTTTACTTTTATTTCACCTATTTTATCCCATAAACAGGGAAAGAAAATAAAACATATGGAGGGAACGGCAGGATGTTGTGGTTTACTCCATGTTTTGGTATTTTTAGCTGTTCCCAATGAACCTAAAGGCCTGAAATTTTTACTTGAAGTATATTAAAAACTAAGTTCATTACTTAAGGAATATTGAAGAGGTGGCTGAATATTTAGGCTGGAATCTTCCCAATTTCCTTGTCTTGCAGAAAGTAACAAACCACCATTGCCTGTATTTTCTTTCTTTTCAAAACCACTTCTGCTCCAAAGACCATGAACCTGAACTGAAGAAACAACTCTTTCCTGCTGGCGTGAGATAATTCAGTCTCCATGATGTCTTAATCCTGGGCCTGCCTTAATTGACTTCTAACTGTGCTGAACTGTGGCTGCTAGGAGTTGCAATGTGGATCGCAATTTACGAGGCACTGGAATCGTTTCTTGTCCTCAAATTAGTCCTGAGCTATACTTGAGAGAGATTTAAAAAAAAAAAAAAAAAGGCTTTACCTTGCTGGCTATTTTGACACCTCAAGTGAGACTTTCTTACCATCTGAGAATGGTTAGCTGTCTTTTAACAATTTAGTTGGGCACAGAAAGGAAAAAATATTAGGGCTGTCAAAACCTCATCAATTTTGTCTTAATAAAGTTGCCTTATATGGCCTATCTTGTCCAGGGGAATTGGAGAACTCCTAATGCTTTAGACCTCTGTGAAGGGTGGTAATTATCTTGAAACCATGTCTGTGAGTGAATCCAAGGCAGAGTAAAGACCATCTCATTTTTTTCCCCTATGAATGTCTATAAGATAGATTTATTAAGTAAGAGGTTTCCTAAATTTAGGCAGCGAGAAAAATAAAATGAAAGGAAGTTTTTTCTTTTATGGATTCTTATGGCAATGGCACCCCACTCCAGTCCTCTTGCCTGGAAAATCCCATGGGTGGAGGAACCTGGTAGGCTGCAGTCCATGGGGTCTCGAAGAGTAGGACACGACTGAGCGACTTCACTTTCACTTTTCACTTTCCTGCACTGGAGAAGGAAATGGCAACCCACTTCAGTGTTCTTGCCTGGAGAATCCCAGGGACAGGGGAGCCTGGTGGGCTGCCGTCTATGGGGTCGCACAGAGTCGGACACGAATAAGTGACTTAGCAGCAGCAGCAGCATGGCTGCAGTCCGTGGGGTTGCTAAGAGTTGGACACGACTGAGTGACTTCACTTTGATTTTCACTTTCATGCATTGGAGAAGGAAATGGCAACCCACTCCAGTGTTCTTGCCTGGAAAATCCCAGGGAAGGTGGAGCCTGGTGGGCTGCCGTCTATGGGGTCACACAAAGTCAGACACGACTGAAGTGACTTAGCAGCAGCAGCAGCATGGCTACTTAACATTTACTTCTACCTATTCAATCTAATTTCTTCCTTTTCATCTTGGGATCCCAACTTAGAAAGCCATGATATATACATGCACATATACAGTGGGTGTAGGCATTTTGTTATATCTTGAGATAAATAAGACATGGTTAGAGTCCTCAAAGAACTCATGGTCTGAAAGGGAGATACATACATAAATGATCACAGTGATGTCATTTAGGAAAATATGTGTGAAGAGTGTTTATGGGAACATGGAGGGGTGGGTTTCTGGAAGAGATGGCAATAGAATCAGCTCTTAAAGAACGAGTCGGAACCAGACAGGGAAAGAATGTAAAGAAAGGATTTTAGGCAGATGGAATTGATGAGAAATACACGGGGAAGGGAAACGTGCAGGGCAGGGACCACTGCAGTTAGGTGTCGGGGGAGTACATTTGAGGAGTGGGAGGTAATTAGACCCAGAGGTGCATAAGGGCCAGTTGTGGGGGTCCCTAACATGGCCTGCCAATGCACCTGGACTTTGTCCAGTGGATGAATGGAAATGGTCAGATTTGTGCTTTATGGAAGTTGTTCTGGCAGCTGGTTGCAGAGTGAATTCAAACCCTGGAAAAGGAAGGCTGTGGTCACATGGGAGCCTAACGTGAGTGTCCAAGATACAGCCCTGAACTAGGGTGGTGAAAGCAAGATACCCAATGGTTACAGTCAAGAAATAGCTTAAACTGGCAGGCTTTAAACTAAGTGCATAGACTGTGACTTACTGTCCATTCAGTTCAGTTCAGTTCAGTTCAGTCCCTCAATCATGTCCGATTCTTTGCGACCCCATGGACTGCAGCATGCCTGGCCTCCCTGTCCATCACCAACTCCTGGAGTTTACTCAAACTCATGTCCATAGAGTCAGTAATGCCATCTATCCTCTGTCGTCCCCCTCTCCTCCACCTTCAATCTTTCCCAGCATCGGGCTCTTTTCCAAAGAGTCAGTTCTTTACATCAGGTGGCCGAAGTATTGGAGTTTCAGCTTCAGCATCAGTCCTTCCAATGAATAGTCAGGACTGATTTCCTTTAGGATGGACTGGTTGGATCTCCTTGCTGTCCAGGGGACTTTCACGAGTCTTCTCCAACACCACAGTTCAAAAGCATCAACTAGGTCTATAGAATTGCCACAGAACATACTCTGACTTCAGAGAGATTGGATCCTCAATTCAAGACCAGCAGCATCTCCATCATGCAAGGGTGACTGTAAACCTCTAACGGAGTGGCGAGGCTGGTGGGGCTGACCTTAATAAACCGAGGATTATGGGTGGATGTTCAGCTATAAAATCAGTTCTTACAAGAATTCCATGAAGTCTGGTCTTTCTCATTCTCAGGAATTTTGGAACATTTGTAGGGTAGCTTTTATGGAGAACTGAGAATAAACGGGGCTGGGAAAGCTGAGACCAGTTTTTGGCTATGCAGCCTAGGATTTCTGTTTCTAAATGTTTCCTGATTGAGAGCCAAGTCTTTTGTCCTGGGAACGTCTTTTAGCTCCCAGAAGGGTCCCTCAGCGCTTTTAGGAGCAAGCTCGTGTTCTGGGCTTTGTACCCACGCTCCTTTGATGGACTGCCTCAGCTTGTTCATCCTTGTCTGCTGCCACTCTGCACATGATCCTGCCTTCCAGCTTGCCATGTGATAATTCATGGATCTTAGAAAACAGTGTTCCTATTTCTGAAATTTTCTTCCAGGGATTTTTTTTTTTTTTAAATCTAAGTACCTTTTCCTCACCTCCAAAAAGCATCTTGTTCTTTGGAAACCTTTTCCGAGTCCCCATTCTGATTTATTTCCATTAAATGCTAAGCTTGTCCACACCCTGATCTTGCACTTACCATACTGCTGCATTTTTCTCTAGTTTTTCTGTCAGTCCTACTAGATGATAAGGCCTTTAAGATGGGGAAAAACCCCTGCATTTGTGTTTACATTTATGTAAATTTATTTCCAGTGATTAGCAGAATGCTTAGCAAATAGAATGGATCATTACAAAGCCATAAAAAAGAATGGAATCTTGCCATCTTCAACAACATGAATGGACATAGAGCATATTACTCCAAGTGAAATAAGTCACGCAAAGAAAGACAGATTCCTTACGATTTCACTTATAAATGGAATCTAAAAAGAGAACAAACAAAAGCAGAATCGTAGCCATAGAGAACAAGTTGGCAGTAGCCAGAGGGGAGAAGGTGGGGGGAATGAATGAAATAATTAAGTGGATTAAGAGGTACAAACGTTCAGTTATGAAATATATCAGGATGTAATATATAGCATAAGGAACGCAGTCAATAATGTCGTAATAATTTTGTGTGGTGGCAGATGGTTGCTAGTTTTCTCATGTGATCAATCTGTAATGTATATAAATGTCGAATCACTGCACTGTACATGTGAAGCTAATATAATATTGTTTCAACTATATTTCAATAAAAATAATAAAGAATGTAAAAAGATGTGCCAATGCTTCCAAAAACTGAAAATGATTTATCAAAGTACATTATACAGAAATAAATGCCATGCTTATCCACTTATTCATTTGTTTAATACTCACCAGGCAAAATTGTGAACAACATACAAATAGAACAAGTAGGGTGAGTTTGGGAGTTTTGCCTGATTGAAGTCCAGATCTTCTTTGGAAGATTAGAAGTTCGGACTTCTAATCTTGAAGATTTTACGGACCTGCAATATGCATGTGTACAAGACGGACATCGTACATATTCTCTCCGTTATGTACATTGTATGGAAGCCCACTCTGGTTGGGGTGCCAGAAAGTGCTTATCCTATACGATGGAGATCTGAGCTCTAATTAGCTGATTGACTTGAGTAAAATACCTCTCTCGGCTTCAACGGCCTGGCTGTAAAGCAGGGGTAACCCCTCCTGGGTTGTTGTGCAGTTCAGTGAGCCCATGGGAGCTAATGTGGGTGTGGATATAGCTGGCACCAGGGTCAATTTTGAGTGTGTGAATGCAGTTGCACGGGGTATTATCCTTGGTTTAACATTTTTCTGTTGCCATATTAAAATTCTTTATAATCACTGAACAAGGGGCCTTGTATTTTGATTTTTCTCTGGGCCCCTTGAGTTAGGTAGACAATTCTGCCTGACACAGAATAGGCACATAATAGCACTCTTAGAATAGTCCTATACCCTCAGCCTGAGATTAGACGGGAAGCTGAGGGCCGCCTCTAATGAGTGTTGGGCTTTGATGACGTCTTCATTTGCTCTTCCCCGGAAGGTGAGCTGTTGCTCCTTCTTCTATTCCCACATGGCTTCCTGTGGAGTGTATAGATTTTCAATTGTGCCATCCACTTTCTCTCATTTATTTAAAAATTCCATACTGAGATCATTCTTTTATCGTAACTACTATTTTTATCTCCCACCTGCCCCCTCTCCCTACCAAGATAAACACATTGGCCACCAGCTGTACATAAAATAAAATTAAAAAAACCTTAAATTCCTTTCTGATTTCATCAAGGTTCAAGTTGCAGCTTTTGTGTGTGTGTGTGGTGTTAAAACACTTTCAAAAATGTAAATTAAAAAAAAATAACTAAGTCACTGAGGTAGTTTGATTTTGGCACCTGCCATATAACTTTAAGGTTTTTATATATTTCTTGATCATAAATTGACTCTGAGTTTTGCTCTCCTGAAAATTATTTGAGCCAGAAAGCTACACTGGGTTGAAATGTTCTCCCACAATGATCCCGATGGATTAGAGCATATTGAAGTACAATCACGGGAAATAGAATGCTTCTTTTAAACCAATGAGCCAACAAATGAGGTCATTTGATACTGAGAGACTATGAAAATCCACAAAGGGGCTAGTTCACAGGTAACATTAAGCTGCTTTGGGCTGGTCCATCCTTTAGTTGGTGGTGGGACGATTAAGGGTTTATTTTTCATCATCCCCTTTGCTTTTTATTTTTCCAAGTTGTGAGTTGTAAGATAACAAACTAAAAGACTGTTGAATCTCTACATGGCTAAAACTAAGTCAACTTTTGTATAGATTTTACTTCCTTAAAATTTTTCTGCCTAAATGATTTTAAAATGGCAACATGTTAAAGCATTCTAAGTGGGGGAAGATGTCAAGGGTCATTTCTAAATGACAGTTCAGAAATATTTACTTCGCATCCCCCTCAAAGGCTTTAAGATGGAAAATTGAATGAAAAGAAAAATGGGAAAACAAAACAAATTGGAATCATGCCTGGCTTGTTTACTTTAGGAAATCTCTTAACACTCATTTTAATCAATTGAAAAGAGATGGTTCATCAGATCATAGAATTTTAGAGCCGAAAGGAGCCTCAGAGCTTGTCTCATCTGGCTCTCTTATTTTATGGATGAGGAAACTGGGACCCAGCTAGGCGAAGATGCCTTCCTAGCATTCCATGGCTAATTAGCAGCTGGGCAGAGAAGCCAAGTCTCCAAATACCCAGCCTGGTGTCTTTTCCAGTCTGGATGACTGCCTCACTTTCATACCAGTTTAAAGTCTTTACAGATTTCCAAATTCAAAAGGCTTATGAAAGTAACAGAATGAATATCTCAGTTAGAAATAATATCTTTGTCAATTGAATGAGGGCTTTCAAGTACACTTCTGAATATTGACTGGTATAGGATATAAATCTATTTTGCACATGTGAGGCGTGCATACTAAGTCGCTTCAGTAGTGTCTGACTCTCTGTGACACTATGGACTATAGCCCACCAGGCTCCTCCGTCCATGGGATTCTCCAGGCACGAATACTGGAGTGGGTTGCCATGCCCTCCTCCAGGGGAATCTTTCTGACCCAGGGATCAAACCCATGTCTCCTGCATCTCCTGCATTGGCAGGCAGGTTCTTTACCACTAGCACCACCTGGGAAGACCATTTTGCACACAGTAGACAATAAATATTTGTAGACTGATAGAACTGCTCAGATGTTATTTTAAAAACCCTAAACACATATATCTAATATCATATAAGGAAAAAGCTTATATCTAATGTCACAGAAAATAAGTCCCTCAGGGGAAAAAAATCCTAACTTCATTTTCAGATGCCCTTTCCAAAAATAAAAAGAAACCTAAATGGTGGGATATTCACAGATTTATCAAGAGAGTGGAACATACAATTTATTGTCCAAGCTAGTTTATTTTTGAGAGTAGAAGTGGACATTATAAATATTTTTGTTGAGGCCACAAGGGTAAACTGGGACTTTCCAGGGCCGTTAGGACATGTGGATCACCTGAACATAGGAAATAATAAAAAAGCTTATGTTAATTAAGTAGTTACAGTGTGCTAGGCAAGACCTTAGGGCACTTCATACTTTAGTGTCTCTTTTACTGGTCAAGCAGGGAAAGTCTTCAGGTTTTTATTATGAGGTTCAAATATTATATTAAAAGGCAGAGGTGTGAGAGCTCATCGTTTTCGTCACCTACAAGGAAAGGTCCAGACCCTCAGAGTCTCCTCTGTTCGTCCGGGTAGAAAGCAACAAAGGTCAAAGTTCTTCCAACTCTCTAGTCCCCTCCCCTCCCCCCACTGCAATTTATTCCACCAAGACCCCCTTTCTAAGATTTCTATGACAAAATTCAAATAGGGTTATTTGGTATTGGATATTTCTCTAAAAACAGTTTCCTGGTGAGGAAGTTTTCTTTGTCCTGACAAGAGAGGTTGCTGCTGAATTTGCCTTTCTTGCTTTTAGTTGGTTTTATAATGCAATTGCGGAAAGCGATGAACGGTTTAGAAAAATACCCTTGGTGCTGGGAAACAGGAACCATCACTAAAGCGTGTTCAAAATCTGATTACATCAGCAGTTTCTCAAATCCATTGTATTAGCTTTGTAATTTTGGTTCCATGTCCCACAGAATCTATTGATGTAGGCGGTAACTTTTTTTTTTTTTTTAAAGGAAGAGAGAAAGACCTGTCTCTCTTTGGAAAATGCAGTCTTGAAAGAACTTGGAAACAAAAGATTTCTAGATTGGCCTAAAGAGTCAGATCCAAATCGACCCAATTTGTTTGTCATTATCTGCAGTGTGGAGAGCTGCGATGTTAGCCTTGATAGCTCTTTTGGGTTTTAGAGAGTCCTTTAAAGTAATAGGCACAGGCTGTGCTCCTAGAAGCTCTTTCTTTCTAAATGTAGAGGAGAAACCTTGACGTTTGAAAATAGCTTATATGTTTTTTGAATCCAAAACGTGCCTAGTCCTTAATATCCAATGTTTCCCTTATATGTTCTCATCTCGCCTCCAAACTATCCTATGAAAATGTTAACCATGGTTTGCCCCAGTTTGCAGGTGAGAAAGCTAAGGCTGAAGAGGAAACCTCACCGTGAAGAGGCAGAACTGTGATTTTCAGGCGATTTTGCCTTGTTCCAAGGCTGTTCACTTGGCTCATAACTAACCACTCTGCTCGGCACTCTTTCAGGACTCTCTTGGATTTATCTCAATATTGAAAGAATTTTCTCCATAACTGAGTGGAAGGTCAACCTCTCCATTATCAGAGCCGGACCATTTGTCAGCTGTTATGGATTGAACTGTGCCTCCCTGGAAGGATCTGTGGAAGTACTGAACCTCCGCACCTCCGAACGTGACCGATTTGGACAGAGTCTTTTCAGGGGTAATCAAATTAAAGCAATGTCATTAGTGTGGGTCCTAATTTACTGTGACTTTTGCCCCTATTAAATGGGGGGATTTGGACCTAGAAGGAAGGAAGGAAATGCAAAGAGATGGAGGAAAAAGATGGCCATTTCCAAGCCAAAGCTACAAGCTACCTACAAGGAGAGAGGCCAGGAACAGACCCTGCCCCAGCTCCTTTGAGAGAGCGTAGCCTTGCCAACCTCTTGATTTCAGACGTCTGGCCTCTGGAGCTGTGGGAGAGTACATATCTGGTGTTCCAAGCCATCCAGTTTGTGGTATTTTGTTCCAGCAGTCTGGCAAGCTAATACATGTGTTCTCCCACGTTGTGGGTGATGACTTGCTCCTGGGGACCAGCCATCTCTTCTATTCTCTCCACCGACTCTTGGCTGGTTCAAGGAGCAGGTGTAGACCAGGTCTAGGAGGAAAGTGTCTGAGTTAGAGCTCCAGCCAGCTGAAACTATTCCAGGCTTCAGGACTAAGCTAGACCCCAGCTGCCCCACCATGGACAGCTTAGGGAGCTGAGAGGGGCCTGTTGTTGCCTCTGATCTCACACTTCTCAGAGCAGACAGCGGTGGTTCTGAGCCGACTCCTTTCTCTCCCTTTCCTACCCTGGGTGGTTTCTAATTCTAACTCTAGTGACATTAATTGATGGGAGAATGATCTGTCAGAACTGTTGAATAATGCACACACTGATGATTTCTTAATAACTTAAAAGCCCTGATGAAGGGGTGAGGAGATGGAAGAAAACAAGTTTCACCTTCTGGAAAGGGAGAACAAAGACTTTCATTCAAATCATTCACAGGAAGAACCCTAGACAGGCCAGGTGAGCCTTGACCATCAGGTTCTGGAGGAAGTGACCTGGTTTTATCAAACTCACCACTGCCTCTAAGTGCCACCAGAGACATAAGTCTACTATTAACTAGAAATAATAAAATGCTCAATAAACCCCAAATTATGAAGGCCCAGCCAGGAAACTTGCAAACACTCATGTTTACAGCACACCTGGTGAGAATTTTTACAGTACAGTATAAAATCTGCCCTTTTAAAAATAGCATAGAATTGGTGGCATGGAGCATTTGTGCCCTTTAAGCTATAAGCCAGAGTCTGCAGAGTTTATAAATTCCTTATAACCCTTTGCCATAACATAAAAGTTGAGAATAATAATAATAGTAACTTGACGAGCTGTAGAGGTCAAAATAAGCAGCTCCAGTTTCTTGGCTGAAGAAAAGAAAACCAAAAGGGGACTAAGTATTGTTGCGGAATTGTTTTGGCCCAGGGGGAAAAAGCTGATAAAGAGAACTCGAATCAGATGAATTCCATCTTCCCTTTGATTTTCACTGGAGAGTCGAGGGCAAACTTCTAAAGAAAACCGCTGCTGAATGAGATGTTGGCCTAGTGGTAACCCACCTTAGGCTGACATTATGTCACACCCATCCAGCCGGACCAGGTGGAGGTGACTGTGAGCCTTCCTCTCTCTCTGAGCTTGAGTTTCCCCTAGAGACATGTACTATTTTGTGGGCCTTTCAAGTCTGGAATCTTCCACGCTCACACCAAGTCACCTCACGTTTCATCCTCTGAGTTCTTCTGTTGGCCCACCTCCAGCTCTTTAACAATGATGACATTAGAATCAGGGACCCCTGGGACACACAGGCACCCACCACTCCCCAGATCCCTCTCTTTTCCTCTCTGCCATCCCGGGGGTCTCTCTCCAAAGGCAACTTTCTCCTGAAACCCTCTGTCCCTGGCTTGGGTTGTGGGAAACAAACTCTGAGATGGAGCCTGGGACAAACTCTCAGGACCACCCTCTGGGGGGCGTACAGAAGCCAGGCTGAGGCGGAAGAGAAGCGGACTACAATTCAGCCGCAATAAAGGCTCAGCCCATGTGGACCCTTCTGCTGCTGCTGCTGCTGCTGCTGCTGCTAAGTTGCTTCATTTCAGTTCAGTTCAATTCAGTTCAGTCACTCAGTCATGTCTGACTCTTTGCGACCCCATGAATTGCACCACGCCAGGCCTCCTTGTCCATCACCAACTCCTGGAGTTCACTCAGACTCACATCCATCGAGTCCGTGATGCCATCCAGCCATCTCATCTTCTGTCGTCCCTTTCTCCTCCTGCTCCCAATCCCTCTCAGCATCAGAGTCTTTTCCAATGAGTCAACTCTTCTCATGAGGTGGCCAAAGTACTGGAGTTTCAGCTTTAGCATCAGTCCCTTCAAAGAAATCCCAGGGGTGATCTCCTTCAGAATGGACTGGTTGGATCTCCTTGCAGTCCAAGGGACTCTCAAGAGTCTTCTCCAACACCACAGTTCAAGAGCATCAATTCTTCGGAGCTCAGCCTTCTTCACAGTCCAACTCTCACATCCATACATGACCACAGGAAAAACCGTAGCCTTGATTAGATGGACCTTAGTCGGCAAAGTAATGTCTCTGCTTTTGAATATGCTATCTAGGTTGGTCATAACTTTTCTTCCAAGGAGTAAGCGTCTTTTGATTTCATGGCTGCAGTCACCATCTGCAGTGATTTTGGAGCCCCCCAAAATAAAGTTTGACACTGTTTCCACTGTTTCCCCACCTATTTTCCATGAAGTGATGGGACCGGATACCATCATCTTCCTTTTCTGAATGTTGAGCTTTAAGCCAACTTTTTCACTCTCCTCTTTCACTTTCATCAAGAGGCTTTTTAGTTCCTCTTCACTTTCTGCCATAAGGGTGGTGTCATCTGCATATCTGAGGTTACTGATATTTCTCCTGGCAATCTTGATTCCGTCTTGTGTTTCTTCCAGTCCAGCGTTTCTCATGATGTACCCTGCAGAGAAGTTAAATAAGCAGGGTGACAATATACAGCCTTGTCGTACTCCTTTTCCTATTTGGAACCAGTCTGTTGTTCCATGTCCAGTTCTAACTGTTGCTTCCTGACCTGCATACAGATTTCTCAAGAGGCAGGTCAGGTGGTCTGGTATTCCCATCTCTCTCAGAATTTTCCATAGTTTATTGTGATCCACACAGTCAAAGGCTTTGGCATAGTCAAGAAAGCAGAAATAGATGTTCTTCTGGAACTCTCTTGCCTTTTCGATGATCCAACTGATGTTGGCAATTTGATCTCTGGTTCCTCTGCCTTTTCTAAAGCCAGCTTGAACATCTTGTCCGACTCTGTGCGACCCCATATAAGGCAGCCCACCAGGCTCCCCCATCCCTGGGATTCTCTAAGCAAGAATATTGGAGTGGGTTGCCATTTTCTTCTCCAATGCATGAAAGTGAAAAGTCAAAGTGAAGTCTCTCAGTTGTGTCCAACTATTAGCGAGCCAGTGGACTGCAGCCTACCAGGCTCCTCCATCCATGGGATTTTCCAGGCAGGAGTACTGGAGTGGGGTGCCATTGCCTTCTCCCTTCCGAGTTGCTCCAAATGGAGGCCAGGGGGGCTGGGTCTTTGTAAAGTGATGACAAATTGTACCAAGTATGGCTGCTCTGGGCAGGGCATGGCTTTAAGTAAGGCAGCTCCCGTGACTGAGGGCCACTCTCTCCTGGGAAGGGTCTTAGCTGGGCGTCTTCAGCTGCCCACAGGCCTGGCGGCTGGAGGAGTGAGCATCAGATCATACAAGGGTGCATCTGGGTGGGCACACTGCATCCACCATGCCCTCGTTGTAGAATTCCCATCGGAGGAAAACAGGACCTTATGGAGAAAAACTGAAGGTTGCAAGTAGAGGTAAGAGGAATCTCATACCTATTCTTTACCTTTACTGAAATATAACAATAAAATAGATGTTGTCAATGCTATTTTCCACATCCTAAATCAGTAATAATTAATGCTGTTCAATAAATTTACTATTTACCTCCTCCAGGGTCTCCTTCCTGCTAAGCTTTAATAAGCGACTGATAAATATGTTTTTCTTTGTTACAAGTAGTGCAGAAATAACTGCTTTTATCTGAGGACATGTTGCATTGCAGACAATTATTATTTTCTTCAATTATCATAAAACCCTGTAAGAAAAATACCATTATCCCTGTTATGGATGGAAAATTCAGGACTAAAGAAAACAAACTCCTTGTCCAGCTCACACACACATGTCAGAATCAGGGTCTGAACCCAGCTGACCCTGGAAGCTCTACTCTTTTAAATCTATCATATTGAATTTTATCCTAATATGTAACTTATTTTCCTTTTTGCTCCTCTTTCCAGATATCTGATGCCTCTCTGTTTTTTTACCCTCCTAGTTATGGAAATCCATTTCTGAAATCTGACTGTTATTCAGCCAGTCATGTCTGACTCTTTTTGACCCCATGGACTGCAGCAAGCCAGGCTTCCCTATCCATCACCATCTCCTGGAGCTTGCTTAAACTCATGTCCATCAAGTCGGTGATGCCATCCAACCATCTCATCCTCTGTCATCCCCTCTCCTCCCGCCCTCAATCTTTCTCAGCATCAGGGTCTTTTCCAATGAGTCAGCTCTTCGCATCAGGTGGCCAAAGCATTCAGTTCAGTCACTCAGTCGTGACCGACTCTTTGCGACTCCATGAATCACAGCACTTCAGGCCCCCCTGTTCATCACCAATTCCTGGAGCTTGCTCAAACTTATGTCCATCGAGTCGGTGATGCCATCCAGCCATCTCATCTTCTGTCGTCCCCTTCTTCTCCTGCCCCCAATCCCTCCCAGCATCAGAGTCTTTTCCAATGAGTCAACTCTTCGCATGAGGTGGCCAAAGTACTGGAGTTTCAGCGTTAGCATCAGTCCTTCCAAAGAACACCCAGGGCTGATCTCCTTCAGAATGGACTGGTTGGATCTCCTTGCAGTCCAAGGAACTCTCAAGAGTCTTCTCCAACACCACAGTTCAAAAGCATCAATTCTTTGGCGCTCAGCTTTCTTCACAGTCCAATTCTCACATCCATACATGACTACTGGGAAAACCATAGCCTTGACTAGACAGATCTTTGTTGGCAAAGTAATGTCTCTGCTTTTGAATATACTATCTAGGTTGGTCATAACTTTCCTTCCAAGGAGTAAGCATCTTTTAATTTCAAGGCTGCAGTCACCATCTGCAGTAATTTTGAAGCCCCCCAAAATATTGGAGTCTCAGAAAAAAGACATGGAACAGATAGTAGGAACAGATACTTGACCTCCCTGGAGTAGCTACGTGAGGGTCTTCAGAGAGCTCCCCCCCATTCTGAGGCTGTAGCACCTGCTGAGTGCCCCTGGGTCCTGCATCCATGGTGTGGACAGTCTCTGCTGGTTTTTCCTTGGCCCCCCAATCTTTTGAGGCTTCCCCATACAACTTTGATCCTTACTTCACCATCCTCTTGTCCTGACAGTCCGTTCAGTTTCTTCTAGTTATTAGTAGGAATTATTACTGCTGTTTACAAATTCAGATCTAAATTTCTCATGGCAACAGAAAAAGGAATAAATAGATATATCCCTGTATCCTAGAATTTCAAATGTGGGCAAGAGGGATTGAGAAGAGACTACTGTACATATAGTGACTTAAAGAGCCATCTTATCGCGTCCTTTTACCATCACGTTTCACACCTGAAACCTGGCTTGGTCAAATGTTCTTTTTATATATATAATTTGTAAGATTATGATAAAAGGAATCTTATCCAGCTGGTGCTATTGTAACTTAAAATGTGTGCCAGGTGGACTTTAGAGAAAAAATCAGGATGATATGCTTGGCTGAGGCCTTTTTTTACACTAGAATGGGGGAATTAAAATCTCATTTTTTGAAATAAAGGGAGGATAGACTTTCATCTGTCTGAGATAATTTAATATAGCCTACCTGGAGGCAGGGCAGACTTTGATTCTTCTAGTCCTCTCTAGCTTTGTAATTATATTTTCAGAGGACGAGAATAAAGATTCCTGCTGCTCTGCACATTATTATACATCTTGAAGAGAATTCAGAGTCTAATATTTGTCAATTTTAGCCGTTTTTCTAATTTTATGTCTAATTAGCCAAGAAATTGGCGATTCAAAGACATCCTTGCTTTGCAAAGTTCCCATATGTCTTTCAATTCACAAATATGTTTTTGATATTCCTTCAAGGTGTGCAGCACTTCGGGAACAAGAGAAAGGGACTGAAGGAGGTGGGCAGAAGCCAGTCTCTGGGTGCTCAGAGTCCAGGGAGAAGGGAAGGCATATTCACAGCCAATCAGAACGAGCTGCTGAGTTCAAAGTACTGTGTTAGAACTAGGTTCGCAGTGAGCAGAACCTCACCCAGGGCACCTGAAGGAAGGAAGGAGGGAAGAAATAAGGGAGGTAAGGAAGAAGAGAAAGAGGTAGGGGGGAGGAAATGCTCTCTGAGCCAGACCCTCCCTTGGCCCATTTCAAGGAACCTTCATCCTCTGTGTCTGCTCTGCAGGATCTGAGGACTCAGGATGAAAAGCCCGAGGCTCTCAGGATTCTTCATTTCAAGACCATCCTATCAGTGCTACCCACCCACCCCTCAGAATGGGACGTGATGCACAACTCTACTCCCAGCCTATCCAAGTGTTTGTATATGAGGACTGTACTGCAAAGCACAGGTTCATCAATACCCTCATCACATTGCTCCTTCCCAGGGAACCCAGCACTGCAGTGGATTCCTGCTGAGAATATGTCTCCTTCTTCCAGGACTAACTTGTCTCACTGATCTCTGAAAACAATAGAAACGCTTCTCTTAAGACTACTATTCCCATAGAGGTAAACCTCTCCTCCTACATTAGCACGGAGGTGGGGGGCTTTTTTTTTTTTTACAGGATGTTGTTAAAATATCTTTTCATAAGTAACTAGTAGTATTTTTCCCTTTCAGAGGCTTGACTTCCATGGGTACTGCAAGGCTGCAAAGGACGTGTGCTTTGTGGGGCTTGTTACAGCCACATGCCTGCGACCCCATACCCAAGGCAGGCACAAGTCTCCGTATGAAGGAAGTGAACTTGAAATTCAAGACAGTTCACCTTCTCCTGATTTCCAAACCACAGTCACACTCTTCTGAGGCTCAGGCCACCCTTCTTGTCTTCAACTAGTTGTCAACTAATCCCTCTATACTGTGAGTTCTCAACCTGGAGTGAAGGAAGTGAAGTCGCTCAGTTGTGTCCAACTTTTTGCGACCCCATGGACTGTAGCCCACCAGGCTCCTCCATCCATGGAATTTTCCAGGGAAGAGTACTGGAGTGGGTTGCCATTTCCTTCTCTAGGGAATCTTCCTGATTCGGGGAATGAACCCGGGTCTCCCGCATTGCAGGCAGATGCTTTACCGTCTGAGCCACCACGGAAGCCCAACCTGAAGATGTTGCCTAACCACAGAGACACATTCTAATGGTGGAATCACATAACCATCCTATGAAGAAATGTTGTAGTGATAGAATTACTGGTTGTATATCAAGGAGAGCAAAGAGCTATCGGGACTACTCTAAGAGGACCTTTAGTCAAAATTTTTTCAAAGGTGGTGGAAGCTGCTTTGCCACACACAGAGATCCTTGGACAGAATGTCTGGACTTCCTCACTTACAGCTACTGATGGATGGTGGCTCCTTTGACCCTGTACACTACCCTGTTCCTCACCTTTCTTGACTTCAGATGTACAGGTACCTAATATACAGATATACAGGTACTTAAGGCACTACAGCCGTGAAATTAAATGACATTTGCTCCTTAGAAGAAAAGCTATGACCAACCTAGACAGGTTATTAAAAAGCAGAGATATTAATTTGCCAGCAAAGTCCGTCTAGTCAAGGCTATGGTTTTTCCAGTGGTTATGTATGGATGTGAGTGTTGGACTATAAAGAAAGCTGAGTGCCAAAGAATTGATGCTTTTGAACTGTGGTGTTGGAGAAGACTCTTGAGAGTCTCTTGGACTGCAAGGAGATCCAACCAGTCCATCCTAAAAGAGATAGTCCTGGGTGTTCATTGGAAGGACTGATGGTGAAGCTGAAACTCCAATACTTTGGCCACCTCATGCGAAGAGTTGACTCGTTGGAAAAGACCCTGATGCTGGGAGGGATCGGGGGCAGGAAGAGAAGGGGATGACAGAGGTTGAGATGGTTGGATGGCATCACCGACTCAATGGAAGTGAGTTTGAGTTGGTAATGGACAGGGAGGCCTGGGGTGCTGCAGTCCATGGGGTCACAAAGAGTCGGACATGACTGAGTAACTGAGTGACTGAACTGACTGAAGGCACTGCTTCTTGTCCACAGACCAAAGAAAGCTTCATCAGCTCTGAATTTCCTCACCATTCTGCTTGTCTGTTTCTAAGATCAGTCTCTGTGACACTGAGCATTCCTCCTGCTTCTCTGCATTCTCACGCCTAATGCGAGTCCATTCCCTGAGTTCTGAATTCTACCCTGTACCTGTCAGGAATCTGGTTTCAGTGAGTTATGTCTCTCTTTCTTGCCTGTATCTTCAAAGGTCCCTCTCTTTTGCTTATGTGGGTCCTTCCCATCACTCGATGCACAGATCCTTACACCTGAGCTGCTTTTCTCTTTCTCTTTAATTCTTTGCAAGTTGGCATACTTCCTCTCCAGTCTGACATAACTCTTCTAACACCACTAATGATCCTCGGATGGTCAACTTTTGTGGATACATCTCAAACATCTTATTTGTTTTCCTTGCAGTATTTGCCCGGCCGACCTCTCTATCCTTCTTAATCTTTTCCCTTATTAAGTTTCTTCATTGAGCTCTTTGGTCTTCTTTTCAGGTGTCTCTCTTTCTGTAACATCCTTAAATACTTATATTTACTTAAATGTTGATATCATGGGTCTTTGATCAACCTTTCTTTAGCCTCCTTCCTGGGTTGTCTCATTTACTCTCATAGCTTAAAATCCATCTGTTGACTCTGAGCCCACATGTCCCACTCAGATATCTCTCCTATGTCCCAAACATAGATGTTACAGTATCTAATGGGCAACTACATCAGATCACTCTAGACACGTCAGACTTGCTCCACACCAAGCACGTCCCCCTTTCAACTTCCTTTACTCTCTCTGATCTTCCTTAAGAGGTGCCTGGTGCTGCTCTGCACCCATCGTCCTCCCGAATTCATTCCCCTCCTTTAGCTCACATACCTAATTGACAAACATCATTAGCTGTACCAGCCCAAGGGTTCTCTTGCCCATGCCCTTTCTCGCTTCCTTCTGCCGCTGCCTCTATGTGGGCGTCCGTCATTTCTTATATGTGGTCTTCCCAGGTGGGGCAGTGGTGAGGCCTCCACCTGCCAATGAAGGAGACACAAGAAACGTGGCTTTGATTCCTAGGTAAGGAAGATCCCCTGCAGGAGGAAAGGGCAACGTATCTCAGGACTCTCGCCTGGAAAATTCCATGGACAGAGGAGCCTGGCGGGCTACAGTCCATGGGGTCACAAAGGGTTGGACGTGACTGAGTGAGCACACGTGTCTGACATGGACTGTTTCTGCTGCTTCCTTTTTCTATCTTCCTTTTTCTATCTTAGGGCTTCCCTGCTGGCTCAGATGGTAAAGCGTCTGCCTGCAGTGCGGGAGACCCGGGTTCGATCCCTGGGTTGGGAAGATCCCCTGGAGAAGGCAATGGCAACCCACTCCAGTACTCTTGCCTGAGAAATCCCATGGATGGAGGAGCCTGGTAGGCTACAGTCCACGGGATTGCAAAGAGTCGGACATGACTGAGCGACTTCACTTTCTTTTCTTTTTCTATCTTGCCTCTCACCATGCATTTACCACAAACATCATCCACCCACCACAAGTCTGAAAATATCAGTGCTCAGCCAGATTTCTCCAAGGTCCTTCATTGCTTATAGCAGAGAAAACTATGACCCGTGAATGAAGTTTGGCCCATCACCTGTTTTTATGCAGATAAAACTCATGCACAGGCTCAACGCTTCCATACATGAAAAAAACCCATGAACAATGAAGAAGGGTTAGAAATTTGTAGTTAGTATAGGGTCTATAAAAGCTGAAATATTTACTATCTAACTCTACAGAAAAACTGTGCAGGCCTCTAGGTTAGAGGATTAACCCAGCTTTCTTAGGAAGGCACAAAAGCCCTCCAGCATACATTCTCTGTCTTCCCAAACTCACGTTTCTTAACTCCTTCCTCAATAGACAGCAATATTAGACTTGTGTGTGTGTGTGTGTGTGTGTGTGTGTGTGTGGATAAGGTTGTATAGCATTGTGGTTTAAAGTGGAAAGTATAGCCAGGATATCTGGGTAGAATCCTGACCCTGCCACTGGTTAGCTATGTGACCTTCGACAATTTATGCATCCTCTTTATAATTTAGTTTTTTCATATATAAAATGGAAGGTCCTAATTCAGAGGGGTTTGGAAACACATTGCCTTCGAGTCTCATTTTATTTGTCTGTAACGTAGAGGTCATAAAATTGCATTTTGGATAACATTTATGGTGGTAGAGAGTATAAAAATGTATTTTTGAGAACAATGTTAAGCATATAAGAATATTCTCTCTTGAAAAAATCAATTTTCTTAACTGACTTATCTGACATTTGGTAGGAAAAAAAATTCACATGTCAATGGAAATAGCAAAGAAATGAGAAAAGGAAAATAGAAGTATCTGTGAGGAATTTTAAAATTTATTGGAAGAGAGAAAGTATTCCTCTTTAAAAAGTAACTATCCCACACAATATAAGAGTGTTAAATAAACTGAGAAGGACCATATATATGTAAGGTGTCACGTATAAGTGCTCACCCTTGTCAGATTCTCTTGATTTACTCTGTGGAAGAACAATGTTCTCTCGCCCTCTTACAGGTGGGTGGCATCATGTGACTAACGGCCAGTTACTGTGCCATTCATTTCTTCCTGGATGAAGCACTGAAGTACTAGTGTGATACTAGCACTTTCTTCCCCTCCTGGCTAGAACAAGGAAGGCAATGTTCCAGACGATGTATTGACAAGATGGCAGTCCCTCTCTCAGGAGGAATTACACAGTCACTTTGTAGGGGCAAGTTTCTCCAGCGTGTTGCCTCCACCTGCAATGGATTTTGAGGCTGTGGGAAAAGAACTTCTGCTGGAGTGAAGCACAGAGATTTGGGAATTGTTTGTTTTTATCATAAACTAGTCTACCTTGGATCTCCCCTCCTGTTCTTAAGCCAGTAGAATTAAGTGAAGCCCTGGGCCGGTGGAGCTGGCTTCCCAGGACTAAGCCTCCTGCGAGGAGGCGGGAAGGAGCAGGTCCATTGTTCTGTGCTGATGAGGAGGGGACTTCCTTTGTGATCACTCCTGAATGTTTTCCCTCTTTAATTAGCAGTTTTTGTTATTGTACTTGGGAGGCAAAGCTCCAGGAGCAAAGGCCACGGCTTTAATGATAAATGCCTCCTCAAACATTTCTAACCGGAAAATAAAATAACATAAAACCTCGCAAATTAATGTGGTCGTGAGCTGCAAATGTCAATTCTGCCATTGTATGGATTTAAAATCAAATGTAAACAATGTTTGAGGAAACACTGACCTGAATCGAGTCTTTTTTTTTTTTTTTTCACACTGGTAATTAGTTCTGCAGCAGCAGCTCTGGCTGAAAGCTGGGTCAGGGCTCCCTCCCCTTGGAAGCCGAGAACATTCTCACAGCCTCCAACCGCAAAACAAAGCCCTTAGGAGGTTGTGAGCTGAGGCTGCCCCTTTGCCCACTTCTGGTGAAGGGCAGGTTTCTTGGCAAATGCTCTTTACCTTGACTTACGGGCAGTGGGTATACATCCTTTCTGCAGTGTGGGTGGTAATTGGGGTGGAGACACTGGAGTAGGGCCAACAGAGGCTAAAATTCTAGAAATCAGATGACAGGCAGACTTAACCGATGCTGAGAATATAAGAACTAAAAAGATATTTTAGCTGGAAAAAAAGGTTAATGACCATAATGTTATAAATACATATCTTTTTTTTTTTCATATTCTGGAGCACAGTACTGATTACTGAAGTCAAATTATTGGAGGGTTCCTTATTTTGATGTCTATTCTGCAGTTTCTTCAATAATTAAAACTTTTGGTAACACAGTTTCCTGATTCATAAAAATAATGGGTAAGGATGGATGTTTTTTAAAAACTTGGGATTGAATGGCCCATTTAAATTTCCCACAATGAGGACCCTCAGTTTAGGCCAAAGGAAGAAATATCAAACTGTGTGTAAAAAGCACAAACCAGTTAATACATGAGAATTTGAACCTGTGCAGCTTTTGCTCAGAACTCAGTCCAAATGCTGACCTGTTCTTGTTACTGGCGATGCCATTTCAAAGTTCATTTGAGAGGCTTTGGTTAGGAAAATATTCTTAGACCATCAAGTTTACCTTCAACTCACAGAACCAAAAGAAAATAAGACCACCTAATGATGCATAAAAATCATTTAAAAATCAGATAAATCCCAAAGACTTCAGTATTAACAGTTTATTATTGTTTTCACTAACCTTACACAGGCTGGATAGAAGTGTTCTCTAAAGTGCTAAGTAGAAAGAATTTAATGATTTCAGTTTAATTCCCTGTTGTACTGAAGTCCATTCTGGAATGAAAAAAATAAAAACCATCAACATACATTATATTAAAGGTCTGAGTTTCAAAAGCAACTCGAATCTTTAGCTGGAAAAACAAAGCATCTGAAAATGCGTCCTGAGTTTAGCGGAACTTCATCATTCTTGAACCAGCCTGCCTTTATCAATAGCCAGTTCCTCTATTATGACAGTAAATTAAAATACCATTCTTTGCTTTAACAAGAAAAATGAATAAGAAGAATGAGAAATTTAAATGACTTTGTTGAATCAATTCTTTGGCTTGCTTTTTCATATCTTCTTTCTTTGCCGAGGTCTTAAATCTGATACCCTTCAAATAGGCAGGGCAGAGAAGAAAATGGCTCTTACCTGCCTGCTCCCTTTTTCTCTCTCCTGATCCTTCTGGTCTTTGCTCATCATTTTTTTCAGGTCATTACATCCCTTCTGGATTAATTTCTTTAATATCCCATTGGCTGGGCTGCCAAAACTCATTTCTTCATTACTGTTCTTTGCTTAAGGGTGGCAGTTGCTGAATCCTCTGCCACATCCCCTTTGATCTGCCTTGGATTTTATTTTTTTATAACATCTATTTCTTTTTTCTCCTTCTTTGTTTATCCCAGTGGCAGAAAAAGGGGGATTAATTATTTCTATGAGGCCAGCACTTCTCTTTGTGTCAAGTACTAGGAAACAGAGCACATTTATCTGAAGAAAGAGCATGTCTCCGTCTGCTGCAATTGAGGGATCTAAACTTGGACTTTGGATTCACTGAGGGTAGTGTCTCTGCAGATTCTCTTGGCAGAGCCTGTCTAATAGCTACAAGGGTCTGCAAGCTTAAGTCCACCTTCTAAATAAACCTCCTTGTTTCTTACCCTGCAAGTCTCCAAACTCATCCCAGGGTAATCTTTCTAAAACACAAAAAAGATCTGTTACTTCTTAGCCCCAGACACTCTGTGGGCTCTCCACTGCATTAGGGAGAACTCCACGCTTTCAGTTCAATTCAGTCGCTCAGTCGTGTCCGACTCTGTGTGACCCCATGAACCGCAGCACCCTGGGCATCCCTGTCCATCACCAGCTCTCGAAGCTTCCTCAAACCCACGTCCATCGAGTCAGTGATGCCATCCAACCATCTCATCCTCTGTTGTCCCCTTCTCCTCTTGCCTTCAATCTTTCCCAGCAACAGGGTCTTTTCAAATGAGTCAGCTTTTCGCATCACGTGGCCAAAGTGTTGGAGTTTCAGCTTCAACATCAGCCCTTCCAATGAACACCCAAGACTGATCTCCTTTAGGATGTACTGGTTGGATCTCCTTGCAGTGCAAGGGACTCTCAAGGGTCTTCTCCAACACCACAGTTCAAAAGCATCAATTCTTCAGGGCTCAGCCTTCTTTATAGTCCAACACTCACATCCGTACATGACCACCGGAAAAACCATAGCCTTGACTAGACGGACCTTTGTTGGCAAAGTAATGTCTCTGCTTTTTAATATGCTGTCTAGGTTGGTCATAACTTTCCTTCCAAGGAGTAAGTGTCTTTTAATTTCATAGCTGCAATCACCATCTGCAGTGATTTTGGAGCCCCCCAAAATACAGTCTGACACTGTTTCCACTGTTTCCTCATCTATTTCCCATGAAGTGATGGGACCAGATGCCATGATCTTAGTTTTCTAAATGTTGAGCTTTAAGAAGAGCATAAAAAGCACTGTTCTTATGTTTTACGTTTTTAAATCTTTTTTCATCTCTTCCTACTCTCTGCATCGTATCTTACATTCTAGTCGTTCTGAAATATTTGGGTTCTCAGACTGGGCTCATTCTCTTTTATCTCTGAGCTTTTGAAGCTATATTCTCTCTCTTGGGAATGCCTTTCTATCCTTTGTCTACCTGGTAAAATCCATGCAATTTTTACCACTCAGCCCAAATGGAGAATCTTTTCCCATTTACCCAAGACCTACAGCATCCCTGTCTCTGAAACCCTTGATGTTTGACTCGGATGTTTGCATCTCACATTCAACATCAGTATCTACTTGCCTGGATCATTCACTCTGTTTTGAGCTGCTTGCGGACAAGATCTCTGTCTTCATCTTTGGGGTCTCCATATAGTGGTTAGAAAATACTATGCGCTCAGATAAATGAATGAATGAATGAAAAGTCGTAAAGTAATTCAATACTTCTCATTAGTGGCATTGCATAAATTATGAATCACTCTAGTTCTGTTTTTCTTTTGAGTAGGCAATAAGAGAATTCCCGAATGCAGGTACTTAATAGTTGTTACTGCTGTTATCATAATTAATTAAGACTCATACTTTTAATAATAGAAATTGATTGTGTACACGGTCTGAATTTATCAGAAAATCATGGCTTCCTTTTTATAATTTTATAGAACTTCTCATCTTTTTCCTTGAGAAGCCATACTTCTGTTGGCCGTCTATAGAGTAAGTAGGATTGGACACTGTTTATTTCCTTGGTGGTTCAGATGGTAAAGAATCTACCTGCAATGCAGGAGACTGAGGTTCACTCACTGGGTCAGGAAGATCCCCTGGAGAAGGGAATGGCTACCCACTCCTGCACTCTTGCCTAGAGAATTCCATGGACAGAGGAGCCTCACGGGCTGTAGTCCATGGGGTCACAAAGAGTTGGACACCACTGATGACTAATATTTTCACTTTAAGAAAGTCCTTTTCCCTTCTGAGTCCTAAAGAAAAATTGAATAAATAATCTGAAATTATCAAGGTAAGATTGGTTTAAAAATCGAGGTCGTCATACAATTTGTACACAATTACTTGCTATCTTTTCCTTTATTTCACTTTATTGTTTCATTGTCAGGATGGTACCATCTTATGAAATATTCTAGATAAATATAACTATTAACTTCATAATACACCACTTCTTGGTTGAAGTCTTCCTTTATTTATTCCTACAGTCATCATCACCAATTAAAGTATCATTAAAGTTTTTGCCTCTCTGTGTGTATACTTTTGTTTATATATTTATATATTTGTACTGTGTTATGATATAAAATTTTTATTATGGAATTTGAATCAAAAAAGTTTGAAAGCCACTGAAAACTACTTACAGAAGTATTTTTGAAACTACCTATCATCCTTTAACATTTTTTTTTTTTTACAAAGGCAAATCAGGGTGAGATGAACATCAAGGACAGCAACCTTGAAAGATTTCACAAGTCTAGGGTATGTGAGTAGAAATTAGAGTAGCCCTACTACAGTGTAAGTGTATTGATTTCCTTGTGTGACTTATGGAAATTGTACTTCTTTTTAAACTCACTGTCCCTCCCTATGTTAGGCCTCCTGAGTGTTCTGCCTCCCTGAGTCCCTGTCTCTTTGCCACTCACCACAGTAGACTGGGGATCTCTTGAATGAGGGGCCCAAGACAATAAACTCAGTTCAACTTGCTCAAGTGTAATTTCTACCTTTGGCCGCCTAGCGTGGACACCCTGCTGTCTCCATTGTTTTCTATCCATTGTCAATACTGTGCTGTGTCTCAGAATGAGTGGCTTCAAATCAGGAAAGTAGTGCCTACTTTAAAAAATGTCATCCAGGTTCCTGCACAGCAGTATGACCACTGATTCAGAAGATAGATATCTTCAGAACCCTTGAATCTTATATTCCTGCATTAATACCTAGCACCTCCCACAGACACGTGACCTCTTGTATACGTTTTCCACAATTCATCTCCGTGATTCACCATGGTAGCAGTTTACAGTAATGAGCTGTGAGCTGACACCCAGGGAGGGTGAGACAGAGACAACATTCAGTCTACAGCGAGCAGCAAAGAGTACTTGAGGGATACATTCTCTGCATTCTGAAAGCATCTTAATGATCCTAAGTGCTTTGGATGTTTAGAGGAAGTTCAAAGGCACTGAATCAATCTTACATCATTTAAAAAATACAATACATAAAACTTGGGAGCTGTAGGAATGGTATCTGTTTTTCTGCAAAGGCTGAGGAGGTGGCTGGATAGAAGAGTGTTAAAGTAATGCTTTTGTTTCCTGGAAGAAGAGGGTAAATGCCTGTTTCCTTACATGTTGATGGTTGGTTTTCAGGTGTACCTGAGCCAGGATGATTGCATCCAGGCCTGCTTGGGAATAGAACATCCCAGTCTTTTATTTTTTCAAATGTCTTGCATTCAAGAAAAGCATCAAACATCTTTAGCTGAACACTATATTTAGCTTTAAAATTGATTCATATATGAGAGGACACAAAATATACATGATTCTAAAGCCTTTAACATCTTCTTTTGACAATAAGGGTAGGTGGGTAATTTTTGAACTATGTTTTTTACAACAAATAATTTCTTTTATGATAGTGAGAATGAAAATCTATAATTATTAGAACACATACATCATTACCTGGTAGATTGAAACACTTAGTTCAGAAGGTCAATTTCTTTTTATAGGAACCAAGCCAATAATTTGATGAATTGCATTTTCCTTTCTCTCAAGGTAGCTCTTTAATATGGCTTCACTGTTGCATGGAGTAGAGACGTCTAGTGCTGCCAGCTATGTTCAGATCCATACCCGTGTGTCTCTCTGGTACCCACAGAAGGCAGCTGCAAAGTGGAGGGGACGGGGCCATCGGCTCAGCCAGCACTGGGTTGAATCCTGGCCTTGCTGCTGACTGGTTGAATGGCCCTGGGCAAATCTCTTCACCTTTTTAAGACCTACTTTCCCTCACATGTGGAAAGAACTCGGTACCATTCTTGGTGGTGTTCTAGTGAGATCTAAATGCTTAGTACATGCAAAATGTCTAATGCAGGGCCGGCTGGAAGCAGGGACTTGGTGCATCGTGGCAGTGGCTCAGAGGGGCTGCCCTGAAGGCTCTCTTCAGTGGTTTTCCAGAGATCAAGGCAGAAGGAGCGCTGCTTTCCTCATATTGGGCTCTGGGGTCTGTTCTCTGACCTGCTGCTACGCCGTTTAGGTAGCAGACAGACCTAAAGCCTGTTCAAAGTCGACTGTCGCCTGCGATGACCACACAACAGAGCTGCGTTCCCAGCTCTGCTTCCTGTGACTTGCTGTGGCTTCCTCACCGTGCTTCCCACTCTTGCTTTTTTGGCAAAGGACTGCCTGAGAGGGAAGGCAGCTCTTTGTATAAAATACATTCCCCTCTCATTTTATACTGGTCCAGGGCCTATGAGTATCATAAAAATACAAAAGGTGCGGAGGCCAGAAGATAAACGGTGTCTGTGTGGCAGGCAGACTGGAGGCTGAGAGCGAAAGTGGAGAAGTGTTTGATGTCACTGTGGCCTACCGGGGGCAAGTCCCAAATCTGGACTTCTTCCCCTCATCAGGAGACCAGCCCAGAGGGAAAGGTCATTCCGAGAATATAATGTGACATGATACGACCCGTTGAGCCTCATCATTCACAGATTTCATATTTGTGGATTTGCTCCCTCATTGGAATTTGCTTGTAATTTAAAATCAACACCCTGGTGCTTTCACTGACCTTCACAGATGTGTTAGGAGTGAGAACACTTTGAGTCCCCCTAAGGACAAGTTTCCAGCTGGGGCCCAACATGGCACCCCTCTGTTCTTGTCTCCCTCATGCACAGAAGGGACTGGGGGTGGAGACAGGAGGCGGCGTGAGAGGCCCTGATGCTGACATCACCAGACAAAGTTGGCATCCCACCTCCGGCATATGTATGTCCGTGGAGTGACTGTGGGCAACCACTCAGCACTTTTGAGCCTCATGCCCTCTTTTGTAAATAAATCAAATGGAATCTACTGATCTGAGATATGTAAAGAATTTAAGATTGTGATCTATGTGACATGCACATAGGTATACATTTCCTAGGAACAGTGGTTCAGTATTCACTAACTCACTAATTCAGTGTTTGCAGAGACTTTATAGAACATAAAGTGGCTCAGATGGTAAAGCATCTGCTTGCAATGTGGGAGACCTGGGTTCGATCCCTGGGTTATGAAGATCCTCTGGAGAAGGCAATGGCAACCCATTCTAGTACTCTTGGCTGAAAAATCCCATGGACGGAGGAGCCCGGTAGGCAACAGTCCATGGGGTCACAAAGAGTTGGACGCGACTGAGCGACTTCACTTTCACTTTATAGAACTTAACTACCACAAACAATGAAAATTGATTATTATATGTACAGTGTGTGTCTGTGTATGTGCGTCTCCCAGGGGAAGCAGTAGACAGGGAGTGATAGCTAGACCTTGGCTTTGGTTCCCTTTCTATCAACAGGCTCCACTGACGCCCGAACAGAGACAAACTTATTTACCTCTGTGCCTCCTAGTTCCCTAAAAGGTAAAGTTAGGGTCAAGGTGTCTGCCCTGCATAACGAGACCTTGCTGTAGAGATAAAATATGTTTAGGATACGTGAACTTCCTTAGTACCTTTTAAAGCACTCTGATGATGGAAGGCAGTGTTATCATCTGGCTCCTGTCTGGGCAGCAGGAGCAATTAGGAGGCTGGATGGTCATTCTACGGGAGCTCTGTCGATGGTGGACTGTTCTGGCCTAGTGTTCATTCATTCATCGATTTATTTATTCAATCTTTCAACAAAGTTGTATTGAAAACTGATTGTGTGCCCAGACACAAAGGAGATGTGCAGGATGCAAATGAAAAAGCAAGGTCTAGCTCTTAAGATTCTTACTGGAAGGAGACATATGTGCCGTACGGATTCTAGGAGGGGTACTCCAGGCTTCCATTCTTCCCTGATCCAAATTCTTCACATGGCCATAGCGGTGGGACTCTCCTGCATTTGTACCAGCTGTGTGTTTGTGCTTGTGTGTATGTGAATGGATGTATGAGGGTGCTCAGAGACAGTAATGGGCGTGCAAATATCCTGGTACTTGCACCAAGTGCAATCTGACATCGATCACAAATCCTCTTCCATTAAGACTCATTCCCTGTTGATGCTCATGGACTGCGTAGTCTTTCCTCTGAGGTCTTAGTCATATTCTTTCATGCTAGAGTTATCAGCAGATGCCAATTCATACGTGTCCACGTGATGATTCCTGAGAATTACATGCATCAGCTGAACCAACTGCATGCAATTCAGATGTGCTTTATGTGGGGCACGTTGGGTTCTTTTTGCATTCAAAGCCCAGAGGTCCCAGGATATGCAAACCCACTCACATGATTAATTCTCTCATTTCATTATTTATCTAGCAACTTTAGTTCTCTGATCTGATGTGAAAGCAAGTCTTGGACAACATAAGTATATGAGCCAAAAACTTGTTTTAAATGTCTATAATATTACAATTGCTCTTTCAAATTCTCTTGATGATATACGTAAAATAGAACATTACCGACTTCCTTGGAAGTTGCTTGGACACAAGATTTGAGTGGGAATAGTATCTGTCTTAAAAGAGCTGCAAGAAAACTTAGGAATCATGAGTCAAATCCTTTCCTTCACGAAGAAGGTCTGGCGTGATGAATGGAGGTCCTAATTTGTGGATCATCTGTGTGAAAATAAAATGCAATTGGTTAGTATAAAATATACTTCACATGTCTTCCTCTATCCTTCTTCTGTTTTCTCCCTCATTCCTTTGATGTAGCAAATCCATCCTTCGTTCATTTACCCATGTGACCTCTCTTCTGGAACTGGTGATATTAGGAGACTAGGGAGAAGACGTTCATTGAAGGGCTGTTGTAACTCAGGTGGATATCCACTGGATATGGAATCCTTGGAACTTCATTATAGACCTTAGAAAAGGTCTCCCCTTTCATCTTTTAACAATAGTTTCTGATTTTATTTGGAGACGCTCTAGCGAATATGTGGTTCATGGTTATAACATCAGGTTTGACAGAAAATACTGGGTACTAAAAACCAGAAATAAAAATTTAAAGTAATAGACAAACCACCATCGCCTCAAGCAAACAGTTTGTTTGAATGTCTGAGAAGCTGCATTTTGAAACTGAGAATGTGGCCCTTTTTGTGTTGACTGCAAGAAGGCTCAGAGCCACATTTACGGTTCATTTTCCACAAACACAGTTTAGGACGGCTCTGCCAGGCATTTTATGTATCTATCTCATTCTGGAACTCTTTACATCAGTTTTTTTCCCATCCTTATTTACCCTTTGCCATTGTTTTTTCAGGTACCTACTTTTTTATCCTCTTGTACTATATACAGCATGAAGCATACAAAATCATTGTTGGAACAAATTGGGATTTGATCATATAGACAAACATATGGTTGACAATTGGCAATAAGGTATTATTCCATCGCTAATTTACACAATTTAGTAGCCAGAGAGTCATAGAAATACATAAAACAAATTACAATGCCTTTTTCTAAGTGCTATAAAGTTGGTGCGGACACAGTGCTATAAGGCAGATGATGGAAGAAGCATCAGTAATTCTTTCAGTAGCCCTTGCTCTGGGCTTGTTACATGCCAGCAATTCTTTTGGACCCTGAATATACAAACTCCCTTAGTCCCAAGGAGTTCAAACTCCTGGGGAAGACAAATACATAAGCAAATAAATATACTATAACATGAGTCATTCTAAAGCTGAGTATGTGTAAAATGCTGTGAAAACACAGATGAGGGGCAATTAGTTATATCTGGGAAAGGAAATCTCAAGGAGAGTTATGGAGAGGTGATGACATTTCAGCTTGATCTCGTGCATAACAAATGACTTCCTATAAGGTATTTCCCACCTGTTTTGAATTAACTAAAATGATTAGATCTTAGAATTTACAAAGGTCATCTCTATGAAAATAGAAAAAGTAGATCATTCACAAAAAGTAATAATTTAGAAAATGCCAGACGGATTTTGGATGGCCACCAGAAGCGTGTAGGTGCCAAAGTTTGTAAGAAAGAAGGTTTTTGAAACTAAGAAGGAGATAAAATTTTCCTGGATTTGATAAATACAGTGTTAATAAAGACATGCAGTTAATTATATACAATATAATTCAATAATCATAGCTTAGTTTGTGCTTGACTGATTTAGCAGATGAACAGAAACCTTGCTAACATTCATGGACAAATAATGCCACGCGTTCTCCAGATCTGCTTCATTTCCCTTCCAGGTCCACTGTTAAACAGTTTCCTGTTGCCCTGGCTGTTACCTGCCACTTCCAGAGCTGGTCTCTACGATTCATTCTTGCTTGCTTTTCGAGTCTCTGACTTTCCTTTCCACGGGGGACACGTGTTGAAGACAGTGGTTCAGCAGACGGAAAGAGGACCGAGAGGCAAGTTCCCTAGGAAAGCTGTGTCACGAGGAATCTCTGCCCTGGTTTTTGAACAAACAGGGTACTACTGTATATTGTGCAAGACCACTGAAAATTGGCATTGCTCGTTGTTGTGGTTACTCTGTTCTAGTACATTCCAGTGAAATGGTAAAAAATGCTCTCACTTTAGTATTTACCTCCTTTTAGACCCCTCATCCATTCTCATAATCATGCAAAGCACTGTATTTAATTCAATAGTTGTTTACAAAATCTTCAATATGAATTAAGGTCTTAAGACCTTGAGCAAGGTGGTTGGTGTTGCAACTGTAATCTATCAGGCATATAGGTCGTCATCTTTCAGTTCTCTAAGGGGCTACATGATGTGGTTCATGTATCACTTGCACAGGACCCCTCAGAGTAGTTTCCCTGTGTTAGACCCAGGCAACAGATGTGTAACACGAGAAGAACCTTCTCTGTTCTCCTGGTGTTTGGAAACATGTTTGGAAAAGGCCGTCCAGTCTGAGTCAGGTCACTTGGCCTTGGTCTTTGGAGGCCTGGATTTGTTTGGCAGAACATTAGGGTCTTAAAATAGCTGTTTCTAATTGTGAGTTCTGAAATTATTTCTATGACATTCTAATGTACAATGTAGTCAATCAAGAGTATTTTGTAAGCATTTCCTGTATGTAAACTAGCCACTGGAGCTCTAGTTATTGAGGTTAACACAGGGAACAAGACAGATTTGGCCTTTGCCCTAAGGGATCTTATAACCTAGGAAGGAAACCAGCCATTTAAAATATAGCGATGGGGTTTTTTTATACAGGCAAGACAGGGTAGGCTGCATTTATTTTCAGCATTTCCTCCTCTTTCTGGATAAAAAGATAAGGTTATATCTTTTGGTGTTTTAAAGCCAGTGCAACACCATAAAGAATTTTCTTCTCTATGTGTAAAATGAAATTCAATTATTAAGATTCCTAATTTTTTTCCTCCTTGGTCATAATGGATGTGGTATGGGTAGAGAACCAGGAGTGAGTGGAGGAGGTGTTTTGTATTAAACGTGCTGACTGATATGCATTTATTTCTGAATAGGTGGCCATGTATGTCTATGTAGGCAACCACACAGAGCTGAGAATTTCCTTTACTATCTCTATCACTAGGCTGTTGACAGCCAAGGGCTTATTAATTTCTTAATTTTTCAATAAGGTGTCAGATAGTGAATTAAAGGGTCAAAGAATGGCTTTCTTGCATTCAAATTCCCGTGCCTCTAATATATCACTCATGTTGCTCCAAGATTAGTTTCTCCAGGTTCACTTTTCTGTCCCTATTTACTTTCTGAAAACACCTTCGGGAGCTCCTGTTTTTACTGAATTCTGTCTCCCTAGCAGCGTTTCCCTGCCCTCCCTACTTGTCTCGCATAGATTTCCGATCCCATCAATGCCACCTCTCCCCCTGAGCCACACGTGAGTGCTCACCAGTCCCACGGTGCCCTTCCTTACTTCTACTTCCTCACAGGATCCCAAGGCTGTCCCGGCATGGCTCACCCAATGTGCTTCCAGCTCCAGCAGTTCTGCATAAATGCCTGTTGTCAGGGGTTGGAGCCGAAGGATTGGGCGGCTGAGCTCAGTACCCACAGACTGGTCACTGGAGGAGATCACTGCAATGGTGACAGAAGGCATCTGCAGATCTTAATGGAACAGATGGTCAAGGGGACCTACTCCCTTCCACCTTGTTTGAACTTTCCCTAGAGGGTGTCTGACAATTCTTCAAAGTCAGTATCTTCCAGTCGGCAGTCGTCAGAAAAATGGTATGGAAGAATGGAGACTGGGCAAGAAGACTGAGGATTCAGGGTCTGAAAGTCTAGCCTCTTCCTTATGGCTGCCATCACTTACCTGCATCGGCACCATGTGGAAATTATAAAATGCAGAATACCAGACCCACAGGAGGCCAGCAAAGCAGAATGTCCAGGTGGACGGGGCAGAGCTCAGGTATCTGCATTCTGTAGGTGACTGAAGTCTGAGAGCCATTCTATACAGATGTGCGGACAGTGTGCAAGAAAATCCTTGGCTCAGTACTGTTACTGCCACAAAGTTAGCGTGTATTGGCTTTCATTTCTGTTTGTTCACATCGGTGTTTGGCCTCCCAGGGGCCATGTGGATAGCAGAAAAGCGGAGTCCAGGAAGTGGTGGGGTGAAGGCAAATCAAAACTCTATACCTCTCTGAGGTTACAAATCCTTGACAATCACAAGAAAAGGGATAAAGTATTATTTGGAGGGGTGAGAAATTATACTGATATCCACTGTATATTTTCACTATTTTCTTGAACATTAAGTACTGGCAGTTCTTAGTCACTCGGTCATGTCTGTCTCTTTGTGACCCCATGAGCTGGGCCCACCAGGCTCCTCTGCTCCATGGGATTTTCCAGGCGAGAATGCTGGAGTGGGTTGCCATTTCCAGGCAGGTGAACCTAAAACGCCAGCAGTCTGATGCCACCCACTTCTTGTCTCCCACCCAAGTCCTGGTCCTATTTCTATCACTTTCCCCCGTCTCTAAATCTTGACAGCATTGCTTTAACAATGATGAGATAAATGTTGTTGCTGTTGCTGCTGCTAAGTCACTTCGGTTGTGTCCGATTCTGTGTGACCCCATAGATGGCAGCCCACCAGGCTCCCCCGTCCCTGGGATTCTCCAGACAAGAACACTGGAGTGGGTTGCCATTTCCTTCTCCAATGCATGAAAGTGAAAAGTCAAAGTGAAGTTGCTCAGTCATGTCCAACTCAGCGAATCCATGGACTGCAGCCTACCAGGCTCCTCCGTCCACGGGATTTTTCCAGGCAAGAGTACTGGAGTGGGGTGCCATTGTCTTCTCTGAATGTTGTTGTTATTTAGTTGTTATGTCGTGTCTGACTCTTTGTGACCCCATGGACTGTGGCCTGCTAGCCTCCTCTGTCCGTGGGATTTTCCAGGCAAGAATACTGGAGTGGGTTGCCATTTCCTTCTCCAGGGGATCTTCCCTACCCAGGGATTGAACCCATATCTCCTGCATTGGAAAGCGATTCTTTTATCACTGAGCCACCAGGGAAGTCCAGTTAGATAGATAGAAGAATATAAAAGAACATATAATTATATTTCTCTTTTGTTGTTTTTTAAGTTTTTATTTTTTTGTGTGTGTGTTTTTTTTTTTTATAATGTATATGGTATGTTGTTGAGTTGTTCAGTCACTAAGCCGTGTCCAACTCTTTGTGATCCCATGGACTGTGGCACTCCAGGCTTCCCCATCCTTCACTATCTCCTGGAGTTTACTCAAACTCATGTTTGTTGAATTGGTGATGCCACCCAACCATCTCTTCCTCTGTTGCCCACTTCTCCTTCTGCCCTCAATTTTTCCCAGCGTCAGAGTCTTTTCCTATGAGTCAGCTCTTCGCATCAGATGGCCAAAGTATGGGAGCTTCAGCTTCAGCATCAGTCCCTCCAATGAATATTCATGTAGTGGAACATATATAGATAGATAGACAGATATAGAGAGACACAAGTGACAATATATATCTTCACATAATACCTATGGTCACATTTCTTTAACTGATTGTGTATACCCTCAAAAAACTTTACAACTTTCTTGACAATGCATCAACCTGGCTCCTTTCTTGATGACTCTCTGAGGCCTGGGAATTTCATGCTTTGGACTCTCCCAGAGTTTAATGAGGATTTCCTTTTGATGCTCATCCAGTGGAACCAGTCTTGCTACTTGACATTTTGAATTTTTCATTTCATTATGTGACCTTGTAGGGTGTTGTTTTAAAGTAACCAAATCCTGATCTCGTCAAGTGAGTTTAACCCTTGCCTGTTTCCTTACCAAGATCATAGCCAATTAAATGCCCCTGTATTCATGAAAAGCACCGGACGATTAAAGCTAATTCTTAATTAAAAGTCCATCCTCTTCCACCTATGGCCTAGCTCAAATTACTTTGTGTGGCCTTAGGAATTTGAGATACAAAATGTTTCTATTTTTAGCTTCTTGAAACTCAACCAATTAAATATGTCAGAATATCCAGTTATTATTAAATAGCAAATATCTGTCTATACATATAAAGTGCAGCATGTATTTATGCTATCCAGAGGCATTTAATTTCTTTCTCTATTGGGCTTTTCTTGGTCCAAGAATCATTTTTTTTAAATAACAGGTCTAAATTTATACCAGTTGGTTACGATTTTCAGGACAGCCTTGTCACCAACATAAATCATCTCATTTCAGCAGCTACAATAAATAATTGGGCCCCTGAGACATTGTTTTCCATCTTCTCTGCAGAGAGCTCCCTGTAACCTCTGGGTTCTCCCCTGAGTGTTCAGGGTGATGGTGCTATTGCCTCTGGCCTTTTCATCTATTATTTATTTCATTTATTGCAGGACCCAGGACAAATTGGAATTGGCAAAAAATGGAAAGAGAGTCTGTGGAATGATAATATCCAAAGTTTTCATGACTACCAGAAACCATGGGGGAAGAAATCAGGGAAAAGAGCACAAGAGAAAAACATAATAAAACATTTCAAATCAGAATGTTTCACAAAAAGATACTTGTAACCTAGTGAATTTTCAGGTCTTAGTCACAAGAGGCTGGTTTAATAAGGTTTTGTTGTTTTGCTTTTGTAAGTTACACGTAGGCTCAACTGCTCGAAGGCCAGGGTAGAGCTGGGTCCCGGCCAGGAGCTCTATCAGGAAGTCGACAGATTGGCAGTGTTGCCCCCCGGGGCTAAGCTTCTCCCCTCTAAGCTTCCCTTTTTCTGGTTGTAAACACCCAGGGATTGATTACTTTTCCGTGTCCCCAGAGTATCACAGGGTCAGCTCACTGCTAGGTTACAATAAAGCTTTCCTTTTGGTTTCTGGTTGATGGAATACTTTTCAGGTTTTGCACAAGGATTAATTTGCGACATTTGAACTTGAATTCAGTAGCTTTTAGTCATTCAACTTTCTTCTTGGAAAGATTCTTCTAAAAATGAGCTTTTAAATGATATGATCCCAATTGATATCAAGTAAAATTTTACTCAAAGGCAGCCTCAAATATGTAAGCTACCTATCTGGTCCAATAGCTAAAATAGAATAAATGCTTCATAATAAAAGTGTCTCTCCTTTCTTTTGTTTATATATAATATAATACATTATTTTACATATATATATGATTTTTTTCAGAATTTTAGAGTTTCAATATATCCTAGAATCCTAGAGGAGGCTCAGATGGTGAAGAATGTGCCTGCAATATGGGAGATCTGGGTTTGATCCCTGGTTGGGAAGGTCTCCTGGAGAAGGGAATGGCTGCCCACTCCATTATTCTTGCCTGGAGAATTCCATGGACAGAAGCTACAGACCATGGGGTCACAAAGAGTCAGACACAACTGAGCAACTAATATATTATGTTAGTTACATAGTGGTCATGCAGTCCAACTGTACAAAAAAGATCTTCATGACCAAGATAATCATGATGGTGTGATCACTCACATAGAGCCAGACATCCTGGAATGTGAAGTCAAGTGGGCCTTAGAAAGCACCACTACGAACAAAGCTAGTGGAGGTGATGGAATTCCAGTTGAGCTGTTTCAAATCCTGGAAGATGATGCTGTAAAAGTGCTGCACTCAACACTGCACCAGCAAATTTGGAAAACTCAGCAGTGGCCACAGGACTAGAAAAAGTCAGTTTTCATTCCAATCCTGAAGAAAGACAATGCCAAAGAATGCTCAAACTACCACACAATTGCACTCATCTCATACGCTAGTAAAGTAATGCTCAAAATTCTCCAAGCCAGGCTTCAGCAATATGTGAACCGTGAACTTGCAGATGTTCAAGCTGGTTTTTGAAAAGGCAGAGGAACCAGAGATCAAATTGCCAACATCCGTTGGATCATGGAAAAAGCAAGAGAGTTCCAGAAAAACATCTATTTCTGCTTTATTGACTATGCCAAAGCGTTTGACTGTGTGGATTACAATAAACTGTGGAAAATTCTGAAAGAGATGGGAATACCAGACCACCTAACCTGCCTCTTGAGAAACCTATATGCAGGTCAGGAAGCAACAGTTAGAACTGGACATGGAACAACAGACTGGTTCCAAATAGGAAAAGGAGTATGTCAAGGCTGTATATTGTCACCCTGCTTATTTAACATATATGCAGAGTACATCATGAGAAATGCTGGGCTGGAAGAAGCACAAGCTGGAATCAAGACTGCTGGGAGAAATATCAATAACCTCAGATATGCAGATGACACCACCCTTATGGCAGAAAGTGAAGAGGAACTAAAAAGCCTCTTGATGAAAGTGAAAGAGGAGAGTGAAAAAGTTGGCTTAAAGCTCAACGTTCAGAAAACAAAGATTATGGCATCCGGTCCCATCACTTCATGGGAAATAGATGGGAAACAGTGGAAACAGTGTCAGACTTTATTTTTGGGGGCTCCAAAATCACTGCTGATGGTGACTGCAGCCATGAAATTAAAAGACCCTTACTCCTTGGAAGGAAAGTTATGACCAACTTAGACAGCATATTCAAAAGCAGAGACTTTACTTTGCCAACAAAGGTCCGTCTAGTCAAGGCTATGGTTTTTCCATTGGTCATGTATGGATGTGAGAGCTGGACTGTGAAGAAACCTGAGCGCCAAAGAATTGATGCTTTTGAACTGTGGTGCTGGAGAAGACTCTTGAGAGTCCCTTGGACTGCAAAGAGATCCAACGAGTCCATTCTAAAGTAGATCAGTCCTGGGTGTTCATTGGAAGGACTGATGCTAAAGCTGAAACTCCAGTACTTTGGCCACCTCATGAGAAGAGTTGACTCATTGGAAAAGACTGTGATGCTGGGAGGGAATTGGGGGCAGGAGGAAAAGGGGATGACAGAGGATGAGATGGCTGGATGTCAACACCGACTCAACGGATGTGAGTTTGAGTGAACTCCGGGAGTTGGTGATGGACAGGAAAGCCTGGCATGCTGCGATTCATGGGGTCTCAAAGAGTTGGACATGACTGAGCGACTGAACTGAACTGAACTGAAGTGTTACTAACCATCTTCTGCAGATGAGGAAACTGAAGTCTAGAGGTAAAATACCTTACAGAATCATGCAGGTTTTTAAGTCACACTTAAACTCTTGTATCCATTTGAAATGATTAGTCATCAATTGCTGTGTAACAAATAACCCCTAAAATTAGACACTTCAAAGAACAATAGTGACTTGTTTCCAGGCAGTTTCTATGGGTCCGGAATTCAGGAGTATCAGCTGGGCAGTTTTCACTCAGGGTATCTCATGAAGCTGGAATCAGATATTGGCCGAGGTACCATCTGAAGATTTGACTGGGATGGTATGGTGGCTCATTTACGTGTTTGACAGATGGGTACTGCTGTTATAGTGATATAGTGATATAGTGAAGTTGCTCAGTCATGTCTGACTCTTTTCGACCCCATGGACTGTAGCCTACCAGGCTCCTCTGTCCATGGGATTTTCCAGCCAATAGTCCTGGAGTGGATTGCCATTTCCTTCTCCAGGGGATCTTCCCAACACAGGGATCAAACCCGGGTCTCCCACATTGTAGACAGACGCTTTACCATCTGAGCCACCAGGGAAAATGGGTACTGCTGTTAGCAGGGTCTTTTGGTGCCTTCCACATGGATTTCTTCACAGGGCTATTGAGCGTCCTTCCAGCATGGTGGCTGGCTTCCCCTGTGATGTGTGATTCAAAAGACCAAGGCTGAAGCAGAAATGCCTTTCATTATCTAGCCTCGGAAGGAAGATATTCCCACCACATTCTATTGGTCACACGGTCAACTCTAATTCAGCATTTGAAGGACAATCCAGGGGTGTGAATGTCAAGGGTGAAAGAATGAATCCCTGGGGGAATCTTCAGGTTGTTACTACAGCGGCCTGTTACTTACTCTCAATTGTCATAAGCCTCTTCCAACTTTGACCCTGTCACTCTTAGTCTATGTTGGCCCATCATAGATGCTCAACAGGTATGAGCCTAGCTAACAGACTCAGTAAATATTTGGACTTAGGAAAGTGAAGAAACCCAGTATTTTGAGATGTTGCTAGATGACGTAATATAATATGAGCCTTCACCAATGACTCACTTTTTCCACCTGCTTTTTAATAAGCTGCTGATATACCTTCCCTGCAAAACTATAACTAGTGATTGTGTAGAGAACCTCACAGCTGAGGCTGCTCTATCTGACCCATTGAGAGACATAAGGCTAGGTTTGGAAGACTGGTGCTTTCCTACGGATCAGTCTTCTCCCTGATGGTGTCTATGGGAGAGCTCCATCAGTCATTTCTAGTCCTAGAGACAGTTATGAACCAGGTTTCTTAGTTAATCCATTTCAGAACCAATCATGAGTCAAATCTATAGTGTATAAAGAGCTATAAATAACCCCATGCATTAATGATGCTGTTTTGTGGATATATATATACAGCGTATTATAGAATGTTTCTTTGGGAAGAAGGCCATTTTATTATCTCATCTCTAACTTACTAATAATATTCTTCATCCTATATATTACTTAATGAAGATAAGTCACTGAAACAGTAGTTAAGACAGGAACTCTGTCTTTGCAGAGATGATGTCTGGAGTGATGTTTAAAAATACAATGCTCTTTCGATCCTTGCTCCTTTCTTGTTCCAAGGATGTCATTATCAATACTAATATAAATTTTTCATCTCTTGAGTCATTACAATATACAGGGAATAGATTTTTCAATTTTTCAAGTTCCACTGAGTATATTAGCAAAATTATCTGTCTGTCAGCAGGCATGTGGTGACGCCAGTAGCATCACTGATTTTTATTTTTTGAAATCTTTCTACTTTTACAGCTCTCAGGAAGAGAAAAGTCCGAGGAATTATTTGAAAATTCTCCTCATCACCCATTTCTTTTTATCACTCTCTCTAATATCTTTTATTATCTTGAATCTTTAAAAGGATAAGTACTAAAAGCAATCTAAGAGAAAGGACATGTATATTTCATTGGTAAGATTAGTAAAATTAAAAAAAATCATGCTTTAAGGAGCTTTATTTTATTAGTTATTTTTAATACCCCTATAAGTTAGGGCAGAGAATTTATTAAGAAGGAGGTTCCTGACCCATGTAGATTTTACTACACCTTAGAGGCAGACCCTGAGTGGAGCCAGGTTCTAACACTCAGTTTACTGACTATTCTGGGCTCAAGCATGAATGACCTATAACAGCTTGAACTTTCAACTCTTTTGTGATTTTCATGAACTACAAATAATGTGCCTGCCTTTACAATAAATTTTAGATTTCAGTGTGGGGCAATATGTAAGAAGAAGCCAGGTCATGGTAGGAGAAGCGTAGACTATAGCAAGCATTTTTTATTGAAAAGATGAAGTCCTTCAGACCTAGTGAAAATATGATGGGCCTGTAGAGTAGTGGATTAGGGAAGCAGCTTTAGGTTCTGCTTCTTGACTCCTCTAATATAATAATGGGAAAAAGAAGGCATTTCTCCTATGTGACAAAGGGCACTGCCTGATGTCACATGGCTAAAAATGGTGAGTGGCCCTCAAGTCAACATCTTCTGACTTTTTGCCAGGGACTTTTCCCAATATGTTGCACTATCTCAGAACACAAAGATAAGATTAATTTTCCATGGAATCTGCCTTCTTTAAATATACATTATTCAGAGGTACAGACTAAAGAACAGGTTTTTTGTTCATCTATTTGAAATATCTGTTTTGAGTAATTACTCACACAGATAATGTTCAGCAAATGGTCCTTTATTGTTGTGTGTTGTATGTTGTTTACATCTATCCACTGACCTTGACCTTGCAGCAAAATGGCAATGGCACATCACCTTTGCATCGCCAGCCAGATGACCTTATCAGTGGGCCTGAGGTTATTAACATCTTGGTGCTGTGAATAAGTTTCCACAAACTGGGTAGGCCAAAATTAAACAACGTGAGCATACTATCATAAAGTTCTCGAATTCAGAAGGCTGAAAGTAGGTCTCACATGGCTAAAAACAAGAAAGCTGTCAGTAGGGCTGGCTCTTTCTTGGTCTCTAATAGGAATCCGCTTGTTCCCTTCGGTCTCCTAAAGGCAGCCTGCATTCCCTGATTTGCGGCCTCCTTGCCCGGGCATCACTCTGACCTCTTCTTGGGCATCTCCTTCTTTGACTCCGATATTCCTGCCAGCATGTTACTGGAGACTGACTTGTATAATGAGAGCTTATAATGAAGAATTTGATCTACAAGGGAGCTTGGGGGAGACTCTCCTAAGGAAATGATTTCTGAATCGAGATCTGGAGAATACGCAAGAGTTAGGGAGGCAGACTGGGGAGGGAAGTGCATTGCAGGCAGAGGGCCCAGCAGTGCAAAGGGACGGGCGAGGAGAGGGTGTGCAGAGGGCCCGAATAAGGCTATCATGATGAAGTGGGGGAGAGTAAATCTATGCCGTGGACGCATCCAAACTCCCACTTCTTTAGGCAAGTTGCCTCAAGCAAATCACTTTACCTTGCCAAGACTCAGTTTCCTCCTTGTTAAAAATAGAAAGAACAATTGCAGCTCTTAGGGAGTGTGCAGGTTAGAAGATAGGAAAAGGCCCATAACTGTGCACACAGAGCTGGAATCTTAGCAGTTTTCCTAATGATTAACTTACATTAATGTTATGATATAGATAGTATCAGTTCTATCTTACAGATGAAGAAAGCAAGGCAGAGAACAGTAAATAACTTGTCCATGATCACACAGCTTCTAAGTGACAGACCAGAGATTTGAGCCAAGGTCCCGCTGCCTCACCCCAGAGGGTGACTTCAGAAATAACACAGGCGTTTTGTAAAGTAAACCTGAATCCATAAATAAAAGTTTGTGATCACTCATATTACTTTCCTCTTATTTTTCCTTTTATTATTATATTTTAACCAGGGAGATGTAAACTGGCTGAAGCTGATCCATTTTATTTCTCTTCCTAATTTATTTTCTCTCTAAATAAATCCCAGGAAAAGCTAAAAAGAAGAGGAATAAGTAGGAGATGCAAAGTGCATTTGTGTCTCATTGAGTCGGTGGCCTTTTTACTTTGGCCTGATAGCCAGAGCTCATTTCTCAGGTTATAGGGAGGATAAGAACTGCTTTTTTGTCTGTAATGCTCTTATATTCTGGAAATCAAGTGGGCAATGAAATAACCTGGTAAATTAAGATAACAAAATAAACTGTTTTAGTTTACCTAATTTGAAAGACGTAGAATTCAAAAATATATTTAACAACAAAACCATATAGTCAAACTTTCATTAATCATTTCAAAGATACTTCAGAACCATGCTGTTTCTCAAGATTCCTATCATCATGTCACTGCCCTGATAAAGTGCAGGAGCGATGGCTTAATAGTCATGTTCAGTCAGTAGAATGCCAGATAATCATCCCTTACATGGAAATTGTCTTAGATTGAAATGTGAATTACATTTTTAGATTAATTCTGCAAATTTAGAAAGATGCAGTGATTGTTTTGAAACAGTCTCCATTTAATTTCATCATTAACGTGAAACAATAAAAAGGATTATGTCTTAAGCGGAAAATGCATAATCTCCAAATGCTTTCCCTACCAAAACCAGCAGATATGGAATGAAAAGAGGGAGCTTCCAGTAGTCTGATTACGGATTGTTTTGTCATTGACACAAATGTCTGATGGTGGCAGGACACAAGTGCTTGGCAATTATGATGCCAAAGTACCAGAGGGCTCCACCCTCTCTGGTCCCTCATGCCTGTTCCGAGAGCTACATCGTGACCTCATGTGTTTTTTGCCTCAGTTTCTTCATCTATAAAATAAAGTTAGTAATATTTAGATCATAACATTAGTGTAACAGTAAATGAGTTAATCATTAGGAAAACTGCTAAAATTCCTGCGCTCTGTGCACTGTACGTGCGCGTTCTTCTAACCTGCATGGTGACAGGACTATTTTCATAAACACCCACAAGAAATACATTTGTTTTCTTGTTGTAGCTGTGTTAAGATCGTTTGGCCTTTAAGAAGAGTCTGACATTAACTGATGCTTCATAATGTCTGTAATCCTAGATCTCTAGCCCCTTCTACAAATTCATGGCCTGAATTCAGCTAATGAAAAGGTATGATATGAGTCATGACGATCGCATGCAATGTACTGTAAATGTATGGATTCTGAATCTCTGGTCATTGAATAGCGGAAGAAAGCGCTGACAGCTTGGAGCCCAGCTCTCGAGGCTGGAGCCAACAGCGTATCTTAGGCATTGACTGAAATAATGCAGTGAAATTCCTTTCTCTCTTAACAAGCTTCCTCCAGTCATGAAATTCCCTTTGCTCTGCTGCAGTGGAGAACATGTTCAGATATTGAAAAACCATAAGCCATTACCTACTGTATCACTCATATCAAAGACACTGGAAAGATAGCACATGTACAGTTGATGGATTATTCTCATCATGAAAGTCTGATGACCCCACTTGGGTTTTCAAACAAGGCATTTAATAACCACTGCCTTGTTAAAAGGTGGAAAATGATCTGGCTGGTGGCCTGAGAGGACGAGGTTTTATTGATTTTACTGAGGCCCTTGACTTGGGAGATCACAGGCTTCTTAAGGGCAAACTTAAAAGGAAGCATTAAGATGGATGAGTAATTACCTGTCTGATGGATGTCATTCTGTAAACATCAGGATTGGGAGCTTCTCCTTTGGGTATTAATTGATGGAGAAAAGAAAGACCATAGGCAAAGTCTCATTTCAACTACTTGTAGTCCTTTTGCATACTTATGGATTAGCTTTGTTCTGTTAGAAGTATTGAGCATAGATGATTTGAAAAAGAGATAAACCTTTGGTTTTTTCATTTAAATGCTGGTTGACAAGGAGGAACACATTGTTACAGGTGCTAGGACAGCAGAAGGATCTTTCAAATGTTACTGGAAAACAAGAGGGAAAGAATTTCATAAATGCCTTTAGTGCTCGTGGTTCTGTGACCTCCTGGGCATGAAGCTCTCTGGAGCCTGGGGCTCCCCAGGGGCCAGGGTGAGCTTGGGATGGCACCAGAGGAGACTACTGGGACGGTGGGCTGGGAAGGAATCCCTGAGAGGGTATCAGTGAAGAGATCTTCAGGCTGCATAGGGGACCGGAGGGCAGGGGGTCACAGAGGAGCACTCTGAGCAGTCCTGAGGGAACAGACGGTTCAGCCCTGGGTGCTCAGCGTCCTGTGACTGGAGAGGGCTGCCCCAGAGACGGTGGAGCGGGGTTCTCCGGCCCTTCTCCTTTGGCCGTCTTCCTCTTTCAGACGTTGTCACCAACTGTGACTGAACAAGGCCATCCTCAGGGTCGAGGGGCAGAGGAGGGAAGGGTGGAGAGGGAATCGAGGGAGACGGTTGTGTTCCCTGGAAACTCCTGGGCTATTGAACTTGGGTGATGCCCAAAGTCCCTTTAATGTTGAAACGCTGAACTGAGCTATCTTTTTGAAGTATGGGAAAGAATAAGTTTTATCTTATCTGTTGGATATAGTAGAAAGGGTGTGAATTTTTGGAGTCAAACAGATGGGGTCTGGTTTCCAATTCTGGCTTTGTATCCTATCTGGAAGATCTTCTTAATTTCTCTAACCTCACTTTTCTCTCACCTATCATGCATTTATTCATTCATTTATCAAAGATCTATTGAGCAAATACTATATGCTAAGTCTTTGTAACAGAGATAAATGATGATTTAAATGTGATTATTGTTCTCAAAGAGATTCTAGTTAAATAGGGACTGTCACATAAGTAAATAAATAAATGCAATATTATTCTAGATGCTGCCATATACTGGATAGATTATGTACTGGACAGAGCGAGGGCATAAAAAAGAATGACTGAACTTTCTGAACAGGGAATGGAGCTGGAAACAATTCAGAGAGGAAGTAGAGCTTACGTCCTAAGAGATGACCGCAGGGAGTGTGGTAGTAAAGGTGGGCAGATACCAAGTCCTGGAGGGGCTGGAATCCTCGAGAGAGGAGGCTCCTCATTATGCATGTCTCTGTGGGGAGCTAAGGGGGTGTTTCTAAACAGTCTAGGTGGAGGAAGGGGGCAGGAGAGCAGGCATCTGCAAAACAGGTTTTGCAGATTCCTTGTAAGATTCTGAATTCTATTGTGAAGAATAAAGTGTGGTCTTGTTTTTGATGTTGCTTTATCCATTTTATTGATCTTGGCACCAGATTTTTTCCTCCTTGTGGGGATCCCAATTGGATGTTGTCCTGTAGTGGTTAAAAACATCTGGGTCTCTTCTGCTAGGAGGTCTTACTTAGCTGTTAGGTAGTACATCCTCCAAAACCACAAAGGAGAGGCGGTCTTCTGCAGTCATTTCTGTTGTAGGAGATACTCAGTCCTCATTCATATAAATAGGAAGTTTGATCTGCATGCTGGTGTGATTCTGCTGGCTTTCATTCTGTGGATTAAAGAACACAGTTTTGTGTATCATATAGCAGGATAAGCCAGTCACCAAAAATCTCACTGTGATATGTGAATTATTTGCCAAATAGCATACAGGTTTCACTTGATTTACACTAGATGAAAGCATCACCACAGCACATGTGAGCCTTAGAAGAGGAGAGGAAATCCCTTGCTTTATTTCCTACTTGGAAATACATTTTTAAAAGGTCGGATCCAAGAGTAAAATTATGGAAGTGAGGGCCTAAAAATATCTATCGATTTCATCATGAAATGAACCAATCATTTTTGTACAGAGAAGAAAAATGGATGGAATAGCACTCAGGAAAATAGTCTGCTAAGTGTTATAATCACTACATTGCAATTATATTCTAGTGGTATGATATTATATATCAGAGGAGAATTTGGGAGATTGTATTTCTATGTGGGGAAGTACTCAATAACTAGAATGCATTTTTTGTTATATGGATTTTTATATATTTGTATAACTTGGCTTTATTGCAGAAAAAAATAACATATTCCTTATAGATTGTCAGAAGCAATCTATAGGAGTGAAGTGAAGTTGCTCAGTCGCGTCAGACTTTTTGTGACCCCGTGGACTGTAGCCCACCAGCCTCCTCCATCCATGGGATTTTCCAGGCAAGAATACTGGAGTGGGTTGCCATTTCCTTCTCCAGGGGATCTTCTTGACCCAGGGATCAAATCCCGGTCTCCTGCATCGCAGGCAGATGCTCTACCATCTGAGCCACCAGGGAAAGGAGAGTGTTGTCATAAACAATGTTTGACCTGTTTTTCTCTTCTTCTCTCTTGTAAATGTTGTCAAGTATAACACTACCACAGTATAACCTATTTTGGAATAGTAAGCTGCTGGAAATTTCTTGATGCCACAGAGAAAAGAAGAAGGATATCAAAGACCAATTTAATGTCTTTTTCTGATTTTTATTATTCCTCTGCTCACTCCTGGGCTTAGAGCTCCACTTCCAGCATACCTGTGGCCTCTTTCCTAATTGTTCATATTGTGGGGTAAGATTGACTGGAATGCCTACTCCTGTGGCTGTGATTCAGTCCAGGAAATTATTTTTCTTCAGTGGGATATTTCATGTTTTGCCAAAGTGGAAATAGTATACACGATTGAAAGACATATCTTATATTCCAAATGTGTTTATGAGTACTAGTCCAGTTGGGAGGACAGCTTTCTAATGAAGATGTTTTGGAGAACAATTTTCATGAACAAAAAAATTTGAGCACATGTGAGGTTTTTATTAATAAAATTATCTATATCTTCTTTTTTTTCCCCTCAAAATATATCCATGAACTGTTGAGTAGTGAAATACAAAGCTTCCTAAGATGAGTGAGGATTGTAAAATGAAGGCACTCAAATAACTTGACTGGGAACAGTGTGAGCCTTGTGAAAGGCCCAGAGACTTTGCAGTAAGCCTGAGCTCAAATCTTCGTGCCAGCATCTGTGTGACATGTTATATAACCTTGTTAGCTCTTTTATCTTCATCAGTGTTAACAAACAATGGTTATTATCAATAAATGTTAATTCATGAGAAGCTTTGAAAGAGTCCCATCTCTTCCATGGAAGTGAACTGCCTAGATTATTTGTTAACAACCTAATTTATTTGATGGATCAGTGGTAAAGAATCCTTCTGCAGTGCAAAAGACAAGAGACGTGGGTCTGATTCCTGGGTTGGGAAGGTCTCCTGGAGAAGGAAATGGCAACCCACTCCAGTATTCTTGCCTGGGGAATTCCATGGACTGAGGAGCCAGGCAGACTGTAGTCCATGGGGTCGCAAAAGAGTCAGACATGACTTTGTGACTAAACAGCAACAAAATTTATTTTCAGGATAATCTTTTTTTTTTTTCTCTAATCTTTTGAACTTTTTATTTTGCATTAGGGTAAAGCCAATTAACATTGTTGTGATAGATTCAGGTAAACAGCGAAGGGACTCTGCCATACATGTACATGCAACCATTCTCTCCTAAACTTCCCTCCCTTCCAGGCTGCCACATAACGTTGAGCAGAGTTCCATGTGCTATACAACAGGTCCGTGTTATCCATTTAAAATATAGCAGTGTGCATATGCCCATCCCAAACTGCCTAGCTATCCCTTCCCCCCAGTCTTAATGTGACGGTTTCTACAGGCCTTATTTTCACATAGTCTGCTTAGACGACTGTGGTAGTTCACCCAGCAGCCCAGCAGGACAATTTTCCACGTGGTAAGTTGACTTGAGCCATATCACATTGACCTTTAACAACCTGAGCATCAGTGATTAAGATATACCAGACCAAAAGAGAGAGAAGAAAATTCACTTAAAAATTTAATATGAAACTCAAAAATATCATTACATGATTTTAAAGTAATTTCTATCTTTTCTCACAATATGTGCTCAGTGTAGAAAATTTTGAAAATACCAACATCAAAATAAGAAAGGTCCCTTGTTTCTGTTGCTCAGATATACTTTACAATGGTTAATATCTCAATATATATCTTCCTAGTTCTTTTTCTGAACATGCACCATTATTTTTTCCGACAAAAATGGAATCATGTTGAACACAGTGAAGCCTGCTTTTTTGATTTAGTGGCTTATTATTATTAAATTTTCAAGTCTTTGAAGTACTCCAGCATGTTCTTATCACTATATAACAGCCCAGCACACTTTAATCAATTTTCTATTTTGTATATTTATGTGGTCCCCAGAGCTCCTCATTGTTCTTCTGATAGACGAGCCCCAAACCGAGAAGTCACAGGGAATAGACATAGACCAACTGAACTAAGTTAAGACAGCAACCTGCTCAGTCGTTGCATGGCAAGTTCTGTGAGTCCATATAGTTCCTCATTTCTGAAGCAGGTTGATTGGGGGTATGTGTACTTATGTAGCCCAATGAGCATCAGCTATATGTTAGTCAGAATTAAACTTACTACAAAGCTTAAAATTCTGATTTAAAGAATATTAAAAGCATAAATTCAGACCCCCCCCCCTCCTCCCAGTTCTACAAAGTCTTTCTCCTACAAGCAAGGGGTGCAGCTCTTGACAAATATGCTAAAGTTTATTTTGTGCTGCATGAAAATAAGCTTGTCACCGAAGTATATGGAAGCCTATGGCTCTTTTCTGTTACTGTTCTGGGAGATGCAAGTTATCTTTTCTAAACAAGTTCTATTCACTGCTGTTCCTCTTCCTCTTGCCTGTCTTTATTTGCATGAAGGGATTGAGCTAAAAGAACCAGAGCTGGTTACCAAGGATCCTGTATTCACGTTCTCCCATCTGCCATTCATTCTCTCTGGGGTGTTATGAAATCCATTAATTCTCTCTGACACTCACTTTCTTCCCTAGCCCTCTCTAACTTGCTGCATACTTATGTGGACAACAGGAATAAGCAGATTCAAAAGTTATCTGAAAGAAATACACATAATTTCTATCCATTTAGTTTTCCTCTTTAGCCCTCATTTCTACAGTTCTGTTTTCTGTTTCTCTGGCTTTGCTTTAATTTAACTTTTAAAAGACTTCAGCCTCAGATCTTTAAATACCAGTTGTTCTGCCTTAGAAGATGACACTGAAGGAAATGAGGGATGTCTGAGTGAGAAGCTTTACAGGCAGAAGAAACAGTGGATGGAAAGGCCCTGAGTCACGACCAGTAACTGCAAATTGCTCAGGTGGATCTCTGCTGTCTCCCACACGGCATCTACCATTCCTTGTCTCCTCTGCTTCGGCCCATTGTAGCCATGTCAGTCATCACTGCTGATACCCAGGTCACAGGTATGGCAGGGACACACACCAGAGGATAACGGAAGTGTTGTCCTCACCAAGGCCCAGGAACTGCGGTCATGATACTCTTCCTTGGAAGGAATTTGATATCTGATTTTGAGAATACAGGAGGTGTGACTATCCTTGCCATCACATGCTGATTGCTCAGATTTTTGCACCAATTCTGCTGAGCCATCTCACGTTTGGCTCTAAAAATTCTTTCTGTCTCATTTCCCCCAGTCCCATTTAGCCTTTTGGAATTCTTGGTTTTTCCTCAAAGTCTCAATTTAAATGCCCCTTCTTCCAATTGCAAGCCTCTGTTCTACCCCTGTCATTCCTGAGATCATGTCCCATCTCTGCTGAGTTGGTTCAGTCACTCAGTTGTGTCTGACTCTTTGTGACCCCATGGACTGCAGCATGCCAGGCCTCCCTGTACATCACCAACTCCCAGAGCTTACTCAAACTCATGTCCATTGAGTCGGTGATGCCATCCAACCATTTCATCCTCTGTCGTCCCCTTCTCTTCCCACCTTCAATCTTTCCCAGCATTGGGGTCTCTTCCAATGAGTCAATTCTTTGCATCAGGTGGCCAAAGTATTGTAGTTTCAGCTTCAGCATCAGTCCTTCCAATGAATAATCAGGACTGATTTCCCTTAGGATGGACTGGTTAGATCTTGCAGTCCAAGGGACTCTCAAGAGTCTTCTCCAACACCACAGTTCAAAAGCATCAGTTCTTCAGCACTCAGCTTTCTTTATGGTCCAACTCTCACATCCATACATGACTACTGGAAAAACCAAATGTTTGACTAGATGGCTAAGTAACGTCTCTGCTTTTTAATATGCTGTCTAGGTTGGTCATAACTTTTCTTCCAAGGAGTGAGTGTCTTTTAATTTCATGGCTGCAGTCACCATCTGCAGTGATTTTGGAGCCCAAGAAAATAAAGTCTCTTACTGTTTCCATTGTTTCCCCATCTATTTGCCTTGAAGTGATGGGACTGGATCTCTGCTCAGACACTTCAACAGCTGCCCCTCAAGGGAAAGTGGACTTCGTCACCTTGGCTGATTGGGTCCTTCCTGCTCTGCCCTGCCCTTCTCTGTCCTTACCCTTTCATTATGACCTGTTTTCCACTCTGCTTCACCTACTCACTCCACTGCTCTCTGAAAAAAACCACACATGGTCCTCACTCAAGGCCTTTGCATTTGCTGACCCTTCTGCCTGCAAAGCTTTCTTCTCTCTATTCCTCATTTCTTTCAGTGTTTTACTCAACTGTCGCCTCGGAGATGATAGAACTGGCCAACTTACCTAAAATGTCAACCTACGTCCTCAGTTTCATTGTCCCTTCCCTGATTTGTTTCCTTTAGAGCTAAGTGCCTTATAAATATGGGCTTCCCAGGTGGCACTAGTGGTAAAGAACCCACTGCCAATGCAGGAGACATAGGAAATGCAGGTTTGATCCCTGGGTCAGGAATATCCCCTGGATGAGGGCATGGCAACCCGCTGCAGTATTCTTGCCTGAAGAATCTCATGGCCAGAGAATCCTGGCGGGCTACAGCCCATAGGGTTGCAAAGGGTTGGACACGACTGAAGCAACTTAACACACAGCACAGCATCTTATAAATATACTGCCTATTTTATTTAGATGCATTCTCTCCTCACAACTCCCCATGCCCACCAGGTTATAAAATTCAGGTAAGCAGCGATGTCTGTGTCCTACATCAATGTAACTACAGTATTCTCCGTGCCAGGAACTCAGTGAATGCTGAATGATAAAACATTGCGCCTAGGTATGCATTTGTGTATGCATTTATAATCCACTTGTTTGTTAATTTTACTTGGTTTTCTTGCAGCTTCCCTTTCTCAGGATGCGTGCAGGAGCCCAAAAAGCCTGAGGCAGAAGGTAGTCAGAATTAGAGTTGTCTTCTTGAACTCAGAATTGCTCTCTTCCACTTTCCATTTCCCAGTGTTATTAAAGGAAGCTCTGGATTCTATCACCTTGTCTCTATAATTCTCCAGACATTTTCAGGAACATCCATAAGCCAAATTCTGGGGCGTAAACTATTGAGGACCCTACTGCATTAAAATGCATAGCAATGAGAAGACCCTTATGTATGGTATGAATAGACTTCTGTTTCTATTGTAACAGGATTTAGACAAAGGATAGTAATTAACTCTTACATTCTCATCAAACTCATAAAAAGAGTACAGATTGCGGTATATGTATGAAGGGGAGGTCTTTTTTTTTAACCTCAAACGCTAAAATATTTTTGTATAGTGAAAAATCAGTAGGACTTTAAAGAAGAAAAATTACTATACAGGAAATACATTAAAATTTATCAAAATATTTTTTAAAGGCTTGAGCCATAGACTTTTCCATGGATACGGGCAGGTTGTATCTTTCAAACAGAATTAGTTTTTAAAATTCCTGTGATGTTAGTGGGAAATTGCTCACTACTTTGTTCTTCAAATGGCATCCTTGGCTCTTGAGAAAGATTTCTGAAAGCCTTCATTTGATTCCTGACAGCTGTGCATTCTTCCGGGCTGCCAGATGAGACTCTATCTTGTCTAAATGTAAATACCTGGTTACCTGACTCCCTGTCATGGAGGGCAGTTTATTCTTTTTGTAAGAGGCCTTGATTTTACAGAAAGAAGAGACCAAAGGCCTTCATTAGCAGGCAGGCTTCAAACTGTTTCCAGGCCCTGTGTTTACTCCTATAGAGCAGACTTTGTTTTCATGCCGGATAAGTTTGAGGAAGCAGTAAAATCGGTCCGGTAAATGGGTCACTGACGCAGAGTGGGCGCGCACTCTGGCCTTGCAAAGCACCAGGCTGCTGCTGTGCCCAGAGCCTGGCTGGGAGCACACAGCATTTTCTGGGGCTCAAACAATCAGGCTTCAGGGTGCCCCTCAGCAGGTGGGGACTGGCGGGAGGAGGAGGGGCTGTGACTGCTTCTTGTGCAATCTTAAGGTCTGGAAGGAGGGAGCCTTAGGAATGCTGCTGATGAAACACACACGCACACATCACACACACACACTCATAAAGCCATTAAAGGCTTCTTTTCTTTTCCGTTCTTTGGCGGTGGGGGGAGCCCAGAGTGAAATGGCACAGTTTATGCTGTCATTTCTGTAGCTCTTCTAGTGAAGGATCTAGGTGTTTCTTCTAATATCTCCTCTGCAACTTTCAAATCATAGTCTTCCTGTGTTAGCTGAAAGCATTAAAACCAGAAATTACCATAATAGTGCTATTTACCCCTCATTTATGGAACTACTAGTGTTATTTTTCCACTGACTTTACAGAATGCATTTCAACCGGCAGTATTTTTGGTCTGGTTAATGAAACTCAATTGTACTTAAAAAACACAGTTGGGCGTTGTATCCGAAGACTGAGCCAGCAGGCTTGTCATTTCACAAAAGGGACTCCAGAGGTTGCGGTGCCTGTAATCGGAGAGTATTTCATCTGGTGTTTGCGGCTGTGGACTAATGCCTTATTTCACAGCTAATCATCTCCGTGTGCTTATGAAACTGGACCAGTGTTTGAAAGAAGCCTGCACATTTCAACGGCACCACAAACTAGATGTAAGAAATTCTATTTCAATGCATGTAAAAACAGACCTCAAAGTGGAGGGTGAGTGAGATATAAACCCTGAAAGTGTTGCTTAGGCTGAACCAAAAGGTTGAAAGAAAAAAGTGGTGTGTACGTACACGTTTGAGCACATATGTGATAACCCAAGGTTGTTAGCACAGTTTTACTTCACTGATGTTTTATTGTCAGGCATAGCACTTGGAGATTCTCTGAACTCATGAACAGCCCTGATTACGGTGTTTGTGACAATGCTACAGGGTTTTTGCATTATTTATCCCAGTCTGCTTTACTCATTCAGCTTTCTGGGAATATTTTCAGATGGAATCACTAATTAGCACATATGTGGGAACTTCTCAAAGCTGTTTGGCCCCTTCCTCATTACTTTTTAATTTTTTTTTCTATTTGCCTAAAGTATGTCAAAGATGAAATTTAGAATGATGGGTTGGGGGAATTTTCAGATTGAAATGCATGCATTTCACAGGGAAAAATTAGTCAAGCAAGCGTTTTTTAATATGATCCAAAAAAAGCAGTACAGTTTCATCCTAAAGGAGAATGGTATTGGTTTGGTCCATAAAGTGTTCTATAGAGTATTTTATTAGTTAACCTTTAGGAGAGGTTTCTAATATTGCCTCATAACTATTTTAATAATCCTGTAAACTGTGCCTTTATTTATCAGTGCATATCCAGACTCTGTTAGACTGCATCAGGGCCTTTTCACGCTTTGAATCCTGTACACTGTGAGCGCAATATTTTCCCAGTTAGATCACAATCCATATATGTTAGAATTAATTTTTCTCAGTTTGAAACTCTAAGAGCAATTAAGGTCTTTGAATCTTTGCATCCCCTTTCCTAGGTTTCTTCCTATCATTCTATATCAAAATACAAATTATTTCCCATATCATATAGTAAATACATAGCACAAAATATGAATTCATAGGCAATGGCATCTTTAAGATGTCAAAACAATCTGGGTGCAGTCAGAAAAAAAAAAAACCACTAAGAGAAAGAAACCCTAGCATGCGTGATAAATTGCTTTAGTCATGTCTGACTCTCGGCAATCCTATGGACTGTAGCCCACCAGGCTCCTCTGTCCATGGCATTCTCCAGACAAGAATACTGGAGTGGGTTTCCCTGTCCTCTGCCAGGGGATCTTCCTGACCCAGGGATCAAACCTGAGTCTTCTGCGGTTCCTGCATTGCAAGCAGATTCTTTACCACTGAGCCACCTGGGAAGCCCAAGAACCCCATAGAGGTATTTAAAAATGAATGATCAAAATAAAACAGATCTCTTACCCAAAAAATTCAGACTCAGCGAAATGATATTGAATCAAGTATATATTATTTTTTGAGTCATATAGGTATACTAAAAATATATTTTGTTAGTAGAGCGACAGTCGGTGAGTGTGAATCATTGGAGTGTCTCTTTACAGGAACCTGCTAAACAGCTTATTTGCAGTGACCTTTACTTTCTGATTCACACAGTCAAAGGCTTTGGCATAGTCAATAAAGCAGAAATAGGTGTTTTTCTGGAACTCTCTTGCTTTTTCCATGATCCAGTGGATGTTGGCAATTTGATCTCTGGTTCCTCTGCCTTTTCTAAAACCAGCTTGAACATCAGGGAGTTCACGGTTCACATATTGCTGAAGCCTGGCTTGGAGAATTTTGAGCATTACTTTACTAGCATGTGAGATGAGTGCAATTGTGTGGTAGTTTGAGCATTCTTTTGCATTGCCTTTCTTTGGGATTGGAATGAAAACTGACCTTTTCCAGTCCTGTGGCCACTGCTGAGTTTTCCACATTTGCTGGCATATTGAGTATAGCACTTTCACAGCATCATCTTTCAGGATTTGAAACAGCTCCACTGGAATTCTATCACCTCCACTAGCTTTGTTCATAGTGATGCTTTCTAAGGCCCACTTGACTTCACTTTCCAAGGTGTCTGGCTCTAGATTAGTGATCACATCATCATGATTATCTGGGTCATGAAGATCTTTTTTGTACAGTTCTTCTGTGTATTCTTGCCACCTCTTCTTAATATCTTCTGCTTCCGTTAGGTCCATATCATTTCTGTCCTTTATCAAGCCCATCTTTGCATGAAATGTTCCCTTGGTTTCTCTAATTTTCTTGAAGAGACCTCTAGTCTTTCCCATTCTGTTGTTTTCCTCTATTTCTTTGCATTGATTGCTGAGGAAGGCTTTCTTATCTCTTCTTGCTATTCTTTGGAACTCTGCATTCAGATGCTTATATCCTTCCTTTTCTCCTTTGCTTTTCGCCTCTCTTCTTTTCACAGCTATTTGTAAGGCCTCCCCAGACAGCCATTTTGCTTTTTTGCATTTCTTTTCCATGGGGATGGTCTTGATCCCTGTCTCCTGTACAATGTCACGAACCTCCGTCCATAGTTCATCAGGCACTCTATCTATCAGATCTAGGCCCTTAAATCTATTTCTCACTTCCACTGTATAATCATAAGGGATTTGATTTAGGTCATACCTGAATGGTTTAGAGGTTTTCCCTACTTTCTTCAATTTAAGTCTGAATTTGGCAATAAGGAGTTCATGATCTGAGCCACAGTCAGCTCCTGATCTTGTTTTTGTTGACTGTATAGAGCTTCTCCATCTTTGGCTGCATAGAATATAATCAATCTGATTTCGGTGTTGACCATCTGGTGATGTCCATGTGTAGAGTCTTCTCTTGTGTTGTTGGAAGAGGGTGTTTGCTATGACCAGGGCATTTTCTTGGCAAAACTCTATTAGTCTTTGCCCTGCTTCATTCCACCTTCCAAGGCTAAATTTGCCTGTTACTCCAGGTGTTTCTTGACTTCCTACTTTTGCATTCCAGTCCTCTATAATGAAAATGACATCTTTTTTGGGTGTTAGTTCTAAAAAGTCTTGTAGGTCTTCATAAAACTGTTCAACTTCAGTTTCTTCAGCATTACTGGTTGGGGCATAGATTTGGATAACTGTGATATTGAATGGTTTGCCTTGGAGACGAACAGAGATCATTCTGTCATTTTTGAGATTGCATCCAGGTACTGCATTTCGGACTCTTTTGTTGACCATAATGGCTACTCCATTTCTTCTGAGGGATTCCTGCCTGCAGTAGTAGATATAATGGTCATCTGAGTTAAATTCACCCATTCCAGTCCATTTTAGTTTGCTGATTCCTAGAATGTCAACATTTACCCTTGCCATCTCTTGTTTGACCACTTCCAATTTGCCTTGATTCATGGACCTGACATTCCAGGTTCCTATGCAATATTGCTCTTTACAGCATCGGATCTTGCTTCTATCACCAGTCACATCCACAGCTGGGTATTGTTTTTGCTTTGGCTCCATCCCTTCATTCTTTCTGGAGTTATTTCTCCACTGATCTCCAGTAGCATATTGGGCACCTAATGACCTGGGAGTTCCTCTTTTGGTATCCTATCATTTTGCCTTTTCATACTGTTCATGGGGTTCTCAAGGCAAGAATACTGAAGTGGCTTGCCATTCCCTTCTCCAGACTGGTTACAAATAGGAAAAGGAGTACGTCAAGGCTGTATATTGTCACCCTGCTTATTTAACATATATGCAGAGTACATCATGAGAAATGCTGGACTGGAAGAAACACAAGCTGGAATCAAGATTGCCAGGAGAAATATCAACAACCTCAGATATGCAGATGACACCACCCTTATGGCAGAAAGTGAAGAGGAGCTAAAAGCTTCTTGATGAAAGTGAAAGAGGAGAGTGACAAAGTTGGCTTAAAGCTCAACATTCAGAAAAGGAAGATGATGGCATCTGGTCCCATTACTTCATGGGAAATAGATGGGGATACAGTGGAAACAGTGGCAGACTTTATTTTTTTGGGCTCCAAAATCACTGCAGATGGTGATTGCAGCCATGAAATTAAAAGACGCTTACCCCTTGGAAGAAAAGTTATGACCAACCTAGATAGCATATTCAAAAGCAGAGACATTACTTTGCCAACTAAGGTCCGTCTAGTCAAGGCTATGGTTTTTCCTGTGGTCATGTATGGATGTGAGAGTTGGACTGTGAAGAAAGCTGAGCGCCGAAGAATTGATGCTTTTGAACTGTGGTGTTGGAGAGGACTGTTGAGAGTCCCTTGGACTGCAAGGAGATCCAACCAGTCCATTCTGAGAGAGATCAACCCTGGGATTTCTTTGGAAGGAATGATGCTAAAGCTGAAACTCCAGTACTTTGGCCACCTCATGCGAAGAGTTAACTCATTGGAAAAGACTCTGATGCTGGGAGGGATTGGGGGCAGGAAGAGAAGGGGACGACTGAGGATGAGAAGGGTGGATGGCATCACTGACTCGATGGACGTGAGTCTGAGTGAACTCCGGGAGATGGTGATGGACAGGGAGGCCTGCGTGCTGCAATTCATGGGCTCGCAGAGTCGGACACGACTGAGCGACTGAACTGAACTGAACTGAACTTACTTTCTGAAGAACTCAGTGTAACTATGTTGCAACCTATCAGTGTTTTCTGTAGAAGTTCAAAAACAGTCTTTTAGATGGTGCTTTACTTCAGATATAAAATGTATAGTCATGCAGTCAGGTAGCCAAGTTAGAAATGCCATCTAGAGGTTCTAACAAATAATATTAATTGAAGAGTTTTTTTTAAAACTTCCTTCCCTAGCTTCTTTTGCATTATATTTCAGGTGTGCTAAAATCTACCGTCTAAAGCTTAGTTAGGAACGGAGACAAGGTTTGCGTATCTGGGAAACAGACAGTATATGGGTTCATCTTACACGCCAGTTCCAGTCTTTGAGAGTGGCAGTCTGCAGGCTTAGCAGGAAAGAGTGCTGGGATCTAGCAGCAGTATCTGTAATTGTTACAGTAAGGAGTTTGTGGCAGCAACAATACACATGCCAAGCATTGCCATCCCTCCTCTAAAAACTTACATTCAGCTGTGCAAGCTTGCTATTTTAACAGCTGATTTACAGATGAGAAAGCTACATAGCATTTTGTTCCAAACTTAAGCTAATTCAAGATGCTCTAAATCTGTTCTGTCCAATATAGCAGCCATCAGCTAAGGGTGGTATCTAGCACTGAAAGGTGTAGCTGGTACAAGTGCAGGTATAAAGGAACTATAAAAATACATATTGAGTTTCAAGGACTTAGTATGAAAAAGGTAAATCTCTTACTACTATTTTTATATTGCTACATACTGAAATGATAGTTTTAATATATTGAGTTAAATTATATCATTAAAATTAATTTCATCTATTTCTTTTTACTTGTTAAAAATGTGGCTCTAAGAAAACTTAAAATTACGTGGGTGGCTCACCTTTCTGTCTTATGTTATATTTCTGTTGGATCGTGTTGCTCTGTATTAACAAGTCTCATCTTTCACTACCTGTAATAAGTTTAAATATTTTAAACTTTAAAGATAGATCATGGTTTCTTTTCTACAGCTGTAGAAATCCTTCATGTTTTTAGAAATATTCAGCACATTTTCCATTAAGCATTACTTTATGCCTTTGGGCCTTTGCTCTCCCTTGTTGGGATCAGTCTATCCTTGTCCAGCCACCTGGTGGCTGACCATGTATTTTTCAAGACTTGTCTCTGGTATCACTGTGATATAAAGCCTGACATTAAAATTCAGCATTGTTAACTGCTTTGATGTCTGGTGAAACTGGGAAGGCCTCCGATGGTCTCCTCCAAGATGCCCTCCATATTCTGCTGCTATAGATAAACTCCCCCAGACAAATAACCTTCCTTATCAGGTGGACAATGTAGCGTTTGCTTAACTCTGAGTAGTGGGTTCCAATCCCTCACCAGTCACAGAGCTACTGAAACAAGCCAATCACAGCCTCTTGTGGGAACCAGGGGCATCTCAGCCTCTTGGTACTGGAAAGCTTGCCTCTCACAGTCCCTGGTGGTTCACGTCACTCCAGATTCCAGGCATAATGCGACCCTGTACAACCTGTGATATCCTCTCCCTCTCCCAGGATGTGAGGGCTTGTGACTAATAAACTGCTGTCAATCTCTCCTGTCTAGTGTTCAGTGTTATATGTTTGGCCATTTCCATAACCCTGGGGTGGAATCTCTGTCACCAGTTCAGTTCAGTTCAGTCGCTCAGTCGTGTCCGACTCTTTGCGACCCCATGAATCGCAGCACGCCAGGCCTCCCTGTCCATCACCAACTCCCGGAGTTCACCCAAACTCATCTCATGTCCATCGAGTTGGTGATGCCATCCAGCCATCTCATCCTCTGTCGTCCCCTTCTCCTCCTTCTCTGTCATCAGCAGAGTGAATAGGAGGTGATTTGTGTTTTTTCATAAGCCATACTCCTCTCTCAAGGTAGAGCTGACCATCCCTTTTCCTTCATCACTTAGTGCATACATTTATCTTGGTGACCAGACCTCTCATTTGCAATGGTTTACTTCTACACCTATGTCCTTCTATTAGAAACTAAAAGCTGATGGTGGGAACAATTTCTCATGCTTTTAAATTTCTGGTTCTGATGACAGTGCCTGGAATACTTAGTAAGTGTTTGGTGAATAAATGGATTTTGAAAACTATTATATAGCTTGTGCTGGTATTAAGAATTTCCTGAATTTGAGCACAAAAAACTAAAATGAAATTTTATTAGTCTAATAATTGCTTGTAGAGGGGTAGGGGAGATATCTGCTTTATGCTACAATTTGCTGAGGAGGGGAGGGAGTAATTTGAGGTAGTGAGACAAGAACTAGTAGCTTGTACCTGTTTTCCACTTGGAAACTCTGAGTAGTCGAAAGCAAAGAATGAAATGACCTGGGGAATCAATTCAGAGAACTATCATGTCAATCACAATTGTTTTATTAACCACAATCTGCTTTTCAAGGAACCACAGTTTCAATAAACAGATATTCTTTTCCAATTAAAAAACAAGGAAAATGCTCAGTGTGATTGTGGATAACTCAAACTGGTTTGAAAGGAGAGGAAGTCCATATCAGTGGAGCTAAGAGACCCAGAGTAGATGAGCATTTTGTGGGAGAGCAATGAGATAAATCTAGTCTCGTAGCACTGGACTGAGGGCCTGTGATTGATAAAGCTTTTATAAAGCTAAGTCTTGCTCTGGAGTCCCCATGCTGCTTGCGCTACAGGGACATTAAGGCCTTCAGAGCGGTGGGTGGAAAGAGTCATGCTGGGTCAGTCTGCAGCCTTGCTACTGGCCCACTCCAAGACTGGACATCTGGTCTCCCTCTTCTCTTCCATAGACTTTACCCAGAAGACAGAGGAGCGTGCAAGGCCAAGAGCACGGCAGTGCTGCTATGTCTCAGCTCTCTCAAGTTCCCCAGCTGATGAAACAGTGATGGCATATTGTCTCTTTGTAATCTGATTTTCTTCCACTACTTGTCGGAACAAACTGGCCCTCTCCAATTAACAGTGAAAAGTAATTGAAATTTTAAGACAAAATATGAAGATTTGCTTAACTGCATTGGAAATTATTATTAAGATAGCTCATTTAAAAAAATGTCAGCATGTACTGATTAACTACCTTAGTTAAGAAAGATTTCCTTTTGTTTCTTATTTTTACCTACATATATATTTTGGTGTTGAATTGTCCTACCCTTCACACAATTAATATAATAGTAGATTGCATGTTGTTTTTGATGGCCTCATGTAGCAATAATCGCTTTTATCACCTGTCTCTAAATGGTTTCAGAACCTGGCTGGTCTCTGGCCATAAGTTTGACTCACCATTTATAATGGAACTGATTCTATAGGAGGGAGGATGTGACCAAATAATAAGCATACCCTAGAAGTCAGAAGTGGATAAGGCAATGGCACCCGTACTCTGGCCTGGAAAATCCCATGGATGGAGGAGCCTGGTGGGCTGCAGTCCATGGGGTCGCTAAGAGTCCAACACAACTGAGCGACTTCACTTTCACTTTTCACTTTCATGCATTGGAGAAGGAAATGGCAACCCACTCCAGTGTTCTTGCCTGGAGAATCCCAGGGACAGGGGAGCCTGGTGGGCTGCCGTCTCTGGGGTTGCACAGAGTCAGACACGACTGAAGCGACTTAGCAGCAGCAGCAGCAGAAGCCAGAAGGGATTTAATAGCTGGGCTCTTCTCTGGCCAAGTTTCAGTTTCAAAACAGTCTGTTTCACTGATATTCATGGCCTTGGGCCCTATGGATCTTCATGGTTCAGAAGACAAAATTCACGGTTTGTATCTCTCAGCTTCAGTTGATATCTCAGTCTGCAGACTGTCCTCCATTTAGAATTAAATTACCTGGAGAAGAGAGTGCAAGTACCTTGTTTGAAAATCTTTCTGGCTTACCTGGTGATTTAATTTTCAACCCAGATATGATTAGTCCTCCCTGTTGGATTGTGTCTGCTTTTCATTTTCTGGGTGTTGTTCACAAGGTCCTAGGACATTGCAGGAACATGATGATTGGAGCTCGCAAGATTCATGATTAATGGCTCTGCGTAATCAGGCCTTGCAGCACCCTGATTGCTCCTATCTGATTCTTCCTGACGATCCGTGATATTAATGTACTTTACGATTAGATTGAGTTTTTGTTGCTGTCTCCTTAGTTGTACTTGAAGTAGCGTCGGACACGACTGAGCGACTTCACTTTCACTTTTCACTTTCATGCATTGGAGAAGGAAATGGCAACCCACTTCAGTGCTCTTGTCTGGAGAATCCCAGGGACAGGGGAGCCTGGTGGGCTGCTGTCTATGGGGTTGCACGGAGTCGGACACGACTGAAATGACTTAGCAGCAGCAGCAGGACATTGCAGGGGGTTGCTAGCAGAGCAACAGCAGATCTTGGAAGGCCAGGCCCCATGCATACTTTGTAACTTCAGAGTCACAGGACTGGCCCCCTCATCTGCTGTGATTGCTTTGGCTTCAAGAAGGAAGGCATGTTTTCTGTTCTGCAAAGCATCTTGCATTATTTTTTAAACATTTTGCCTTTGATACATACCCAAGCACACACATTTCCCCCTTAATTTTTAAACCCACGTACACTTCAAGGGAAATTGAATCCATATGTTTCTGATTCATTTACACACAACTCATCAAAATGTTGTTTTAAAAGAACTAAACTCAAATCCCACAGGGGCTAAGCAGGATTCAGACTTGGCTGAAGCCTCTCCTGTCCCTGGTCATGGCTGAACGTGAGCAAGCCAAGCTCTAGCGAAACCAGAACCCTCACACATCCCAGGACTTGCCTGAAGAGCACCTGGCTTTGAGGTGCAGCTGGAACACGGTGACTTCTGAGCCTGCCGTCAGCTTTCATTTGCACAGATGCCATGGCCTGCGTTTCCTTTAGCCCAGGCTGTGTGAAGAAAATGAAAAGATAAAGTCAGTCTTTATGTTGTTCTGGTCAAATTGGTATGATCCAAAATCTTCTAGGAAGACTAGTTGTGTATATTTTCGGCCCGATTGTGGACTCATAAACTCATGGAGCTGGCAGGGACCCTGCAAGTCCATTTTCCTGTCTTCAAACAGGCCTCACAAAATTCCTAAACAAACAGTAAAGCTATTTCGATGACTACCACAAATAATGTTATATAGCAAAGGCTAGTTCTTAATTCCTTCTAGGTAATTCTGACCAAAGCTCAACAACTCTCAATGTCAATAAATCCATCAAATTTATGTATTATATATATATAAAACCTTTGTATACGTGCCCTCAAAGAAATTCTTGAGGTTCCACTGGTTCTTAGATAATGAACTGTGAAATTATCCCACTGTGCAGTTTGGTTCACAATCACCACTAAAACCAGTGTGGAGACTGGCAGGGCAGCCAGCAGTGAGAGGCTCTGACTGTGGTTAAGGACTCTTCCCTTTTGCCTGAATGGATCAGGAAGCTTGGTTGAAAGAGCTGTCGACATCTAGACATTTCCACCATGAAAATTTCCAAAGCAATCATAGCATAAAAAACAGTGTTTGGGATTCCATTCTCCCATGCTGGCACCACTGAAAGGTGAGCCAGGTGGCAGACGCGCAGAGGTGAGCAGAAATTACTAAGCCTCCTCTAGGGCTCAGGACTCTGAAAGCACGGGATTTGCTATTTGACAGAGGGGCTCCCAAACACAGTGGCCTCTGACTGATATTCTGAGAGAAAGGGTGAGCGTTCCAATAGATGTTTTGATTAATGTCAATTAATGTAACTGCTCTGAAATGGTGAAGCCTCATTAGTATCAAGAAGTTCTGTTAGTTGGCACCAAAATGGCATCAGGCATTCAGCTAAATTCCTGCCTTCCCAGGGGCAACCAGCCTGCTCAATCTGCCTGGGGCTTTTGGCTCTACAATCTATCCCCACATTAAACAAGTGAATTCTGGCACTCTGGTTGGTTCACAAACCCTGACAGATGTTTCTTTACAAAAACACGCAGGCCCAACATCCCTTGAAAAGCTGAAACGAATGATATTCTCTTTCTCTTTTTGAACTTTCTCCATATTGTTTATTTACTTATTTTTACTAAATGCTAAAAACCTATTATGTCAAGCTTGGCCCCAGAATAACACTATAGATGTACTGGGGGACTTAAAAAGTTTGTTTACTGTTTTTTAACTTTTCTCTCAGTTACTTAAGTGTTACAACAGTTTCGTGGTCATAGACTATTCCTCTGGGTAATTCTTTTCTGGTGTCCTATTATGACCTAAATTTATTATGACTGGCTGGTTAATGTAGCTGAAAATAAAAGTACAGCTGGTTTATCACAAGGGCACACTCTGTATAGGCTCTAGAAAGCAGATTTTGAAATCAGCTGAATCTCTTGGCAACTGTATTAGAAGTGAAACAGGTTCATTCCTGTGTATCCAGAATCTGGCAAATAGATTTTCTCCCACGAGATCTTAGTATGATCAGGATATAGTGAGGCATGTGATCTGTCTCCCAGCCTTGCATCTGAAGAGTTCTACTGCTAAAACATATCAGCAGTTATCACCCATGGTACTCTGATATGTGTACTGCCTTATTCTTAGCATGTTATTTACATTATCTGATTAAAGGAAGGCAAACAGGTGAAGTGGGCGTCATATCACACCCATTATACAGATGAGGGCACTGAAGTTCAGAAGAGTAGGGGCCATTTATCCAAGACCGTAGGGCTAGTAAGTGAAAGATTCAGATCGAAGCTCATCTGATTGAATGCCTTCAGGAAAATGAAAAATAAAAATGAAATGAAAGAAAATGCCCTCAATACTATTTACTATATTTTATTTGAAAACCCTGTATAAGAAAAAAGGACTTGTGCAAAGGTTGGGTGTTCTGTTTTGGGTGAATATCACATGGTGAATAGCCAGGATGTAGCTCGGCAACTACGTCCTCTGTGATATCCTCCTTGGTGTCCAGAAGTGCACTCTTTCTCCTCTACAGAGTAATGTCCTCTTTCCTTTCACAGCACCCTTGCTGGGCTGGGGGGCTTCCCTGATAACTCAGGGGGTAAAGAATCTGCGTGCAGTGCAGGAAACTCAGAAGATGTGGGTTCAGTCCCTGGGTCAGGAAGATCCCCTGGAGAAAGAAACAGCAACCCACTCCAGTATTCTTACCTGGACAGAGTAAGAGTATTCTTACTATGGACAGAGGAGCCTGGCGGGTTATAGTCCATGGGGTTGTAAAGGGTCAGACACGACCGAGCGACTGACACTTTCACTTTCACTGCTGGGCTGTCTTTATTCCTGGGTCTTTCCCCCCTGCCAGACTGTACTGCCCTCCAGGGAAGGGACTGGGGTGCTGTGGTGTTCCCAGTGCCTGGCGCAGTGCTTGGTGCAGTGCTCAGCACAGTGAACTGCACTGTACTGAAGAGCTGATCAACAACCCACAGAGCATCAAGGCAGCAGACAAGGAAGAACATGGGCTCAAGGTTTTTGGTGTTAAATCAGCAAAACGTGAGAGCTGATTATACTGAGGACTTCCATGAGATGGGAACCAATGAAAGAATCTTATGACTCAGTTCAGTTCAGTTCAGTCACTCAGTAGTGTCCTGCTCTTTGTGATCCCTCAACCATCTCATCCTCTGTTGTCCCCTTCTCCTGCCTTCAATCTTTCCCAGCATCAGGGTCTTTTCCAATGAGTCAGTTCTTCCCATCAGGTGGCCAAAGTATTGGAGTTTCAGCTTCAGCATCAGTCCTTCCAATGAATATTCAGGACTGATTTCCTTTAGTATGGACTGGTTGAATCTCCTTGGAGTCAAGGGACTCTCAAGAGTCTTCTCCAACACCACATTTCAAAAGCATCAATTCTTTGATGCTCAGCTTTCTTTACTACTAGTTTAACATAATTACACTTATGATTAGTTTAGCATAATTATTTTTCCATTAAAAAAAAAAACTTGTAAGTGATGTGGAGGGTTACTACTGGGAAAAGGAGGAATTAGTAAAATCAAATATTCCTGAAACTTTCATTAAAGGAAAAAATTTCACAAGAACCCTCATTGTTGACTTAAATTATTTTTTAATATCATATTACATGAATACAAAAAAGTATTTGTAGTTTTATATTTCTTGTACTTAGGCCCTAATAAAGCTACAAAATCAAACTGAATTCTCCAATGAAAGATAAACCAAACTTAAAAAACCTGAGCAATCTAACTCAACATTAACTTAGGTGATCAATGATATTTTGCTGAAACAAAAAGAGCGTTCATAGCATGAATTTGGCCCTGTTGGCCATGGTGTAATTCATTCTGCTGGTGATACGGGGAGCTTTGTATCCAGAGTCACAGCCACAGATGCTGTAAAATATCAAGGAAGACACACTTGTTTTCTAACCAGGACCTGCAGACTGGACCTTGTGTGGCTAAGACATGCCAGGGTTGGAGGCCAGGCAAAGCCTTCTTGGTCCACGGGCTCCCACAGTCAGGGCCCACACAGTGGGGCTGTTCTCCTTTCTAATTCCTGACTGAGAGCACCTGGTCCTGGAAGTCAGTGCTCTTCAAACGGGTGCCTTAGGCGCCAGCTCCCCAGGGACCCCCGCACCACCACCTGCCTGAGATCCCAGCCTATCCTCTTTTACCTCCCCAGGAGAAATTCAGAAACCCCCTAGTCAGTCTTCTGGGCTTTCTTCTGCAGGGGTAGCCAGTGGCTGGTAATTGAGAGAGTCTGAAGTGTACAGAATTTAGGGCACAGTGCTGAAGAGTATAGTACCTGGGGCACTGGCTTTGGAGACAGGCTCTCTGCGTTGTGTCTCAGGGTGTATACTGGTAGCCAAAGGGCAGTGGGCAAATTCCAGAAGGGCTTTGGGCCTATCTGGTCTATAAAGCACCTCTCAGAGTCATTCTGAACATTAAATGAGTAAAGTGCCTCGAACAGTGCCAGGCACCTCATAGATGCTCAATAAAAAGCTATTTTATTGTATTTTCATAACTTGGGGCTTCCTCTTTTCATGAAAAAAAAAAAAAAAGAAACCCAGATGTAAATATTCTAATTCCTACAGCTAGGGGACCCTCTGTACTGAGATTCTACAATGCTGGGTCCTTTCTGTGGGACCAGTCATGGGATGTGGCATTGAATTGGGGTAATTTTCAGCAGCTGGCCTAGAGTGACAGGCCAAAGGAGCTTCCACAAGTAGGGATCTGTCATGGCTTCAGGGACGCCCTGTGTGATAAAGTGGGTTTTTGCCATACAGGTCACCAGCCTTTGAGTCCTATTGTGCATTTTACTGGCAGCAAGGCTTAGGACCTGGCCACATATAGTCAACGTTAGAGATTTTTGCCATCCCCGACCTGGGGCACAGAGAAGCATTGGAGCAACTCAGGCCAATTTCTTTTCCACTCACACCAGCCAAAGGGGTTTGTGGCCAGCGGCGCTTGTGTGTTCTGCCGTATCAATCATGTCTTCCCAGGGTCCTGAACACTGTGAGGACGGGTATCTTGTGATCTTTTGTTAGGCTATAAATACCCAAAGGCAATGGAAACCCACTCCAGTGCTCTTGCCTGGAAAATCCCAGGGACAGAGGAGCCTGGTAGGCTACAGTCCATGGGATTGCAAGGAGTCAGACACGACTGAGCGCCTTCACTTTCACTTTTCACTTTCAAATACCCAGAATAAAAATTTTGCCATTTTAACCTTTTTTAAACATCCAGGTCAATGGCATTATGTACACGCACAATAACGTGTAACCATCACCGCTGTCTAGTTCCAGCACGCTTTTTATCCCCCACACAGAAACTCCATAACTGTTCAATAGTCACCCCCACTTCCCCTTTCCTTTAGCCTCTAACACCCACAAATCTGCTGTCTGTGCCTCCATGGATTTCCTTTTTCTGGTTACTTCCTATGAATGGAATCATACAATAGGTGGCCTTTCATCTCTATTATTCTCCCCATAGCACAATGTTTCCAAAGTTCAACCAATTTGTAGTATGTATCAATACTTCTCTCCTTTTTGTGGCTGAATAATGTTTCACTGTATGGGGGAATAATGTTCCACTGTATGGAGGAGCCTGGTAGGCTGCAGTCCATGGGGTCTTGAAGAGTCGGACACGACTAAGTGACTTCACTTTCACTTTTCACTTTCATGCATTGGAGAGGGAAATGGCAACCCACTCCAGTGTTCTTGCCTGGAGAATCCCAGGGACGGGGGAGCCTGGTGGGCTGCTGTCTATGGGGTCGCACAGAGTCGGACTCGACTGAAGTGACTTAGCAGACTTAGCAGAATGTTCCACTGTATGGATGTACCACATTCAGTTTATCCAGTCATCATGGTTGGGTCTGTGGGGAACAGATCAATCTTTCTCCTAAGACAAAACCAGCCCAAGGTTGCCAGGTGAGCCCATTATTTCTATACCTTTCAAGTTTTTAAAAATTTCAGGAAATTTACACATTTGGGGATATTTCTTAATATTTAAATGCTGTCTATGATTTTAAATTTTTAGGAAAACCACAGTATGGACCATGTTGTATACCAAAAAGAAAAAAACTTTAGGTAAGACCTGGCTCTTGGGCAACCATTTGTGAGTTCTGGTCTACCTTTTAAATAAATAGCCTCTTCTAATGATATATTTAGTGCCATTTGTTTTTCTTTTTAATATCAGATAGAATTTTCAATCATCTCCCCATGTAAATGATTTAATTGTTGTTCAGTTGCTAAGCTGGGTCCAATTCCTTGTGACCCCCATGGACTGTAGCATGCCAGGTTTCCTTGTCCTTAACTATCTCCCTGAGTCTGCTTAAACTCATGTCCATTGATTTAGTGATACCATTCAACCATATCATTCTCTGTTGCCCTCTTCTTCTCCTGCCTTCAATCTTTCCCAGCATCAGAGTCTTTTCCAGTGAGTCATTTCTTCACATCAGGTGGCCAAAAAGTATTGGAGTTTCAGCTTCAACATCAGTCCTTCCAATGAATATTCAGGATTGATTTCCTTTAGGATTGACTGGTTTTATCTCCTTGCTGTCCAAGGGACTCTCAAGAGTCTTCTCCAGCACCAGTTTGAAAGCATCAGTTCTTTGGTGCTTAAGCTTGTTTATGGTCCAAGTTTCACATCTGTACATAACTACTGGAAAAGCCTTAGCTTTGACTGTACAGAATTTTGTTGGCAAATTGATTTCTCTGCTTTTTCATATGCTTCTAGGTTTGGTGTAGTTTTTCTTCCAAGGAGCAAGCATCTTTTAATTTCTTGACTTAATATAGTACCTGTAATATAAAGCAGATGCGATTTTTGCAGGGAAAGTTCTGCCTAACCTTTGGGTTCTGTGGACAATTACAAAAATCATCAATGCGTATTAAGAGCTTATCTATTTAGACAAAAGAGATCAAAACCCTGCTCTGGTGTGCTTTGTTCAAAATGGATTGCTGTTGGCTAGTCCCTGCACAGTCTTTGGTACAATCCAATTGACACCCTTCTACTTTCAGAACATAGTACATGACACAGGCAGACAAGCAAACATAATTAAACACTGGCCCAGATAGAATTTTCCTTAATTAGTTGTGAGTTTCTATAGTAAAAATACCTGGAGATTTATCTGACTTCAAAGTCCCATTAAAGCTGTGCTGCTTTTGTTGCTTTGAAAATTTGGGAGTTTAGGACTCCTTGCCTCATGCTTCTTAATGATGATAATTATATGATATGCTTAAAAGTGCTTTTGATCTTGGCCTCTCAAAGCACTCGAGTGAAGCATCAATTCCCTCAACCCCGCTCTGAGGCAGGCCTTCCTTGTTTACAGGCAATGTGTGCTGCCACAGATGCCACAGCTATTGCTGCTTCAGAGAGAATCTGCCAAGAGCATCAGTGAAAACACACAGTTACACATCTAACCTCTCCAGATTTAATATTAATCTGTGGGAATAATTGTAACACCTCACATCTTTATGGTGTTTTAGATAGCCTTTCATCTCATTTAACAATAACAAAAAATCCATAGAGGAACCAAATGATACAGGACCCACTGCACCTGTCGACTGGGTAATGGCATTTTTGTTCTTTCTTTTCCCTTCCCCTTGCCTAGTGGTTTCTCAGAAATCAGTTCACTAGCCAGGTGACAGGTGTTTTGGTTAAATCTCAGGCTAAAAGGAGCAATTCTCGACATTTCCTACACTTCCTCAACTGTTGATGAAACAGTTCAGAGGACAGTGGATTCCTTTATGTATCTGTGACTGAGTTTTCTAACTGTGTATCTTGCTAGAATGTTAGCTTCTAGTGTTTCTGCATCTGTAGGGCAGGCTATAGATAGAAATTGTGCACACTCAGTTACTCAATTGTGTCTGACTCTTTGTGACCCTGTGGACTGTAGCCAATGGCTACCAGGCTCCTCTGTGCATGGAATTTTCCAGGCAAGAATACTGGAGTGGGTTGCCATTTCCTACATCAGAGGATCTTCCTGACCCAAGAATCAAACCTGTGTCTCTTGGGTTTCCTGCACTGACAGGTGGGTTCTTTACCTCTGTGCCACCTGGGAAGCCCAGATAGAAATTAAAAGTTAGGAAATTAAAACTTGGTTCTGACACAAATTTTTCCAAAGGAGTAAACCCTATCATGAACAAGTTAAAGGTAAGTGAAATTCTCTTCTAGATACGACTATATATCTCTTTACCTAAAATGATTGAATAAACTTTAGATTTGAACAGATGGCCCATGAGTCTGATGTGGAGAGGCCTCTCGAGATGCATACAGAAAACAATTGCTATTTTGACTTTAAGAACACAGAGAATATACTCCCTGTTGACAAGTAGATCCTAGGGTTTCATGCCTTCACCTTGTTACTATCTCACAAACAGTGAGGATTAGGATTCAGTGACATCACTAGCGGATGTTAAAGCCACATGTAACTGTGAACTTCTAGTGCATTTGAAGAGATATCTGATGTCATCACAGCACACTTATTTTATGGACCCAGATTCATGGAGAAGCTACAGAACGAAAGAAAATGAAGAGCAAAAGAAAAAAACAATGAAACAACTGAAAATCAAGGGTGGGAGGTGGGAGGAAGGTTCAAGAGAGAGGACACATGTACAAATATGCCTAATTCATGCTGATGTATGGCAGAAATCAAACCAATATTGTAAAGAAATTATCCTTCAATTTAAAATAGATTGAGGAAAAGAAAATAATTGCCAATATTAGACTGAGTAGCAATGTGGTTGTCTTAACTAAACTGAACATCCATATAAAACATACATTTTTATCTTAAAGACCTTGGTGTACTAGTTTTTTCCATTTGGTGAATGGGTTTATAAAGTTTAGAAGAGGGAAGAACAGCTAATATTTATTATACTGTTTCCTATGTGCCAGAATTGTTCTGAGGTCTTCAGATGCAATTTTCGCATTAGCCCTACAACTGGAGGTGTTGTTTTTCTAGTTTAGAGAAGCAGAAACTGAGATTCAGAAAGGTTAACTAACTTGCTAGGAGACAATGTTAATAAAAGAGCCAGGACTATTACTCAAAGCTTTCAGAAGCCAGAGCTCATGTTCTTATCCAGCAGATTATTCTGCCTAGAGGATGCAATTTTAAATGGAAGACAGGGGACTTGGAACCAATAATGCTAGCACAAGAAAAATCCATCTCATCACCTCATATATTGCTCCTTCTGCAAAGAGGTAAACACACACACACACACGCACGCACACAAACACAGAAAGAGAACCATAGAAAGAGACAGGCCATACATACATTTTGTAAGTCTGGGAAGGCTTTATATTTTAGCCAAAGGTTTTAAAGATATCACAGTGGGTGTTAAATGGGTACTTAAAATATAACCAGCAGACAAGCATTAGATATAGTAATATGCACATATATTTTAAAAACTGCTTGGTCATTGTGGTCTTTAAAAAAGCAAAACCCCATGTTAATAAAGATTATTTAAATTTTGGAAATAAGGTATATGCAAGTCCTGGCATTGTTATTCTGGAGCATTGTTAACAGGCTTCCTTAAAAGTTAAATCTTTGTTTTCCCTCCTGTCTACTGCTGGTTAGGGCCCAGACTCTGTGATGATATGTCAACTTGGAGAGTCTCTTCAAGAGACATGTAAATGATTCTGTCCACAGGGTAGATTAACCCCAAAGGTTATTTCATTGTCCTGATGGACCTTGACTAGGTTTGTCTCTTACTTAGCAAACTTACTTAAACGTGACATAACTCAAATTTGCGTCTGAACCAGCTTTACCAGCCTGCTGGTTCCCTCATTAACAAGTCAAAAGAAATTTTGATATGTGCTAACTTTTTATTTGTCAATTTTTTTACTTGTTACAAAATTAAACTTTGACACCTGAGAAGGCTGAATAGGTGAACTGGATAAATCTGAAACAGGAATTTGTTGTTCAGTTGCTCAGTCATGTCCGATTCTTTGCGACTCCATGGACCGCAGCACACCAGGCTTCCCTGTCCTTCACCATCTCCTGGAGCTTGCTCAGACTCATGCCCATTGAGTCGGTGAGGCCCAACTTCTCGTCCTCTGTCGTCCCCTTCGGCTAAAATATTGGAGCTTCAGCTTCCACATCAGTCTTTCCAATGAATATTCAGGGTTGATTTCCTTTCAGACTGAAATAGGAGTAAGACAGATCTAATAGAGGAAACTCCAGACAAATAAAAGATAAAGTTAACCAGGTTCACAGGAACCACTTGAACCTTGTAGTTCAGTTTCCAGTACAAAGCAGACTTCCATGTCTGCTTGGGCAGGAACTAGCTGGAGAAGCTGGCAGGGGCTGGTATGTCCAGTGTGTCCCAACAGAACAGGCAGACTGAACTTCTAGTTTCTTTTCCAGGCACATCAAAGGGGAACAGATTATACTTCTACCATCCCTTACCCGTGAAAGCAGAATCTATCAGAACGAGGCTGATGTTTTGCTTGTATTCCAATGAAGAGGAAGAAAATACCGAGTTGTTTCAGGAAGTCAAAGGTCAAATTACGCCAGCAGTTATCTGCAGCGATCTAGGTGCTATGTTTTAGATAAGTGTTTCTTAAGTATGGTGTGTGGCCCAGGGGTGAGCAGCAATTACCCTCCTAAGGGGCTGTAGACTGATCCCCAAATAGACATTTTCAGAGTGTGGATGATACGTAAATCTTTAGATTTCTCTTTTATATATGGCTAAGACTATGTGACAAGCCTATCGTGTTTTAATATTAAAAACAAGATTAGATTTGCCAGAGTTCACTGAGGTCTCAAACTTGAATACGTATTGCACATGTTCAGAAATATGTAAGCTCTGTGAGAGAAAGGACTTGGTTTTCTTCACTGCTCTATCCCCAGCATCAATAAAAACGCTTGATGCACCTACAAGACACTTGATTAATATCTGGGTACGTACTGAAATATTTGAACAAACGGCAGCTCCTTCTTCACAGGTGCATAAGCATCAAGTCAATTTAATTTCTTACAATTTGGGGGAAGGGTACAATGCTATTATTACATCAAGAGTTTGTTGTGATTTTCAATTGATGCTAATCTTGCCTTAGAATTATAAATTGCTGTTAGCTTAGCTCATCATTACTAATTTTAGTAAGATTTGTGGGTTGTTTGGCTAACCCTACAATATGTAGCTATGCACATTTGCATCAACATTATTTTGGTCTATAATTTTCCAATAACTACATTTGAAGGCATGCCTGCAGTGAGTTCCAGAGGAATCGGCTATACATCTAGAGACAAAGCAGACACACACACACATTATCTGCCCAAAGACGCTGCCTTCACTCATCATGTGCTGTCTATACATTTTCTCTATTAAATAAAATGTATTATCACAATAAATGTAATGAAAGCACCAGATTATTTTTAACTTGATGTCACTGTTTTATAATATAAAACTACATGTAAGCTTAAAAATAACTTGTGAATTTTGTTCGTCGCCTTTTTTTCTTGACCACTGGGTTCCTTATTTATTTACTTATTTTTAATTTTTATTGATGTATAGTTGATTTATAATACTCTTTTAGTTTCAGGTGTACAGTAAAGTGATTCAGTTATACATATATACATATAATGTATATGGGGGCATCCCTGGTGGCTCAGATGGTAAAGAATCTGCCTGCAGTGCAGGAGACCTGGGTCTGATCCCTGGATTGAGAAGATCCCCTGGAGAAGGGAATGGCAACCCACTCCAGTATTCTTGCCTGGAGAATTCCATGGACAGAGGAGCCTGGTGGGCTACAGTCCAAGTCCATGGGGTGGCAAAGTGTCGGGCATGCCTGAGTGACTAATGTTTCAGTTTTCATTACAAGTTGTTACAAGACATTAAATGTAGCTCACTGTGCCATACAGGTCCTTGTTGGTTACCTGTTTTATATATAGTAATCTGTATATTTTAACCTCAGACTCCTAATTTATCCTTCAGTGTCCTCCTTTTCCCTTTTGTATTCATAAGTTTGCTTTCTATGTTCATGAGTCTGATTCTGTTTTGTAAATAAGTTCATTTGTATCTTTAATTTTAGATTCCACATACAAAACAATATCGTATGTTTGTCTTTCTCTGTCTGATTTACTTCACTTAGTATGGTAACGTCTAGGTCCATCCATGTTGCTGCAAATGGCATTATTTTATTCTTTTATTCACTGAAAGTTAGGAACAGGCAGGAATGGAGGACATGAATCTTTGTCCCACCTAAGCAATCCATGTTCACCAAAGGAATGAGAATCACTCTTTCACAGCCCAGGGCTTATAGGTTAGACACTGGTCACAAGCACCAGCTAAAGAGCCACCAATCTTCAGAGAACAGCTCCAAGTTCACCATCCTTCTATCTAATTCAATCTCTCTTTTACTCACTTCCTAGATCTGCTTTAACAAATCACCACAAACTGGGTGGCTGAAAACATTTGAAATTTATTGTCTGATAGTCCTGGAGGCTGAACGTCTGATCTAAAGGTCCCGAAGCCTTCTTCCTAGAGGTTTAGAGGAAGAATCTATTCCAGGTTGCTCTCCTGGTGAGGCTGATGCTAATCTTCGACTTCCCTCAGCTCAGACGCATCACACCTGTCTCCACTCCTGTATCCTATGGTGTTCTCCCTGGATGTCTGAACCCCTCCAGTATCCTCTGCCCACACATCTAACATGGAACTATGTTGCATAGAGTAGGCCTGGAACAAATGTCTGCTGGCATGATTTAGTGTCCCCTAAAGTCTCCAAATAATTTATTTTTTATTTGAAAGAATCAATACTGCAATATGACTGCTCCCCAAATGACTATTAATCACAAAAATGCTAAGGACATACATGTATATATATATGTATATTTCACTGAAAATAGCCAGATTCTAATGGCTGCTGGACAAGACAAAGCATGTGTTATTAGTCCATTCACGTGCTTCTGTGTAGGTTGGTGCTTCACAAGGTTCCCGCAGGCATGCATGATGGCCCAGTCACAGGACACACTGTACTGTATCTCTGTGTGTAATTGTGCTCCAGGCAAATCAGGTTAAACCATATATACTGCTTCTTATATTGTGGCTTGAGGGCATTTTTATTTCTTATGTTCACTGATACTTCTTTAAAGGAAGTCTGAAAAGAAAGTGAAAGTGAAGTCACTCAGTCGTGTCCAACTCTCTGCGACCCCATGGGCTGTAGCCTACCAGGCTCCTCCATCCATGGGATTTTCCAGGCAAGAGTACTGGAGTGGGGTGCCATTGCCTTCTCCAGGAGATCTTCCCAACCCAGGGATGAACCCACATCTCCCACACTATAGGCAGATGCTTTACCGTCTGAGCCACCAGGGAAGTCCTGTCCAAGTTCATCTAGATGAATCTGTCAAGAACCCAGAGAGTGGCTACAGGGATGAAGTTGGACCTTAGGTGATTGCCTTCCATATGCCAATCAATGTGCACAGATCCTAGATTTTTTTTTTTTTTTGAAGAAAGTTACTAAGATTCTTCACCAGACACTGTAGGGTAACAGTGAGAAGTTAGCCTCAAAATGAGATATTATCAAGTGCATACCATTGTCTTCACGTTTGACCTTAATACTGGAATTGTCTGCTTATAATGGTCTATAGACTAGTTTTGAAGGTATTTAGGAAAAGAAATCATATCTTATTCAATTTTGTATCATCAGTAGTGTCTAGTGTGTGAGTCACTTAATAAGTGATTGTTGAAGTGTTATACAGGTACCTTCAGCAAGGGATTATGCAAAGAGACAAAATAGCTTTCCATATGTTATTTTATCTGAACAAGACAAAAATCAAGAATAATGATTAAAAAAGGTTGAGGGTAAAGCTGTGAAAACTATATACTAGATGAGGCTTAAAGTGTTAGTCCCTCAGTCTTGTCTGACTCTTTGTGATCCCACAGACTGTAGCTGTCAGGCTCCTCTCTTCATGGGATTCTCCAGGCAAGAATATTCGAGTGGGTTGCCATTTCCTTCTCCAGAAGATCTTTCTGACCCAGGGATCAAACCTGGGTCTTCTGAATTATCATCTGAGCCACCAGGGAAACCTATATATACTAGATAAATATGAACTAAAAGAAACTTGGGTACAATATAATATTAAACATACAGACCTTGTAGTAAAACACTATTCAGTTCACACTGAGTTTTTAAAGATAGAATCTTTGAACAATACAGGTAGTAAGGCTTATATGATGAGCAGGTAAGAAGACCTCTAACTAACAAATTCAGAAATTCACAATCCTTGTCAAGCATATATGGAACATTTGTAAATACTTACCATAGAGTTGTCCAAAAGGCAAATCTTTAAAAATACCAAAGAATCAGAATAATTCAAACCACATTTTTTATTATGATGAAATCATATTAGGAGTTAGAAATGGGAAACAAATTCAGAGCCAGAAGAATATCATACATTTGGAAACCACACTTCTAAATAAGGTGTGGATTAAAGAAGAAATCATAATGAAAAGTAAAAAGTATTTAGAAAGAAAACAAAAAGTCCTTCCAAACATCAAGACTTGGAGGATAAAGCTAACTTAGTGCTGAAGGCTATTTATCATTTTACATGTCTACATAAGAAAAGTAGAAAATAGAAAATAGCAAGCTAAACTTTCAAGTTAAGAAATTAGAAGAAGGGCATCACAGTCGATCCAAAAAAATAGAAAAATGGAAATATAAATCAGCATAAATTGAAGCAATAAACATACCTTTAAAACAATGGAAAAGACTGACAATAGCAAAAGCTTATTTTCTTTGAAAAGACTAATAACATTAAGAGACTGCTAAAAATCAATCAAGTAAAAAGGCAAGAAAGTAGAAATACTAATCTTAGAAACTTAAAAATGGAACACATAACTACAAAATGCAAAAGAAAACTATCCATGATTTATGCCAATAAATTTGAAATTCTTTACATTTGTTCTTGTTCTGTCACTAAGTCATGTCTGACTCTTTGTGATTCCATGGACTGCAGCACGCCAGGCTCTTCTGTACTCCCCTATCTCCTGGAGGTTGCTTAAATTCAGGTCCACTGAGTCTGTGATGCTATGTAACCATCTCATCCTCTGCTGCCCTCTTCTCCTTTTGCCTTAAATCTTTCCCAGCATCAGGGTCTTTTCCAATGAGTTGGCCCTTACCGTCAGGTGGCCAAAGTATTGGAGCTTCAGCTTCAGCATGGACATGCCAATGAATATTCAGGACTGATTTCATTTAGGATAGACTGGTTGCATATCCCCGCTGTCCAAGGGACTCTCAAGAGTGTTCTCCAGTGCCAGAAAATCATCAGTTCTTCAGTGCTTGGCCTTCTTAATGGATCAACTCTCATATCATCACATGACTACTGGAAAAACTATAGCTTTGACTATACAGACTTTGATTGACAAAGTGATGTCTCTGCTTTTTAATATGCTGTCTGGGTTTGCCATAGCTTTCCTTCCAAGGAACAAATGTCTTTTAATTTCATGGGTGCAGTCACTGTCCGCAGTGATTTTAGAGCCCAAGGAAAGAAAATTTGCCACTGTTTCCATTTTTTGTCCATCTATTTCTCATGAAGTGATGGGATCAGATGCCTAGATTTTAGATTTTTGAATGTTGAATTTTAAGCCACCTTTGACTCTCCTCTCTCACCTTCATCAAGAGGCTCTTCAGTTCCTCTTTGCTTTCTTGCCATTAGGGTGGGATCATCTGAATATCTGAGGTTGTTGATTTTCCTCCCAGGGAGGGATTGGGGGCAGGAGGAGAAGGGGACGACCGAGGATGAGATGGCTGGATGGCATCACTGACTCGATGGATGCGAATCTGAGTGAACTCCGGGAGTTGGTGATGGACAGGGAGGTCTGGTGTGCTGCAATTCATGGGGTTGCAAAGAGTTGGACACGACTGAGCGACTGAACTGAACTGAACTGAACTGAACTGAATCTTGATTCCAGTTTGGGATTCATCCAGCCCGGCATTTCACATCATGTACTCTGCCTACAGAGTACATGTTCAACAAGCAGGGTGACAATATACAACCTTATCATACTTCTTCCCTAATTTTGAACTAGTCCTTCGTTCCATGTCTGGTTCCAACGGTTACTTCTTGACCTGCAGTCAGGTTTCTCAGGAGACAGGTAAGGTAGTCTGGTATTCCCACCTCTTCAAGAATTTCCCACAGTTTGTTGTGATCCACACAGTCAAAGGTTTTAGCATAGTCAATGAGGCAGAAGTAGATGTTTTTCTGGAACTCCCTTGCTTTCTCCTTGACTCAGTGAATGTTGGCAATTTGCTCTCTGGTTCCTCTGCTTTTTCAAAATCCAGACTGTGCATCTGGAAGTTTTCAGTTCATGTACAGGTGAAGCCTAGCTTGAAGGATTTTGAGCATTATCTTGCTAGCATGTGAAATGAGCTCAATTGTTTGGTAGTTTGAACATCCTTTGACACTGCCCTTCTATGGGATTCGAATTAAAACTGACCTTTTTCTATCCTGTGGCTACTGCTGAGTTTCCCAAATTTTCTGACATACTGAATGCAGCACCTTAATAGCATCATCTTTTAGGATTTTAAATAGCTCAGCTGGAATTCAATCACATTTACTAGCTTTGTTTGTCATGATGGTTCTTAAGGCCCACTTGACTTCATACTCCAGGAAATCTGGCTCTAAGTGAGTGACTCTGTCATTGTGGTTATCGGGACAATTAAGACCTTTCTTGTATAGTTTTACGTATTCTTGTCACATCTCTTCTGCTTCTGTTAGATCCTTACTGTTTCTTTCCTTTATCATGCCCATCCTTGCATGAAATGTTCCTTTGATATTTCTGATTTTCTTGAAGAGATCTGATAATTTTGTGAAAAATAATAATTGCCAAAGAGGACCCAAGAACTATTGAAGAATTTGAATATACTAAGGAATCAGTAATAAAAAATCTACCATGAAAAGTTCAAATGACTTTGCAGATGAGTTTTCTTAGAAGGAATAAATAATCTGTATCTCATACAATTTTTTTGTACATAATAAAAGCTGGAAAATCCTTTTACGATGTTTGTATAAGCTTGATACTAAATCCAGACAATATAAGGAAGAACATTTATAAACTAACATCGTCTACAGTGATGAAGATCTTGTGTGCTCAATCATGTCAGAGTCTTTGAGGCCCCATGAACTGTAGCCTGCCAGGTTCCTCTATCCATGGAATTTTCCAGGCAAGAATACTGGAGTGAGTGCCCATTCCCCACTAAAATCTACATTAAAACTGAGCATTAACTATGTTATAAGCACTTTTTTAGCATTATCTCATTAATACTAGGGACAAGCTTGTGAAGAATGTAGTAGTTATGCTCTTGACTCTAATTTCCAGCTGAGAAAACTGGAACATATGTTGGTTACATAACTCATCCAAGATAACAGCTGGTAGATGTCAGAACTTGAATATAAATGCAAAATCAGGACTTCCCTGGTGGTGTTAATGGGTAAGAATCTGCCTGCCAATGCAGAGGACAGGGGTGGACTCCTGGTCTGGGGAGATTCTACGTGCCTTGGAGCTCTAAGCCTGTGTAGCACAGCTACTGAGACTGTGTGCCGAAAGCCTGCGCTCCGAGGCAAGAGAAGCCACTGTTAGAAGAAGCCTGCACACCACATCGAAGGGGAGCCCAGCTTGCCACAACTAGAGAAAGCCCAGGCAAAGCAACAAAATCCTAGGATAGTAAAAAATAAAAGAAATGATTTTGAAAATAAATGAAAAATGATAATTTAAGTGAATCACACTGAGATCTTTATGCTTGTATGTATAATCTACAGCATTAACTGACTAAAGATGGAGAAAAAACTATGTTCAAGTCAAAAAATAAAATATGATGCCTATTATTTTCATTATGAATCAAGAATCATACTAGAATTTTTCCAATATGATAAAATAAGGAAAAGTAATAAAATGTATATAAACTTCAAGTTAAAAAATAAAAATTTGTTATTCACACAGAAAAACTAAGAGGATCTGCAAACCTGGGTTGGGAGGGATGTTGGAAAAGCAGTCAGGAACAGGAAAGTCCAGAAGGTCCTTGCAACCCAAGTAATGATGAGGCTTGAAACCAAGCATACTGAATCAGCTTGAGGACATCTCCAGAAAAAGGAAGCAAAGCCAAAGGGTTGGGAGCCAGACAGCTTCTGGAAACAATCAGGGACCAAAGAAGGTATGGCAGCAAAGTTAGAGGTTCTAAGTGTAGCTAAGGACGCCTGGCTGGCTGGGTCACTGATTGATCACTGGCTTTGATTTTACTGTGAATTTGCCTTATCTGAAGACTCTGGTTAGGGCAGACAATATATATTTCTAATAGCTCTCATGGGTTTCGCTGGTGTCTCAGATGGTAAACAATCTGCCTACAATGCAGGAGACCCGGGTTTCATCCCTGGAAAAGGGAATGGCAACCCTCTGCAGTATTCTTCCCTGGAGAATTCCATGGACAGAGGAGCCTGGAGGCTATAGTCATAGCGATGTAAAGAGTCAGACACAACTGAGCAACTAGCGCTTTCAAAGCTCTCAAACATGAATGTTTTTGAAAGAAAAAGAAAATCAAGTCGATAGCTATCATAATCCAGAAAAGAACTGCTGTGGTCCAAATGACAATAAATACGAAATGGCTATGGCTAAAAGGCAGAGTTTTATACTTCCGGTCTTTGAAGGAGAGAAGTGAAATCAATGGAATTAGGCAAGAGGCTTTAACAGAGTCTTTTGGTCCATTTCAGATTCTTTTCTCTTATAGGTTATTACAAAATACTGAATGTACTTTTCTCTGGTATAAGTTCTTGTTGGTTATTTTATATATATATATATATATATATATATATATATACACATACTAGTGTGTAGACAGAGAAGGCAATGGCAACCAACTCCAGTACTCTTGCCTGGAAAATCCCATGGGCGGAGGAGCCTGGTAGGCTGCAGTCCATGGCGTCGCTAAGAGTTGGACGTGACTGAATGACTTCACTTTCACTTTTCATTTTCATGCATTGGAGAAGGAAATGGCAACCCACTCCAGTGTTCTTGCCTGGAGAATCCCAGGGATGGGGGAGCCTGGTGGGCTGCCATCTTTGGGGTCACACAGAGTCAGACACGACTGAAGTGACTTAGCAGCAGCAGCAGTGTGTATATGTTAATCCTAAACTCCTAGTTTTTCTCAACACCACATTTCCCCTTTGGTAACAATAATTTTGTGTTTTATGTTGGTGGGTTCATTTCTGTTTTGTAAATAAGTTCAATTTGTATCATTTTTTTTTATATTCCACATGTAAGCAATAGTATATGACATTTGTCGGTCTTTGTCTGGCTTACTTCAAGTTTCTTAAAAAGAAAAACAATCTAAAAATAGAGTTACCATTTGATCCAGAAATCCCACTTGTGGGGCATATATCCAGAGAAATATCACAATTTGAAAAGATATTTTCACTCCAATGTTCATTGGAGCACTATTTATAATAGCCAAGACATGGAATATATTACGCATCCATAAAAAAGGAATGAAATAATGCCATTTGTGGCAATAGGCATGGGCCACTGGCATTTTGATAGGGATTATGGGCTTATGGCATTTTGATAGGGATTGTATTGATTATGGAGATTGCCTTCTTGGGTTGTATGCTCATTTTAACAATATTGATGCTTCCAATCTAAGAACATGATATATCTTTTCATCTGTTTGTGTCTTCTTCAGTATCTTCCATCAGTGTCTTACAGTTTTCTGAGTACAGGTCTTTTATTTCCTAAGGTAGGTTTATTCCTGAATATTATTTTTTTTGATGTGGTAAATGGGATTGTTTCCTTAATTTCTCCTTATAATAGTTATTTCACTATTAGTGTGGAAAAGGGCTTCCCTGGTGGCTCAGATAGTGAAGAATCCACCTGCAAAGCAGGAACCCTGGGTTTGATTCCTGGGTTGGGAAGATCCCTTGGAGGAGGGCATAGCAACCCACTCTAGTACTTTTTTCTGGAGAATCCCTGGAGAAGCCCTGGTGGGCTACAGTCCATGGGGTCGCAAAGAGTTTGACATGACTGAGCGACTAATCACAGTGTATAAAAATGCAACAGATTTCTTATGTTAATTTTTGTATCCTGCAACTTTCCTGAATTCATTGATAAGCTCCAGTACTTCTCTGGTGGCATCTCTGTGATTTCGGATGTATAGCATCATGTCATCTGTAAACAGTGCAGTTTTAATTCTTCCTTTCTAATGTGGATTTCTTTTATTTCTTTTTCTTCTCTGATTGCTGTCGTTAGGAGTTTGAATGCTATGTTGAATAAAAGTGGCAAGAGTGGGCATTCTTATCTTATTCCCCATTTTAGAGGATTTTTTCAGATTTAAACTACTGAGTATAATATTTGCTGTGAGTTTGCCATACATGACATTTATTATGTTGAGGTATGTTCCCTCTATGCCCACTTTTTGGAGAATTTTTATCATAAATCAACATTAAATTTTATCCAAGACTTTTTCTATATCTATTGGTGCAGTTATATGATTGTTATTCTTCAGTTTGCTAATGTGGTATATCACATTGATTGACTTGCAGATATTAAAAATATCTAGCCCAAGCAGTTAATTGTTTCTGCTGTTATATCTCACTTTTTTGACCCTCATTCCATTAAATCTAGCAGTCTCTTCTCCACCTGGTGTTACCTGGTGACTCAGCAGCTCACTCTTAACTTTGATCTGACAGTCTTTATTATTTGAAACATATTCTTCTCTTGATCCCTGAGACAGCACACTCTTCTGATTCTTCCTCATCCTCCTCTAGTGCATGAAATGATGGACTCCTCCAGGGCTCAAGTCATGAATCCTATCCATTTCTCCATCTATGTTCTCTCTGTACAGAATGTATCTCCCTGGAGGCCATGGTTTTAAACCTCAAACAACACTAAGGAACCCCAAATTTATGTTTCCACCCAGACCTGTCCTCAGGGCACCAGACTCATGTATCTGAACGCCTACTTAATATCTTTAACTTTGTCTCTTAAGTGTCTCAAACTGAGCCAGTCTATAATGAAACTTTTGAGATTTAATATTGATTCTTCCCCAATTTTTTACAAGTAAATTAGTAGCACCATTATAAACCATTCTGTCAGGTCAAAAATTCAGGAGTCATTGTTACTTCCTCCTTATTTCTCACTCTCCCTATCGCACGGAATGAGAGACCATATTGTTTTTCCCCATTCCTTTTCACTCCATGAATTAATGCTAACAGGTGAGTGGCTAGTAGACAGCCAACTTTAAACGTAAGAGAGCACTTTTGCAAGTCATCGGGCAGGTCCAGCTCTCTTTCCTTGTCCAGTAACATTCACCATTACCTCCTTACCAGTCTCTCATTTTGCTATCCTGCCCCCCCCCCCACCGCAGCAGTTTGGTTGGAAATTGTAAGACCCCCGTGGCCTGTGGCAATAGCTGATGCACAGCAGGTGCGTTGTTCTCAGGCCAAAAATCCAAGAGTTATTGTTACTTCCTCTTTATTTAATGTACCAGCAGAACATGTCAGCTGATGAGTAGATCACAAGGACTGTCTGGGTATATCCTGGGAAGGTAGTGTCAGAATCTACCAAAGCACAAGCCAATACTCATTTAATAAATGAAACTGGGAAACCTGGTGCTTCTCGCCAGTCAAAATCCAAACAAAAGCAAACCCTCAGGCTTTAACAAAACCAAATATTCATGGACCTGATTAAGATCAGGGAGCTTCCTGTCTAAATTGCTTTACATTATACAAGGGACTTAAGGAAGAAAAGTTATGAAACTTGCACAGAGTCACACACCAGGCAGGACTCCCCTCCTCAACCCCGCCACTGTGTGACTGATCAGGTACCAACGCCCAGACACCACGGTGTCTGATGACAGGCTTTCACCAGACAACTTTCCATGGGAATAACATGCCTCTGAAATGCGATTCCTGAATCTGCTACAGCCCTCATGTTTATTTCATGTTAACTAAATCAGATTAATTTGATTCCAGATTTCATTAACATAGATTCACAAGACATGAATGAAGTTGTTTGCCCTGGTCTTCATTTCTACAGAAATAGTAAAGCACCATCTTTTTCATGAGGTATCCAAAATTCTTAGTCATAGTGAGTTGGTGTGGAATTTCTTTCAAACTTACAAGAAAAAGAAAAAAATAGCTGTACTGAATTAATCTTTACAAATGATGTCAGCTACACTTCCATTTCCATGTAACTAGCTAACAAGCAGTATGGCGTGATGGCAATGTGCTCATTATTTCAACATTGTTGGGAATATCTTTGAACAATTTGGAAACTGAATCCTGTTTACTATTTGGCAACAATATAAAAAGTATTAATGCACAATTTCCAACTCATCAGAAAGAAGATTTTAGTAGAAGAGTGATTTGACATTTGACAAAAGTTATGCCTAAGTGTTTTCCAGGCAAGAGTTTAACAGAATAAAAAATTACTCAAAAAACTCTCTTGTTAGTTCGTGAATACAAACTGCAAAGAAGTCCCATTTTAGAGAAAGAATGTAAGAAGAGAAACTGGGGCACAGAAAATTCAGAAACTTTTCTAAATTCTTATCATTAGGGAAGGAATCAGATCTGGGACTTAGAAAGCCAGGCTTGTTTCTGAGATGTGATGAACTGGAAAAAACATGGACTCTGAAGCCAGAATCCCTGCCTTCAAATCCCAACTGTATGACCTGAAACAAATTACTTAATCTCTCTGCCTCAATTTATAGGAAACCCTCCATTTCCTTTCCTGTAAAGTGAAGATAATAATAATAATACCCTTATCTAGGGTTGGTTTGAGGATTAATACATGCAAGTCACTTAGAACAATATTTGATAGTGAGGGTTCCATAAATCTTAGCTCTCACTAATTTATTGATTTATATGCCATAAATTTATATTTCAAAAGAATTCAGGCAAGAAACTACAAGATAAAAGAGGAGAAGAAGAAAAAGCAGAGGAGAAAGAGAAGGAGAAGAGGAGAGGAGGGAAACAGGAAAGGAAGGTCCAAGGTGTCCTCTGTGACTGGGTTCCCCAGCAGCAGACCCCATGCAAGTAACTTACTAAGAATGTGCTCCAGGACACACTGCAAGGAAAGGGGAGGAAGTTGAATAAGGGTGTGATTCCAGGCAAAGTCCTAGTCTCAGTCTGATCCTGCAAGGAAGACAGATAGTATAAAGTATACTTCTGATTCTGTCCCAGCTCAGGCAAGAGCTTTCCTCCTCCTCTGTCAGTAATTGATTGACATGCTTCAGGGATATGTTACCACTGCTACTGCTGCTAAGTCACTTTAGTTGTGTCCGACTGTGTGACCTCATAGACGGCTCCTCCGTCCCTGGGATTCTTCAGGCAAGAACACTGGAGTGGGTTGCCATTTCCTTCTCCAATGCAAGAAAATGAAAAGTGAAAGTGAAGTCACCCAGTCACGTCCAACTCTCAGCAAGGCCATGGACTGCAGCCTACCAGGCTCCTCCATCCATGGGATTTTCCAGGCAAGAGTACTGGAGTGGGGTGCCATTGCCTTCTCCGTATATTACCACTGCTGCTGCTGCTGCTGCTGCTAAGTCGCTTCAGTTGTGTCCGACTCTGTGCGACCCCATAAAAGCCCTCTGTGTAAACAAAGCACTTTCAGTAACCAGTTCTCTAAATTCTCCAGAGTCGGAGGTGGGCAGTTAGAAGGAAATGCTCAAAGAGAAAGCCCAGAAATATTTTAAAGGCCCTGAAGGATGAGGGTGGAACACGACATGGTTCTTCCAACCCTGTTCCTCTTGGAACCCTGCCCCAGTTCTTACAACAGGAGGCCAGGGATGGGCTTTCTGCTTGAATGTCAGTGAAGGTCAGACACAAAGAAAGAGAGAGAGGGCCTAGCTGAAAAGGTGGGTGCCAAGCGACTTTTCCACTTTTCTGCAGCAGAGACACCTACACCCAAGCGTGTCTCCAGACACAACCCACAAAGAGCAATTTGAGTGGTTTAAATGATTTCTGTGCTGTCTCAGAACAAAGAGAATCTTTCAGAAGGAAACCAAGCTATATGTTGCTTGGATTTTCAATGGGAAGTTTTAGTTTATTTCATTCTCCTATTTTTTTTAATAAGCTCAGTGAGGGAGTGATGCTAATTTTTGTCTTGTGAATAACATGGATAACATTTCACCAGGCGGTCTGTCACAATCCTCACACTCTTCGTAGTAACAGACTCATGCAGACTGCATGTTTTGGTATTTAGAAAGTGGCATCTATATTTACATATTACTATATATATATATATAAATACATATGTGTATAGATATAAATATACATGTATCTACATACTTCGTATTTGCGTACACATACACGGATATGTGGAGAGACACATCACAGCCTAGAGTGCAATTCAAGATGAACTTTTTGGATTCAGCTTCTGGTTATCAAGCTGCTTATCAGATTACAGATAACATAATGTTTTGCACTCTAACATTCCTTCCCTAACCTAGACGTTCACCAGGCAAGTTCAGGGAGAAGTTAGTATTTGCCTTTATGCCTGAGTGTTTTTGATAAATGTCAAGTCATAAAATAGCTAATACAGTACACTTTGAATTGAAATTATCTGCCATCACCTTTAACATGTGATTAAGTTTAACTTTACTGAAATCATGTAAAAATGCTTATGTAAGTGGTTTTATCATCAGAGAATACATATGTTGTGAACTATCACAAACGTGGTTATAAGCATAATAAGTTAGTGGAAGCAGAGAACTTAAGTTGGAATCCTTGCTCTGATACCTCTCATAGATGTGACTTGGAGCCTGTCCGTTGATTTTTGGAGATTCTCAAAGAAACAAAAACAATTTAGGGGAGTTATTAGAATTTAATGAGATGATATGAAAAAGAACTTTGTGCTTGTCAAGTGCTATGTGCCTGTCAAGTGCTACATGATTGTAAAGTTCTAAGATCACAGTGGCTATGTTTATAATCAAAGGTCAAAATGATAATGGAGACAGAAGTCACCCAGCTCCTGACATTAACTTGCTTCTATTCTTTAGCAGGCATCGCTGATATGGTTAGATACATTCATTCTATCTGAACAGAATGGTACTGCAGATCAATAAATTCAAAATGAAACATCCTTAAAATTTTAGGTATTTGTAACATTTGCTAGTGTTTTGTGCTGTTTATGCAGTTTATACAGTAATTCCAAAGTACTGTGATATATTTCTTGGTAATGACAGTATCTAAGTCTATTTTTTTCTTAAACACTAAAAGACATTCCAGAAGAGTTATAGTTGCAGAACTGGTTAACTAATTTATCTTGATATACATAAAAACTCTTTATTCCATATAGCAGGAATTTTGGGCAATACTGTCCCTTATTTTGGTGCTATAAGGGTTTTATTTGTTAATTTAAAAAACAGTTGCACAAGTTTCAAACATCAAGAATGCAAGGCCTTGTAGTATTTTTCTCAACTTCTGTAAACCGTTACCAAAATCTAACCTTTTCCTGCTGACTTTCTCAGCCTGCATCCAGTGTGGCAGAGGCAGGCGCTCAGTAACTGTGTATATTCAGGCAGGTTAACCGCTAAGCTTCAGTTTCCCCATCTGAAATCATGAGACAATAAGTACGCTCCTCATGAGATTAGATGCTATGAATAAAAGGATCCTCTTGGCTCTTTGCACACAACAGGCATTTAATAAGTGTTCTTCTCTTTCTCCTCACTCCTACTTCTTGCCCTTCTCCACCTCATTCTTTTTTCTTTCCCTTTTCTCTGGTTGGTTTTCAGCAACCCTAGATCCTCACCTATTTGCTCATTTATTTCAAGCCAGATATTTAAATCTGACATGTCCCCAAATCAGAAGCTCTCTAGGATACTGTAGTTTATACCCTAGTTGCTGTCTAGTTGAAAGGTCAAAGATAGCTTGCACTTATTCAGAGAAGATAACACTAGTGAATGGGTCAACAGCACTCCTTCAAAGGGCAGTTAAAGTGGTATGGCAACAGCACTTCTCTTCATAGGCTCAGAGTCCCTGAGAAGAGTGACAATGTCCATGCCAAATTATGAGAAAACTGCCTAGCAACATCAGGGATTATTCCAGCCATTTATCAGATGTCAGCTGTCACAAGCCACTGGTCAAGTGTTGGTTGCCAGCTTTAGCCCTGAAACGGATCTTACTCAGATGGAAACAACAGAAGGTGCCGAGGTGAATAAATGAAGACGTTTATCACAAGGTGGAAAGCAGAAACATTCAGAAGACTTGCTAAAATGTCAGTCAAGAAGAAATTCTTTGGGTTGTGTATGGAATGTCTTTTATAATGAGTTTTATATAATTTAGGCAACAAATTCCTAGTTCCTCAGGGCAAGAAAGAAAATATATTCTTACTGTGATTCGTTCTCTGTTTTGTTGTGGGTCTGCCTTGTTTCTTTGTCTTTGGTCCTGTATTTAATACAGTGATGATATCCATAGAATCATAGCATCTAAATATCGAAGGGACTTGTGAAGTTCCTTAGTCCACAGCAGTTCTAGAAAATGGCCCTGCAGCTTACCTATGTTTCTGTAATTATGTTCTCCCTTATATTGATCCATAATTTGCATCTCATTCAAGAATGGGTCTGAATACTTGGATTTTAGAAGAGAAAAAAAAAAAACAAACTTGTGAGATGATGTGTATCTGCAGATTTCAGTCTTTTTACTGTCAGGTTTCTCCTCCTCTTCCTCTTCTGTGCAATTCCCCTCTTGATCATATTAATACTTTTCTTGAACCATATTGTGTGATTTAGGTGGTGGCATCAGCCATTAACTGAGTCAGGAATTTGCCAGTCTCCTGCAAGTCTTTTTGACTGATTTTCACATCCAACCAGGGTCCGGACAAAAGTTTAGAAAGTATTGACACAAATTTTGAAAATAAAATTTTGGGTGTTAAAGTAGGAAGAGGAATGCAAAAAAGAAGAGTAAGAGAAAAAAGAGAGAAAGTAGATCAATGAGGAACAGGCGAAGACAACAAAGGTGGTTAGGAGTGTGAAGTGTTGCAAGTATCCATTGTTTATGAGAACTGCTGGTATCAATCCATTGGAAACCATGAGTGACCATTACTAAAACAGTTGTTGTGGAGGAATTCAGTCAGATGTCAGATCCAAGGAGCTGAACATCAGGGAAACAGAGATGGAAAACATTTGTCTCTTACAAAAACTTAGCTGAAAAAGGAAACAAATTAGGTGATTCTACAGGGGTTTCCCCAGTGACTCAGTGGTAAAAGAATCCACCTACAATGCAGAAAATGTGAGTTCAATCCCTGGGTCGGGGAGATCCCCTGGAGGAGGGCATGGCAACTGCTTCAGTGTTCTTGCCTAGAGAATGCCATGGACAGAGGATCCTGGTGGAAGCCTGCCACCTGGGTGGCCCACTCACCCCTCATCACCATCTTGGCTCCTAGAGCTACCTCACCTACCAGGTAGCAGACATCAGAAGCAAGAACTAAGCTTCTGCAACCTGCAGAAAGAAGACCACAAGCACAAGAAGTCAGACAAAGTGAGATAACAAAGAAATATGTTGCAGATGAAGGAGCAAGATAAAAAAGTACAAGAACAACTAAATGAAGAGGAGACCGGCAGTCTCCCTGAAAAAGAATTCATAGCAATGATACTAAAGATGATCCAATATGTTGAAGAAAGAATGGAGGCATAGATCTAGAAGATAAGAAATGCTTAACAAAGACCTAGAAGAACTAAAGAACAAACAGAGATGAACAATACAATAACCGGAATGAAAAATGCGCTAGAAAGAATCAATAGCAGAATAATAGCAGAAGAATGGATAAGTAAGTTAGAAGATATAATGGTGAAAAACACTGCTGTGAAACAGAATAAAAAAAAGTGTGAAAATAAACGAACATCTCAGAGACCTCTGGGACAACATTAAATGCACAAACATTCCAATTATAAGGGTCCCAGAAGAGAAAGGGCCTGAGAAAACATTTGAAATGATTATAGTCAAAATGTTTCCTAACATGGATAAGGAAAAAGTCACCCAAGTCCAGGAAGTGCAGAGAGTCCCATATAGGATAAATCCAAGGAGAAATATATTGTAAAAAGTACAAACACATGGGTTAAATAATTTGCTACTAAATTACCAATGGATCACTGAAGAAATCAAAGAGGAAATTAAAAAAACACCTAAAGAAAAATGACAACAAAAAACATGATGATCCCAAACCTGTCAATTTAGTTCAGTCGCTCAGCTGTGTCCAACTGTTTGTGACCCAAACCTATGGAAATCAGCAAAAGCGGTTCTAAGATAGAAGATTATAGTGATATAATCCTACCTCAAGGAACAAGAAAAATCTCAAATAAACAACTTAACCTTACAGCTAAAGCAACTGGAGAAAGAAGAGCAAAAAAAATCTCAAATTTAGTAGAAGGAAAGAAATCATAAAGATCAGAGCAGAAATAAATGAAATAAAAATGAAAAGACAATAGCAAGGTCAGTGAAATTAAAAACTGGTTCTTTGAGAAGATAAAAAAAGAGATAAGATTAAAAAAATGATAAATCTTTAACCAAACTCATTGAGAAAAAAAGTGAGGACTCAAATCAATAAAATTAAAAGTCAACAAGAGGAAGTTAAAATGGATACCACAGAAATACAAAGGATCATAGCAGACTACTACAAGCAACTGTATACCAATAAAATGGACAACCTTTAAGAAATGGGCAAATTCGTAAAAAAGTAAAACCATCTGAGACTGAACCAGGAAGAAATGGGAAGTAAGAACAGACCAATTACAAGTACTGAAACTAAACTATGTTATAAAACCTTCCAACAAACAAAAAAATGTCCAGGACCAGATGTCTTCACAGGCAGTTTCTATCAAACATTTAGGGAAGTCAACGCCTAACCTTCTGAAAATTCAGAGGAAGGAACACTCCCAAGCTCATGCTACTGTCTCTCTAATACCAAAGCCAGATTGATACATCACAAAAGAGAAAACTATCATCCAGTATCACTGAGGAACATAAATGCAAAAACCCTTAACAAAATTCTAGCAAACTGAATCCAACAACACGTTAAAGGGTCACACACCATGATCAAATGTGGTTTATCTCAGGGATGCAAGGATTTTCCGATATCTACAAATCAATCAGTGTGATACATCACATTAAGAAACTGAAGAAAAAAAATACGGTCATCTCAACAGATGCAGAAAAGCGTCTCGACAGAATTTTACATGCTTTTCTGATAAAAACTCTCTAGAAAGTGGGCAAAGAGGGAACCTACATAAACATAATAAAGGCCATATATTACACATCCACAGCAAACATCATTCTTAATGGTGGAAAATTTAAAAGCATTTCCCCTAAGATCAGGAACAAGACAAGCATGTTCACTCTGGCCACAATTATTAAACACAGTTTTGGAAGCCCTACCCATGGCAAGCAGAGGAAAAAAGAAATAAAAGAAATCCAAACTGGAAAAGAAGAAGTAAAACTGTGACTGTTTTTGGATGGCATGGTACTATACATAAAAAAAATCCTAAAGATGTTAAAGAAAATGACTAGAACTAATCAATGAATTTGATAAATTTTGGGATATAACATTAATACATAGAAATCTTTTCCATTCCTATACACTAACAGCAAAATATCAGAAAAGGAAATTAAAGAAACAACCCCATTTCTCACTGCAACAAAAAGAATAAAATACCTAGGAATAAACCTATCTAAAGAGATACTCTGAAAACTATAAAACACTGATGAAGGAAGAGTCGTTATTGTGAAAATGTCTGTACTACCCAAAGCAATCTACAGATTCCATACAATTCCTATCAAACTACCAATGGGACTTCTCACAGAATTAGAACAAAAATCTTACAGCTTGTATGAAAACACCAAAGACCATGAATAGCCAATGCAATCTTAAGAAAGAAAAATGGAGCTGGAAGAATCAGGCTCCCCGACTTCAGATTAAACTACAAAGCCACAGTTACCAACGCAGTATGTATGGTACTGGCATAAAACAGAAATATAGATCAATGGAACATGATAGAATAAATCTATGCACCTATCTTCTGTTGTTGCTTAGTTGTTCAGTCACTAAGTTATGTTCCCCTCTTTGCTATGCCATGGACTGTAGTATGCCAGGCTTCCCTGTCCTTCACTATTTACCGGAGTTTGTTCAAACTCATGTCCATTGACTCGGTGATGCTATCTAACCATCTCATCTACTGTCCACTTCTCCTGCTTTCAGTCTTTCCAGGCATCAGGGTCTTTTCCAATGAGTCAGCTCTTCATATCAAGTGGCCAAAGTATTGGAGCTTCAGCTTCAGCATCAGTCCTTCCAGTGAATATTCTGGGCTGGTTTGATCTCCTTGCATTCCAAGGGACTCTCAAGAATCTCCTCCAGCACCACAATTCTATGCCTAAGTAGGCAAGAATATACTGTGGAGAAAAGATGGTCCCTTCAATAAGTGATGATGGGAAAAGACAATTACATGAAAATGAATGAAATCAGAACATTCCTTAACACCATACACAAAAATAAACTCAAAATGGATAAAAATATAAATGTAAGGCTGGATACTACAAAATTCTTAGAAGAAAAGATAGGCAGAACACTCTTTGACATAAATTGCAACAAGATCTCTTTTGATCCACATCTTAGAGTAATGGAGATAAAAACAAAAATAAACAAATACCTAATTAAACTTAAATGTTTTTGTACAGCAAAGGAAACTATAAACATGCTGAAAAGACAGCCTTCAGAATGGGAGAAATTGTTTGCAACTGAGACGCTGACAAAAGATTAATCTCCAAGACACGAACAGCTCATGAAGTTCAATATAAAAAAAAAAACAGCCCAATCAAAAATGGGCAGAAGATCTAAATAGACATTCCTCTAAAGTAGACATACAGATGGACAACAAACACATGAAAGATGCTCAACATCACTAATTAATAGAGAAATGAAAATCAAAACTCCAGTGGCATATCACCAGACACTGGTCAGAATGGCCATCATCAAAATATCTACAAACAGTAGATACTGGAGAAGGAAATGGCAACCCACTCCAATGTTCTCGCCTGGAGAGTCCCAGGGATGGGGGAGCCTGGTGCGCTGCCGTCTATGGGGTCGCAGAGTCGGACTCGACTGAAGTGACTTAGCAGCAGCAGCAGATACTGGAAGAAGGGAATGTAAATTGATATAGCCACTCTACCAATTGGTTTAGCTTCCCAAGTGGTACTAGTGGTAAAGAACCTGCCCACCAATGCAGGAGACTCGAGAGACATGGGTTTGATCCCTGGGTCTGGAAGATCCCTGAGAGAAGGAAATGGCAACCTACTCTAGTATTCTTGCCTGGGAAATCCCATGGACAGAGGAGTCTAGTGCGCTACAGCCTTTGAAAGGGTTGCAAAGAGTTGGACATGACTAAGCACACACACATAGCTGCTATGGAGAACAGTATAGAGTCTTCTTTTAAAAAGAAAAAAAATAGTGCTACCATATGATCTAGCAATCCTGCTCCTGGGCGTATATCCAGAGAAAATTATAATGTGAAAAGCTATATGCATCCTAATGTTCATTGCGGTACTATTTACAGTAGTCAGACCATGGAAGCCTCCTAAGTGTTCGCCAACAGAGAAATGTATAAAGAAAATGTGATATAAACACAATGGAATATTACTCAACTATAAAAAAGAACAAAATAATGCCATTTGCAGTACTATGGATTGACCTAGAGGTTGTCATATTGAGTGAAGTAAGTCAGAGAAAGACAGATATCATATGATATCCCTTATACATGTAATCTAAAAAAGAAGTACAAGTGAATTTCTCTACAAAGCAGAAATAGATTCATAGATAGATGGAGTCATAGATAGATGGTTTCCAGAGGGGTAAATTGAGCGATTGGGACTGACATATATGCCCTACTATACTTAAAATCGGAGAAGGCACTGGGGACCCACTCCAGTACTCTTGCCTGGAAAATCCCATGGACGGAGGAGCCTGGTAGGCTGCAGTCCATGGGGTCACGAAGAGTCGGACACGACTGAGCAACTTCACTTTCGCTTTTCATTTTTCATGCATTGGAGAAGGAAATGGCAACCCACTCCAGTGTTCTTGCCTGGAGAATCCCAGGGATGGGGGAGCCTGGTGGGCTGCTGTCTGTGGGGCTGCACAGAGTTGGACACGACTAAAGCGACTTAGCAGCAGCAGCAGCAGCAGAGTTAAACCAGGTAGCTAATGAGGACTTACTGTATAGCACAGGGAATGCTACTGGATACTCTATAGTGGTCTATATGGGAAAAGAATCCAGAAAAGAGTGGATATATGTCTATGTATAAGTGATTCATTTTATTGTATACCTAAAATTACCACAACATTGCAAATCGACAACAACAACAACAACAAAAAATTAGATGAACTCGTATCAGTTTCTAAGCTGAAGAAAATAAGAATAGATAAGAAATTAAGATACAAAAAAGGAGCAAGTATATAAGGATGATTGTGAAAATAAATAAACTAGCTGACAAAGTTCCGTCTAGTCAAAGCTATGGTTTTTCCAGTAGTCAGTTTTGGATGTGAGAGTTGGGCCATAAAGAAGACTGAGTGCTGAAGAATTGATGCTTTTGAACTGTGGTGTTGGAGAAGACTCTTGAGAGTCCCTTGGACTGCAAGGAGATCCAACCAGTCCATCCTAAAGAAGATCAGTCTTGAATATTCACTCGAAGGACTGATGTTGAAGCTGAAACTCCAATACTTTGGTCACCTGATGTGAAGAATTGACTCATTGGAAAAGACCTGATTCTGAGAAAGATTGAAGGCAGGAGGAGAAGGGGACAATAGAGGATGAGATGGCTGGATGGCATCACTGACTCAACGGACATGAGTTTGACTGAACTCCGGGAGTTGGTGATGGACAGGGAGGCCTGGCGTGGTGCCGTCCATGGGGTCACAAAGAGTCGGACACAACTGAACAACGGAACTGAACTGACTGACTGATGAAAATAAATGGTATAAAATGAGACTAAGGACATTACTATAAGAATTGACTGGAATGAGGATCCTTATTAGTGAGCACAGAGGGAAGGAATAAAGTATATATAGAGCTATATGCCAGCAAATTTGGAAAGCTCAGCAGTGGTCACAGGACTGGAAAACGTCAGTTTTCATCCCAGTTCCAAAGAAGGGCAATGCCCAGGAGAGTTCGAACTACCACACAATTGCACTCAGTTCACATGTGAGCAAGATTAAGCTCAAAATCCTTCAAGCTAGGCTTCCACAGTATGTGAACCAAGAACTTCCAGATGTACAAGCTGGATTTAGGAAAGGCAGAGGAACCAGACATCAAGTTGCCTACTGGATCACAGAAAAAGCAAGGGAATTCCAAAAAGTTCCTACTTCTGTTTCACTGATTACACTAAAGCCTTTGACTGTGTGGATCACAACAAACTGTGGAAAATTCTTAAAGAGATGGGAATACCAGATCACCTGACCTGTCTCCTAAGAAGCCTGTATGCAGGACAAGAGGCGACATGGGGCAATAGGATGGTTCAAAATTGAGAAAGGAGTATGTCTGTCAAGGCCTTATATTGTCACCCTACTTATTTAAATTATATGCAGAGTACATCATGTGAAATACCACGCTGGATGACTCACAAGCTGGAATCAAGATTGCCAGAAGGAATATCAACAACCTCAGATATGCAAATGATACAACTTAAATGGCAGAAACTGAAGAGAAACTAAAGAGCCTGTTGATGAAGGTGAAAGAGGAGAGTGAAACAGCTGACTTAAAACTCAACATTCAAAAAATGAAGATCATGGCATTTGAATCCATCACTTCATGACAGATAGATGGGGGAAAAGTAAAAACAGTGACTGATATTCCTTTTTGGGGGCCCCAAATCACTGCGGACAGTGATGGCAGCTGCAAAATTAAGAGATGCTTGCTCCTTGGAAGAAAATCTGTGACAAACCTAGACAGCATATTAAAAAGCAGAGATATCACTTTGCTTACAAAGGTCTGTATAGTCAAAACTATGGATTTTCCAGTAGAAATGTATGGGTCTGAGTGTTGGACCATAAGGAAAGCTAAGCACCAAAGAATTGATGCTTTCAAACTACGGTGCTGGGGAGGACTCTTGAGAGTCCCTTGGATTGCAAGGTGATCAAACCAGTCAATCCTAAAGGAAATCAACCCTGGCTATTCATTGGAAGGGCTGATGCTGAAGCTGAAGCTCCAATACCTTGGTCATATGATGTGAAGAGCCAACTCATAGGAAAACACCCTGATGCTGGGAAAGATTGAAGGCAGAAGTAGAAGGGGGTGACAGAGGATGAGATGTTTGGATGGCATCATTGATTCAATGGACATGAGTCTGAGCAAACTCTGGGAGATGGTGAAGGACAGGGAACATGGTGTGCTGCAGTCCATGGGGTAGCAGAGTAGGACATAACTTAGTGAGTGAGCAAAAAGAAGGGCTATAGATTATCTGGCTTTTAGCAGAAAATAATGAGATGCTTATATTTTTATAAATTCCGGAAAAAATTATTAATTCATATCAGAAGAATTGAGTGCAAAAGGAAAACACTTTGACTTTCAAATGGGAAATTTTCAAAATGAAGAGGCCTCTTGGAAGTAAAAGATGGAAATCTGACAGCATGGCCTGAGTGGTTTTCAAATTGTGGTTCCCAAGACCCTTGATACTCTTGAAAAAGTCTCAAAGGCCTCCAAGAGTTTCTGTTTATGTGGGTTGTAATTATAGATGTTTACCACATTAAAAATTGAGATGGAAATTTAATATAAAATTTTATTTAAAAAATAACAAGCCAATCAAATCCTAATGGTATCTTTTTTTTTTTTCAAGTGAAGAAGCATGCTTTATTAAGTCTTGCATGCGTTTTGTGTCCAACTCTTTGCGACCCCATGTACTGTAGCCCGCCAAGCTCCTCTGCCTATGGTATTCTAATGGTATCTTTTAATGAAAAATAATTGTATTTTCAAAAATACAATTTAATTTATAAAAAAAACTGTTGTTTTTCATTTTTGCAAATCTCTCTTTGTCTGTTAGTACAAGAGAATTGGATTGCTGTATCTAACTCCACATTTTATGCGTCTCAATATCCCATGTCATGTAGCTTCTGAAAAACTCAAAAACTGACAGTGAAAGAAGCAAATAATTTCTTAATTTATATTGCAAAAATAATTTTTCCTTTGAAAATCCCTTAAAAAGATCCTAGTGACACTGCCAGTGTCTCTAGACCACACTTTGAGAATTGCTATTCTATGATTAGTCCAGGATAGACTAGAATTACTCTGCATTACAGAGAAGGAGAAATTTGAAGTTTCTGGAAGTAACATATCTTTAGAGAAGTGAGAAAAACAGAAAAATGTATCAAAGATTGGTGATGATCAGGCTTTGAGGGTATATTAGAGATAGGGTGATGGGAATAGGTGTATGAAAGAGGGGACAGGTTGAAAAATATAGGAAATGGTTGACAAAGAATTACAGGCTGGAGTTTGACAGCACATGTTAGAATAATTCAAAACGATGACCAGTTCAAGAAGTAGAGTGGTTTTGATGGCCACTGGAGTTATGGATGATAAGGAACTGTCAGATTTGAACATGGAGTTGGTCTCCACATATTTACTGGATATATGTAGGACAGTGGCTAAATTTGGGCTAAAGCTGTGTGTGTCATATGCTAATATTTATATTTAATGGGGGACAAAAGAAAGTTGGGAGAGATAGTGATTAAGGTTAGTCAGTGGTATGTGACCAGACGCCAAATATTTCAAAGATGGAGTGTGTAAAGTATTATAATTTGGAAATAGCCAGGCAAAGCAGGAATAATGCTGGATCTCCTCATGAGGCCTGTGGGTTATGAGTTTTAGGAGAATAAGATATTTCCATCAGGGAAGGTGTAAGGAAAACAGGATGATGATTTTGGTAAAGGCTAAGATAGGGAAAAAGTATCTTTTAAGAAGTTTGAGAATATAATTTAGTTTTCATGAAATGAGAGCTTGAGAAGATGCACTTAAAATTTGTTAGAGCAGTGGAAGTTCTAGAATTTCCATTCAGGAGGGGCTTACAGGTAAAAAATTGGTTGCAAGTGGAGCCTTGAAGACTTACCTGGAAGCTGCATTTGCAGAATAAATACCTTGCTTCCTTAGATGGCTGAAAACAGAATCCTCTGTAATCCATCCCTTGGCTTCTCTGCTCATTTGAATGGAGGTAGGAGATGGGGAGGCCAGAGGAGTTTGGGATGAAGGAGAAGATGATCTCTAGGGCTAATATTTCAGCTGATGGTGATAGAGGATCAGTTGAAATGAACTGGTATCCAGGTTTCAAGAGTCTTCTGTGACTGTTCAAAGAGAATCACAGCAGATAAATTCATGCTTTGGAGGGGACACTGCTGAGGTCATGATGAAGTAGAATCAGGTTTAGGACTAGCAGTTCAAAGGCATGGACAACTGCTTCATTCCTATTCATCTTCTAAAACTCAATTCAAAGGTCAAGTTATAGGAACTTATTTTCCTAGCCCTCCCTCTCATATAGTAATGACTGTTTTCTCCTTCACCCCGAGCATGCTTTTATCAGGGCTATTGTGGCTGTCGGTGTTCAGTCGCTCAGTCATGTTCAATTCTTTGAGACCCCATGGACTGCAGCACACCAGGCTTCCCTGTCTTTCACCATCTCCCAGAGTCTGCTCAAAGTTATTTCCATTGAGTCAGTGATGCCATCCAACCATATTGTTCTCTGTCACTCCCTTCTCCTGCCTTCAATCTTTCCCAGTATCAGGGTCTTTTCCAATGAGTTGGCTCATCGCATCATATGGCCAAAGTATTGGAGCTTCAGCTTTAGCATCAGTCCTTCCAGTGAATAGTCAGGGTTGATTTCTTTTAGGATTGACTGGTTTGATTACCTTGCAGTCCAAGGGACTCTCAAGAATCTTCTCCAATACCATAGCTCAAAAGCATCAATTCTTTGGTGCTTCCTTATGGTCTGATTTTCACATCGGTACATGACTACTGGAAAAACCATAGCTTTGACTACACTGACCTTTGTTGGCAAAATAATGTCTCTGTTTTTTAATATGTTGTCTGAGGAGGCCTTACAAATAGCTGTGGAAAGATGAGAAATAAAAAGCAAAGGAGAAAAGGAAAGATACAAGCATCTGAATGCAGAGTTCCAAAGAACAGCAAGGAGAGATAAGAACACCTTCCTCAGCGATCAATGCAAAGAAATGGAGGAAAACAACAGAAGGGGGAAGACTAGAGATCTCTTCAAGAAAATTAGAGATACCAAGGGAACATTTCATGCAAAGATGGGCTCGATAAAGGACAGAAATGGTATGGACCTAACAGAAGCAGAAGATATTAAGAAGAGGTTGCAAGAATACATGGAAGAACTGTTCAAAAAAGATCTTCACAACCCAGATAATCATGATGGTATGATCACTCATCTAGAGCCAGACATCCTGGAATGTGAAGTCAAGTGGGCCTTAGAAAGCATCACTACATACAAAACTAGAGGAGGTGATGGAATTCCAGTGGAGCCATTTTAAATCCAGAAAGATGATGCTGTGGAAGTGCTGCATCCAATATGCCAGCAAATTTGGAAAACTTAGCAGTGGCCACAGGACTGGAAAAGGTCAGTGTTCATTCTAATCCCAAAGAAAGGCAATGCCAAAGAATGCTCAAACTACTGCACAATTGCACTCATCTCACATGCTAGTAAAGTAATGCTCAAAATTCTCCAAGCCAGGCTTCAGCAATACATGAACCGTGAACTCTCTGATGTTCAAGCTGGTTTTAGAAAAGGCAGGGGAACCAGAGACCAAATTGCCAACATCTTCTGGATCATGGAAAAAGCAAGAGAGTTCCAGGAATACATCTATTTCTGCTTTATTGACTATGCCAAAGCCTTTGAGTGGGTGGATCACAAGAAACTGTGGAAAATTCTGAAAGAGATGAGAATACCAGACCATTTGACCTGCCTCTTGAGAAACCTATATGCAGGTCAGGAAGCAACAGTTAGAACTGGACATGGAACAACAGTCTGGTTCCAAATAGGAAAAGGAGTGCGTCAAGGCTGTATATTTGTCACCCTGCTTATTTAACTTCTATGCAGAGTACATCATGAGAAACGCTGGACTGGAAGAAGCACAAACTGGAATCAGGATTGCTGGGAGAAATATCAACAACCTCAGATATGCAGATGACACCACCCTTATGGCAGGAAGTGAAGAGAAACTAAAAAGCCTCTTGATGAAAGTGAAAGTGGAGAGTGAAAAAGTTGGCTTAAAGCTCAACATTCAGAAAACGAAGATCATGGCATCTGGTCCCATCACTTCATGGGAAATAGATGGGGAAACAGTGGAAGCAGTGTCAGACTTTGTTTTTTTGGGCTCCAAAATCACTGCAGATGGTGACTGCAGCCATGAAATTAAAAAATGCTTACTCCTTGGAAGGAAAGTTATGACCAACCTAGACAGCATATTCAAAAGCAGAAATATTACTTTGCCAACAAAGGTCCATCTAGTCAAGGCTATGGTTTTTCCATTGGTCATGTATGGATGTGAGAGTTGGACTGTGAAGAAAGCTGAGCGCCGAAGAATTAATGCTTTTGAACTGTGGTGTTGGAGAAGACTCTTGAGAGTCCCTTGGACTGCAAGGAGATCCAACGAGTCCATTCTAAAGTAGATCAGTCCTGGGTGTTCATTGGAAGGACTGTTGCTGAAGCTGAAACTCCAATACTTTGGCCACCTCATGAGAAGAGTTGACTCATTGGAAAAGACTCTGATGCTGGGAGGAGTTGCGGGCAGGAGAACGGGACGACAGAGGATGAGATGGCTGGATGGCATCACCAACTCGATGGACGTGAGTTTGAGTGAACTCTGGGAGATGGTGATGAACAGGGAGGCCTGGCGTGCTGTGATTCATGGGGTCTCAAAGAGTCGGACACAACTGAGCAATTGAACTGAACTGAACTGATAGATTTGTCATAGCTTTTCTTCCAAGGAGCAAGTATCTTTTAATTTCATTAAAGGAATGAAATTAAAAGTGACTGACGGCTGCAGTCACCATCCACGGTGATCTTGGAGCCCAAGAAAATCAAGTCTGTCACCATTTCCATTGTTCCCCCATCTATTTTCTGTGATGTGATGGGACCACATGCTGCAATCTTAGTTTTTACAACACCTTTTAGTTCATATCTCTATCTCCTGTCCTCAACTCTAGGTTATTTTGAAAGCAAAGGTACTCTTTTATGTGATGTTTTGCCTACGATGCTGAGTGTCTGATATTTATTATAAGCATGAAAGCTATTGCTGGCACATAGTACCTGGTAAAGCTGAGTTAAACTCAGTAATACCTTCATTTGATAAAAGTGTTTTGAGAACCTACTATGCGCTAGTACCTAGAGAGGTGATCATGATGCAGATTGGTTTGTACCCTCGTAGTGCTTACACTGAGAAAGATGCTGACTTTCTTGATCTCATTCAAGTATGAAAGTCATGAAAATTTACGAATGATAATGCCATACAGAGTTCAACTTTCATTCCAGTCCCCCTAGGATCCCAAGGGCTGGAGATTTTCTGATGTCAGTTCAATAGGTCTCTTTCAGGCAGCAGTATTTATTGCTTTGCCTCTCAGCCTCAGACTGTGCATCTGCCCTGATTTTGTTATGCTTGTTGTGTCTGAATCTTTTGCAGCCCCATGGACTGTAGCCCACCAGGCTCCTCTGTCCATGGGATTTCCCAGGCAAGAGTACTGGATTGGGTTGCCATTGCCTTCTCCAGGGGAATCTCCCTTCCTATCAGGGATAGAACCTGTGTCTCGTGCACTGGCAGGTGGATTATTTAGCACTGAGCCACAAGAGAAGCCCGTTTGCCACGACACGCCTCAGCAAAACCATGGCAATGGACACACGGCTCTGTCTCTATCAGAACAAGGCTCATTGTCACGGACAGCAGGCTTCGCTGGGTTTGAAGTGTGATTTTAAAACTAGAAGGGGCTCTCTGGAGAAAGAACAGACTGGGTTAGCCAACAGGCTTCTGGTGAGTTGGTCAAAGAGAAAGGAACCGTCAGCACTCAAGATGAGTATGGGAGAAAACAGCCTGGTGAGTGTCAGATGGTAAGTCAACAGAGCTATTTAAACAGCGCGGCTGAGGTAGTTCATTTGGTGGAAGAAAATTACATGGGAACTGAGAGAGCAGTTATCTGCCTTGCTCCATTGATGCTTTCTCCCTCCCCGCTTTCCTTTTCCTTCTCTCCTTCCACTCAACAGGTGAAGGTCTCCCTTATTTCTTCTCCATTCTCATAGAGAGAAATACCTCTAAGTTTGATAAACTCAACCATCTACCAGTGCCGGACCAGCAGGGCCTGTCCAGCTCCCGTCACCGGGCAGAAAAGGGGGACAGAGGCAAGTGTGCCTCCTCAGTCCCTTCAGAAACAGTTCATTCCACGAGACTCTAAAGGGGTGAGCTTTATGCGCTATTGTTGGTGCCTTTCATCACTATTCTATTGTCAACCATGTAAGCAGCTGGTAACTGCTCACTTAAAAAAGTGATCCCTCCCCACTCCCACCCTCATTTTGTCCCATAACCGCCTGACAAACAAATAGCACCTGCCACTGCTCACAGAGAAAAATACAAGAAAATGGAAAACCGAAGGGGTGAAGCTTGAGAATCTCACTAATGCCCGATGACTGATCTTGTTAGTGCACATAGTGCACGCTCGGATTTTTCCAGAACCTTAGATCTCTCTGCTGAACAACCACAAATGCGTGCGTGCACACACACACACACACACACACACACACACACAAAGGCACTTTGCAGCAGGCTGTGTAGCTGCCCCCACCCTCTGCCTGGAGCTTGATTGTCAGTCTCATACACAAACCCAGACAATGCTCTCAATAGGCGTCTTTGGGGGAGACAATTGCCAAAAGCATGATAACGGGATTTGTCACCCTGATGTGGCTGCTGTTTCAGCAAGCATTTCAATAATGAAAGAAAGTTTTACTAATTGTAAATGGGGATGAATTTCAGCTGTCTCCTCTTAAAATAAAAAAATTCTTTTGGAAGAAAGCCAATTAAGATCATCTGTCTAAGGCATCTCTTCACCCCCACTGCAACAATATGTCAGTTATAATAGATGTCTAATAAACTCAGATTTCTCAGGACAGGGTGCTGAGCATGCCGAAAGAAGGGAGCAGAAAGGTTTGGAGGGGACTGATGAAACTTCTCTCGGGAAAGCTTAGTCCATCGGGTGGTAGAGCTGGGGGCCATTTACAATATGTCAGTGCACCAAGACAGATTGGATTTCAGAACAATGATCAGCCCCACCGGTGGCCTGGTGCACCAATTGTCCTCTTTCCAGGAAACTGGAGTAGCTTATTGTCAAAATCTGTGGCCTGGCTCCTGGATGCCTGAGGTCTTACATCAGAGGGGAAGCGTTTGGAGATTTCAGGAGAATGCACAAGTGCTTTCAGAAACTGGAACACTGGCAGTCATGTTGGCAAATTCCCTTTCATGAGGAAATCTTTATGTAAATCCTATTCCCCTGAAACTGTGAGACTTTTATCTCTCACTATCTCAGCTGCTGCTCTAAGTTGCTCAGCTAGCTGACATTACTTGCTGAAAGACAAGCCAGTAGCTTGGTTAGTCCATTTAGGGCACTGTGTTCTGTCTTTTGGAGTTAGACTCAAAGGTGCTGTTTGCCCTGTGGTGCCCAACCCACCATCGAGACTAACTCACTTTCATTAAAGTCCCCAGTCCTGCCATGATGCTCACATTAACCTCACCATTGCCTTTGCCAGCATCAACATCACCTCCACTATCACAGCTCATACTAAGAGCAGGAAATTTGTTACCATTTCTGCAGTTGTCTACAGTAACATCATTGCCATCTTCATTATCTTTGCCATCAGAATGATTAACATTTCTGTAATAAGCTGCATAATAGACCCCACCAGAGATACCCAGGTTCTGAGCCCTGGAATCTGTAAATATTACCTTATCTGGCAAAAGGTTTGTTGAAGACATGATTACATTAAGAATCTAGAGGTGGGGAGATTATCTTGGACTATCCAGGGCTTCCAGTGTACTCTAAGCAATACACGTTATATTTCCCAAAATGGCATTTTGACACTGTTCTCTTCCAGGGAGGAAGTCAAGATGAGCAGTTTAGATACCTGTGCAGAAGTGGTAGATAGCGTCTCTTCTCTTTTAAATCCCAGATTGTTCCATGAGGAGAGTATGGGATTGCTCGCAAGTTGCTCTCTAAATAGGCAAACTGAAAATGGATGTTGGGCTATTCATTTTCTTACCTCAACAGTTCAAATCTCAAACAGGAGGAAAAGTATCTTCTCCAATTTCCTCTGACCTAAGGTCCCAGTCACCTGTGGCCCGTGCAGATGATTTTGAGAACATTTAGTTGTGGGTAAGATACTTACCTGTAACATGTAGAAAGGAGTACCACTGGGCTGCCTGCTGTCACCCTGTTTATTTAACCTATATGCTGAGCACATCATGAGAAATGCTGGGCTGGATGAGACAAGCTGGAATCAAGATAGGCGGGAGGAACACCAACAACCTTCGATATGTAGGTGGTGCCACTCTAATGGTAGAAAGCAAAGAGAAACTAAAGAGCCTCTTGATGAGGGTGATGGAGGAGCTTGAAAGAGCGGGCTTAAAACTAAATATTAAAAAAACAAAACAAAACAAAACAACTCAGATCACGGCATCTGGCCCCATTACTTCTTGGCAAATAGAGGGGGAGAAGCTGGAAGTACTGACATATCTCATCTTCTTGGGCTCTAAAGTCATCACGGATGGTGACTGCAGCCACGAAATCAGAAGATGAGTGCTTCTTGGCAGGAAAACTGTGACAAACCTAGACAGTGTGTTGAAAAGCAGAGATATTACTCTGGCAACAAAGGTCCATATAGTCAAGGGTATGGTCTTCCCAGTGCAAGTACGGTTGTGAGAGCTGGACTGTAAAGAAGGCAGATCTCTGAAAAATAGATGTCTTCAAACTGTGGTGCTGGAAAAGACTTCTGAAAGTTCCTTGGACAGCAAGGAGATCAAACCAGTCAATCTTAAGGGAAATCAACCCTGAATACTCATTGGAAGGACTGATGCTGGAGCTGAAACTCCGGTATTTTGGTCATCTGATGAGAACAGCTGACTCATTGGAAAATTCCCTGATGCTGGGAAAGATTGAAGGCGGAAGGAGAAAAGGGCATCAGTGGATGAGATAGCTGGATGGCATCACCGATGCAATGGACATAAACTTGGGCAAACTTCGGGAGGTGGTGAAGGACAGGGAGGCCTGGTGTGCTGTAGTCCATGGGCTCGCAGAGAGCTGGACACAACTGGACAACTGAACAACAAGTTACATGTATTAAAAATCAGTAGATATAGGAATGACTATTTTTTTAATTTAAATAAAGCCACTGATGAAATTATCTGATGTTTCATACTCCCACAAGTAGAAAAAGTGGTTAGAATAGGAAGGAAATTATCAATTTTGTTTTTTCACCATTGGCAGGATTTACTAATGGTCTGTTTGCACATGGCTGGGTCCTGGGCAGGGTGTCCTTGCTTTCTTGGAGGTACAATGAGCCTGAATAATTTAGATTAGGTGGCTACACTAATTGAATTTACCACATAATTAGCTCATGGTTTTCACTTCACTTTGCCATGCAAGACTGTTTTAAAAAAGGAAAATACATTTGAATTTAACTGTTTTCTAAATACTTCAAAGCTGGGTTAATCAATTTGTATAGTCAGGAAAAGAATATATCTCCCTTGAGTTATATTTTTGAAGCTATTTTTTCCTTTACAAAAATAACGTAATTATATTACTAACACTTTGACAAAATACACAGAATTTTATCCCTTGGACATCACCATTTGTAACAATTTGCCATTTTTTCATTCATTATTTTTTCCTATGCCAATAACTGTCACATAATTAAAACTGGAATGTAGGCACCATTTAAAATACTTTAAATAAAATATTTAAAAATGTTTGCAATATTTTTCACTGAAAGTTATAGATAATCATCATAGTGTATGAAATATTTATCTAATACATAAATTAGAAAAATCAAAATTATTATTTTAAAATGTAACAAAATGTTTTTTTTCAGATAATATTCTGAAAATCAATCTTACAAACTTGAAGACACACCAAACTTGACTTATTTGTCTCTTCCTGTGGTATAATAAACTTCTTTATTACCTTTAAGACATAAGTAACCATCACCAATTGTTATATGTGATAGAGTCTTGTCTGGGTGAATTGGAGCCCTCGAACTGTCAGTAAATCTAATAACCTGTCAGTAGTGGTCATGTTTAGTACACATCAGTACAAGCTGAGAAATAAAATTCTTAAAGCTAAACTTATGAACATTTCTACCAGCTTTTAGATGATGATTAAGTTTTATGCTACTCAAACAAACTACAAATGAAGCTTGCTACTGCTAAGTCGCTTCAGTCGTGTCCGACTCTGTGCAACCCCATAGATGGCAGCCCACCAGGCTCCCCCTCCCTGGGATTCTCCAGGCAAGAACACTGGAGTGGGTTGCCATTTCCTTCTCCAATGCATCAAAGTGAAAAGTGAAAGTGAAGTCGCTCAGTCGCGTCCGACCCTCAGCAAACCCATGGACTGCAGCCCACCAGGCTCCTCTGTCCATGGGACTTTCCAGGCAAGAGTACTGGAGTGGGCGCCATCGCCTTCTCCAAATGAAGCCTAGACTTCTGTAAAGTGCCTTTGACACTTTGTGCATTGTAGCAAATTAACATTATTAAGGATTAAAATATTATTTGTGTGCACATAAATGAATACTTACTCTTGTCCTCTAAGATAAACCACTTTATCTAATATAAATGATCAAACTAATATAAATGATCAAAATTATTTCCATTTCTAGGCTTGCACATATAGCTTTAAAATGTCTCCAGTTAAAGTGGATACAGAATTCACTGTTTAGGTTTTCTTCTTTCTGTTTCAGCTTCTCCAACAATAAAATGGTAATATCTACTACTCCTTGGAAGGAAAGCTATGACCAACCTAGACAGCATGTTAAAAAGCAGAGACATTATTTTGCTAACAAAGGTCCATCTAGTCAAGGCTATGGTTTTCCCAGTAGTCATGTATGGATGTGAGAGCTGGACAATAAAGAAAGCTGAGTGCTGAAGAATTGATGCTTTTGAACTGTGGTGTTGGAGAAGACTCTCGAGAGTCCCTTGGACTGCAAGGAGGTCCAACCAGTCCATCCTGAAGGAAATCAATCCTGGGTGTTCATTGGAAAGACTGATGTTGAAGATGAAACTCCAATACTTTGGCCACCTGATGTGAAGAACTGACTCATTTGAAAAGACCCTGATGCTGGGTAAGATTGAAGGCGGGAGAGGAAGGGGATGACAGAGGATGAGACGGTTGGATGGGATCACCGACTCAATGGACATGAGTTTGAGTAAACTCTGGGAGGCCTGACGTGCTGCAGCTCATGGGGTTGCAAAGAGTCGGACATGACTGAGCGACTGAACTGAACTGAACTACTTATATAAATTTTTTATTTGAAAAGAATTATCTACAAAACACTTGGAGCTATATGATTTCCTTAGGAAGCAAAATAAATGGAAAAAGTAACATTTTATGAATGTAAATTAGCAAACATAATGCAGAGATTAAAATACAAAATACAAAAATTTAAAACTACAGAGATGGAACTCCCTGGTGGTTAGGACTCTGTGCTTCCACTGCAGAGGACAGAAGAGGCATGGGTTTGATCTCTGACTGGGGAACTAAGACCCTCCATGCTGTGCAGTGAAACAAAAAAACAAAACCCACCATTACCACCACCAACAAAAATCCACCAAATACTCATCTCTGCAGCATCGCAGAGGCAGAGTAGAATGATGAACACAGAGAAGTTTGGAATCAGTTATTTGGGTTTGTGAGCATGGCTGTTAAAGTCACTTCGTCATATCCAACTCTGCGATCCTATGGACCTTAGCCTGCCAGGCTCCTCTGTCCATGGGATTCTCCAGGCAAGAATACTGGAATGGCTGCCATGCCCTCCTCCAGAGAATCTTCCCAGCCCAGGGATCAAACCAGTGTTTCTTATGTCTCCTGCATTGGCAGGTGGGTTCTTTACCACTAGTGCCATTTGGGAAGCCCTATTTGGGTTTACCTGGATTTAAATCCTTGTTCTTTTCTCACTTTGTGGTTATTTGTAGTAAGTCACTTAACCACTTGAACTTGATTTTCATGTAACCATATTATTGTTACATAGTGGCCTCCTCAAAAGTATATTCTTTGCAATAGGCATTGCTCTAGAGCTGTGCTGTCCAATATGGCAGATACTAGCCCCGTGACTATTTAAATTTCTTAAAATTAAATACAATAAAAAACTCTTTCTCTCAGTTGCACTGGCCACATTTCAAGGACTCACTATGTAATCAGTGGCTACTGTATTGGACAATAAAGACAGAGGAAACATTTCCAACATCACAAAACGTTCTATTGGAAAACACTGATCAGAGCATAACTATTGTGTGGGGAAACAAGCTGTGTGTTAAGAGATTTTTGAAATAGTGATTGAATAAATTAATAAATTTAATAAATTAATGAATTAAATAAGTAAATTAAAACATATTTCTATACAGGTGTAACATCCAAAATGGTGACATTCTGACAGAAACTGATAAAAATCCTTCCATCTCCTTTTTCTCTTGCAAACATGACCCAACTTTTGCTATACTTTGGATTGTATAATTTACAAATTATTTGTAATTTGACTACATTATATATTTAAGAAAGAAGATGTCTTTGGAAAAGATCCTTTGATCTAAAGGTGAGTGCTGCTCCTGGTCTAAGAATGTATGTGATACCCAATTCTGTAATGCTAAGAGAAATCTTGTACATTTCCAGAAGAATTTCAATTCCTGATGAAAGAGATGTGCCTGATGACAGGACTTAATCTAAATGGTAGCAATTATTTTAAGTTGCTCATTAATAGTACATAGAAAGAGTACTGAAGGCCCTAGGTGTCCAATGTGATGGTTCCACTCTGGCTATCCAGAACACCAGCATCTTTCATTCTTGTGGGCTAGCAGAGAACTAGCCAGCTGACTTCCCTGGTGGCTCAGATGGAAAAGCATCTGCCTGCAATGTGGGAGACCTGGGTTCAGTCCATGGGTTGGGAAGATCTCCTGGAGAAGGGAATGGCAACCCACTCCAGTATTCCTGCCTGGGAAATCCCATGGACAGAGAAGCCTGGTGGGCTACCGTCCACAGGGTCGCAAAGAGTCAGGCAAGACAGAGCGACCTCACTTTCACCCAGCTTACGGTTTTCCACTGTCTGCTGTTTCTCCAACAATTGTTTACTGCCTATGCCTGGCTTCCTGGAGTCTTACTATGTCTAGGTGGAAGGTGGATATTTAGCTAAAGACTCGAATGGAACCTTGTACAGATCTCTGGAACTTTTTCCTTGTGAAATTCCTTCCTCTTTGTTTCTCTGTCCCTTAAGTTTTAGCTGTCTTAGCTTCCAGAGACTCAGATGTCTGAGCCCTCATCTCAGCGAAACTTCTGCACTTGGTGAGATGTTTGGGCTTCTCCTTTTTACACACAATGGCTCAGAGAGTGCCTCCACACAGGGATGTGTATGTATGTGTGTGTGTGTGTGAGTATACACGTGCTCAGCTGTGTCCAACTCTTTGCGACCCCACGGACCGTAGCCACAAGGCTCCTCTGTCCATGAGACTCTCCAAGCAAGAATACTGGAGTGGGTCGCCATGCCCTCCTCCAGGGAATCTTCCCGACCCAGGGACTGAACCCCCGTCTCTCTGTCTCTGGCACTAGCAGGCAGTCTCTTTACCACTAGCCCACCTAGGAAGCCCTGGAAGCCCGTAGTCTCACCTTATTTGTTTCCTTTCTTTCAGGGATTACAGTCCTGCATTGCCTGTTATCTAATGTTTCTGAAAATTGTTGTTTCATGTATTTTATTTAGTTTTCTTATTTGTGCTAAAAAAAACTGGCTTGGTACTGAGTGGAAGCAGAATCATCCATTGACTTTCCCATTGTACATCATGTCAGCCAAGGGGTGTGTATTCTGTGAGTTTCCCACATTCTTGGTGCTTCTAAAATGGGTTATGTTATTGCTTATGACAGAACTGTTTATTAACAACCATATTAATTGCTTAATGATGAAGTGGATCTTGCATTCTAATTTGGTAATTTTTATGTCTTTATAGGTGTTTTACTATTTTTAGTGAATACGGAAAGCTGGTTTGGGGATTTGGGCCACAGTAAAATGCATTGTAATTTTTCCTATTTAAAATAATGAGAAATAGGCTCTTTCTTATCTATATCATGAACAAGCTCTAAATTTCAGAAATTTTAACTGAGAGATGACTATATAAATATAAGACACCAACTGTTCTTGATACACTTTGTCCTTTTCACAACTATATCCTAAGGACCTAGAATTGTTCCTGGCATACAATGGAGGACTATGAAATATTTGCTGATTAAATGAACAAGATGGAACTTTCTATGATGATAAGAAGAATTAGTATTATAAACATTATAATAAACTTACATAAGTATCATAACCATACCTTGGATTATTAGTTTCTGTTTTAATTGAATGAATCACATTGAACCATTCTGTGTGCTAGGCTGAATTAACTAACTTAAGGGAGCCATGCTCCTTCTCATGAGGTATTAGGTACTGAGAATTGATAATCTAGTCAATATGCACATTTAGCAAGATTTAACAAAGTATTGATCAAGTGAGGTGGGGCTATTGGTTTTATTATTTGACTAAACATTTTTAGGATATGTCTGGACTACAGTCAATTATATCAACATCTACCCTCTCAAAGTGTGGAGGTATGCTAAACTAATGCCAGTTTAGAGATAAGAACTCATTCTTTCAAAATCCATGAACTTTTGGCCCTGTCCGTCCCATCCTAGCATGTGTGTGGCTGAAGATAAGAGTACAAATAGAGACTCACACATCATACATCTAAATGTAAGTTCCAAATCAGTTACTTAACGTTTTAATAAAATATCTTATCCTATAACTTTGATAAATATATTTTCACAATGCCTGGAAAACCAGGCTTGAATTTAGAATTCTTAGACTCCTCCATTGATGCTTTTGAACTGTGGTGCTGGAGAAGACTCTTGAGAGTCCCTTGGACTGCAAGGAGATCCAACCAATCCATTCTGAAGGAGATCAGTGCTGGGTGTTCTTTGGAAGGATTGATGCTAAAGCTGAAACTCCGATACTTTGGCCACTTCATGCAAAGAGTTGACTCATTGGAAAAGACTCTGATGCTGGGAGGGATTGGAGGCAGGAGGAGAAGGGGACGACAGAGGATGAGATGGCTGGATGGCATCACCGACTCGATGGACATGAGTTTGAGCAAACTCCAGGAGTTGGTGATGGACAGGGAGGCCTGGCATGCTGCGGTTCATGGGGTCACAAAGAATTGGACACAACTGAGCAACTGAAGTGAACTGAACTGAGATGCCTCAGTGTTCACGTTTCAAAGTAGTGGGTCAATTTAGCCTCATCCTACAGCCTGCCTGCCCCTTTTCTCCCAACTTTGGCCCTCCTGCCCTGCAAGGATTTTTGCATACATACTTGTAAACAACCAGCCTACCTATCCAAGCTTTGTCCACACCCTTTGTTGTCTCTCAGCCACTCTTAGTCATAGGGGCATTTACACCAATGGTGAATTCAGACTTCAGAAGCACTGACCCAAGTACAACCACCCAGGCCATGGAAGACTGGCCAAGAAATCATTCGGGCAGGAGATTCCTTGGCCTAAGCATCAAGGCATGACCTGGCAGGGGTGGGAACACAGCTTCCATGAGATACCTCCCCTGGATCCAGTAAACTCCCCTCTCATGGCACTGGGGAACCAGAGCAGGTTCTTCAAATTCCTAGGCCCAGAGCAGGGTCTTTCTTAACTGGATCGACCCAATGCATGGGATTATAAATGTACAGGAATGTCAAATTTGGGACGTTAAACTACTCATGCCGTGGATTTTGATGGTGGACACTTCTAAACTGTTTAACCAATATCCATGTTCCTATTCCTTCTTATGAATAGAGCCCTGATTTTCTTTAGGGCAGCAATACTTCTAGCTTAGAAGCTGTATCTCCAAGATAAACTTGCAATCAGGGACGACCACGCAATATGGTTCTAACCAATGAAATGGAGCAAAGGTTTTCTGGGGATTTCTGTGAGAATTTTGCTTTCTTAATAAAGTCTCCCCTGCTCTTCTTGGGGCTCTCTTCTTATAATCTGGAACACCATGTGTGAACTTGGAGTGGTGTGGAATGGCATCTTTATAAGATGGACTCAGAGATGAAGGTCATATGGTAAAGATGACATAGCAGAAACGTAAAAGAATCCTGGAACATTGATGATATTAAGGAATTGCATCACCAGCCTCCTCATGTTAAAATAAACCCCTATTTGACTAAGACATTATAGGCATGCATCCAAAAGTAATTCCTAATAAATGCAATCATCTGATTTACATAATCATTATTCCTCAGAAAAAGGTGCATGTTTGTATGCTGCTTGTTAACAGGTACTAATAATAGAAGACTTGATCAAGTTTACATATTAAATTTATGAATTATCTTTTTGTCTGTCTACTGAGCTCCTTGAATATAGGGACTGGATTTTATTTATCATTCTCCCCAGCTTTTTCCACATAATCTGAAGCATAATCACATTAATAGCATAAAGACAGAGGGCTTCCCTCTTAGCTCAGTTGATAAAGAATCTGCCTGCAATACAGGAGACCCTGGGAAGATCTGCTGGAGAGGAGATAGGCTACCCACTCTAGTATTCTTGGGCTTCTCCTGTGGCTCAGCTGGTAAAGAATCTGCCTACAATGCAGGAGATATGGGTGTGATCCCTGGGTTGGGGAGATCCCCTGAAGAAGGGAAAGGCTATCCACTCCAGTGGCCTGGAGAATTCCATGGACTGCATAGTCCATGGGGGTCACCAAGAGTCAGACACAACTGAGTGACTTTCATAGAGATGTGCTAAACATTTAGATAAAAGTTTAATTTGTATATACTGAGCTCTTTCTATTTTTTCATAAATGGTTTATAATCAAGGTAGATAGTAAAGCAACAGCATCTTGAAATAAGATGTAAATGCAGGGATGCTTTTTAATTTCTTAATTGTTTGTTCATATTAGTTCTCCAATATTTTTCAAAAAGGTAAGGAAAAAACAAGAGAAAAAACCACACAAAGAAAGAGACCTAAGATCTATTCTGAGAAATTTGAATTGTACTGGTGGAAGAAGCAATGGGTGAAGGACTTCCTGGTGGTCGAGTGGTTAGGAATCCGCCTGCCGATGGGGGTGACACAGGTTGATCCCCATTCTGGGAAGATTCCATATGCCGTGGGGCAGTTGAACCTGTGCGCCACGGCTACTGAGCCTGAGTTCCAGTGTCCCTGAGCTCCGACTCCTGAGCCTGCGTGATGCCAGTCCTGAAACCCACATGCCTAGAGCACCAGCTCCACAGCCAGGGAAGCCACAGCGATGAGAAGCTGTGCACCATAAGGAGAGGGTAGCTCCGGCCCCTCACCACACAGCAGTGGAGACCCAGCACAGCCGAAACACATACACACATAAATAGGTAACCAGGAAACATGCCTATCAGAGTCAATGACATTATTTTTAAAAAGGCAATGGATGAATATTTTCCTTTCTTGGTGAGTCACTAACAATTTTAAAGAAAACTTTAGACTAAATTTGTAAATATTTAAATCATTTACTCTCAAAAATGAAAAAATATTTTCAATTATAATTTTGTTGAATATCTTAGCTACTGTCTTTTGATGATAACAGAGGCACTCAATATTTAGGATTATGGATCTGATGCATTGGCATAAAATGAGCCTCTTGAAAACAAGTTCCTATGGAAAAATATATAGAATTTTAGTGAAAGATCAGCATACACAATCACAGAATTTAGAATCTCATATATATAGGAGATTTATCAAAAAATACTTCTTTTTTTTTTTTACCTAATCTATCATGTTCTTCATCTTTTGAGAAGGGAAAGGTTCTATTCTCTGATTTTGCTTCAGTGTCTTAGTATGTGTACACATGCAGAAAATAAAAAGACAGATTCATATTTTTATTTAAGGTTTCCTCTGCCTACTCTAAGATCCAAATAACTGTTTGAAAAAAAAATAAGTATCATTTCCCCCTAGTTTTGAAAGTAAAAATATTAGATTAGCAAAGAAACTGGGTTTGAAGTTGGGCAGCCTTAACATTTAGACTTTTTTTTTAAGGAAAAGTACTTGAATATGAAATCATTGGTTCTTTGTAGATGGAATTTTTCATCTTACTTTTCTTTGAATGGAGCACAATTGGTTCACTAATTTTAGTTTCTTTCTGAAATGCACTCTATGAACACATGCCACAAATTTCACCATATTCAGCACTGCACGATGAAGACGATATTCGCTTGTAATAGTGTTCTGCTTCTATTGACAACCACAAGCTTCTTCTCACCCTTTCCCCCTCCAAATTAAAGGTATAAGAAATACTGTGAATATAATTCATTACTTACTTCCCCAGAGGATCTAAATAGAAAGTATTATCTCCTTCAAATCTTTTGTGCTATCACTACTGAAAAATTTCAGGGAGAACTGAACTAGTGTTCTTACTGTTGACCTCAAAGCTATGGTACTACAATTTTTGTGCTGGGGAAAACAAAAACAAATAAAAGACCTGGAAAGGAAGGATACACATTTAAGGTTTCTTAAAAAAAATAAAAGCTTGCACTATGTTCTGACTGACAAGTATTCAACATATTGTATCATCTGAGGCACAGCTAGCTTAAAATAGAATAAATGAGGCAGTTTTCATATTTGTCATTACATTCCATAGACATGACATTAGCATGTTTGCAAAGAAGGAAAGCTAGAATAAAAATAAGCTATTTTTCTATATGCCTAAACATATTAGCACTTATAGTAAATTGTATTAAAAGTAACAATGGGTTTAATCTGGAAGTGAACATTATTGATATTCTTTGGTATGTTTATGTTAATTAACTGGGCATTAATTCTGCAAACTCAAGGAGACCAGCCCTGGGTGTTCTTTGGAGGGAATGATCCTGAAGCTGAAACTCCAGTACTTTGGCCACCTCATGCGAAGAGTTGACTCATTGGAAAAGACTCTGATGCTGGGAGGGATTGGGGGCAGGAGGAGAAGGGGACGACAGAGGATGAGATGGCTGGATGGCATCACTGACTCGATGGATGTGACTCTGAGTGAACTCCGGGAGTTGGTAATGGATAGGGAGGCCTGGCGTGCTGCGATTCATGGGGTCACAAAGAGTCGGACACGACTGAGGGACTGAATTGAACTGAACTGAAGCTAAGAAAGAGAAAACTTAGCTCTGTTTCTTCCTATCAGGATTGATTGTTATATTTATTCATTTATTTGGCTGTATCAGGTCTTAATTGTGGTGTGTGGGCTCTAGAGCATATGGGATCAGTAGTTAGGGCATGTGGGATCTTAGTTCCCCAACTAGGGATCAAACCTATGGCCCGTGCATTGGAATGCAGATTCTTAACCACTGGGCCACCAGGGAAGTCCCACTGAGAAATAATTTTTAATGCCTCGTTATGAAGTGGTTCTTACAAATACATGCAAAACCCTGATAACATAAAATAATATTGGTATGTGCAATGTATAATAGGGTCTCAATTCTCCCTGGGGAAGCAAGACAACCGAGTCCTGGCTTAGCATGTTTCAGAGTTGAACTGGAGAGGACGCCAAACTAGAGTGGAAGCAGTGAAGATATGCGCTGTGAAGACGTCAGATGAGGAGGCAGCAACTGACTTGTCGCTAAGAGGGTGGGAGAGAGAAACTCTTGACACAAGCAACTTGTTGAACAGTCTTTCTGTTTACTGAGAGGCCACGATCTGAGAGAGTCAGGTTCAGTTCAGTCGCTCAGTTGTGTCCGACTCTTTGCGACCCCATGAATCACAGCATGCCAGGCCTCCCTGTCCATCACCAACTCCCGGAGTTCACTCAGACTCACATCCATCGAGTCAGTGATGCCATCCAGCCATCTCATCTTTTGTCATCCCCTTCTCCTCCTGCCCCTAATCCCTCCCATCATCAGGGTCTTTTCCAATGAGCCAACTCTTTTCATGAGGTGGCCAAAGTATTGGAGTTTCACCTTTAGCATCAGTCCCTCCAATGAACACCCAGGTCTGCTCTCCTTCAGGATGGACTGGTTGGATCTCCTTGCAGTTCAAGGGACTCTCAAGAGTCTTTTCCAACACCACAGTTTAAAACCATCAATTCTTCAGCGCTCAGCTTTCTTCACAGTCCAACTCTCATATCCATACATGACCACTGGAAAAACCATAGCCTTGACTAGACAGACCTTTGTTGGCAAAGTAATATCTCTGCTTTTCAATATGCTATCTAGGTTGGTCATAACTTTCCTTCCAAGGAGTAAGCGTCTTTTAATTTCATGGCTGCAGTCACCATCTGCAGTGATTTTGGAGCCCCCCAAAATAAAGTCTGACACTGTTTCCATTGTTTCCCCATCTATTTCCCATGAAGTGATGTGACTGGATGCCATGATCTTCATGTTCTAAATGCTGAGCTTTAAGCCAACTTTTTCACTCTCATCTTTCACTTTCATCAAGAGGCTTTTTAGCTCCTCTTCACTTTCTGCCATAAGGGTGGTGTCATCTGCATATCTGAGGTTATTGATATTTCTCCCGACAAACTTGATTCCAGCTTGTGCTTCTTCCAGTCCAGTGTTTCTCATGATGTACTCTGCATAGAAGTTAAATAAGCAGGGTGATATACAGCCTTGACGTACTCCTTTTCCTATGTGGAACCAGTCTGTTGTTCCATGTCCAGTTCTAACTGTTGCTTCCTGACCTGCATATAGGTTCTCAAGAGGCAGGTCAGGTGGTCTGGTATTCCCATCTCTTCAGAATTTTCCACAGTTTCTTGTGATCCACACAGTGAAAGGCTTTGGTATAGTCAATAAAGCAGAAATAGATGTTTTCCTGGAGCTCTCTTGCTTTTTCAATGATCCTGCAGATGTTGGCAATGTGATCTCTGGTTCTTCTGCCTTTTCTAAAACCAGCTTGAACATCTGGAAGTTCACGGTTCATGTACTGTTGAAGCCTGGCTTGGAGAATTTTGAACATTATTTTACTAGCGTGTGAGATGAGTGCCATTGTGTGGTAGTTTGAGCATTCTTTGGCATTGCCTTTCTTTGGGATTGGAATGAAAACTGACCTTTTCCAGTCCTGTGGCCACTGCTGAGTTTTCCAAATTTGCTGGCATATTGAGTGTAGCACTTTCACAGCATCATCTTTCAGGATCTGAAATGGCTCCACTGGAATTCCATCACCTCCACTAGCTTTGTTCGTAGTGATGCTTTCTAAGGCCCACTTGACTTCACATTCCAGGATGTCTGGCTCTAGGTGAGTGATCACAGCACTGTGATTATCTGGGTTGTGAAGTTCTTTTTTGTACCAGTTCTTCTGTGTATTCTTGCCACCTCTTCTTAATATCTTCTGCTTCTGCTAGGTCCATACCATTTCTGTCCTTTTGCATGAAATGTTCGCTTGATATCTCTAATTTTCTTGAAGAGATCTCTAGTCTTTCCCATTCTGTTGTTTTCCTCAATTTCTTTGCATTGATCACTGAAGAAGGCTTATCTCTCCTTGCTATTCTTTGGAACTCTGCATTCAGATGCTTATCTTTCCTTTTCTCCTTTGCTTTTCGCTTCTCTTCTTTTCACAGCTATTTGAAAGGCGTCCTCAGACAGCCATTTCGCTTTTGATCTGAGAGAGCAGATGACAAGATAATTTAGTTTTGTTGCATTTAATTGCCTGGGGCACATCTGAGAGGAGATTCCACTAGCAGATGGATCCACAGGGCTGGAGCTCCTAAAGAAAGGTGGTACTGGAGCTAGAAGTCTTTAGCATGGGAATGCTTGCTGAAGCCTTCTAGTAGGAAGGCTCCCTTAGAGTGACTGTGTAGAGAGAGAAGACTTGACGAGCAGAACGGCCAATGGATTTGTTAGACTGAAGCATAGCCTGGGCAAAAGAGAGGAAGGATTGGAATCATGAGGTCCCTGAACGTCAGGCTAAATAAATTGGATTTGATTTCCTGGATTCTGTAGAATGATAGTACAGTGTCTTTGTTAAAACTTGGTTTCAGAGAATTCATTTGGAGTAAAAAAATTAGGTGAAAGCCAGATGACCCAGGCTAGAAGCAACTGTCAGTGAAATATCGCAAAGATCCATGTGGAGAGGATTCATATCATAAGACTTTGGAGAAGGTGTGGGGTCAGAGACATTCCAGTGGCAGAGTCTACAGAACTGGGCATCTGATAGGGTTTGGGGAAAAGACTTATGTGCCCAAGAAGACATTAAGCACCATTTAGAAAACAGAATGCTGAGTTTGAAAAGAAGACTATAGGACGTATATCAAGTAAAGTTGCAAATTTAAACAGGTTGCATTGAAGGGGAGGGGAGTTCAGCCCACAGGCCTGGACACTTGACTCTAGCTCTGACCAGAGCCAGGGAGGCTGTCCAGGATGGACATGAAACATTGAGAGTCATCTGAAGGGAGATGATAGCTGACTCCATGAGAATATTTCCTGCTAGAGAAATTACCGTCCACACTCAGACCCAGGAATAATAGAAGATGCATTTAAAAGAGATGCCCTAGAAGCTCTTTGTGTTTCTATTGTCATCGGATACCCCTGGTCTATCCACAAAGTACCAAGAGGCTAAGTACCTTTTTTGGATTTGTTGGTAATAATGTTAAACCAAACACCAATCCTGAACTTTTGTATACTGTCCTTTGCTCATGAGTTTAAAATGATTATTGAAAGTCATATTTTCTTTAATTTTTTAGGTTAAAAAAAATTAAACTCAGATTTGGCAGTTCAAACAAATTTTCCAATCACACAGGCTGAGGACAGACTCATTTGAAAAGCTAGAGCAGTCTCCAAGTAAGGCCAGTAAAAGGCTACCAGTTTCCCACCATGACTTCAGAAACACATGTACAATGTCTAATGTGTTATTAGCTACTCAAAATGTACTCCGGTTCCTGCTGTTTCACAGAAGAAGTATGGCAGCCTGCATTGTTTTGCAAAACACCTTTCAAAACTGACTCTCAGTTTTGCCTTACCTGCTGACATTTAAAAATAACTGAGCTGTTTACTTTGTTTTCATTTCTTGGAGCAAACAAAAGTAAAAAAGATAGTGTTAGCATTTGGGTCCTGGAGCCACAGTTGGAGATGCATTTTTTCCCCCTCTCTTTCCTTCTTGCTGTATTTTTTTTTTTTTTTTAATGAAAGGTTGTTATTTTTGTTGATTGGCCAATTAGACGAGCTGGTGGCTGCTACCTACTTCTAAGATTTGATTCTATTATAAAGCCTCAGAGGCTAATGCTGCTTCAGTCTTGCCCTAAAAAGACATAAAAGGATACACTTGCCGTTAAGTCTCCCGGCAGATGAAGGAGCATAAACCATTGATCACAATGCGAAATGCTGAAAACTGAAAAGGAATCCAATTTATTTTAAATAAAACTACTCTGTTCTCCAGTGACAGATTCCAGAATCAGACAACAGAAAGGAACTGACAGCAGATGTTTTAGAGCCAAGACACAGAGAGACTGAGTAATAGTATAGAAAAGAGATTGCTTTGAACTTCACCCCTGCTTTAAATACTTCAAATCAATAGGGTCACAGAGCTCTTTAATAGAGTGATGAGGTCTCGCCCTAGCAGATCTGCACAGTGACAAGTTGATGTGCGTTCTAGCAGCAGGGTCATAAAAATGGCAGGCTTCTCCCTGAAAGGGGGCTTTGTGTGAGCAGGGTCCATTGGACTGACTCCCCCGGATGGCCACTCTTGAGAGCCAGGCCCTAATAGTCTCCATCTAAATGGGACTGACCTCATGAATTACCTCAGGAAACTTAATCTATAAACTGGCTTCTTCTTATGCAGACTGATGAATTCTTGTTTATTCCTAAATGGCTGTCACAAGACCTATTCATCAAACTCTTAAGGGCGGGGGGTCGGGGTGGGGAAGGAGACTTGCAGAATCCAGCCTCAAGTGCGGCACCGTTAAATAATCATTAGGCTTCACGGCTGGTCTTGAGACCCACTCCAAATCCACAAAGCGGGTTTCTTTTTTATTTTTTAAACTATTCATCAGAAGTGCATTGAGATGAGATTCTGACCTGATTTAAAAAAAAAAAAAAAAAAAAGAGTGCTTTTTGTCACTATCAGTTTCATGGCTGTGTTCTTTCTCTTTCGAGAGTTTTTTTATTTTTTTCAACAAAAGTAAAAGAAAATAAAGGCAGATGGCCAACTCTTTTCAATATCCGTTTGCTTTATTTGAGCAGTTTAATGTAGTGAAACAGAGAGAAATGTTGCTGCTTGCTAAATGGTAAACAACACCATTACCCAGAATTCTGCTGTAGATTGGTACAAAAGAGGGTGCTGGTGATTAATTAAACTGTTGTTGTAATTGTAATGCATGATACATAATAGATAGTGTGCCGTGTATTTTAAAAGCAGCAAATTAGCAAATAATAACTTTCCTACATAGCACATCTCCATTGCTTGCTGCTAATGCATAAATAGTCAAAAAAAAAAGGCTATTATGCAACTACCTAATAAAGTGAATGTTTCTGGTGTTCACCAATCTGTAAACATGTGCTAGTGAAGCTACCCACCATGGCTGCTGTAGGTCAGGTGCCCCTGGAGGCAAGAGGAGGAAATTTCTCCCCAGTGGACTTTCCATTGTCTCCCGAGTTATATATAATCCTCCCTATTCTCTTAATAGTCATACGTGCAGAGGTCTACTTTACATGTATTATACTTTTGTGGAATACCAGCCTGGGTTACAGAAATGGCTATGCAAATACTTTTTATAGAGGAAACGTAAAATGATCAAGAGTCGTTTTCTGATGCCGTGTTCATGTCTTGCCTGCTTTTTCACGTGACAGTTTAAACAAAATGATGAACTGTAAAGGTGGTCATGTATCCTCCCCAATTCTTTTTACCTGCTGTTCTCTACCATTTGATAGGCAAACAAAAAGACTCAAAAGAAGGCAACGGAGGCAGAGTGCACGCCGGTCTCTCATTTGAGATGACTGAGGTGAAAATGCACAGATGGAAAGAGAGGGCTCAGGTGATGGCCATGAACAGGAGACACTTTCATCACGATATCTTTTTTCCTTTCCCTTATCTTATTTACACTGAGTAATAAACCTTGGATATTTTTACTTAAATAGCTTTATTGAGGTATAATTTACATACTATAAAATTCATCCAGCACAACAATTTTAACAGCACAACTCAGTGATCTTTAATAAATTTACAGAGTTGTGCAGCAATCATCTCAGTTCAATTTTAGAGCATTTCTGTCACTTTCAAAAGATTCATTGTCCCCTGTTCCCACCCCAGGAGTTAGGCAACCAGCAATCTTTTTCATATCTTTATAGACATAAAGATTTGCCTTTTCTGGAACTTTCACATAACTAAAATTATACAGAAGTCTATCTTTTATGTCTGGTGTCTTTGGCTTTGCACAATATCTTTGACCTTTACCCTTGTAGCTTATATAAGTGTTTTCATACCTCTTATGGCTGTATAGTATTCCATCAAATAGATACACTGCATTATGCTTATCTGTTTGCCAACTGGTGAACCTTTGGATGTATTCTCATTTCTCTTGGGGAGATTACTCAAAGTGGAATTGTGGAGTCATATGGTAGATTGATTCAACCTGAACTTTTAAAATTATCTCTCTCCATTTGCAAAATGAGACTGAATTCTGGGACAAGAGCAGTTAGCACTTTGTACCCGGGTGGGACTGGGAGACGCTTGGTCGGCTTCCACTGTTTCCATCCACGTGACCCTAGGCAAAGTCAGACTGCTCACCCTCCCTGAAAGACAGCTTCCCTTCCTTGAGTTCCCAAAGACAGTAGCACACAGTCCTCTCAGACTCGGTCAGCACGGCTGTTCGGTTGACTTGATTAGCAGCTCACAGAGACGGATAAGATTTTGGCACACTGTTACCAGCATGCAGACCAGAGGCAGCACCCCGACGTCTGGAGTTGGGGGGTGGGGGTTGAAGTAGGAGTTGATGAGTTTCGCCTTCTTGGTTGAGTGCTAGTCCATGAGAAGAGAGTGAGTGAACCACGGGAGGATTCTGCTCCTTTTATCTGTTATTATTTGAGTGGGCTTTCCCCCTTCAGTCACATAAATGTACTCTAGGCGATAAGGCGTCTGGGGCTCACATATTCCACTTTGCTCAGCCATTTACTAGCGGTGATGGAGAAGGTCTCTACCTATTGTGCTGCTAGCGATTCTTAGCGAATACGCGGCCACCTCTGTGCTCTCTCCTACAAGCCTTTGGCTTGGAGTCCTGATAAACCACGCTCTGTCTCACTTGCCCTCTCTGAAAATAAAAACAAATGATGACTTCTCTAAGTATAGTCTAGTAAAACTCTGATCAATGCTATAAAGCAAAATGTAGTTGATTGCTGCCTGGCACTTAAGCAATGCATTTCGACACTCACCATTCTCCTTTAACAGTCCAGGTAGCGTTTAGTCAATAAGGACTCTAAGCATGTGTGTGTGTTTGTGTGTGTATTTTTCCTTTTTCGCCAGACGTAAGAGTCTGCCTTCTGCCCCACAGGGAGATTCAGCGGAGCTCAAAGAATTTGCCAAGTGAAACAAGGACATCCTGGGAGCCGAAATCGGCGTAAATCCCACAGCGTGAGCTGCCCAAACTTCTGTGGGATTCAGAAGTTTCATGGAGCATAGACAACTTCCTGGTGGGAGATGAGAACATTATGTACAAATAACTGTCTGCGCAGGGTGTGTGCCACACAGGTTCTGCTCGTTTCTTTCTTCTCTGAGACAGCATGATTTTTTAAATTGCATCAGGGCAGGCTTCTGTTTTAACTTACCTATTATTGTGCATGCTGGGGAGCTGGGATGTGGCAGATAGTGTCCCGTGGGGAACACACGCATATAGAATGGTGCAATCTGACAAGGGCAGGGGTACTTGAGTCACAGCGATGCCAGGTTTGCAACACATTCTTTTCAGGTGTCTTCCTACTGCAGCCTCGGCAATATAGCCAAGGACTGGAATGTACTTGGGAAGAAAGTTGTGCCAAAAAGCTTAATTAGTTTTATTCTTTTGGTTGCCAGGATCTGGGACTCACATATGCTACTCTAAGTAAAAGGAAACTTATTTTAAGGATAAGTGTGATGAAGAATTAGAAGCAAAGGACCACCCAGAGCCCAGGAGAAAAATAAATGAAAAGTGAAAATGAAGTCACTTCAGTGGTGTGACTCTTTGCTACCCCATGGACTGTAGCCTGCCAGGCTCCACCATCCGTGGGATTTTCCAGGCAAGAATACTGCAGTGTGTTGCCATTTTTTTCTCCAGGGGATCTTCCTGACTCAGGGAAATTAAGAACTTGTTATTTGCAGCAAGTCTCGTCAGTGTCCCTGCATGCCTCACCCAATCTCTACCCATTGCTGATTGGCCAGTTTCTCCATTTTCTGCAGGACCTCATAGGAAAGAGTGTGTCTGATTGGCCCTGTGGAAACCATCACCCCTGCGGAGGAGAGTGCTTCGCTCCAGGTTACTGTGTAGACTACTTGCCAAACTATGGCTGATGTTGGCACCACTTTTCATCTTGTATGTTCACTGGAATTTCTGCACAAAGGCTGGATGAGCACTACCTCCTTGAGTTTGGAAATAAAGCTGTTCTTTAGAGAGAGGCAAGTTAAACAGGGTGAAAAGTGGATTAATAGCTCAGTGTAGAAGTTAAATAAAAGAGGAATGGACCCTGTTCTTGCATCAAATGTGTAAACAAACAAAGACTGATGTATAGAAAAGGATTTTGATTTGAACCTGTGGCAATTATTTACAAACTAATTCAACACTCATTAACTGAGTTCTTTGTTGTGCAAAACATATAGGTCCTGACTATTAAGAAAGGAATAGGGGTGCATGAGCAGAGTACCTAGTAGCAGAAGGAAGTGTTTGTTCATCTACGAATGAGAGGCCCACGGGTAAGAGAATTTGAGACCTGCCCTAAACCAAACAGTTGCAACAACAGACGACATAAACGCGTTTCCGTGGCTTCAAAGTCTATGCTATCAGACTGTTTCCAGGGATGCATATGGCTGGTTTTATCCACGTAGGAGCTTAAATATGATTGGAAAAATAAAGATAACTCTCAGAAAAGAAGATCGGTTTTCCTCCTGAGAATGCATGTGTCAGAAATGTTTTTGTTAACAGTAATGTGAATTGTTACTACATAATTTTGTGTGTGTGTCTATATACATTTCACTTAATAAGAATTTGCTGTTGTTCAGTTGCTCAGTCATGTCCGACTATCTGCAACCCCGTGGACTGCAGCACGCCAGGCTTCCCTGTCCTTTACTATCTCCTGGAGTTTGCTCAGACTTACCTCCAACTCGGTGATGGTGCCATCCGAACATCTCCTCCTATGTTGTCCCCTTCTCCTCCTGCCCTCAGTCTTTCCTAGCATCAGAGTCCTTTTCAGTGAGCTGGCTCTTTACATCAGGTGACCAAAGTATTGGAGCTTCAGCTTCAGCATCGGTCCTTCCAATGAATATTCAGGGTTGATTTCCTTTAGGATTGACTGGTTTGATCTCCTTGCAATCCAAGGGACTCTCAAAAGTCTTCTCCAGCACCACAGTTGAAAAGCATCATTTTTTCAGTGCTCAGCCTTCTTTATGGTCCAACTCTCACATCCGTAATTGACTACTGAAAAAACCCTAGCTTTGACTATACGGACATTTGTCAGCAAAGTGATGTCTCTGTTTTTTTATTACGGTATCTAGGTTTGCCATAGCTTATCATCCAAGGAGCAAGCATCTTAACTTCATGGCTGCAGTCACCGTCCACAGTAATTTTGAAGACCAAGAAAATAAAGTGTATTACTCTTTCCGTTCTTTCCCCTTCTATGTACCTCACAGTTGCACTCATCTCACACACTAGTGAAATAATGCTCAAAATTCTCCAAGCTACGCTTCAACAGTACATGAACTGAAACTTCCAGATGTTCAGGCTGGATTTAGAAAAGGAGGAGGAACCAGAGATCAAACTGCCAACATCCATTGGATCATAGAAAAAGCAAGAGAATTCCAACAGAACACCTACTTGTGCTTCATTGACTATGCTAAGGCCCTTGACTGGGTGGATCACAACAAACTGGGGTAAATTCTTAAAGAGGTGGGAATAGCAGACCACCTGACCTGCCTCCTGAGAAACCTGTATGTAGGTCAAGAAGCAACAGTTAGAACTGGACATGGAACAATGAACTGGTTCCAGACTGGGAAAGGAGTACGCTAAGGCTGAATATTGTCACCTTGCTTATTTAACTTATATGCAGAGTACATCATGCAAAATGCCAGGCTGGATGTCTCACAAGCTGGAATCAAGATTGCAGGGAGAAATATCAGTAACCACAGATATGCAGATGACACCACCCTCATGACAGAAAGTGAAGAAGAACTAAAGAGCCTCTTGATGAAAGTGAAAGAGAAGAGTGAAAAAGCTGGTTTAAAACTCAGCATTAAAAAAACTGAGATCATGGCATCTGGTCTCATCATTTCATGGCAAATAGATGGGGAAACAATGGAAACAGTGAGAGACTTGAGTTTCTTATTTGTATGAACAACTGAAATGAACTGATGTGCCATGAGCTGATGGTACCAGATGCCATGATCTTACTTTTTTGAATGTTGAGTTTTAAGCTAGCTTTTTCACTCTCCTCCTTCAACTTCATCAAGAGACTCTTTAGTTTCTCTTCACTTTCTGACATTAGACTGGTGTCATCTGCATATCTGAGGTTACTGATATTTCTGCTGACAATCTTGATTCCAGCTTGTGAGACATCCAGCCTGGCATTTTGCATAATGTACTCTGCATATAAGTTAAATAAGCAGGGTGACAATATGCAGACTTGATGTACACCTTTCCCAACTTTGAACCAGTCTATTCCATGTCCAGTTCTAACTGTTGCTTCTTGACCTGCATACAGATTTCTCAGGAGGCAGGTAAGGTGGTCTGGTATTCTCATCTCTTTAGGAATTTTCCAGTTTGCTGTGATCCAGAGTCAAAGGTTTTAGGGTAGTCAATGAAGCAGAAGTAGATGTTCTTTTGAAATTCTCTTGCTTTTTCAATGATCCAGTGGATGTTGGCAATTTGACCTCTAGTTCTTCTTTCTTTTCTAAATCCAGCTTGTACATCTGGAAGTTCTCAGTTCACATACTGTTGAAGCCTAGCTTGAAGTATTTGAAGCATCGCCTTGCTAGCATATGAAATGAGCTCACCTGTGCGGTAGTTTGAACATTCTTTGGGCTTCCCTGATAGCTCAATTTGTAAAGAATCTGCCTGCAATGCAGGACACCCTGGTTTGTTTCCTGGGATGGGAAGATCTCCTGGAGAAGGGAAAGGCTACCTACTCCAGTTTTCTGGCCTGGAGCATTCCATGGACTCTATAGCCCACAGGATCGCAAAGAGTCGAACGCAAGTGAGCGACTTTCACTTTGAACATTCTTTTACATTGTCCTTTCTGGGGATTGCAATGAAAACTGAACTTTTCCAGTCCTGTGACCACTGATGAGATTTCTGAATTTGCTGACACGTTGACTGCATCACTTTAACAGCATTACTTTCTAGGATTTTAAATAGCTCAGCTGGAATTCTTTCACCTCCACTTTGCTTGTATTAATGCTTCCTAAGGCCCATTTAATGTTACACTCCAGGATGTCTGGCTCTAGATGAGGGAGCACACCACTGTGGTTATCCTCTCTGGGTCAAGACCTTATTTGAACAGTTCTTCTGTGGATTGTTGCCACTTCTTAAAGTGCTTCTATTAGGTCCTTACTCTTTCTGTCCTTTATTGTACCCTCTTTGCATGAAATGTTCACTTGGTATCTCTAATTTTCTTGAAGAGATCTCTACTCTTTCCCATTCTATTTTCACCCTCTATTTCTTTGCATTGTTCACTTCAGAATGGTTTCTTATCTCTCCTTGCCATTCTTTGGAACTCTGTATTCAGATGGGTATGTCTTTCCCTTTCTCTTTTGCCTTTTGCTTCTCCTCTTTTCTCAGCTATTTGTAAGGTCTCCTCAGACAACCATTTTGCCTTGTTACCTTTCTTCCTCTTCAGGGTGGTATTGGACATTGTCTCCTGTACAGTGTTATGAACCCCCATCAATAGTTCTTCAGGCACTCTGTCTATCAGATCTAATCTCGTCAATCTGTTCGTCACTTCCACTGTATAATCATAAGGGATTTGATTTAGGTCATACATAAATAGTCTAGTGGTTTTCCCTACTTTCTTCAATTTAAGCTTGAATTTTGCAATAAGGAGTTCATGATCCAAGCCACAGTCAGCTCCCAGTCTTGTTTTTGCTGACTATATAGAGTTTCAAATAATATAATAAACCTGAATTCAGTACTGACCATCTAGTGATGTCCATGTGTAGAGTCGTCTCTCGTGTTGTTGGAAGAGGGTGTTTCTATGATCAGTGTGTTCTCTTGGCAAAACTCTATTATCCTTTACCCTGCTTCATTCTGTACTCCAAGGCCAAACCTGCCTGTTACTCTAGTATCTCTTGACTTCCTACTTTTTCATCCTAGCTCCCTATGATGAAAAGGACTTCTTTTGTTGGTGTTACTTGTAGAAGGTCTTGTAAGTTTTCATAGAACCGTTCAACTTCAGCTGCTTTGGCATTAATGGTTGGGGCATAGACTTGGATTGCTGTGATGTTGAATGCTTTAGAAGCATATGATGCCTCAATCTTCAGTATAGAATGTATAGACCATTTGTTTATACTTACTAGGTATATTTTTTATTGATGAATTCACTTTATTGGTACCACTGTAGATGGGCTGGATTGACCCAGGTGTCCTCAGCTCTTGGGTGGCTTCCATCTAAGCTGCATTGCTTCTAAGTCCACAAAGCTTGTAGGACTTACATGTTTATTTATTTGAGTCACTTCATTTAACAGTGATTGCTGATGTTTTTCATACCATTTGGACAAGAACAAAATTCTAATGCCATTCTTTGTTAACATGAAACAATTTTTAAATGGCAAAATAACACATTCCACATTAAAATGACTTTTTAGGTTTTTGTTTCATCTTAAGTTCAAAAGTGAAAGCTAAGTTTAATTTTTCTGAGCTAGTTCAAAGTACTGGTATTTAGATTTGGGTAACTTGTCGCAAATAAACCAAAATCACTCTCAATATTTAAAAAAATATTATAAAAATTCTATAAACAATGGATATGAACTCTCAGCAGTATGAACAGCTTCTCTGTATCCCCTGATGAGTTTCACAACCTGAGTGCCAGAAGGAACTTCTGACTTCCCACATCTCTGAGCTCTGAAGTCTGTTTGCTCTCCGCATCCTAGCAGCAGGGCTCATCTTGGTTTCGTTCTGTTTGAGAGTCCTCTGTTCATGGGAGATGTGATGACCTGGCTTTCCTCTTTACCAAGTAAATATCTCACTAAAGATTTAGAGCTGCTCTTTCCATGCTGCTGGTTGGTCTGTTGTAGGATGCTCTTCTTTCACAAGGGAAAGGCGTAATCTGATCTGATCACCTTTTCTCCTCCATTTGGTGCTGATTGAGGTGCCTCTGTCTGGGAGAATGGTAGAAAGAATTCGGTGCTTTCTTCACATGTGTGCATAATCAGTGAACTAATAATTATAAAGTTGCACAGAAAGAAATAAAATTTGTTTTCTTACCTAGAAGACACTGTCTTATATGCGAGGGGCATGTTTCAAACAAATTTTTGCAAAACTCAGCATGATAGTCTTCTTTTCTAGTTATAATCAGAGTGTGAAATTCTCCCAAATTTATGCTTAACATCTTACTGAAAACTGGTAACCCACATGCTTCTTTATTTATTTATATATTTTTTATTTTTGGAATAGGTTGATCTCAAGTTCCATTCTCTCTCCAAGAACTTAGTGTTCCAAACAAGGCTAATTATATTAATTTATTTTATAGCATTTTGTTGGGTTGATATTAACGTTACTTTGATTTATTTTTTAAGAATTTTGACATTATAGGGTGTTAAAAATCTGTAAAACAGATTCAATTTGAATTACTTGATCTCCAAAACTCTGAAAGGTAGAATGAAAACCAAAATGAGCAAAGAATAAAAATAGCCCAGTTTCTTTAGATACCAGATTTTTCCGCTTAACTATTAGCTGATGATAATTTCTTGTATTCATCTTATTAATGTAACGTCTCCATCCTTAACAATTGCATTAATAAAAATTCTTCACTAATGAAAAATTTTATAAGCATGGTTTCTATATTGTCTTTTACAGAACATTGCTATTCAATACCATCATTTTGATCACATTTATAACAAAATTATCATTTGAAAGAATTAGGATGAAACTTTCTGAGTTTAAATCCATTGGAGAGTGAGTGTTGAAGCTGAGATGAAAATTCAGATCTCTCTTCTGAGTTTAATTCTCTTCTTTCCTAAAAGTCCATATTATTGAAAAATAACATAGAGGCAGGAAGTATTTTAACAGTTCCTGGCTCAGTCTCAGCCAAGAACCCAGTGCATGAGGGAAGTTATATATTCCAAATGGTCTAAGGACTTATCAAGGGAGTAACAGCTTCTGTTCTCATTTCACGTGTGCACACTTTTCATTTTTGGTCAGAGTTGTAATCCCAGCATGATTTCCCCTGGACACTCAGGTTCATCTCTCTTTGCTCCCAAATGGTCAGTGTTCAAACACCAAGTAATAAGAATACGCTAAATATAGTTAGGAAAGATTTTCTGTGAAGAAATTTAAAAACCTTGTGCCGTAGAAATCCTTGTCCAAAGCATTGGCTTAAATGACAAGGTTGATCATTCTTTTATTGATTTCTGCTCCCTTAGAAAAAATCTATCTCGTGGGACATTAATTTTCCCCACTCACAGTAATTCAGGCATAAGTAAAGTTTTTTAGAAGGAAGCTGGTTAAGAGGACCACCCCCTTAAAGTTCTGCCCAGCTTTCATGATGGAGTCTATTTGGTTCCAGGGGATACAAGTGTAGACTGACAGAGCCTAGTAGGGACACACTCACCTCTTACCAACACAGCCCCATAAGGCTGTTATCCCCTGTATCTGAGCAGAAGTAAGGTTAATTAAAATGAGCAAAAATAGGGGCTTCCACATGATGAAATTTGACCTGTTGAACAATGAAAAATAATCATAGTACAGCAGGGCAAAAACTTTGAAATATTAGCTAGTGCATATTTTCATTGCTTACCAGGTCACCTTGGCTTCTGAGATTCAGAATCTTAAGTCTAATGCAAATAAAAAGGATTTGTGTATTTAAGCATTATTTTGGGTGACTAGCTGATGGGGAAAAGCAAGGCACAGTTCCCCCAGCCCCACAATCTCAAGACTTGAAACCAGTTATCCCAGATTGGGGAAGGAAGAGAATACAAAGGTGGAAGAAAAAGTAAAGAGATAACATGTGTGCTTGAGAAAGATCTCTCACCCTGGTTCCTCCATGTTTTGAAAACAGCATTTAGGAAAACTAGATATTGCAATTGCAAGAGGGAAGACTGAGTGTTGAGTGAAACTGAAAACTTACTTTCATAAAACACAGATAGCCCTGAGAATTTTATAATCTAATATGAAATTGTCATATTTATATATGACATATATGAGCACAAGTCATATATGTGTCATATATAAATATGTATATACATGTCTGATTCATATATAAATATGACTCATTTCTGACTCTTTGCAGCCCTGTGGACTGTAGCCTGCCAGCTTCCTCTGCCCATGGAATTTTCCAGGCAAGAATACTGGGATGGACTGCTCACATCTCTTGCATCTCCTGCATTGGCAGGAGAATTCTTTACCACTAGTGCCACTTGAGTAGCCCCATATATATATATTTATATACTACAAAAATAAAGAACCGTTGGTTGAAAATAGTTCTGGAATTTGTTGAGCTGACTATCTGGACCAATACTCAGTAGATTAGGATGGAGAATGCAGTATTTGAAAAGAATGCCTTTAATTGTATTAATCGCATATGACTCTCTTTTCCTTCCTGGACCAGTGATTAATTATGCTACCACAGACTAGTTGCTAGATATTTGTTGTTTTTTTTTCCTATTTATTCTTTAGGGCTTCCCTGGTGGCTCAGATGGTAAAGAATCTGCCTGCCATGCAGGAGATTCAGGTTTGATCCCTGGATCAGGAAGATCCCCTGGAGGAGTGAATGGTTACACACTAGAATATTCTTGCCCAGAGAATTCCACAGACAAAGGAGCCTGGCAAGCTACAGTCCTTGGGGTAACCTCAAACTAACCAGAAAGTAGGAAATCCTGTCAGTTAGAGTTTTGGGGTATCAGCAGTATTTGGCTAACTTGAAAAGAAAAAAGGGCTTCCCTGATAGCTCAGTTGGTAAAGAATCCAACTGCAATGCGGGAGACTCCAGTACAATTCCTGGGTCAAGGGATAGGCTGCCCACTCCAGTATTCTTGTGCTTCCCTTGTGGCTCAGCTGGTAAAGGATCTGCCTGCAAAGCGGGAGACCTGGCTTCGATCCCTTGGTCAGGAAGATCCCCTGGAGAAGGGAAAGGCTACCCACTCCAGTATTCTGGCCTGGAGAATTCCATGGACTGCATAGTCCATGGGATGGCAAAGAGTCGGACATGACTGAGTGACTTTCACTTCCACTTTTAAAAACAAAAAAAACAATTTATTGCAAGATTGTGGGAAAGTTTCAGTATCAAAAAGAGGCTGAAAACCATAGAAAGGACAGGAGAAAGGACAGGAGCCAGGCAGTTTCAAGGGACTCAGAATCGCCACAGTAGGTATCATGAGAGTCTTCTCCAGGCACTGGGATAGGAATGAATCCCATCCAAGCACATTCACTCCCTGCCATGTTTCATTTTAGGGAGAGAACTCTGGTCATGTGCTTGCCACCTGGATAAAAGGAGGATGGGGGTTCCTTGACTGATACAGATTCTTTACCAGCTGAGCCACCAGGGAAGCCCGAACCACCCAATATATCACCCAATTGTATCACTTAGTGATACAGAGGGAAAGCCCTCACCAGGAAATCAGAGTCCCGAGGGCTCAAAGGAGGAGGAATTGGTTTTACAGTGCCAACTAGAAACACAGGTTCCTTGCCAGTTGTATGCCACTTTGACATTTGTGAATGTCACAGCAGAGGTACCCCTAATATCCATGCAATAGTTCCACTTATTTCCTTCTGGGTTTTCTGACTTACAGTTTCCATTTGCACAAAGATGTCAGAATTGCTCTCAAGTGCCAAATGCCTTTGAGAAGAAAGAACAACTTAACAGACCGTGAGATGCTAAGACTGGGTCTGAGCCAGAGATGCTAAGTGCTGAACATTAATATTTGGCCAGTGACCATGAGGTCTACTATATGCAGTCATATATCTCTTCTTAAAAGAGAGTGTCCTTCCCAATCAACTTGAAAAACAACCCCAATGCACTCATTATTTAATGTGCTTTTGTAAATATCTTCTCCTGAGTGATCATTTTTCTGTTGTAAAAGAAACTGCTACCTCTTCATTCAATCACTGAGATCAACACTAGGAACCTAAGTATTTGGAACTTCTTAGTCTTTACAATGCATAACTAAATTAACCTTACATCTAAAGTAAATTATATATTTTATTTATTAAAATAGGTGACCACCTGCATTCACAGTCAAAGCATGAGTGATGGACATTTTTCACTGCAATCTAAAATTTTCAATTTGTAGCATGACATTCTGACTTTAATGCTGAACATTCTACTGGACTTTCTGTACCAATATACTGTTGTTTTCTCTTTTTTTCAGGTGAACTAAAGAACTGTCAACTGCTTTCTCTATAAATTCATTAATCATTCATTTATTATCCTTATTAGAAATCAACTGTTATAGAAGACTCAAAACTCAGAGACCAATTCATTTTAAAACCAATTATACAGTTTGTATAATGTACCAATTAGCCTAACTGATTTTTGTCTCTTGGAAACTATCTGTAATTTACAAATATGTCACATTAAGTTAAGAGAAATGATATCAATAATTCAGTAATCTGCATTTTTATACATATGATTTCTGTGATAGCATTGGATATAAATATTGAGCATGGGGCTCAGGAATGCTACAACTCATCACTTTCTACTCACCGCACTGAGAAGAATAGCAAGGTTGAGTGGTAGCACCTGCTATGGACTTATTCCTTCATGTAATTTAATCTGGAGGCACAACATCAGAACACAGGTATGACCTACAGACATAGAGACACACACTCAAATGCATGTATAACATAGAGATATCCACAGGCACGCAGAGAGCATAAAAGAGGCCAAAGGAGTCCACTCCTGATTATCGTTAAGTCTAAGACAGTAAAATTCAGAAGCAGTTTTCTGCTTGAGTTTTGTCTATGTACTTGCTTCAGCATGATATCTTCTTTGCACCTAGCCTAGTTCATTCATAGTAGTTGTTCAGCTGTGTTTTACTTTAATAAAAATGTCAATTAAAAATTCCACACTGTTCAACAACATCATTTTATAGCAGCTTCTACTGTGTCTAATATTTGCACTTTAAAAGAAACAGAAAAAGATATTTTGTGTTGGTATTTTCCCTTATTCTAGCCAATGGAGATATTAATGAGAAATTTATAACCTCAAAGCAGGTGCTGGAGAAGAAAAGCAAGAGCTCAAACTCATCTATAAGTTGGGTCATCAGGTCCTGGATGCTGGAGAATAAGTACTGATTCCTGACTCAATGCTCAAGAGTCCTGCAGTGTTCTATGCTGGTCTTTTTCTCCCTCTAAAAGAAATGTGAAGTGAAATGTAAGCGACAGCCAATTTGTAGGAGAAAATAATATCCAAAGTATTCAGTTTATGATTAAAAACACATGTCAGTTCAGTTCAGTTGCTCAGTCGTGTCTGACTCTTTGCAACCCCATGAATCGCAGCACGCCAGGCCTCCCTGTTCATCACCAACTCCTTGCGTTTACCTAAACTCATGTCCATCGAGTCGGTGATGTCATCCAGCCATCTCATCTTCTGTCGTCCCCTTCTCCTCCTGCCCCCAATCCCTCCCAGCATCAGGGTCTTTTCCAATGAGTCAACTCTTCGCATGAGGTGGTCAAAGTATTGGAGTTTCAGCTTCATCATCAGTCCTTCCAATGAACACCCAGGACTGATCTCCTTTAAGATGGGCTGGTTGGACCTCTTTGCAAGTAAAAACAAATTTCATGCTCAGAATCCATGACATTCCTGGTATTTTGCTAAATTATTCTTGTGAAATTCCTGGAATGCTGAATATTTTAACTACTTAAAATATTTTGACCTTTGAAGTCAAAAGCCACCGTGAGACACATGGGCCTTGGCACTAATTATTCCACCTCTTTGACTTGTCTTTAAATTTTCAGGGCTACAAAGTATTTCAAGAAAACATTTTAATAAGTTGTTGGTATTTAGAAAATTGGAATATTAACAAAGTAACCCTGGCACACTATTGCTTTTCCAAAGTAAAAACTTCGATGGTTTCAAAATACGTCATTTCATCAACCTTATAACCCAAACAGAAGCATAACTTCTCTTTAAAACAGTGAAATTGTGAGAGGACAAAGAAAATCTTAGAAGCAAATGTTTATAGTCACATACATGTATTTTTAGAATCATTGTCATGCATCACAAAAGATTAAAATTCTTTACTGAAATTCAGTTGAACATTATTTTTCTACTTAAGTGGGTATTTATAGTCTGAGCTTTAAGGTTTATTTTTTTTTCCAGTTTGATAGTCAGTTACTTCTTATTTTTTTCTTCTAAAATGGATAAGCAATGGAAATGATAGTGATTTATCATCTCCCTTGGATACCACAGATATGGCTGAGTCATTAAATCCTAAAGAGATTAGCTTCATGTTTTAAATGTTCCTTCTAGAACCTAGTTGGAAAAGACCCTGATGCTGGGAAAGACAGAAGGCAGGAGGAGAAGGGGACGGCAGAGGATGAGATGGTAGGATGGCACCACTGACTTGATGAACGTGAGTTTGAGCAAGCTTTTGGAGTTGGTTATGGATAGGGAGGCCTGGCATGCTGCAGTCCATGGGGTTGCAAAGAATCAGACACGGCTGAGCGACTAAACTGAACTGAACTGAGAACCTAGTTTCATGAGATGAAAATTACCTCGTTTTCAATGGGGTTCATTTAGAGGGATAACATAAAAGGAAGTTCAGAGGACTGACATTTTGATTGGGAACATAACCTTTCACAAGCTCTTTAGATTGGCACAATGGAGAACTTCGGGAGGAAATCATGCCTTTTGCAATGCTGTCCTAAGTCGCTTCGGTTGTATCTGACTCTTTGTGACTTTGTTGACTGCAGCCCACCAGGCTCCTCTGTCCATAGGATTCTCTAGGCAAGAATACTGGAGTGGGTTGCCATGCCCTCTAGTATCAAGTAATACTTTCTTAATTCCTAAAGGTGGTTGTCCACCTTAAGAAAGTGGACTCTTAAAAAAGTAAATTTACTCTTAAGGGAGTAATTTACTCTTAAACTTTAAGTAAGTAGAAAGACACTTTCTGATGAATCAAGAAATATGGATTGCCTTATATGATTCTTTGTCCCTCTGAAATATTTCTATAATATGAATATTTAGACTAACCAGAATCTCTCTCTCATTCCAGGAGGAACTTGGCACTATGATTCCCAGAGGGGGGGGTCACAATACCGCGCCCAACGTGTGGAAAGCTGAGAGAGTTGAGGAGGACTGCTGAGAATAGGAGGCAGAGGGTGATGAGAGGGAAGAAAGGAGAATAAGTCCAAGTTCTTGACCTGCAGGAACTGCAGCCCCTGGAAACTGTGAGATGGATCCAAGCTCCCCAATCCTACCAGTGTGTCTAGATGCCTGAGTACTGACTACAATCTACTGAGGCTGGGTTGGGGACCAGATTTGCTTCCTAAGTGTCATGTTTAGAGCAAATTTGGTAAGATGCAACTTTTGAAATATGATTATCTGAATTATCACAAACAGAGTTTCAACGGAACCACAAATCTGTAGACACATCTGTTCATGACTAAGAACAGCCATTTTTAGAGGAATGGAATTAAGCATGGTGACCTCTGAAGTCCTTTTGCTGTTCAAAGGCCCTGTGGTTTTCTGTCAGAGACCTGACAGATGGGACTGCTGAGAGAAAATAGATGGTTCCCAGTATCTTGAGTGGACACATTTCACACATCGTAATCAGAGCAGTGTTTGGTGTTTGTCCTGCAGAACCCATAAAACTAATAAAATTAGTTGTTGCATGTGGAAGGGATTGGAATTCTACAAGTTGTTTGTGTGTGTGTGTGTGTGTGTGTGTGTAAGATAGAAAAAATAAAAAGAACTGAATAATATGATTTAGTTAAATGTTTTTCCTATATTTTGAATGAATATGATTCAGGCTTAAAAACATTAACTCTTTTAAGTGGAAAGAAAGTGAAAGTTTAGTTGCCCAGTCGTGTCCAACTCTCTGCGACCTCATGGACTGTATTTAGCCTACCAGTTTCCTCCATTCATGGGATTTTCTAGGCAAGAATACTGGAAAGTTAAAGTGAAAGTTAACTCGCTCAGTCGTGTCTGACTCTTTGTGACCCCGTGGACTGTAGCCCACCAAGCTCCTCTGTCCATGGGATTCTCCAGGCAAGGATACTGGAGTGGGTTGCTATTTCCTTCTCCAGGGGATCTTCCCGACCCAGGGATTGAACCCAGGTCTCTTACATTGTAGGCAGATGCTTTAACATCTGAGTCACCAGGAAAGCTGGTCAAATTTACTTGATAGCAGTCCTGGTTTTCAAAAGAATGACAGAAATGTTCCTTTTCTTCCTTCCTTCCTGGTTTATGCTTCAGATCTGTCCTTTCTCAGTACCTCAAAAGATGCGGGAAATGTGCACAGGCCTTAAGGTTGTCAGATTTAGCAAATAAAACCATAGACTGTCCAGTCAAACTTGCATTTCATATTTTAAGATGACCCACGTTACATCTGAGATATACTAAAATCTTTTGTTGTTTATCTGAAATTCACATTCAACTCAGTGTTCTGTGTTTCGTCTGTCCACCCTGCCTGCCCTCTGCCTGCGCTGTGTCTCCATGAGTGGCTGATTTGACGCCCAACGTGCTCTGAGCTGCTTATCTACCTTGCTGAGATCTAGGGCTTCTTTCTCTAGACTTCCTCCCCCCGGGGCCCTGCCACCTCACCAGAGACACCATGACCTCAAGCTTCTCTCAGACATAAACCATTTTGCCACTGGTTACAAATCATAAAGCCAAGAACATTTAAGATTCCAGTGGTAAAAACAAAACAACTTGTTGCTCTGGATACCTTGACAAAATTTTCATTGTTTAGAATTTTAGCTATCAGCGAAAGAAAAAGACTGTACCAAGCCCTCCTCACTAAAGCGTGGCTGCTGAAACTCATCTCGGATTTGATGCCCACTCTGTCATCTACAAGCTGTACAAGCAGAAGCAAGCTATTTGAGTCTCAGCATCCTTACTTTCAGGTTGCGGATAATGATAGATGGTAAGAATAGCTACCCTGGCAGGGCTTCCCTGGTGGCTCAGATGGTAAAGCATCTGCCTACAATGCAGGAGACCAGGGTTCAAACCTTGGGTCTGGAAGATCTCTTGAAGAAGGAAATGGCAGCCCACTCCAGTATTCTTGCCTGGGAAATCCCATAGGCAGAGGAACCTGGTAGGCTACAGTCCGCAGGGTCGCAAAGAGTCAGACACGACTGAGTGACTTCCCTGGCAGAAAGATTAAATGAGATAAAACATATAAATTGCTTAGCACAGTCATAGTAGCAGCTATTTCTAGTATTACTTTTATCATTACTACCTCAACAACTACTGATACTGCTTTCACTGTGGTTATGTACAAGGCATCATGGCAGACAATATAAAGCAGTTGTTAAAGGACTTGCAGCCTGTTTTGGAAGCAGCCCAACTCTTCGAGAAATAAAGAACAATATAAGCCAGCGGATTCTAAGTGCCAAATGAAGGTTGCTGATGGATAGACTACAGGAGCTCAGGGGAGCAAGGGACACTGACCGCATCCCTGGAAGCATATGAGGATGGAATAGTTTATGTCCTATCATTTTCCCCTGGGAAGTTTCCTCTTACTGGACACCTCCAAATGCAGATAACTTATTACTTGTTATGGCTCTATCAGCTGCCTTAGTTCTTCTCACTATAACGAACAGAAGTGCTCTCCATAGAATCACCAGTGATTTCCTCCAGGTTAAATTCAAAGACCGTTATTTCTTTCCATATACTTCCAAAAAAATTTTTGTGACCATCTGTTGATCATGTATCATTCTTAACATTCTGTTTTAAAAATATACAATATATATGTATGTACCTGCTTCACTCTCTTCTTTCTACCCTTTGCTTTGGGTGTCAGTTCTGTGCCTTTTCTTTTTAGACTTTTCTATTACTTTTTCCTTTTTAGCTCCTTTATGCAAATGGTTACTGTTGCTTATTCTATAGGAATATTTTGTCCCTTCTAAAATAATCCCTCCCCCAAAGTTACTTAACATAGTGGTTATCTTCACTCATCATAATTACGTACTATTGAAAGAGGTATACCCAGGTAATGTGACACCTTTATGGAAATGCTGGTGAGTCTGTAGACTTATACCCACAATGGATTCATAAAATGAGTCGATAAAATTAACACTGGACTCAACAGAGTAAAGCTGATCGATGTCCACTCAACTAAATTAATATTTCCAATTTAATTGAATCATTTGGCAAGTCTCCTGGGCTGACTCATGTGTTCTCCTCCCAGCTCTACCCCCCAAAATATTACTCGGTTGTCACTTCAGTAAATATTGAGAAATGGTAGGCTTTATGTTTTCTTCTTTTTAGCAGTGGCACTCATTGACCTATTCCTGACACTTCATGAAGCGACAGGCACCCGGGACTGTAACAAGTAGAACACTAGCAGGAGGTAGAAGGTCAAAGGTGGGGCAGCCAGAGAAGGGAAATGGGAGGGAGTTTTCTAATTCATCAATGTAAGACTCTTGTGAGTTTTTAAATATAATATGCTATATGGCCTTAAGGATATTATAGAAAGTAAGCTGTTCAGCCAATGAAGGCAAACATCTTTCTAGAACACCAGTTATGTGTCTGGTTCTTGTGGCTCAAAAATAACTAAAATACAAGGTCTTCAACCAAGGTGTCACATATAGCCTGAAAGGATTCGAATGATGTTGGACTAATACAGTGGTCTACCTGGGCAAGGCACTCGTTGTTTTACAAAACAAACCCGTCAACAGAGCTGGTTGGTTTAGGTAGCTCACTCTTCAGATAATAAAAACAGTTTTAAAACCCAGCATGCAAGAAATGAAGTATGGGTCTCTGCCTGGGGACTAACAAGGACTTGGACATTAATGAACAATAAAGCAAAACCAACTATCAGTCGATTACTTGTCTTTTAGCATTGAGGGTCTACTCAAAGCCAAAGTTAGTAAACCACCTTCCACAGTCGTTTTCATATATAGAGAAGAGTATTCTTTTCTGATAGGAATAAAAACGTCTATAATTCATACAAAGCTCTGTCACTTGCAGAGAATTTCTTTGTCTATATGATGAAGGGGACAGGATCAGCAGTCAGAGTATGTGGGTTTTGGTTCAAACTCTGCTGCTTTCAAGGTCATCGGTTTTCCTCTCCGTAGAAAGGGTGTGCTAATACCACCCAGGTTTATTAAGAGAATTCACTAAATCTGCCTGATACATTTATCCCTTGGAGGTCTAAATTAACACCTCGATTATCCAAATTATATAAAAACAATAGTTATTACAGTAAAGTATACTGAATTTAAAGCAAAAAACAAAATAAAGGTTTCTTCACATTTGTCTGCCACTCAGAAATGTCTATCAAAGTCTAGAAAGAATATAGTTATCAATTAATTACACAGTGAGCATCATGAACATGGCAATCAATAAATATTTGCTAGCATATTTTAAATGACTCTGATGAATATCAAAATAAAAAATTTCATCAAGTAAATGAAGATTTTATGTGCAGAATGTCAAAGCAAAAGATCCTTCTCACCATTATATCTGAATTACACACCCTGTATGGTAGGGCAGATTTGGGACTGATGCACTTCAGAACAGGCTTACCTATTGTTTAAGGCCAACATCTTTTATGATTTGCTGATATCCATAACAGAGGTGTTAAGTAACTTAAATTTCACCCTTACTTACAAAGACATTTTCAGAATTGTAAAAAAAAAAATTATTGATTGACATCCCATTCATTCTTATCATACTATATTACTAGAGAAAGTGTTAGATGCTCAGTCATGTCTGACTCTTTGCAACCCCCTGGACTATATAGCCCATCAGGCTTCTCTGTTCTTGGAATTCTCCAGGCAAGAATACTGGAGTGGGTTGCCATTCCCTTCTCCAGGGGATATTCCTGATCCAGGGATCGAACCTGGGTCTCCTGGATTACAGGCAGGTTCTTTACCGTCCGAGCCACCCTGGAAGCCCTGTATTACTACTGTGTATTAGTCACCATTATTTGCTGTTTACTCACGTTATGGGCAAGATCTGTGCAACTGTTTTCTCCCCTTTCTTAAGGAATGAGCGCGTATGTACTCAGTCGCTGAGCTGTGTTTGACTTTTTGTGGCCCCATATTCTGTAGCCCCAAGCTCCAGTGTTCATGGATTTTTATAGGCAAGAATACTAGAGTGGGTTTCTATATCCTACTCTGGGGATCTTCCAGACCCAGGGATTGAACCTGCATCTCCTGAACTGGCAGATGAATTCTTTACCACTGAGGCACCCTGGAAGCCCTTCTTAAGGAATACACATCATAAATTGCACAGAGCATCTGTAGTAGTGATAAATGCTCCCTTCTAGGAAAACTTTTTGTATTGCATAGTTCTTGTTAGCTACATCTTACAGTGCTAAACATTTAGATGAAAACTTTGACAGATATTAAATTAAAAATTATTCAGATGTTCGGAAATAAGTTTTACAGTTACTTTATTGGTATTCATCTTTGTTATGTCTTTTCGGAATTTCTTGGATAAGAAATGAATTATGGAGGAAAAAAAAAAAAAAGAAAAGAAAAGAAAAAAAAAAAAAAGAAATGAATTATTTTCCAACTGACATACAAATATGTGGTGTGTTGACTGGTTAGCAAACGTGCAAATGGACAGTTGTTCATACTGATGACTGGAAATCACCAGAAGGATCACTATTATTGATTTTTCTTTTGCCTCAGGCTCTAGTATGGCTCAGCACAGCACTGTTCCTGATTCTGCATCATCTACAATTTTGATATTTTGTTCATCAAGGATTTTTTTTGTATTTATTTTGATTGTGTGGTACTGATGGAGGAATAAACATATAGATCAATGGACCAGAATTAAGAACCCATAAATAGACAAACTAAATACACTTAATTGATTTTTGACAAGGGTGCAATAGAATTCAAGGGAGGAAATTTTACCTTTTCTATACATAGTGCCAGAGCGATTAAACATCATAAGCAAAAAACCAAACCTCAACCTAAATTTTACTTCTCATGCAACAAAATAACTCAAAATGGAAATAAATATAAAACTATAAGACTTTAATAAGAAAACATAGGAGAAATCTTTGGAATCTGAGACTAGACAAAGTGTTCTTAGACTTGGCTCTAAAAGGACAATTTAAAACTGAAAATTATCAATAAATTGGAATTAATCCATTCATCAGAATGTATAACTGTTACCGTTTTAAGACCCTGTGAGGAGGATAAAAAAGACATGCTACAGAATTCAGCAGGGGTGGGGGGAGTGAGGGCAGAATATTTGCAAAGCGCATACAATGAAGGGCAAGCTTCTAGAATATATAAAGAACTCAAATCAACAGTAAAAAAAAAAAAATCCTATTAGGAAATGGACAAAAGTCATGAAGAAAAGTTCTTCTGAAGAGGTTATACAGATAGCAAGTAAGCAATTAAAAGATGATAAAATTGTTGGGGTTTAGAGAATGCAAACTAAAACCATTTCACCTGTCAGAATGGCCTAAGTGGAAAATAGTGACAAAGACAAATGCTAGGAGACAGGGAGAGAACGGATCACTCATACATTGCTAATGGGATGTAAAATGGTACAGCCATTCTGGAAAACAGTTTGTTAGTAGTAGTTTCTCAGGGACCTAAACATGCAACCACCATATGACCCAGCCGTCACACCCTTGCCAGTTTGTCCCTTAAAAGAAAAACTGTGTTCACACAACAATCTGTACATGATGTTTCATAGGTGCTTCATTGGTTTCCAAAGTGGAAATAAGCCAGAGGACCCTCGAGTGAGTGAAAGCATAAACAACTGTAATCACCCACACCATGGCGTATTACTCAGCAATGAAAAGGAACACACTATCAATGCCTGCGACAACCTGGTGCTCTCTGAAGAATTACACTCAGTGAAAAGAAAATCCCTGAAAGTCATATACTGTTTGACTCTGTTGATCCAACATTCTCTAAATGGCAAAACTATGAAATTGGAGAAGACATTAGCAATTGCCTAGGACTAAAGGGGGGCAGGCATGGGAGAAAAGTGGACATGATATAAAAGGGCCACATGAGACCCTTGTCATGATGGAAATGCTCTATATTTTGACTGTACTGGTGTCAATATCCTGGTTGCGACATATACTATAGTTTTGCAAGAAGTTACCATTGGGGGAAATTGAGTAAAGGGCAGTGGCAGGAAAATTTCTTTATATTATTTCTTACAGCTGCTTATGAAACTGTATCTCAAAAATGTAATAATTTAGAAACATGCTTGAAAATAATATTGTACTGAAACATTATTTAGATACGTTGCTGAGTTTTTTGGTGTTCCCTTTTCTACCTGCGAAGAGTGACTTTCTCACCTCACTGTAATCTCAGTTATAGAAGTCAGATTCAATGAGGAAGAAACCAGAATAAATGGGGGTAGAAAGGAATAGTCAGAAGTTCCTAAGGAGCGCTCCACTTGCTTCCAATGATGGAAGACTAAGATATTTGGGGAAATAAGACAAAAGATAAGACTGGAAACCACACAAACTTCAGGAAAAGCTTAGAGAGACAGAGCTCCTGAACAGATTCTCCCTTGCATTACTTGAAGGCATGCACAAAGAGGGATATTATGTAAATACAGATATTTAGAGGAATAAAACAAAACAAGGTTTTGGTTGCTGCTGTTCACTGCCTCCCTCCTGCTGTGAATCTTGCCAGAAGGAATCTTAGAATGCTAATGTCTCAGCATTTGACACAGCGAGTGATAATTGCACAGTGGCCAATTGATTTCTGACTCACCCTTTGCAGATCAGCCCTGCAACTTGGCATTCATTCCAAGCCTCTAGGAGTTGAGCACAGCAACGGCAGAGCCCACCTTCTCTGTAGGATAATAAAGTTTAGTCATGCAGCTTAAAATAAAATAAGCAAGAAGCAGATGGCAAAAGGACAGAATGTAGTATATTTAATCTGCCCATGTTTGCAAGGAAGCAATTGTCTTCTTAGCTCCAGAAAAATCGAGCAGGACAAACAATAAGGCTTCTCTTTCCTAGACACCTATGACAACTGTTTACATAGGTGATCTGGAGTTTGGGAGTAATTTGCCCCTTAGCTGGCTGAATTTTTCTTGGAACCAGGAAACTGAGCCTGTTCCCTGCTCCCTGCAGGTAGTCAGTGCAGGGGGAAGTTTGGCAGAGCTTGCTCAGTAAACAATGCTGATCAAAATGAGAATACTCAAATGAAACCAATATTGGACTAAGTGGCCCTCTCACAATCAGGGGTGCTCATCTATAATAACAGAGCTGTCAGACCAAATGGGTTCAATATAAACTGTTAGGCAGTCACCACTATGAAATGCAAGTGGTGAAGAAGCATCAGGGAGATTTTATTCCAATCTGGCTTGTTTAGAATCCCTGCAATGCTGGAGAAAGGTGATGGGAAAAAAATGATTCCACTCCTCTGAGAGGGCACTCTGACACAGAAATCTGGAAGGCTGACTTGAACCCTTTGCTTGGAGTTTATTCTTGTTCCAGTTCAAATGATGCCTGTATTTAATGATGTGTCGATTAAGGCCCATAGCTGACTGCCAGAGTGGAAGCATCCAATAGAAATCTATGTGCAAGAAAAAGGGAAGATAAACAGCAAAATCTTTCTGTATAGCATAGAGAATATTCAGTATTCTATGATAAAGCATAATGGAAAAGAATATAAAAGTATGTATATGTTTGTGTGTATGTGTAGCTGGATCAATTAATACAACATTGTATGATTTAAATCAACTATACTTTAATTTAAAAAAAGAATGAGGTGGAGCTGGGCAGCTAGAAAAAACAAGACTGAGGAAATGGGAGGAAAGGTTAAAAAGCAAATGAAAATGAGATTCAGGCTAGTTTTTTTTTTCATGGTGTTTAATCATATAACAGAAAAAACATTCATAAAATCTACAGGCTTTAAAAACAATCCATTGAGACAGAAGGAACCTGGGGTTGATCAAGAAGGAAACTGTCAGTAGCTCTAACATCCAATCTTGCTCTGTATCTACATCCTTGCAGAGTATAAGTAATTTTCAAAGAGGGGGAAATGCTGTGTGACCTGTCAAGATATGAAAGTCATTCCCCTGATCCATAGAAGCTGGGCTATGAGCTGAGTTTTCTGGTGGTACTGAACTATGATTGTTGTTTACTACTGTGAGTCAGGAACTAAATGAGGAAGTCAATAAAGAAACTGGCTTCCCCATCTCATTGCAGATCTATTTGCATCCATTCCAAAATCTTTTCCAAGCCCAATACACTCCAATGCTTCCTTTGCTTCCCTGAGTTTCTATCCTATAGACCATGTAACACATAACACTTAACTTTCAGATTTTCATTTTAATTTACCTCGAATGCTCATCCTCTTGGTCAACTGCACTAGCATCAGTATGGCAAGCATAATAGCCAGGTTGCTGTTTTCATAGAACTTGGCATCAGGTGGGGGTGCAGATTTTAATGAAAGTTCCTTAGAAACAGGGACCTTCCTACATTCCATGATTTCTCAAAGCGGGTATCTAAACAGTTTCATCTGAAAGTATATAATCTCAGGAGTGCGCTTAATTCATCCAGTATAGTACCTCCTTAAGCAGGCTTTTCCTTATAAAATTAGAGATGTTAGATATATCGTTTTGATTACTTTCTGAGCGCAAAATATGAGACTTTTAAAACTGGAGTAACCTATAGTACATCATGGGCAATAAGAAATGAAATTGCCCATGCTACAGCAAAAGCAGAGACTGAATGGAGGGAGTCGCATGGAAGCATACACCTGTCACATGTAAAATCGGTAGCCAATGGGGATTTGCTGTATGACTCAGGGAACTCAAACCGGGGCTCTGTAACAATGTAGAGGGCTGGGGGGTGGGAGGGAGGTTCAAGAGGGAGGGGACCTATGTATGTCTATAACTAATTCATGTTGATGTATGGCAGAAATAAATCCAGTATTATAAAGCAATCATCCTTCAATTAAAAATAAACAAACTATATATAAAAAAAGAAACAGTAGAGATTGGAACCTGCTTCTAACTTTAGTTCTAACCATGTGGCCAGAGAAATGGAGGCAGCTGATCCGCAGTGGGAGACAATGAAGCAGACACTCAAAGGGACACAGCCATGAGGGATGGGAACAGCCTGCACTGAGCAGTTTCCCAGGTCAGTGGACTTTAGTGCTAAACTCAAGAAAGTTCCAGGCAAACTGGGATGAGTTGGCCACCTTATGAAGAATTCCTGGAACCCAGCTTTGTTTTTGTACTTGATTCTAGGACAGATTCTTCTCTTGATTTACATTTTGCTGATTAGGGTTTCTGTTGTGCTACATTACTTTGCCAACAAAGGTCTGTCTAGTCAAGGCTATGGTTTTCCAGTGATCATGTATGGATGTGAGAGTTGGACTGTGAAGAAGGCTGAGAGCCCAAGAATTGATGCTTTTGAACTGTGGTGTTGGAGAAGACTCTTGAGAGTCCCGTAGACTGCAAGGAGATCCAACCAGTCCATTCTACAGGAGATCAGTCCTGGGTGTTCTTTGGAAGGAATGATGCTGAAGCTGAAACTCCAGTACTTTGGCCACCTCATGCGAAGAGCTGACTCATTGGAAAAGACTCTGATGCTGGGAGGGATTGAGGGCAGGAGGAGAAGGGGATGACAGAAGATGAGATGGCTGGATGGCATCACTGACTCTATGGACATGAGTTTGGGTGGACTCTGGGAGTTGGTGATGGACAGGAGGCCTGGCGTGCTGCGATTCATGGGGTCGCAAAGTACAGACACGACTGAGCGACTGAACTGAACTGAACTGAACTGAAAGTTGCTTCGGGTGTGTCCTACTCTTTGCAACTCTATGGACTGTAGCCCACCAGGATCCTCTGTCCATGGGATTCTTTGGGCAAGAATATTGGAGTGGGCTGCCATGCCCTCCTCCATGGGTTCTTCCTGACTCAGAGATCGAACCCATCTCCTGCAGCTCCTGCGTTGATGGGCGATTCTTTACCAGTACATCACTGGAAAAAACTAGGTTGCATTTTTCACCTTACAAAGAGTTTTTGAGTCCCACAACACCTCTGAAACAAAGTAGACAGCATCCTCATTCTAGAGAAGAGAGAGTGGACTCGGAATCTCGGAGACACGTTTCAAGATCATATAGCTAAGGGTTCAGGAGCTTTGTACTTCTGGGTAGGCTCCTTCTCAGTATGTAGGGGTTTAAGCATCTTGCAGAAATGGATCTGCAATTCATGGGCAATCCACCAGTTACAACCTGCATGTTTAGAGACTCCTACCACACCTCCACTTTGCTAAGTCTGGGGCTTGCCTACATTTTCTAAACCTTTTGTTAAACTCCACCATCATGGCCCATTTTCCTATCCATAGTCTTTATTTTGACATCACTGCATGACAAATGGTAAAGTAAGAATAACCAAAACTCAGAGATTAACTCCCTTTGGGGCTTTACATACATTATCTAATTTAATCCTGAAGGCTACTGTGTGAGGTAGATTTTACCATTTCATTTTACAGATAAAGGATCTGAAATTCAGAAATTTTAAGTAGCTTGTTCAATGTCATGTAGCTATTATCCAGTGGAGCCATGATTCAGATCAAGAGCTTCTGACCCAAACTTCTGAGTATACAGATTGTACTATTTTGCACTAAAAATATACAGGTTTTTTTTTTTTTTTTTTACATAGGGAAAACAAAGGGGAGTCTGTGCAAACTTTGAGGTTATAGAAAGGTCAGGGAGAATGTCAGGTGACTCTGGATGTCCAGTCTTAAGGCAGGACTATACAATACAATTCTAGAGCTGGTAAAACAGGAGGAGCCCCATGATATATGGTATTTTCTATTCACAATTCATTTATACTCACTTTGGAATTTTCCCCTTCATGTATTTGAAAGGCTCACTGTTTCAAAACAGAGAGAAAGACATGATCTTTTGTTTAATGTTTATTATTCTTATGTCATAAATCATAGGTGTTTATTATAAAATCATAATTGAAGTATGAAATTATTGAAGATACAGATGAATAAAACAAATAATAGCTTTCCTTTATATGCCCCCTCCACCAAATCACACTTGTAAAAATTTTGTCATTTTAGAAAAATTTTTCCCAGTTAAAATCACACATAACCCTACACAGGCATGCACACACACACACACACACACACTTTTTAACCAAAAATAAAATAATATAAAAATGGCTTTCTAACCAGTTTATTTCCCCTCTTAAAAATAAATTGTGAATATCTGTACATGTCAATGTATAGTAATTCTTATTGTTTTTTTCTAATATCATAGAGCATTAATCTCTACCCAGATAAATGCCAGTAGTTATGCTTTTTAATTGTTATTTCCTTTTCCCCCTCCCCCATCACCAAAATTCAGGCCCATCCATGAGTAATGCAGGGTCTGATGAGCTGAAGTATTTAGTAAGCTAATGTTCACTGTCCACAGCAGGAGGCCCGCACAGCTTGGCTGATGAGAAATGAACTGCCTGAAGCATTCTTTTAATGGCAACTAATTTCCCATATTTGATTCTCAGCTTAGCCAACTAATATCTAGTTCAAGCGTGACAAAGCATTCACAGTTCCTTTTGAAAGTTCTCTATCTGAGAAGCCAAATAGTGTTTGGGGGCCATCGTGACCTTCTGAGATCTTGTCCTGGCTTTTCCAGACCAAACTTTGATCAGTTGGGGTCAGTGATCTTACAAAAAAGTTTAAGGGTGTGTGTGTTCATATTGAGAGCTTTCTATTTTCAATTCTACTTTTAAGTTGTGATGAAAATTATTGGGCAACAAAGTTTGTGAATGTCCACTAAGACTTTTCAGAGCAACCATGCATCTAACTTTTAAGAATATTTTCATTTTTCTCTGTTTCTTCCAAGTGATTTTGCATCAATAGGTATTTTTCACCCTTAATGCATTCGAGACATTAAATGTGTGTTAAGCTCCTCTATCCTTGCCTTAAACAAATCCTATTACTCTGTGAGTCTATCCCATTACACAGTGATTACTGAATAGAGCTCAACTTAATTGGATATGATCATGTCCCGGTATGTAGAACTATCATCCAGGAAGTTAGTATTTTTAGTTGTCACCAGTATCCTTATTTCTGCTATATTTTACATTTAAATTTTTTCCCAAATCTATGGAAGGTTTCATTAACATTAAAAAAATAGTTCTAAACATTTTCGATAACTATAGTATGGCTAGGTTCCAGGAAGAATATACGCAAGGATCTCTTGCTACAAGTTTAATGGGCAGAGAGGGAGGTACAGGTCAGCGCAGTAAACACTGATGGGCTTGAAATGTAGGTGCAAACATGTATGTGCATGTGCATGCGTGTACACACACAATGCTGCATGTACACACATGTACACACACACACAAGGCTAAAGTTGTTTGCAACGTCAGAGGAAGGTACCATCTCTTGCTCCCCCTCCTCTCACCCATGACCTCTATTTCACATACCTCTTCCGGAAACCAGAGTTATGAATATTTTTACTTTGGATCAGATTACCATTTTTCAGTTCTAAGTCAGCCTCGCTTACTCCTTGGAAGAAAAGTTATGACCAATCTAGATAGCATATTCAAAAGCAGAGACATTACTTTGCTGACTAAGGTCCGTCTAGTCAAGGCTATGGTTTTTCCAGTGGTCATGTATGGATGTGAGATTTGGACTGTGAAGAAGGCTGAGCTCCGAAGAATTGATGCTTTTGAACTCTGGTGTTGGAGAAGACTCTTGAGAGTCCCTTAGACTGCAAGGAGATCCAACCAATCCATTCTGAAGGAGATCAGCCTTGGGATTTCTTTGGAAGGAATGATGCTAAAGCTGAAACTCCAGTACTTTGGCCACCTCATGTGAAGTGTTGACTCATTGGAAAAGACTCTGATGCTGGGAGGGATTGGGGGCAGGAGCAGAAGGGGACGACCGAGGATGAGATGGCTGGATGGCATCACTGACTTGATGGATGTGAGTCTGAGTGAACTCCAGGAGTTGGTGATGGACAGGGAGGCCTGGCGTCCTGCGATTCATGGGGTCGCAAAGAGTCGGACACGACTGAGCTACTGAACTGAACTGAAGTCAACCTTGGCAGTTTATGTGAGTGAGTCAGTAAGAATGGCAATCTTTCTTCTGGAAGAATGGCAATCTCAACTGGTCCTGTAATCATTCACAGGAGCCCAGGCTGACACGGGCAGCACAGTGAGACTCACAGAAGGAAGAGAGTCAGGAGGCTGTCAGGGAATTGATGAGCCGTGGGCCCTCAGCCTACAGTGACCACAGCATAACCGTGCTCCTGTCAGTCCGGACTATATTCATTCTGGGAAATTAGCCTTTGCAATAATCTAGACTCATGTGGCTTATTCCATTCTAGCCCTTTAAGAAGAAGTGAGATCATTCTTTGACTGTGTGCCTTGGAGAAAGGTTGACCCAGACATTCCTTTGTCCCAGTATTCCCTTAAATTGCCCAGGAAGCAGTTTTCCAAGTTGCAGACTCACTGATATAAAGCCATTGGTGGAGAGGTTGTCTAGCATGGAAACTTCTGTTCTCCTATGAAGTCCAAGAAATTCTATCATCTTTCTAGAACATTCTTACCTTGAAGTGGTACAAAACCACATCACACAGCGGTTAGGGCAGTTGGCCCTGGAGTCTGGCCCATCTGGTTTGAACCTCAGCTCTGCCACATGTTCTTGCTATAACCTTGGACAAGTTATGCAGACTTTCAAAGTGTCAATTCTTCAATAAATCAGATAGGGACAATAATAACAACCATGGCATAAGGTTTCACAAGGAACAAATTACATAAAGCATACAAAATTCTTAGATGAGTGCCTAAGGCAATAAATGATTAACTGTTGTTGTTACTATATTATTATTATTACTACTACTAATATATTTATCTATGTTTTCAAAGCCCAGTCAATTTAGGAGCAATGTGTTAAGGACTTTAGGTACTTGGTTAGGGCACAGCCTCTGATTCCTTAATGTGTGCTCAGTTGCATTGGACTCTTTGCAACCCTGTGGACTGTAGCCCACCAAGCTCCTCTGTCCATTGGATTTTCCAGGCAGGAATACTAGAGTAGGTTGCCATTTCTTTCTCCAAGGGATCTTCCTGATCCAGGGATGGAATACAGATCTCCCGCATTGCAGGTGGATTCTTTGCCATCTGAGCCACCAGGGAAGCCCAGTTCCTTAATAGTTCATGTCAATTAGATGAGCAAACAACTATACTTCAAGTTACGTGTAGTTAGTGACTACCATATTGGACAGTGAAGACTATAACACATTTCTTTCAGCCCAGAAAGTTCTCCTGGAATGCTTGACTTTCTAGGGTGCAAGGAAAGAAAGGTCAGCTTTGGGATGGTTGAAACTAATGTGCAGATCCTTCGCACTGTCCTGTGGGAATCATACTTCCTAGGCTTAAGTACCCTGAAAATGTACTCACTCTTCAATAATAGACGACTAATCTGGTTTTGACCCAACTGTTGAACCTTGGATTAGCTTGAGGGACTTTAATAGATCTGGAGGAAGTCAGGGAAACTGGTTCCAAGGGTGGCTCTATCCAAGATGACTTCAATTGAGTTGAGTCACCTGTTACCTGGTTGTGAGAGAGGCGGGATCCCAGTGGTCAGCACCGCCACTGGAGGGGAGTCACATGTTGAACCGACAAACACTAACAGATGAAAAGTCCCACTAGGGTTCACCTTGACCTGCAACAGGGTTTAACGCAATGTACTTAATGCCAGCACTAGTAATACAAGATGCAATAAATTATCAGATTCAGTTTACACATGAACAAAGCTGTTCTCAATTTTAATTCTGTGTTTGTAAGTGATCTGTCTAAATCTCGGTATCTGGAATCGACATAGCTACAGTTCCAATCCAGATTTTCCGATAACAAATCCTAGACTTTCCTCTTGAAGTAGGATATGTTTTAGCTTTAATAATAAATATAGAATAGCTAGTATCTTTGCTAGTGTGGTTAGAAAGTTTATTTTCTTCTTGGGTTAATGACTTATCTTTCACTAGCATGAATGTCCCCTTCACATGCGATTCCAATAAGAACGTCACAAATATGATTATAATTATTATTTTACTTTTACAGACTAAGGTGCCGTGGGTGCCAAGCAAAAGTGCATTTGCCCTATTATTTCTCAAAAGCTCACCTGGCATATGCCAATCAGGTAATTGCTTGTGCAAATGCATCATTAGGTGCACAATTACCTCATTTGAAACACAAATTCAGGGCTGAGTGGCAGCAACCCCTGCATGCGCAGTTTCCTGAGTGTGCTCATCATTACACCCAATATGGAAAAATTAGCCCTTAAATCCTTTTCCCACCCATGGCTTTCTGTTTCCTTTACTGATGTTATCCATTAAAATCAAACAAACATGATGTGTTTCCTGGACATAAACAATTAGTCACTTTCCACCTACGATTTTTTGAGTAAACATGTACATAAAGCCGAGTTGAGTATGCAAACTTCACCTCATTCTATCCAGGCAGTATAGTTCTCCCTTTGCCCCAGGCTCTGGCTGACATTCTATTTCATAACTGTTTGCATGGAAATGATGAAGGCTTTATTTTACTTTATTTTTTTCTTTCCAAATACATTTGGCAAAATCTTCCAAGCTGTCTCTTTATGGCAGAATATTGTCCCTGGCCCATTTATATGCTAATTGGTGAAGTGTTACCTTTTACTGACAAGTATTTACATGTTAATTAACTTTGGGAGGAGGGTTAGAAATACTAGTTTGCCCTGTTTAAAGTGATAAAGGGGATGCTCTTTCCTTTCAAGAAGAGAACAAAGACAGTATCATAAAAGGAAATTATTTAATTACCTCCTCCTAAGAATTAGAAATATGTTTTCCAACCTTTCTCTCTGTAGAGGAATTCTCCAGATTGTGACCTGAGGCACAAATGGGAGCAGGGAGTGAACATTCTTCCCTTTAATCTGAGATCCAGGTGAACACATCTGGTGTGGGAATCTAGGTCAGCGATCCTGAAGAAGGAAGAAAAAGAAAAAGGAAGGAAGCTTGGAAATAGTCTGTTTTTAACTGAGTATACTTGAGAATAAATGGATTCCATGAAAAACCCATACAAGCGAATTACAAATAGTCTCTTGTCCTCTTACTCTCTTAGGCTGGTATGTGCCCTGTCCATCACTGAAGGTGGAATCAAAGGAGGGCTGTGATGCAACAGTGAAAATTCTGGGAACATGCTAGGAAGAAATGGCCAAGCTAAGAGTCAATAATATTATAAGAACCAAATGTAAAGTACTTTGAATCCAATGAACAGAAGAAATCTTTACTGCAAAGTGTGGCAGATCAAAGGGGAGCATGCAGTTGAGGCATGTTAACAATTTTAAGAGTAAATTTGAACAAAACCAATTCAAGTCATGCAGCACTAACAAGAATTGTTTAGGGAGGGTGCCACCCCAGGAGTTAGGTGCCAACTACAAATTGGCACTTGCCGTCTATCTCTGTAAGGATTAAGTCATGAGCTGATGCAACCGCCAGCCTTCGACACCCAGACAAGTATTCAGGGTGAGATCAGGATAAGGCACTCTATGTTCTGGGAAAAGCCGAAACTGTTAGGTGGTATTTTGATGGGCTCTGAAGAACTCTGGCCCTTTATGTCTCAGTGTAGAGAGGAATGCAATGACAACAAAGTGATAAGAAGTGGTTTATTAGGATAAGATTCTTATGAGGCTTACAAGTGGGCAGGCTAGAGGATGCTGTACCCTGAGCACTTACTAGGCTACAGTTTTATAATCAAAGGAAAAAGGAGAAGGCGGAGAAGAGCTTCTTTGTCTTTCTTGAGTAGACATCATACTTCCGTCAGCAGCTCCTCCTCCAGGTTGGGCAGGGGCGTGTTATTGTCCTTACATGGTCAAGATAGGTCCACAAATTAATGTTTTCTAAGTGTTCAGAGAGTACATCCCAACTTACTGAGTTCTCTGGGCAGGATGTGGGGCTCATGCCACCACGGTCTTACCATTTGGGGGCATGCCTTGTGCTTCTGTTGAATGGCTTTGCTGGTAAGCAAGCTTGCTTGGTTTTGTGGTTAAGCAAACCTGCTTTCTTCAGTAATCATTAACATCCAGGAGTCTCCAATATTTTTTTTTCGACTCACAATCTCCTAGTGGAATTAACTATTTAATCACCTACGTTGTCCCTTTATTCAGTTCAGTTCAGTCGCTCAGTCGTGTCTGACTTTGTGAAGCCATGGACTGTAGCACGCCAGGCTTCCCTGTCCATCACCAACTCCCAACTTTACTTTGTCTACATCACACTAGCAGAACAGGACTTTGGATAAATCTTTTCAGGAGAAGATTTTATGACTTCAATTCTTGCATGTCCTCACACCTAGAAAAGCACTAAAATCGTTAGTGATAACATCTGGGAAACTGATCATGACCCTGTGGGACTCCTGGGTATGGAAGCCTTTCTGTGTCCCCATTTTCTGATTGTGGGGAACAGGCTTCAGCCCCCAAGATCTTCCTGAGTCCCCCAAGGGCAGGTTCAAACAGTCGCTAATTGGGGAAAGGAGGGAATGCAAAGTCAAGAAAGGAGCAGTCAAGGAAAGATAAGTGCCACCTTAGGACAGGATCCCAGCTCCACCTCAAGGGATATACATAACAATATCTTTGGGTTCTTCTGCAGAACTAAATCCTTCAACAAATTGAAGATGTAAACTATTTGATGAAGTATTCTTCATTTTGGAGAGAAGGTCACAGTTTAATAACAAGGATGGCAGAAGCTCATCAGGAGATCACCTGAGGCCAGACTAATGCAGGCCCTGTATACACTCTGATTCTTATCAACAACCCTGACCTTGAACCACTGCTCTAAAACTCTTCATCAAATACTCCCGGAAAGGAATGCTTTGTTTTGGGGGCATGGGCCGGTTGTCCCCCTTTGCCTGGCAAGGCAATAAAGCTGTTCTTTTTTATTTCATCCAAAATTCTGTCTTCAAGATTCAGTTCAACATCAGTGCACAGAGGCTGAGTTTTTGGCATCATCTGCTCCTCGTGACCAGCAGCCAGTCTCTGCAAAAATGTGTGCTTGACTGCACATACCCCCCTTCACTAAAGTCATATATAGCACTGACCTTCCCCCTTTTCCACTTTGGGACAGTTTTTCAGAGCTATCTGAAATGCTGTCTCCTGGGCTGTAGTCCTCATTTTGCCCCAAATAAAACTTAAGTCACGAGTCTCCAGTTGTGCAATTTTTTCCTCCCAGTTGACATAAGAGAAAGACTTACAGAGAAGAGGAGAAAGAAAAGCAGGAAAATCATTTGACTTATGATAGCTGAAGTGAATGCTTTCTTTGGGAAAGCCTGGTTGTCTGCTTGTGATTGGGTTTCATTTCTTAACCTTGAGACCTTTCAGGCTTAGGTACTGGTTTGCTTACACCTAGGGTGTTCAGGTGGCTCAGCGGTAAAAGAATATGCCTTTCAAAGCAGGAGACCCGGGTCCGATCCCTGGGTCAAGAAGATCCCCTGGAGAAGGAAATGACAACCTTCTCCAGTGTTCTTGCCTGGAAAATCCCACAGACAGATGATCTTGGTGGACGATGGGGTTGCAAGAGTCAGACAGGACTTAGTGATTAAACAACAACAACTAATTTAACATGATCAAGAAGTAAGGAAGCACACAAGTAAGGAAGTTTATACCTGTCACCACATGAGGGACACTTCAGGGGTGGGAGATAATTTAGCAATGGTCAGTACTTGTCTCTCGAGGTCTTGTAAACTCATAAATGTCCATGTGTGCCCTGAACTATTCATAAACTTTTTTGAAATGTTCAGTTTTAGGTAAATACCAGCTGGTACCCAGGATTGCTTGTCTTTGTCATCCTCTCAGGCAACAAATCCTAGAGATTTTGCTTCCTCTCTATCTTTAAAATATATCTGGCTGCTGTTCTCCATTTCTGCTACCTCATCAGTTACACACTTAGCATCACTAAAAATCTTCTACCTAATCACACTAATTCCAACATGACAGGTCTCTAATTCATCTTCTACACTTCAGCCAGAATGATACACTGCATCTTCAGTTTACTGACTTATCTATTTACCAAACATTTATTGGTAATTCTCTGTGTCATAAGTTCAATGCTAGGTGTATAAGTTTTCCTTGAGTTCTTACCGTAAGATATTTGAATGGACTTGTTACTCAAGCTACATATCTCTCCACCTACTAATTGGTAATCACGTTCATAAAATATAATAAATATGAAAATTATGCTGTTAGCTATGAAGTTTGGATTTCAGGTATTTTATGTATTGAGTTCAATAGAGATGATGAAAATTTTGTGATTTTCTAGAAACTTAAATATGTAAAATTGATATTAATCTTCTTGGCCAGCACAGATCTGTTCTGCTGATAGAAGTGTCTCTAGTGAAGCTATTGCTCAGGGAAATGGAAAACTAGAAATTTCATACCATCCTCCGTAACTTCTCTATTTTTTCAAAAGGGAAGTGGTGAATGGTATAAGATGGTGAGGTCTGTTTGGAAAGGGGGTGGAAACTTGTGAACGTTGATGAATAGCAGGAGAAAAATATGTGAAGAGAAGACAAAAAAGGTCAAGGAATTGTATGTGTGTTGGGGGGATGACTGAGATAGTGGAGGAAATAATAAGGCAGGCTAGAAAGAGGGAAAAGACAAAAAATTCTCATTTCAAAGGAGAAAAGTACCCCTGATAGGAACATGATATCAAGTAGAGTAAATGCTTTATATCTATTTAAATACGTTGAAAATTAAACTCTAGCAATAGAAATCATTTTGCACCTGCGTATAGTATGCCCCCTTCAAAAGACTTTTTGTTGTAATAAAGAATATATATGCCTATAGGGTTTTCTTTGTAAACCTAAGCATCGTATGAAATCTCAAACTTCTAACCAAATAGAAGAGAGTATATATCAGTATTTGTTAGAAAAGGAAGTATTTTTCTGATTGTGTTCTGCACGGAAGAACATTATTGCCCTGTTGATTTTCTTTTTTTTCACTTGCACATTTTGTTTGGTCTTAAGCCAAAAGAGGAAATAGAGTCTGAGTGGGAGGATAATCAGGGTCTTTCCTGCACTGGCTGACTGTAAGCAGGCGGGGAGAGCTCTTTCTCTAGGAAGTAGCCATCTGTAAGAAGCAAAGGACCAAAGGCGTTTTGCTTTTCTGTGTTGCTGCCACTGTAGCACCTGTTCTAGCAGAAGTTATGCCTCAGAGGGGCTCTTGTCTAGACACAGATACTCACGGTGAGATGACACGACCATCCCACCCAAGCCTGGTTGAGAGTCATGGGAACAATGCGATTATATGACAACGAGCCCTAGTGGAAGTTTGGTGAATGATACGTTGGAAAAATGTATTTATACACTATCAGCAGATGCTTGATGATGTGCTGGCTTAATAATGTATGCCAGCATCTGTCCTAACTTCTGGAAAGACACCAATAAACCAAATCATTTGTCCTCGTGGAGATGACAGTCTGGTGGAACTATACCTACTTGCTTTTTTAAATCTTGCTTTATTAAATAGAAAGCTTGTTTTTAAATAGAGAAAGTGCAAAAATAAATAAATAAATAAATAAATAAATAATAAATAGAGAAAGTGCTAGTTGATGGTTATATAGGGAAGGCAGACAGTAATTTTTCCTTTTTTAATAAGGGGTAGAAACCCCAAATACCTAATTAAACCTCACTTCCTGCTATGCATTTGCTGGGACTATGCTCTGATTACAGACAAAATATCAAGGAGAAATTTAAATTCACTTACATTCTATGTGGATGCTATGCTAAGTCACTTCAGTCGTGTTCAACACTGCGACCCCAGAGACGGCAGCCTACCAGGCTCCCTCGTCCCTGGGATTCTCCAGGCAAGAACACTGGAGTGGGTTGCCATTTCCTTCTCCAATGCATGAAAGTGAAAAGTGAAAGTGAAGTCGCTCAGTCGTGTCCACCTCTTGGCGACCCCATGGACTGCAGCCTACCAGGCTCCTCCATCCATGGGATTTTCCAGGCAAGAGTACTGGAGTGGGGTGCCATTGCCTTCTCCTAATCTAAAAGATAAGAACATCATAGGAACAGACTCCTGGGAAAAGTACCACATTATAAAAGGTAAAAAAAATCTATACTATGTGATATTTTGTTAAAGTTCTTTCGTGATCCACATACACATAAATAGCACATTAGAGTCTTCTCATTACTGGTTATTTCACTTGATAAATTAAATATAAAAAGGAAAAAATTGTTAATTTTTCCTGAGACTTTATAGGTTTTTGTACAGAATGGGGTAAAAACAGCTCACTGTGTGTCCAGTCAATAACTGTGGTTATTCTTTAGTGTGATGAAGATGCTGTATGGTGTGAAATTAATAAACAATTATTTCTGTTTGTTTCTCTGTTTCTTAAGTCTTCTATTGTTTAAAATTTTACCTCCCTTTCCTTTTGAATACTTGAATTAATGACTCAAGTGTTCATGTCAGAATTTTCTCCTTTTATGTAGCCCTCTCAAACCCTACTGTTCACATCCACTTGAAACACACATAATTATAAAAGATGAGAGCCCAATTATTATCTTCTCTCCACCCGATATCCTCACAGGTGCCTGGCTACTTCAGAAGTGTGAGTTAATCACAGGCAAGATTCATCCTCTCTCAGCTGGCTCATACTTCAGAATGAGTCCAAAGAAAGTGGTCTACTTAATGAAACTCATTTTCTTTTTTTTTTTATTAGTTTATCTAGGACTGAGACTGTGAAAGGACAGAAGAACAAGGTGAAGAATGATTAAAAAAAACATTTTTCTGACTATTTTATCTTGACTCTCTCCTTAAAAATGTTAAAAATAAAAATTTACCTATTTATGTATATTTTTCTTTCTCATATTCTGCTGCTTATCTTCTGCTTTTCTGCTTTATGAAGAGAAAATTAGAAAATCCATGGCCAAATGCTGAAATTATCTGAAAGACCTCCAATTTTCAGCTCTACTGTGGATAAGAACTATATACAGCTGACCCTCGAACAAAGCAGAGGTTAGGGGCACTGACCTTCCACCCCACTGAAAATCTGAGTATAATTTATAGCCGGCCCTCTGTCTATACATTTCTGTATCTGAGGATTCAACCAACCAAGGATCAGGATTTAACCAATTCCTCGGGATGTATAGTACTATGGTATTTGCTTTTGAAAACAAATATGCATGTAAGTGGACCCATGTAGTTCAAACTGGTATTGTTTAAGAGTCAAATGTACTCTATTAAGGAGCCTGGCTTTGGCTCTATCGTCCCAGAAATCCAGAAGAGCCTTCTCACAAGGAAAAAGGAGTGGCAGCAGTCAGGAAATTCTGAGCATGTGTATAAAATGGTGTGATTGTGTATTTTTGCTTACATATAATAAGCGTACTTTTTTGGCTAAATTTTCCTCTTAAACACTATTATTATGTTATTCGAAATTCATTACTTAGTAAAGGTGCAATTTACCTTTTCTAATTCACCTTTTCTAATTCATTTTTGTTCTTCATAACACAGAAGAAAAGAAATTGAGTAAGCTTTCTATTCTCTTTTTAGTGCCAGGATCAAAATAAAGTGACTTTGGAGAGAAAACAAAAACCTTGTGTCAGAAATCTAATTGCAAGTAAGGACAACTGGAGTCCAAATGACTTTCAAAAGCACCGGTGGGAGGGGATGGGGGTGGGGGGTGGTGAGAAAGTGTCTTACACAACTAAAAACTCCTGATTTTAAAACTCGAGTAAAATGAATTTCACTCATGTCAGGTGAATTTTGGCATAAGGTGAGTTTTACGTGTGCATGGTGACTACAATGTATATATATTTTAAATTTTCGATATATTATAAATTTTTTTTTAACCCCTTAAACTTATCCAATTAGGGAGAGACTGCCTCTCATTGTGCTAGACAATTCTTAGAAACAGTCTGTGATGGGCTTACCATACCACAGCCACAGCTCAGCTATTGCCCCATATACTTCAGGAGGCAATATTCACCTGCTTTACTCATTTTAGGGCCAGATAACCAGTAACGACTATACCTCATAGCTTAGGGTTCATGGAAATTATCCAAGCTGGACCACCTAAAACTGTGTCCATCCTGTCTGACCTTTCCTGAAGAAACCCCAGTCAAGACTCCAGTCTCAGCTGTCCCCATATTTCTGGCACTTTCCCTGTGACCTTGTGTGGCATTTAGTGACCCTGTCTAAGACTGTGAATACAATAAACTGTTTTCCCAAGACTTCTGTGGCGAAACTTGACTATTACACTGGAGAACACAGAAAGTGAATTGGTAGATGGGTTGTTTTATCTCAGAGAACAGACAGTCGGGCATAGGAATTGTGTGAAGGTGACGCTGCAGGGAGTTATCCGTAAGTTCTGTGATAATGACTAGTCATGACACGTACCTAATGAAGACTAGTCTGTGGTTTGACATGCCCAGGAAGAACTGAGGGCAACGGGGACTTGGAAGGACCTGGCCCACAATTCTCAGCTCCAGAGATCTCCAAAGTTCTCCTAACATGGTCCTGTGATGGTGCTGCCTTCAGCACAGTAGAGAGTCCACTGTGTGCATTGCAGAGAAAGTTCTAGACATTGGGGATGTCCAAAACCTTTTACTTAAACAATGATTTTCTCACTGTAGTGTGTAGAATGTGTGACTCTCACTCTACCCACCTGAAAATTAAGAACCATTGCATTCTTCTATTTTCTTTAAAATGAACTAAATCTAATTAACTTCTCTGGTGAGGACAGAAAATTTGATTTTAGATGTTAGTAAGATTTTCTTTCTCCTCCCTCTCCTGACCTTTCCACCTTTACTTCTGCCTTCTTTCTGTAGGCCATTCAAGTTGTTCAGTCTTGAAGAATTCACATCCCAGAAAATTTTTATTATGCTTTGAAACCAAGACCTTCAGTGCTGTAAGGTAATGTTAGGATCCAACTACTTTCAACAGAAAGGGGGAAAATGCAGTGAGAATAAGTACAAATTAATTATTAAAACCATTATATTGCCACATTACCATGACATGTATTCCAAAAACCATTAATATCAAGTTTTCTATAATATATGGCTTCTCCCCTCGAAAAAAAACACCTGGAGTAGATTGCCAAGGGAAAGTGTGTAAAATCTTTCCCTGAGGTCTTAATGATAAGCCTGAGAATCTCCTAACCTCGAGGTCTAAAAATGCCTACAGCTCCTCCAATTCTGTCAGCTCTAGACCTTTCTATATGCCTGCCAACCTCTGCAAGGACTGCTTCCTCCTTCCCTCTGCTTACTCATTCTAATCATCTCAACTCAGAAATTACCCTTCCCTACCCTAATGATGCCCACACATCCTGAGCTTTTCCTTTGGCATACATAGAGTTTGTAGATGTAATCTGTGCCCCATTAATTAGTTAACGTCTACCCTCCTTGCCAGAGACTCAGACCGATGTGCCCAATGACCATGTTCAATCTCCAAATTCCAGCACAGTGCCTATTATATAAGGTGTTCCATATGTGTTTATCAAATAATTGAATGCACTTTCATTTCACTCAGTAGATTTAAAATGTCTTAGAAATGAAAGAGAAAAATTTGTTTGGAGAGCCTAGCGCTATGCCATACTTATTATTTTATTCCTACAGCAACCTGAAATGAGAGATGGCATTATCTCCATTTTGGCAGATGGAAAAACTGAACCTTCAGAGATTAAGTCACTTAAGATTATACTCAATGGAAGTGAAAGTTACTCAGTCATGTCCAACTCTTTGTGACTCCTTGAACTATAACATCATAGTCAGTAGGTACCAAGAATATCTGGGTCAACTGTTGTGCATTTTTTCATGGTCCCATTGTCAAAGTGGTTTGTCTCTTTCAACAATAGCCTCTGGAACCATGAAAGTGGGGAGTGCAAAATATATTTCTCCCTTAGGAGGAATAGACAAAAAGGATCATGTGGAGGAGAAAAAATAAGGGAAAAGGCATTTGAAAAGCGAAACGTGAAAGTGTTAGTCTCGTAGTCGTGTCTGACTCTTTGTGACCCCATGGACTGTAACCTACCAGACTCCTCTGTCCATGGGATTCTCTAGGTGAGAATACTGGAGTGGGTTGCCATTCCCTTCTCCAGAGGATCTACATGACCCAGTGATCAAACTGGGGTCTCCCGCATTAAACTAGCTCTAAAAGTCTAAAAAGAGGTGTCACTTTTTCTGTATTTACCCTCTGCCTTCATCCTTGATAGGAAGCCAGGACTGAATCTAGATCTTGATAAAGGATAAACTCAGTATGTAGTAGCAGGAAGTTCACTGTTCTCTGATGACTGGTGAGCTTATTTCTGCAAAGTCGAAGGGACCATCACTATGCTAATGTTCAATCAGAGATTTCGTTTTATTCCATGAAAGTGATTTTACTGAGATGGCTTTTTTCCAGGTGGGAATGTAGAAAGTAGAGGACTGAATGAGGTTCACGGCCATCACTGGGCCATGAGGGGCATTTCCACCACGCGTGGAAATCAGCTTCCGCTGGCCCCAGCCAGTGCGACTCTGGTGGAGTGTGCAAAGTTCTCTCTGCTTTATGTCTGCTCCAGCTTTTCAAGCAAATGAAAGGATCATTTTTAGCGGGTGCCCTTGTCAGCTGTTTCTCTGAGAATAGGGCCTTTGATAACATTCAGAAAAAAAGTAATTGTGCCCCCGCCCCTGCTTCATTTACATAACTGAGATTGATGAGCCGGGAAAGAAAGTGTTTACAGAGCAGGAAGATAGGAATTTCGGGATTAAGTAGGAAGCAAACCGAAATGAGCTGTCTGGGGTAATTATGAAACACATACTTCATATGTTTTCATTAGATATTGCTATTATACTACACAAGGCAAAGGAGTTTGATTAAACTGCAGTTCAGTATATAAATGCATGCATAAATTAGAGGGGAAATAGTTACTTCATAATACTTCAAGAATTCTTCAGGGACATTCAATAAGTCGAAATTTAGTCATTAGGTATACTGCATTAGAATAAAACCGTGGTCACGTAAGGAGAGTGAAGTCATCAAGCAGATAGCAAGTGAGCCCTCTACATATGACCAATAAAACGTAATGATTTTGTCCTGGAAACAGGAAAAAGCCAAGGTGGCAATACGTGCAAAATGTTAGAAACCATAACAACTTCACAGCTATTATTGTTATCTACTGGAAAATAATATCCTTAAAATAATCTTAGTGTAAACAATATGAAATAGACTACCAATTCTCATCTGCTATTATGATATTTGTACTTTTTTTAAGTGCCCAAGACAAAATGAATGGCTTCTTATTGTGTCAGTACATCTCTGAGAAAGCCCTCAGTGAGTCCCTATTATTCCTTAAGGAGGCAATAATGCGTTTCACCTTCTCTGGTTAGTCCTTTATCCATGAACCGCCCACATCTGATCCTTTGGAGGCTCTGCCTAAGTCTTATTTTAGAATAAGATTAAAGGAAAAACAGGCTTCCTTTAGTCCCAGCCGTAAGCATTCTCTCTCCTCCTCAAACACTTATTGCTACTTTTCTTAGTCAGTCACTGTATCAAACTGAACTGATTAATTATATTCACTCCGCAAATATTCTTTCCACAAATATTTGCCTACTAAGTGAAAGAAAGAATGTTTTACTTTCCGAGGGCTGCTGTAACAAATTACCACAAGCTGAAAACAAAGAAATGTGTTGTCTCACAGTTCTGGAGCCGGAAGTCCAAAATCAAGGTGTTGGCAGGTTGGTTCCTTCTGGAAACCATGAGGAAAGAACAGTCTCACCCCCTCTCCCAGCTTCTCGTGGCTGCTGGCAATCCTGGACACCTACTGGCTTGTAAACACATGGATCCAATCTCTGCACCTGTCTTCCCAACGCCTCCTTCCATTTGTCTTTTCAGTGCTGGACACACTCTCACTGGGTTTAGGGTCTAGCCTAGCCCACTATGATTTAATCTCCTGAACCTTATCTTTATTGTACCTGCAAAGACCCTTATTCTAAAAGAAGTCCCATTCTAAGGTGGCCATAAATTTGGGGGAAGCATTATTAAATCCACAGCACAGATTAAATTAGATTTGGCTTAATAAATTATCAGACCTTTAGATCACAAGTCTGGGCCTGCTCAACGTCCCAGAGATGTCTAGTGTGTTAGGTACATGGAGCGAAGTCCTGACTGAAGCTCATGACCAGAGCTTTGGCCAAATCCAGTGATCTGATAGGGTGACTCTGAGCAATGTCTTTAAATGGCAGGAGGATTGTAGGTTTTGCAAGAGGTATCCAGGGACTGGGGGAGAACAGTTAGGGGACCTCTACATAAATGAAACAATACCTCAACTACAGTGGCTGGGATTTTTCCTGTTTGATGTATTGAGGTTCATTATAAAAATATGTTTGTAAAAGAAAATCCACTGCACAAATGATTGAAAATTAATGACCAAAGTTCCATCGCTGCAAACACATATTTTCGAATAAGAAAGCACGTTAGGGTTTTCAGAATTAGTTCAGTCAGGAAAGAATCTGCCTGTAGTGCAGGAGACCCAGGTTTGACCCCTGGGTTGGCAAGATCCCCTGGAGAAGGAAATAGCAACTGACTCCAGTATCCTTGCCTGGAAAATCTCATGGATGGAGGAGCCTGGTGGGCTGCAGTCCATGGGGTCGCAAAGAGTTGGGCACGACTGAGCGACTAACACTTACTTACTTAACTCCATCACTTTCCAAGGACCTGAAGGACTGACTCATAGAGTTGGTGAGTTTCGAGGGGTGTCTGTAGGGAAGGTCAAGACGCTGAGGTGCTACTTCACCTGGAGACCTTTTTTCATCACTGTTTGGAAACCAGCAGCTTCCAAAAGGATTGGAGTTATGGGTCATTATACTCTGCGAAAGGGCTTCCCTTGTGGCTCAGACGGCTGCCTACACTGAGGGAGACCCAGGTTTGAGCCCTGGGTCAGGAAGATCCTCTGGAGAAGGAAATGGCAACCCACTCCAGTACTCTTGCCTGGAAAATCCCATGGATGGAGGAGCCCAGTGGGCTACAGCCCATAGGGTCACAAAGAGCTGGACACGACTGAGCAACTTTACTCACTTCACTAATACTCTGAGAACAGAGCAAAGCATTTTATAAAAGGTCCTCCTTGAATGCCAAGAAGGTGAACGTTATCAGTGTAGAGTCAGGCACATTCGCTGTCCTCATACTGGCAAATGCCTACTACACGTGAGTACTATTGGGTTGTGATGTGTGGACTCAGGTCAAGGTTCCGTGGTGATTATTCAGGGAGTTGGGAAAGCTACCTTAACTTCCATTCAGGCTTCTCAGCTCAGCTCTTCAGCAACCCAAAGCAGTGAGATTGTTGGGGAGTTACAGAGGCTTTCTGGACTCTCACATCTGTTTATGAATAACCCCAAACTCTAAGCTAAGCAAATCTATTTAACTCACTGTAATTATAAATATGAGCTTTTATTATTCAAATGACTTCTTCATATGCCGGGAAAACCACCTTGCAAAGCTTATTAAGAACCACAGAATAGAAATCTTTGTTCTCAGAAATGACAGATGTCTTAAAGCAAAACAAAGCAAAATAATAATGTAATACCCAATCTCCCCCAAATGGCAGCTTTTTATACTAGACAAAGAATAGATATCTGACCTCCAAACCAGTGAGATGTCGGGAATGGAAGGAAAAAAAAAAATGGCTGCTTGCCGAGTCATCTTGATTAATAAGCGTCTACTCCAGTTGGTTCGGGATGCTTGCACTCATTGGGAAATATCTCCAATGAGATCATGTGGAGTCTACTCTGAGGAACCCTCTCCTCACCCCTTCACCTCCCCCCTCCCCCTACCATCACCACCAAATAAAGAGCCATTCTAAATTCTACATCGTCTTACATTACGTTCATCTTAAGGGCATTCTTAGTCATGCCGGATTCTCATTCTGTCATTTCTAGTTAGATTCATTGCCTGAATTTAAGTGTATTTCTTTGGAGATGGGACTAGAAAAGGGGGTCATGTGTATGCCCCCATCAGCGGTGTCTCATATCATCATGAGCTTAACCACGGGCACCAGTGGCTTGGTCACGCAGCTGCAGTGTCTGCGTGATAACAAGAGAGGTGAGCTTATTTCAAAAGGTGAAGCGGTGGGATCACATATTCCTTTCAAGCGATAGTCCAGGTAAGCGATGAAAAGCACACGCTCTGGGTAAAATTCTGCTGTCATTTATCACTGGCAACATCAGGCATGGTCCTAGGCTCTTGGTCATAAAAATTCCATAGATCAACACATATAAAGCGTTTGGACCTCTACCCGGCACTTCATAAATGTTAACTACTAGACAAAGCAGAAAAGGGTTCCTGCTTCATCTTCATGATCAATCAACCAATCCATTGGTTAATTTCAGATACCGGTATGGAATAAATAAGAAAGGGACCAAGTTTCAGTCAGAGAAAAAGCTCGACGTGAGAGATCTTAGAAAGGAAAGAGGACAGCCTGCGTACAGCGGGAGGAGGCCGGGGGGGAGATGAGGTGAGGGAGGCGGGTGGGGGCCAGATCATGAGGCCTCTCGGTTCATGGTAAGGAAACTAGATTTCACCCAAATGGAGTGAGAATCCACTAGAAATCACATAACGAGATTTAGGCCTTAAAAAATGTCCTTTGTTGTATGGACTATGAGTTGTAGAAGGACAGAAGCAGAATTAGGAAGGCCGGGCAGGGGGTCCGCATCATGAAAAAGCACAGGGTCTGGAAGTGGAAAATCTGTGGTTTACAGCAGTGTTGTCATAGGTAGGCTTCCCGAGGCCTGCTTTTATTCAGAAACATGGGAAACAGTAGCTCTTACCTGCAGGGTTGTTATCAGGATGGAATCAGATAATGTGTATGGAAGCGTCTACTGAACTGCAATAATAAATATCAGCTCTTAAGACTAAGACTGCATGCATGGATACTGAGTCGCTTCAGTCATGTCTGACTCCACGACCCTATGGATCGTAGCCCGCCAGGCTCCTCTGATCATAGGATTCTCCAGGTAAAAATGCTGGAGTGAGTTTTCATGCCCTCCTCCAGGGGATCTTTCCAACCCAGGGACTGAACTCACGTATCTATGTCTCCTGCCCTGGCAGACGAGTTCATTACCACTAAAGCCTCCCGTGGGCTCTGTTGTGCTTAGTTGCTCAGTCGTGTCCGACACCTTGCGACCCCATGGACTGTAAGACTCCTCTGTCCATGGTGTTCTTCAGGCAAGAATACTAGAGTGGGTTGCCATGACCGTCTCCAGGGGATCTTCCCAAGCCAGGGATTGAACCCAGGTCTCCTGAATTGCCGGCAGATTCTTTATCATCTGAGCCACCAGGGAAGCGTGACCTGGGAAGCCCTTTCTATGACAACTGCTTAGAATTATGTTGTTAGGTTCTCACACTATGTACACAGAATCACCCGAGGCACTTATCCAAAGTACAGAGGTTTTACTTCAGAGTTATTTCCACCCACATTTTCTAGTCACCCATACTGTTCTGACAGCACCATTGCAGTATAGTTGGTAGCAGTGTGCTGGCTGCCGTAAGAGAGCCTGTTGTCAAATTCTGGTTTTGCTTTGACAGTTCTCTTTATCTCTCTATGCCTTAGTTGCCTCATCTGTACAATGGAAATTATAAAGCACTTCTTTTATCAGATTTTTGAAAGGTTAGTGATTTAGTACATAAATAGAAGTAAAGTGCAAGTGAAGTCACTCAGTTCAGTTCAGTTCAGTCACTCAGTCGTGTCCCACTCTTTGCTGTCCCATGAATTGCAGCACGCCAGGCCTCCCTGTCCATCACCAACTCCCGGAGTTTACTCAGACTCACATCCATCAAGTCAGTGATGCCATCCAGCCATCTCATCTTCTGTCGTCCCCTTCTCCTCCTGCCCCCAATCCCTCCCAGCATCAGAGTCTTTTCCAATGAGTCAACTCTTCGCATGAGGTGGCCAAAGTACTGGAGTTTCAGCTTTAGCATCATTCCTTCCAAAGAAATCCCAGGGCTGATCTCTTTCAGAATGGACTGGTTGGATCTCCTTGCAGTCCAAGGGACTCTCAAGAATCTTCTCCAACACCACAGTTCAAAACCATTAATTCTTCAGTGCTCTGCCTTCTTAACAATCTCATCCATACATGACCACAGGAAAAACCATAGCATTGACTAGATGGACCTTAGTCGGCAAAGTAATGTCTCTGCTTTTGAATATACTATCTAGGTTGGTCATAACTTTTCTTCCAAGGAGTAAGCGTCTTTTAATTCCACGGCTGCAATCACCATCTGCAGTGATTTGGGAGTCCAAATATAATAAAGTCTGACACTGTTTCCACTGTTTCCCCATCTATTTCCCATGAAGTGAAGGGACCGGATGCCATGATCTTCGTTTTCTGAATGTTGAGCTTTAGGCCAACTTTTTCAATCTCCACTTTCACTTTCATCAAGAGGCTTTTGAGTTCCTCTTCACTTTCTGCCATAAGGGTGGTGTCATCTGCATATCTGAGGTTATTGATATTTCTCCCAGCAATCTTGATTCCAGCTTGTGTTTCTTCCAGTCCAGCGTTTCTCATGATGTACTCTGCATAGAAGTTAAATAAGCAGGGTGACAATATACAGCCTTGATGCACTCCTTTTCCTATTTGGAACCAGTCTGTTGTTCCATGTCCAGTTCTAACTGCTGCTTCCTGGCCTGCATACAGATTTCTCAAGAGGCAGCTCAGGTGGTCTGGTATGCCCATCTCTTTCAGAATTTTCCACAGTTTATTGGGATCCACAGAGTCAAAGGCTTTGGCATAGCCAATAAAGCAGAAATAGGTGTTTTTCTGGAACTCTCTTGCTTTTTCCATGATCCAGCAGATGTTGGCAATTTGATCTCTGATTCCTCTGCCTTTTCTAAAAGCAGCTTGGACATCAGGGAGTTCACGGTTCACATATTGCTGAAGTCTGGCTTAGAGAATTTTGAGCATTACTTTACTAGCATGTGAGATGAGTGCAATTGTGCAGTAGTTTGAGCATTCTTTGGCATTGCCTTTCTTTGGAATTGGGATGAAAACTGACCTTTTCCAGTCCTGTGGCCACTGATGAGTTTTCCAAATTTGCTGGCATATTGAGTGCAGCACTTTCACAGCATCATCTTTCAGGATTTGAAACAGCGCAACTGGAATTCCATCACCTCCACTATCTTTGTTCATAGCGATGCTTTCCAAGGTCCACTTGACTTCACATTCCAGGATGTCTGGCTCTAGATTAGTGATCACACCATAATGATTATCTGGGTCTTGAAGATCTTTTTTGTACAGTTCTTCTGTGTATTCTTGCCACCTCTTCTTAATATCTTCTGCTTCTGTTAGGTCCAGACCATTTCTGTCCTTTATTGAGCCCATCTTTGCTCAGTTGTGCCCAACTCTTTGCGACCCTGTGGACTGTAGCCTACCAGGCTTCTCCATCCATGGGGTTTTCCCGGCAAGGATACTGGAGTGGGTTGCCATTGCCTTCTCCAGGGGATCTCCCCAACCCAGGAACTGAACCCAGGTCTCCCACATTGCAGGTGATGCTTTACCCTCTGAGCCACCAGGGAAGCCCCAAATAGAAGAGAATGAACCACTAAATGAATATTAACCATTGTCACTTTCCAGGAAATGTATGGTGAGGCACAGATGTTAGTGTTGAATAAAATCATTCAAGACTGATCCTTTGATATGCAAATACATAGCCCTTGTTTGTAAGGTGCTCACAGAGGTGACAGAAAAATAAACAGATCAATATTTGCAATGTCATAATTGGCACAATAAACATTAAAGAAAAGAACTGTAGTTCATAGAACATTTGTGCTGATTTGTGACTTTTGGTTTTAATTTGAATTCCTTGCTGATCTCTCTCTCTCTCTCTCTTTTTTAAAAGTTAGGCCTAGTTTAGTATTCTTCTATCTTTAGATTTCTTAAGCCTGGCTAACTTCAACGACAGTTAAAATACCATTTAAATATTTGGTTCTGAGAAATGAGCCTAGGAGAAGGAAAAGGACTGAGAAAACTCTACTCCCTTTATTTTTCTCATTGGCTTCTCCTAGTTTGTGTTCCAGTAAACATTTATATTTATAGCTGACTGAATAAGCTTGCTTCAGCTTTAAAGAATTTGATGCAGTCTGGCTTTAGATATGGAAACATTAGCAAAGCTGAGAATATGACTATCAAGCTGAGTGTAAACTGGAGTTAGAGAAAGAATCTTTAAATTTTGCTTTGAGGGTGGACTTTTAACTTTTCTGGTGATTTGTAACTTCAGCAATGGATCTTGAATATTCCATGAAATAATTTATTAGGCACCCTTTGTCATAGAGGGCATGTCAATTTTGTTATGGGCTTCCTTTGTGGCTATGGGAGACCTGGGTTCAATCCCTGGGTTGGGAAGATCCCCTGGAGAAGGGAATGGCTATCCACTCCAATCTTCTGGCCTGGAGAATTCCATGTATAGTCCAAGGGGTTGCAAAGAGTTGGACACAATTAAGTGACTTTCACTTTCACTTTCAAATTTTATTATTTACTATTGATTTACAATTTTGTGTTAATTACTGCTATACAGCAAAATGATTCAGTTATACATATATACATTCATTTTAAATATTATTTTCCATTATGGTTTATCATAGAACATTGAATATAGTTCTTGGTACTATACAGTAGGACCTTGGTGTTTATTCTGCATGTAAAAGTTTACATCTGCCAACCCCAACCTTCCTCTCCATACTTCCCCCAGCCCCCTCTCTCTTGGCAACCACTGGTCTTTTCTCTAGAGGACATGTAAAATTTTGCATTTTTCACAGGGACATAGCTAGCATACACAAAAATGTAATATATACCTATCTATCACGTGGGCAGTGGTGGGGCAAAGATTCTAAATGCTGCAGGAATTTAGAGAAGGAAAATGGTCAGGAGAAGCTTCATGAAGGATATGATTCTTGAGCTGTGCCTAGGAGGGAGATAAAAAAAAATGTATATTTTGATAAAAAATATTCTAGTACTTGATAAGTATAGGATATCTAACCAAAAATTAATCACTTATCTTTGTAAAAACCCATCATATTTTGAGAGAATATTTTTGAAGTTATAATCCATGCTTATATTTCTGGAACTTATTCCTTCATCTTGGACAAACCATATTATGTAGTATTTTACTTTCTTAAGTTTTAAGGGAACAAAACTCCTTGGCATCAGAATAAACCTCCTTAATCCTCATTTTCTGATTTTCACATTGAGAAGAATGAGTGGCATATTTAGATAAAGAACTGGATGGAAAATGTGGTTGGATTAATCCAAATGGTGTACATATTTGAGACCTCTAACCAAGACCCCTTGATGGATCACAGCCTTGTTGTGGTGAAGGGGCTTGTGTAACTCAGTGAAGCTGTGAGCCATGCTGTGCAGGGTTACCCAAGATGGACAAGTCATAGTGAAGAGTTCTGACAAAATGTGGTCCCCTGGAGGAGGGAATGGCAAACCACTTCAGTATACTTGCTGTGAGAATGCCATACACAGTATGAAAAGGCAAAAAGACATGACAGTGGAAGATGAGCTCCCCAGATCAGAAGGTGTCTAATATGCTACTGGGGAAGAGCGGAGGGCAATTAAAATAGATCCAGAAAGAATGAAGCAGCTGGGCCACCCAGCTGTGGATGTGGCTGGTGGTAAAAGTAAAGTCTGATGTTGTAGAGAATAATATTGCATAGGAACCTGGAATGTTAGGTCCATGAGTAAAGATAAATTGGATGTGGTCAAGCAGGAGATGGCAAGAGCGGGCATCAACACCTTAAAAATCAGTGAACTAAAATGGACAGGAATGGGCGAATTTAACTCAGATGACCATTATATCTACTACTGTGGACAAGAATCCCTTAGAAGAAATGGAGTAGCTCTCATAGTCAACAAAAGAGTCTCAAATGCACTATTTTGGTGCAATCTCAAATATGAGACAATGATCTCATTTCATTTTCAAGGCAAACAATTCGACATCACAGTAATCCAAGTCTATGTCTAAACCACTAATGCTGAAAAAGTTGAAGTTGACTGCTTCTGTGAAGATCTGCAAGACCTTCTAAAACTAACACCAAAACAAAACAAAACAAAACAAAAACATGTCATTTTCATTATAGGGGACTGAAATGCAAAAGAAGGCAGTCAGACCTGGAGCTGACTGTGGCTTAGATCATGAGCTCCTTATTGCAAACTTCAAGCTTAAACTGAAGAAAGTAGGGAAATCCACTAGGTCATTCAGGTATGACCTAAATCAAATTCCTTATGATTATACAGTGGAGGTGACAAATAGATTCAAGGGATTAGATTTGGTAGACAGAGTGCCTGAAGAACTATGTACAGAGGCTCATAACATTGTACAGGAGACAGAGACCAAAACCATCCCAAAGAAAAAGAAATGCAAGAAGGCAAAGTGGTTGTCTGAGATTTTACAAATAGCTGAGAAAACAAGAGAAGTGAAAGGCAAGAGAGAAAGGGAAATATAAACCTCCAAAATGCAAAGTTCCAGAGAGTATCAGGGAGAGATAAGAAGACCCTTTGAAATGAACAATGCAAAGAAACAAAGGAAAACAATAGAATGGGAAAGACTAGAGATCTCTTCAGGAGAATTAGAGGTATCAAAGGAAAATTTCTTGCAAGGATGGTCATGATAAAGAACAGAAACTGTAGGGACCTAACAGAAGCAGAAAAGATTAAGAAGAGGTGGCAAGAATACACAGAAGAACTATACAAAAGAGGTCTTAATGACTGGGATAAGCATCATGGTGTGGTTACTTATTTAGAATCAAACAATCAAACCATCCAATATGGAATGTGAAGTCAAGTGAGCCTTAGGAAGCACTACTGTGAACAAAGTGGAGGTGACTGAATTCCAGCTGAACTATTTAAAATCCTAAAACATAATGCTGTTAAAGTGCTGCACTCAATATGTCAGCATATTTGGAAAACTCACCAGTGGCCATAGGACTTGAAAAGTTCAGTTTTCATTCCAATCCCAAAGAAGGGCAATGCCAAAGAATGTTCAAAGTACTATACAACTGTGCTCACTTCACATGCTTGCAAAGTAATGTTTCAAATCCTTCAAATTAGACTTCAGTAGCATGTGAACTGAGAACTTGCAGATGTTCAAGCTGGATTTAGAAAAGGCAAAGGAACCAGAGATCAAATTGCCAACATCCATTGGATCATAGAGAAAACAAGGAAATTCCAGAAAAATATCTACTTCTGCTTCATTGACTGTGCTAAAGCCTTTGTGTGAATCACAAAAAACTGTGGAAAATTCTTAAAGAGATGAGAATACCAGACCACCTTACCTGCCTCCTGAGAAACCTATATGTAGGTAAAGAAGCAACAGCTAGAACCGGACGTGAAACAGCTGACTGGTTCCAAATTGGAAAGGAATACATCAAGGCTGTATATTGCCACCCTGCTTATTTAACTTCTGTGCAGAGTATATCATGTGAAATGCCAGGCTGGATGAATCACAAGCTGGAATCAAGATTGCCGGCAGAAACATCAACAACTTCAGATATGCAGATGATACCACTCTAAAGGCAGAAATTGAGGAGGAACTAAAGAGCCTCTTGATGAGGGTAAAGAAGAGAGTGAAAAAGCTGGCTTAAAACTCGGTATTTAGAAAACTAAGATCATGGCACTTGATCCCATCACTTCATGGCAAATAGATGGGGGAAAAGTGGAAACAGTGACAGATTTATTTATTTTTTCTTGTGCTCCAAAATCACTGTAGATGGTGACTGCAGCCGTGAATTGAGAAGGCACTTTCTCCTTAGAAGGAAAGCTATGATAAACCTAGACCGTGTATTAAAAAGCAGGGATATCGCTTTGCCAACAAAGATCTGTATAGTCAAAGCTATGGTTTTTCCAGTAGTCATATATGGATGTGAGAGTTGGACCATAATGAAGGCTAAGTGCCAAAGAATTGATGCTTTTGAATTGTGGTGCTGGAGAAGACTCTTGAGAGTCCCCTGGACTGCAGGGTGATCAAACTAGTCAGTGCAACAGGGAATCAATCCTGATTATTCACTGGAAGGACTGATGCTAAAGCTGAAGCTCCCAATACTTTGGCAGAGGATAAGTTGGTTAGATAGCATCACTGACTCAATGGACATGAATTTGAGCAAATTCCAGGAGGTAGTGAAGGACAAGCAAGCCTGGCATGTTGCAGTCCATGCGTTTTCAGAGTTGAACATGAATTAGTGCCTGAACAAGAACAAACCCAATAGAAGTAGATGATGGTTACCCTTTAAAAAAATACCACCGAGATAAAATTGAGTCTCTGAGAAGCAAATGCCATCCCAGATTTACATGCTGAGTATTTAGCCAAGCCAGAAACATAATATATAATACTTCCCATTCCATAGCAAACATTTTCCTTCCAAATGTGATCCACGGCTATCTAGCTCATGTTCATCTCCTCAGTACCAACTGCATCCTTGTTTATTCTGATATCCACCCACATTGACTGCGGAAGGCTCTCAGAAGGGCCCTTTGAATAACCAAATCCTCTTTGACTTTGTAGAGCATTTAATATAATCATCCATTTCCCCTCTGTATTTCCTTCCCAAGTGGGCTTTCTTGGGGTGGCACAGTTGCACTAAAGTCTTTTCTTTGTAAGGGTTGGCTGTTCACATACCACTTTTTTTTTCCATTTCTGTATTCTATCTCTACTATGATTTAATCAATAATTTTATTTATGTCCTCACTTAAAAAAAAAAAACTAGATCTATCAAACAAAAAGAACCAATGCTAATACTATAACAGAAAAGCCAGTATCATCTGTCATAACCAGAAGATAAATACTATATAAATAATATTTGAATAAAATAAATTCTTAAATTCTCAACAAGTTTTTGCTGAAGTCTTTGATCCTGAAATCCTCACTCTTTTTCTTACAGAGGGGGTTAACATTTTTGAAAGAAGTGTTTCAACCCTTAGTGCCTTTTGGAAACTTTCTCCTTAATATTATTCCAAGAATGGGAATAGCATTCTCTCCATGTGATTAAATGTTACACAACATCAAATTCATGTACTCTTCTCCTTAAAATAATATTTTTAACCACTGATTATCTTGGTCTCACACTTCAGGAAATACAAGCATATAGAATAAAACATAAATCTCTCAACCTGGCAGGGAGGCCAAAAATACATCTCAATTTATTTTTTCTAGCATTGCTATTATCTGTCTACATACACCCTATCCTGCAGTACAATTCGAACTTTCTCCCTTCCCAAACACATCTGGAACTTTCCATATCTTGCTCATACTTTTTCTCTACCTAGGATGTCACTTCAAATGCTCTATTCTCTACCTATTCTCAAATGCTGCTTGGAGCCTTTCTTGATTTCCTAACAAAGTAACTGCCTATTTTGAAGTTTCTAGAAGGTACAGTTCCCTTGGGCCACCTCTTAATCAGACTCATCACCCAATATTGCAAAAATTATCAGTGTTTTTCCTTGGTATGAGAGGCAGCAATCCTTGAGGACTTAATTTGGATGAGCAGATGGATCAGTAGCTATTAGGCACTTAGAAAATGTCCCTAGACTTGTATAGTTGGGTTGGGCTGGGGTGAACCTGGCTTTCAGAATTTAGCTGTATGCCATCTGATAGAAAGGAAACTTATCTGGGAATCAGGATATTTAAATTTGCACTTAGGTTATCTCTGGGCAATCAACTATTTTCTCTGATCATCTGTGATCATATCAGATCTGTCCCTGTTTACATGGAGTGGGAGAAGTCTGGGCACTGGTGAGAACCATGCTGAGAGAAGAAGGGGGGCTGGATGGAGCGCCAAAGGAAAGTCCTACCTACGGTGGCCACTGGTTATCATTTTCGCTGAGTGCCCAGGCTCTTGGTGTCCAACAGCTTTTTTATAAGAATGAAGGTACCTAAACTGTCTCCTTTAAAAGACAGAATGCTTGCATTCTGGACTCAATCTCCCTTAATGTCTCATCTTTAAACTTCTTGTTCCTCATTTATAATAGGGAGATAATAGTGATGTCCACCACCTAGGGTTCATGTGACGATTAAATGAGTTAATGTGTGGAATATTTAATTAACATTAAGGATACAGTAAGTGCTCAATAAAATATTAGCTTATTATTCTTGCATATTAAACTGCATCCAAAAATACATAAACATTTTAGATCAAGCATAAAACACACAATGCAAATTTTATGTACAATTTTTATTGTACATAAAAGTTGTTAATGCCAATCTATGCCTTCCTCTCTCCTCTGGCCTGTCTTTCCATGGCTTCTGATATCAGTGAACAAGTGACCTGCAAGCACTTAACCGAAACATTGCTTCTCTTCACAGAATCCCATAGAAACAAAGCCCTAGGGAAGAGCCTGGAAGGGGCAGCCGGGAGGGGGGAGGGGGAGGATGGGTCAACACGGCGGGCAGAGATCCTTTCTCCAGATCTTGCTCATCTTGTCCAGACATGGTTATTTTACTTTCTGGATAATTTTAATCTCACCCATGACTATGTTGGGCTTCCCTGGTGACTCAGATGGTAAAGAATCTGCCTGCAGTGCAGGAGACCTGGGTTCGATCTTTGGATTAGGAAGGTTCCCTGGAGAAGGAAATGGCAACCCACCCCAGCATTCTTGCCTAGAGAATTCCATGGACAGAGAAACCTGGTGGGCTACAGTCCATTGGGTCACAAAGAGTTGGACATGACTGAGAGACTGACACTTTATATTTGTGCTCTGTTCTAAGTCAATAGTTAAGTATTCAAGATTTTGTTGGCCACTGAGCCCCATTTCCTTACTGATGGAATGAAAAGACATAAGACTCTTTGAAATCTGTGTTTGATTAACCACTATTCCTCCTCCTCCGTCATTTTTTTTTTTTTTTGCTTCTGCCTTTTGGCCTCTTTTTTTTTTTCTCTCCCTTCCTCCTCCACCTGCCTCCACACTTTGCCCATAACCATTTAGATTTATTATTGGTTCCTTGGCTGTTTTTCGATTTGACCTGTTCATGGTCTATGCTGAAATTTGACTCATGGATCTTCTTTCTTAATCCTCTCTGATTTCACTCCATAAGAACTCTGCCCCACTTGTTATTTCTCCAGGATCTCCTGTCTCATTTCCATCAACAGCTTCAATAAAATGGATAGCTACTGCGTCCAATCCCTCTCATCGCTTTTAGGCAGTCATTATGCTTAAATATTTAGTCTCTATTGATTTCCACTTGCGCATAACAGTTTAGTTAAGACCGTGATGTCAAATATCCTTTATAGCTTTTTCTTTCCTCTTTTTCCCTTGTCATGCTTCTTTTGCTCCTGCATAGAATTTCCTCAGAAATTTCCCTGAAGTGGCTAAGAAAGGCCTCTCTCTCTATTTTTTTTTTCTCCTTGCACCATAAGCTTTCTGCTTCACTACTTAACATTTTTTCCTTCTTTCTCTGCTTATGTTAACTATTGGTTTTCTTATTTTTTTCCCTCCTTTTTCATACTTAGGAACATAACTGCTGAGTCCTTATACAGTCTTCTGATTTAAAGAAGCTGATGAAGAAGTCTTCAACTGCAACCACTCCAAATTTTCTGCTATGCTGTGGTAGGACTGCAAATAAAAGGGAAATGTTCTGAATTAGGTAATATATAAAGGACTACTTTGGTAAGTTATCCACACAAGCTAGAATAAAGCTAAATGTTATTCTTATAAGCAGAACTCTGGCCATAATACAGATGACTGCCTGGGTCTCTGAATTTGAGGTTGTAGTGTGGTAAAGAGCTGCTATATAAAGCGTAGTCCATCTTTAGTAGCAGCTTTGACATCACCTAGATGCTTGTTAGGAATGAAGTCCCTTTGGTTCCAACCCAGACTCGCACAACCAGAATTTGCACTTTTAACAGATGCATACATGTTACAGTTTGATAGCACTGGCATCAGGAAGAGCCTCCTTAAAATTCAGATCAGTTCAGCTTTAGCACTTTTTAGGCAGACTTTGACTTGGACTCTTTGAATTTCGGTTTACTTACCCATGAACTGTGAGTAATAATATAGAATCATGCAGTTTGTTTTAAGAAATAGAAATAACATGTGTATAATTCTTACAGTTGGTAAACAGTAGATTATACTTATGGATTTCTTAAAAGATAAAACTAAGAGGGGATTTTAGTTTCTCTGACTACGTTTTAAGTTTGTAGTCATTAAAAGGAAAAAGCCTGGTTTGAAAATGCTGTCATTTCCCGCCCCCCACCCCCCGCTATCTGAAACAACACCCCACATTTCTCAAGCCATATAGATGAAAGCCAAATTATTTTGTGAGCTATAAAGATAGTAAGAGATGTTAAGCAAATGTTTAAAGTCGTGTATACAAAGCAGACAAATGGATTAAATGTTAACCCTGCTACCATTTCAGGAACTCTCCTAGTAACGAGAATAATGCCTGGAATTGGGTTTGAGTCTCAATTAATTTCCTTTTTTTGGTGTGTGCCAGTACATTATCTTTTTTTTCTTCTTCTATTTTTATGTTCATTTTTTAAAAAGTTATTTATTGTGTTGGTTTCTGCCATATATCACCTTGAATCACTCATAGGTATATGTACGTCCCCTCCTTCTTGAACCTTGCTCCTCCCTCCCACCCCAACCACGTGTGCTTGGCCAAGTCACAGAACTTTTCAGGGCCTTGGTTTTCTCACCTATAGGATCTGAGAAATAATAATTAGTACAGTTACTTTGGGGCTTCCCTGGTGGTGCTAGCAGTAGAGAACACTCCTGCCAATGCAGGAGACTTAGAGATGAGGGTCTGGTCCCTGGGTCTGGAAGATCTCCTAAAGGAAAGGCAAAGCAACCCACTCCAGTATTCTTTCCTGGAGAATCCCACAGACAGAGGAGCCTGGTGGGATACAGTCCATAGGGTTGCAAACAGTTCGACACAGCTGTAGCAACTTGGCATGCATGCAGGGTTGCTTTGAGAATCAGATAAAAATAAAGCGACTTTTTAATTATATATTTGTCCATCCATCCATCCATTTGACAAACATTTATTAACTGCCTATTACATTTTGGGTACGGGGAAAGGAAATAGGCATGTAAAAGTCAAAAAGATATAATCCTCTCAAAGCAGTCACTCTCTTAAGAAAATATCTATAAGCCCTAGCTACCATAATATTGGACTTCCATGGAGGTAAAGAATTCGCCTGCAATGCAGGAGGCCCCGGTTGGATTCCTGGGTCAAGAAGATCCACTGGCGAAGGGATAGGCTACCCACACCAGTATTCTTGGGCTTCCCTTGTGGCTCATCTGGTAAAGAATCCTCCTGCAATGCGGGAGACCTGGGTTTGATCCCTGGGTTGGGAAGATTCCCTGAAGAAGGAAATGGCAACCCATTCCAATATTCTTGCCTGGAGAAATCCATAGACAGAGGAGCTTGGCAGGCCACAGTCCATTGGGTCGCAAAGAGTCCAACACGACTGAGTAACTAACACTTTTCACTGTAATATTGAACACATAATAGATGTCAGATAACATACTAAACACATTATGCTGTTTTACTTGCTTCTTGGGAAAACTGGAGGAGGTTAGGTAACTTCCCAAGGGTATTCAGGGAGGCAGGGTCAGACACCAACTACAATAAACCCCAGGAGTATAATCTATAGAGCAAGCTCTATTTAAAAGTTAGCAGCTATGATCATGGCAGAGGGCAGAATCCGAACTAGATGGCTTTATTGGAAACTTCCCTGACCCTGGGGTTCCTTGTTTTACATCTTTTCCTGAGAAATGAATTCCTTTCACTGTGGACTGCTTCTCTTGTTACAGATGCTTCCCAGCTGGAATTGGGATGGCGGAGTCACCTGCAGAATGTTGAGACTCACTCTCCTTCCCTCCCCAGGAGAAAAAAAAAAAAAAACAATTTCTGTGGTTAAATTTCATGTGCCTTTTAACTCTCCAACAGTCATTTGGTCTCTGCTGTTTCTATTCTGTGGATGAATTTATTTTATGGTTATTTCCCTTTTAAATTTTAAAGACACGTATCTTCCTGAAAAGAACAAAGGAAGAGAAACAACTTGTAAATTATCACAAGAAAAACCCCTGCTAAAAGCAAGAAGTTTGCTGACAGATGGCAGAATCAGTTGAAAAGCAAGTACCATATTTACTGAGTCTAACCCATTTAGGAAGCCAAAAAAGTGTTATCTAATTCTATCCCCAGTGTATGTGTATGTTTTGGAATAAACAGATGCCTAATGAGAAATGTGTCTACTATAGTTTTGGAAGAACCTGGATAAACCCAGGTTCTGGTTCAGGGTTTGAGACTGCGCAAATTTGAGTCTATCATATTAAATTGTTAGAGTAAAAATAGCATGAAGATGTTGCCAAAGAAACACTATTTTTAAAAAAAAAACGACCTCAGAATTATTTTACCATATAAATGTGCTTTTAAAAATCCCTCTATTATGTAGTTTTATATCAAGTACAAATTACTACAAAAGGACACATGTCGTATCATCATTAGGAAACCTGGATGGATGCCCAGCCAGTGTAACAGATTTGGATATTATCAAACTTTTTAAAAAAACTTTCAAAAATAAAATGGAAATAACTCTTCAAAACATACATTTGTTATACTGTACAAGACATAGCTGAGACGCAGCCTTCCCTCCTCACCTCCTATCTCCACAACCTAAAAGAAAGAAATGCTGATCCTATGACTGTCTTTTTTTGGATACTGAATTTTGAGATTGTGTATCCAGATGAAGATATACTAGGACCAAGCCTAAACCACAAGGCATAAATGAAGTCAAGGATACTGTACGTATGAAAAGAACTAAGTGAGCACATGAACCGTGGTTTCTGGAAAGTGGACTCATTGCTTATTGTTCAGTCCTTCTGGGAGTTTCCACAAGTGAAACCCCGAGAGCAATGAGTCGCCAAGTGTCAGTACCCCTCCCTAGGCAGCCAGGTTGTCACTGTTGTTCAGTCACAGAGATTCGCCAAGGGACTGCTTTTTTCCGACTTAATTCTCTGCTCCCTCCCTCCCTCCTTCTCTTCCTCTCTTTCTTTCATTCTTTCTTTCCTTCCTTGTCTTTTAATAGAGAATGTGGAAACAAATCATCAATTACTATAACAAAGTAAACTTCAAAATAAGGACTATTGCTAGAGAGATGAAGAAAAACATAGCATAATGATAAATGGCTATGATGAATGGTTCAACTTACTAAGAACCCATTATGGTCCTAAATGTGTACGCATCTAATAACAGAACTTCAAAGTACATGGAAGCAAAATGACAGAAATTAAAAGCCAGATAGAAAAAGTACTCCATCATAACTGGAGATATTAACAATCCTTCGTCAGTAATTGATAGAACAAGTGGACAGCAAAGCAGAAAAGACAGACATGACTGACTGCCAACTGGACCTAATTCATGTTTATAGAAGCCCATACCTAAGAGCTGCAGAACATGCATTCTTCTCAAACACATATGGAACATGTGGTATCTCGCTGGGCTTTAATTTTCATTTTTGTAATTCATGAGCATGTGAAAGTGTAGTGAAGTCGCTCAGTTGTGTCCGACTCTTTGTGACCCCATGGGCCGTAGCCTACTAGGCTCCTCCATCCATGGGATTTTCCAGGCAAGGGTACTGGAGTGGGGTGCCAATTCCTTCCCCAGAATTCATAGTATCTACGCTGATTTGTGGCTACTTGGCTATTGGCATAGATACTATTGGTGCCCTGACCAGATCTGCTTCTGTGCTTTTGTGATTCAGTTGCTGCTGACAGCGTACTCCTGTCTTTTCTTAGAGGCTTGCCATTGGCTGATGGGAACCACCTTATTTCACATGTTAGCAAGGTAATCCTAAAGGAAATCAGCCCTGAATATTCACTGGAAGGACTGATGCTGAAGCTGAAACTCCAATACTTTGGCCACCTGATGCAAAGAACTGACTCATTGGAAAAGACCCTGATACTGGGAAAGATTGAAGGCCGGAGGAGAAGGGGATGACAGAGGATGAGATGGTTGGATGGCATCACCAAAGCGATGGACATAAGTTTGAGTAGGCTCTGAGAGTTGGTGACGGACAGGCGAGCCAGGCATGCTGCAGACCATGGGGTCGACTGAGCGACTGAACTGAACTGAACTGAACTGAACTGAAGCAAAGTAATGCTCAAAATCATTCAAGCAAGGCTTCAACAGTATGTGAATCAAAAACTTCCAGATGTGCAAGTTGGGTTTAGAAAAGGAAGAAGAACCAGAGATCAAACTGCCAACATCCATTGGATCATAGGAAAAGCAAGCAAATTCCAGAAAAAACATCTACCTCTGTTTCACTGACTATGCTAATGACTCTGACTGTGTGGATCACAACAAACTCTGGAAAACTCTTAAAGAAATGGGAATACCAGACCACCTTTCCTGCTTCCTAAGGAACCTGTATGCAGGTCAAGAAGCAGCAGTTAGAGCTGAACATGGAACAACAAACTGGTTCAGTATTGGGAAAGGAGTACATGAAGGCTGTATATTGTCACCCTGCTTATTTAACTTAAATGCAGAGTACATCAAGAGAAACGCTGGGCTGGATGAAGCTCAAGCTGGAATCAAGATTGCCAGGAGAAATATCAATAACCTCAGATATGCAGATGACACCACCCTTATGGCAGAAAGAGAAGAGGAACTAAAGAGCCTCTTGATGAAAATGAAAGAGGAGAGTGAAAAAGCTGGTTTAAAACTCAACATTCAACAAACTAAGATCATGGCACCCGGTTCCACCACTTAATGGCAAATAGATGGGGAAACAGTGGAAACAGTGTCAGACTTTATTTTGGGGGGCTCCAAAATCACTGCAAATGGTGACTGCAGCCATGAAATTAAAAGACTTGCTCCTTGGACAATAAGCGATGACAAAAAACAACATATTAAAAATAGAAGCATATCTTTGCTGACAAAGGCCTGCGTAGTCAAAGCTATGGTTTTTCCAGTAGTCATGTATGGATGTGAGAGTTGGACCATGAAGAAGGCTGAGCCCTGAAGAACTGATGCTTTTGAACTGTGGTGTTGGAGAAGACTCTTGAGAGTCCCTTGGACTGCAAGGAGATCAAACCAGTCAATCCTAAAGGAGATCGACCTGAACATTCACTGGAAGGATTGATGCTAAAGCTGAAGCTCAATACTCGGCCACCTGATATAAAGAGCTGACTCACTGGAAAAGACCCTAACGCTGGGTAAGACTGAAGGCAAGAGAAGGGGATGACAGAGGATGAGATAGTTGGAGGACATCATGGATTCAATGGACAAGAGTTTGAGCAAACTCCAGGAGATAGTGAAGGACAAGGAAGACTGGTGTGCTGCAGTCCATGGGGTCACAAAGAGTCGTACAGGACTGAGTGACTGAACAAAAGCAACAAAATCTCACTCTGTAGAAGGCATCCTGCTTAGAACTCCTGGAAGGACACAGCATCTTGCCAGAGGCAGCCCACAGCTAGACTGACTGAGCTAAGGGTGCAGCAGGCCAGTCACCTTGGGTCTGGGTGGGACAAACTGTGGGTGGGGGCCAATTCATATTGCAGATCTTGCTGTAAGATCAGGCGAGGCCAGATTTACACAAACAAACGCACAAAGTGCTTAGCTTTTCCTCTTTCCCATGCCTGCCGGGGATGGGAGCTATGTGTGTGGAGGAAGGCAGTGAGGCGGTGGGCGCTGCCAATGCTTCCGTTTCAGTAACATAAGAGAACCAGGGGGAATAGACTCAAGCCTACTCACTTGGGTTTGAGGTCTTTGTTTCTTTAAGGCATAATTGCTAGTAGTGACAGGATAGAATCTGTGGGCTGCCTTTTCTCAAAAATAGAAAAAAAAATATATGCATTATAAGAACAAAAAAGCTTTGATTTTTCTTTTCTTTTTTTTTTTTTTTGATTTGAGTCCTGAAACCTTTTTAAACCCAAGGTTACTAGTCAGTTTGCATTACCCTCTTAAAATAAATAGATCTAATTCTGCAAATACAGTTAGTATACAGAGTTTTCAAGCAGTAGCCAGTGTTCTTCCCTTTCCTTTTAAAGTAGAAAATGTTCTAGTTTATGTAAAGGTCTCAGAAAAGATTCTTGACGTTCTTCTAAGTTCAATCAAGATCCAAGTACAGAGATTCTTCTTTCTTTTTTTTTTTCTTTCCAGTAATTTGCTGAGCTATGCTGTGCTGTGCTGCTTGGCAAGCTACTTAACCTTTCTGAACCCGAGTTTAGAAAACTTTAAAATACTTGACACATTTCTCTGGAGGCGCCAGCGGAACTGGCAAATGATTCAGCAAATGGGTTTCATGATTCCTGGAAAAGTAAGCTCATACTTTTTATAAGCACGGGCTAGTGAAAATAAGTCTTTTCAAACACTTTGCTCATCTATTCCAATGTACTATTTTAAACGAATATACCAGGTTTTCTTTCTTTATGTGTTCATTTTATCTATGCTTTCCCTCTGTCTAGAAAACCAACCTATATAGCCTTCATTTGATGAAACAAGGTCTGAAAAAGCTAAGCTTTGAGCAGTTTAATCCTTTCTATTTTTTACTTTTCTGATTGAAACACTAAAATATATTTGATTTTTTAAAACTTCAAATGTATGTTTGATTTAGATCAGGAGTCAGATTTGGTTTAAGGGCTGGACAACCTGTGATTTAGCTGGTAGAAGAAACCCATATCTAACCCCACTCTGTACACAGAATCTCGAATCTCTTTTTTTCATTCACTATTTATTTGTGCTTTGTTTTAGATGCTTCAGGAGGTTTTTGCTCCTATATTTTTAATGTACCATATTAATTTCAGAGAAATGAGCTATACATAATATTCAACTGTAAAGTGAAAGTCATTCAGTCGTGTCTGACTGTTTGGGAGCCCATGGACTATACAGTCCATGGAATTCTCCAGGCCCGAATACTGGAGTGGGTAGCTTTTCCCTTCTCCAGCAGATCTTCCCAACCCAGGAATCAAACTGAGGTCTCCTGCGTTGCGGGTGGATTCTTTACCAACTGAGTTTTCAGGGAAGCCCTAGGGTGATTATAAAAGTATGAGAAGTACTTGTCTCCATCTGATCCGTCTTTGCCACTGCCCCCAAAACAACTGATTCTTCCTCTTTTCATTTTCAAAATTTGAATTTTATCCTTGATTGTTTTAATCATGCTTTTACCTTCTCTTTAAAATTGTTTTTCAAACATTTTATTTTTAAAAATTTCAAGCCTATGGAAAAGTATAATTAGTATTCATATAACATTCACCTGAATTCACAAATCATTAAAATTTTCCCACATTTACATTCTTTCTCTTACATTTACTTTACCGAAATGTTTGAAAGTTATAGGCATGCAGACATTGTGACCTTGGACCTTTTATACTTCAACACATTCACCCTTGGTACTTTCTAGGTTGTGCAATGGGAAAGAATCTGCCTGCCAATGCAGGAGTCACAGGAGATGAGGGTTTGCTATCTGGGTCAGGAAGATCCCCTGGGGAAGGAAGTGGCAACCCACTTCAGTATTCTTATCTGGAAAATCCCATGGCCAGAGGAGCCTGGTGGGCTACAGTCCATGGGGTCGCAAAGAGTCGGACACGACTGAGCGACTGAGCTTGAATCAACAACATACACCCTTAGAACAAGGATAGTCCCTGCCACTCCACCCCCGCCCTGAAGCAGAACCCAAGGAAGTATCACAGTTGGTGTTTATTTGTCAAATATCTTTGTTTCCTTTTAATACAATTATGCCTTCCTGACTCTATCTGTTTGTTCTTCAGAACATCAACATTTTTATGAATATAGGTTACTTGGTATGTAGAATGCCTTCAAAGCTGGATTAGTCCAGCAGTTTCCTCATTCCTGTATTCAAGTTAAATATTTTGGCAGGAGTGTTACCTGGGTGCTGTCTTGGACTTTTTATTGCGTCCCGCCAGGAAGTTTACGTGTTTGTCTCATTTTGGTGATGTTAAGTTGGAATATTTGGTAAAGGACTTCCTCCCAGCTCTCTCTTTGCAACCGAGAAGTCCTCTGTGGTATAATATTTTGAAATTAAGTGAATAAACTGTCCTTCAATAATGTCCCAATTTGGTATTTGAATAAAAGGATGGTTTTCTAAGTTTTTCATTTCTTTCACATGTATTAGTTGTTATTCTTATTTAAATGAAAACTTTACCTTCCATATCTCCACTTTTTGTGGAATATTATTATGGTCTCCTGGATTTTTAAAATTCAATATGTTATAACCTATCATATCTTTATTCTTTCTGATGCTCAAATTTTAAGTGGTTTGACAAGTGTGGGGCTTCCCTTGTGGCTCAGCTGGTAAAGAATCTGCCTGCAATGCGGGAGACCTGGCTTTGATCCCTGGGTTGGGAAGATTCCCTGGAGAAGGGAAAGGCTACCCACTCCAGTATTCGGGCCTGGAGAATTCCATGGACTCCATAGCCCAGGGGATCACAAAGAGTAGGACACGACTGAGCTACTTTCACTTTCACTTTGACCAGTGGGAGCCCATCGAGCTGGCTTTTGAATCTTTGGACAGGTCTCCATCACCTTTTGGGCACTTCAATGCAGGATTTTCTAGACTTTGTATATTCCCTGACTGTACTTGGAATCAACAATCTCTCTAAGGAGCTTCATTTTCTTTCGGAGAAAGATAGTGTTTTGAAACCAAATCCTTTCACTAGTTTTGCTCACTGCTATTGGGTTGTCATTGCTTCTAGCTTATTTCAATGGACAGTTTGGAACATAGATCATTAAAAACATGGTGAGTACATAGGGGTTCTTTCCATTTACATTCATCACTGGAATTCTTTATCTTCTCCTCTTTCCAAATTTATATCACTTTTGCCCCATAGTGAGAACCCTGATTCCAAATACATCATTCTACTTGTGTATGGGTTCTTGAGTAATATAAAGCATTTAGATTATGGTACTAATTAGAAGCAAACCCACTATGTAAAGTTTACAATTTCTTTGCAATTCTCTTTTTGTACTATCTCACCAAGAATAAGCAGTAAAGGTGCTGTGTTTACAAGTAACTTAATTTAATGTTTCCTGTGTGTTTATGCTATCAGTTTGATTAAAAATTAGGTTTATTTGTTTCTGCTTGTATTTAACTTTAGGGTTAACTTTGTACATCTTTTTTGATTTAGTTATTTTAATTAAAAATATTTTATAGCTCAAATGTTAAAACTATATATATTAAAATATATTCAGAGATATCCCTATTTCTAGCTCTTCTACTACTTTCTTTACTCCTGTACATAATAATTATTATTGTATAGTTTAGATTATCTAGTTTTAGGATTTTTGTGAAAGTTAGTGTTAATAGCATCTATCCACTTACCATATATACTCCTATTTCTTTCTTCTTCCTATGTGTACTCATAAGCATCTTTCTTTTGTAGCTTAATAGTACATCCTTGAAATCACTTCTTACCACTTCATAGAGATTATCTTATTCTTTTGCGTTGCTGTATTATTCCATGTATAGAGTTTTACACAGCTCAATTAGCCTTCCTTTAGATGTTTAGGCTATTTCCAATGTTTTGTTGTTCTGCATATTTCTTCAGCGAATAATCTTGTGCATATCTGTCTGTGTTGCCTTTAAAGAGAATTAATTCTTATCTTGGGTACATAGTTTGAATTGTCTCCTAAGAGATAATAAAGCTGTGTTATAGGGTTGGAAGGAGAGGAAGGGTTCAGCGGAATTGACCATGAAGTAAGCAGTAGGGCCCTAGAAGCTAAAGAGAAAAGGTGATAGATCAGTAGTCAGCAGAGTTCTGCCCCTAGGCACTGCCGCACAGTGCCTTCCAAGATGGCGGAAACCATGGAGGAGAGAGTCAGGGAGGGAATGGAAAGGGACTGAGAGGACTCTCTTCTTGGACGTCTAACAGATTTCCTGGGGACTCAGTAGACTTGGAATGAGTGGATTCTTTGAACAACAAAGCCACCCCTACTCTCCAAATACTACTTGGGCTTGGGAAAGTCTCATCTTGTCGGTGGCCATGATAGGTGCAAGCACAGAGTTTATTCCCAAACTTTTATGATTTTTAAGCTCTCAGAACTCTTTTGTAAATTTAGGAAGGAGGAGGAACACTGTAAATATTACTGAGATTGAATTTTGTGCCACCCTGGAGGGACAGGAAAATAAAGACACAGGATGTTTCTTCGTCCCACTGCTGTGAAGTGAACTCGTTTCTATTGCTAAAATGATTGTTTTCATGTGTATATGTGTGAGTTTACTGAAATAGTATAGCATTCTAAATATTTACTAAAAGGTATAACATTTCTTTTATGACTTGTTTTTCTCACTTTACAAAATATTTTGAACATCCTGCATTTTTTTTGAACAGCTGCATAGTATTTTACTATGTGGATATATGCTTTTTTTTTTCTTGATAAGCTGCTATTAGGATAAATAAGTGCTAAGATAGCAATGGAGTTTTACATAGATTTCTTAGAAGCAGATTTTGCAGCTGATTGTGCAGCTCTAAGGAAGTTTTAGTTCTAAGAAACTTTGCATTCATGTTTTTCACAAGGAAAATAATTATACAGTGTTCTTTGTATTTTTACAACATTGACAGATGGTGAGTGAACAGCCTGGGAGGAGGAGAAGTGACCCAACTTGCCTCTGCAGTGTTCAAAAAGATATCAAAGCAAGAGGCAGACACTCCCAGGGCCAAAGACTGTGTTTTCTTTTTCACTCATCTCATTCAAATTGATCACAAATTGCTTTATTACATTCTACTGTGTCAAAGTAATTCCTATTTACCTTTATATTGAAGAAATGTCTTAGCCTATGATAAAATGATTTCCTCAGTTCATCTGAGGTTGAAAGGAATTGGTAATAAAAATTGTTCAGGAATCTGTCGTAGTTATCATAACAATATATGGAACTACAGAATATTTACTATTCAATATGAAAAGGCAAAAGTAAACATTCCAATGAGCATTATCTTGTGGGCTGCAGAAGTTAGGGTAAATTTTTAAGTGATTCCTCACCACCCCATGAATGTACACTGGAACTCCATTGCTTTGCACAATGCCTGACTTAAGATGTCATTAATTAAACAGCAATATAAAGAACATTCTGTATTGCTAGTGAGAATCATTTTGTCCATTTTACCTTTTTGTTTAGCGTATCTGTGTAACTAGTTAACCTCTAAGGTAGAAATTTGACACCTAATTTGCATATATTCTTGAAAGAAAAAGGTTTTCTAAAGAATAGAAAATAACTTATACCTCATGGGGTGGGAGGGTAGAGGAATTCTTTTTCAAATATCTCAGATCCTAAAGACTCTGATTCTGGGAGGGATTGGGGGCAGGAGAAGGGGACGACAGAGGATGAGATGGCTGGATGGCATCACTGACTCAATGGACGTGAGTCTGAGTGAACTCCGGGAGTTGGTGATGGACAGGGAGGCCTGGCATGATGCGATTCATGGGGTTGCAAAGAGTCGGACACGACTGAGCAACTGAACTGAACTGAACTGAAAGAGAAGGTAAACATGGATAACAGCAACGACTGAAAAGTGTTAGAAAGAGCACACAAATTAAAATCAGAACATTTGAGCTGTGGTTCTAATTTTTTTCATTAGTAATGTGACTGTGGGCAAGGCACTTTTATCATCATTATTTGATAAAAAGTGTGTATCGGAGAAGTGTTGGACTAGGTGATTGTCAAGGTCCTAGTGATCATTTTGCTTCTCCTGGAAACAAGTTTTGCATTAAAGTAATATGTGTTTAAAAGAATGTAATGTGATTTAGCAGTCCTAAAGCTTCTCTAGTATTATGTAGCTGTTTCTCATTTATTGATAGCATAATTCTAAAAAAAATAGACTATATTTATTTCATTAAGTAGGTAATAAAGCTAGCAATATTCATAAACTTTAATACAAAAGATTGTAAATTACAAATATATAACTACAAATCAGGCTCTGAATATATATTTCTTTTATTCCCAAATATTTAGTTCATGTTTACTAGAAAAGGGCTTCCCACACGGCTCAGTGGTAAAGAACCCAGCTGCCTTTGCAGGAGATATGGCTTCCATCTCTGAGTTGGGAGGATCCCCTGGAGAAGGAAACGGCGACCCACTCCAGTATTCTTGCCTGGGAAATTCAATGGATACAGGAGACTGGTGGGCTACAGTCCACGCAGTTGCAAGAGTCAAACATGACTTAGCGACTAAACAACAGCAGTAATACTAGAAAGGAACTAACCTGTACTGAGTACTTACTATGCTAGGAATTTGGAAAGCAAGTACTCTGGAGTCAAACTGATTTAACTTTATTCCTGATGCTTCCATTTTTTAGCTGTGACCTTGGATACTGTCCAGGTGGCTACCCACTCCAGTATTCTTCCTGGAGAATCCCATGGACAGAGGAGCCTGGTGGGCCACAGTCCATGGGGTGGCGAAGAGTTGGACATGACTGAAAGACTAATATTTTAACACTTTAGACAATGTACATGACCTTTGGGTATCAGAGAGACGTGTATGGGGAAAGCCTCAATTCCTTGAAGATGAAATATATCTATTGAAACACATTTCACTGTTTCAATTTCTGGCGCAAGTGTGCTATATAATATTACTTATGAACCTGGATTGTAGCAAAAATGATCAATTAATTTTTTATAATATAATAAACAGAACATGTATTAAACTTACCTTTATAAATTATCTAAACTGATGACAGAAAAAGTCATGGATGGTGCTTTTAAGGGAAAGATATGTGAAAGGAGAATCAATTCTCAAGGCAGAAAATCTATTTGGGGCCCTGAAAATAGTTGCTGGACAGATAGGCCATTTAACCCAAAATCCCATTGGAAAAAAAGAGTCCAGGATCAGAGAAACCTGGAGCGGCCACCTAAAAAGATAGCAGCTTGGAAGACCTCTGCCCTTGAAAATGCAGTGGGAAGCATTCTGAACTCCAACTAACTATTTAATCTTACATTTGAAAAATGTAAAATGGGAAAAATAATAAAATCAGCTTTTGAATTAATTAAATGAAATAATATACGAACAACTGAAATATAACTTAGTTACCTCGAGACCAGTCTTTGCTTTGCCAAACATTCTAAAGGAAATGAATATGAGTTCATACAGAAATCTCTGAAAAATCATGAATACGTTCTCTGAAATCACTTGGGAAATCACTTGGGAACTTTAGGGAATAGGTTAGACAGTACACGACACACACACAAAAATCATCTTAATCCATCTTTTTTCCCCAAACTGAATCCCACAGGGCAGCTGCCCCCAAATTTCCTGATTCTCTGTACACACTTTTCTTAAAACTGCTTTTTCCTTCCTTCACCTTGGAACTTCTTCCCCTCTTCCCCTCACCTACTCCGGTGCATTCATCATGTAATGCCTTCTGGTCCTCGTTCCTTCCAATTGAAGTGCAAATGAACAGTTTTATTCCTAATGATCTCCTCCATACCCATGACATTGTGTAACACTGTATAACGTCTGTGTGCTAATGCCACCAAGTTACCGTACTTGGTAAGTATCCGCAGCATCTGACAGTCACTATGCTGTGCTGTGCTGCGCTTAGTCGTATTCGACTCTTTGCAACCCCATGGACTGTAGCCCGCCAGGCTCCTCTGTCCATAGGAGTTCTCAGGAAAGAATACTGGAGTAGGTTGCCATGCCCTCCCCCAGGGGATTTTCCCAATCCAGGGATTGAACCCAGAATTCCCACATTGCAGGTGGATTCTTTACCATCTGTGCCACCAGGCAAGCCCAAGAATACTGGAGTGGGTAGCCTATCCCTTCTCCAGTGGATCTTCCTAGTCCAGGAATTGAACCGGGGTCTCCTGCATTGCAGGCATATTCCTTATCAGTTGAGCTACCAGGGAAGCCCCTGACAATAAACACTCTTAAACCCACTACAAACTTACATGTTATCTCCAATTGACAGGCCAAAAACATCACTCTTGATTCCCAGCATCCAAATTATTTTATTCTCCCATTCTTCCCTGTATCAACAATGTGCAATCATTTGCCTACCTTCTTAAAGGGAAGAGTTGGTTCATCCTTTCCCTTAAACCTTTCACTGAGTCTATCATCAAAGCCTTTCATTTCTAACTCAAAACATGTGGCAAATCTACCCACTTCTGTCGTCCTAGGTCCAAATATAATCCCTGCGCAAATGGTCTCCCATAACAAATCACAGACTGGACTCATAATTACTAACAGTTGACAGTGAACTTTAAAAACAGAAGCCAGAAGTTTCTTAAAAAAAAAAAAAATATATATATATATATATATATATATATATATATATATATAATGAATTTCTTCTCTCTGAAAGTCTCCAATGACATCCATCGTATTTGGGGCAAACCCCAAATTTCTGTGACCCATAAAGTCTTATCACTCAGTTTCTGCTTTCTAACCCTCCAACCTCATTGCCGAACACTTCCCACCTCACTACATCTCAAATATCTTAGCTCTTACCTTTGTCTCATGTTTCTAGACTCTTCCTCCTAGTTTCAAATGACATTTTCGATTCAAGCTTTAACTCAACCATCACTCTGGTAAGAAGCTTTCCCTTATCACATTATTGAAACATCTTCAAGTTAGGTCAAGTTTGTTTTATTAATAGCAGTCATAACCCTCGATAATAATTTGGTAAATAATTATATATATTACACAGTGTAGTACATATTGTTGTTCAGTTGCTCAGTCGTACTCAGCTCTTCGCAACTTCATGAACTGCAGCACGCCAGGCTTCCCTGTCCTTCACTATCTCATGGAGTTTGCTCAAACTCACGTCCGGTGAGTGGATATATAGTATATATTTTAATATAAACACATAATTTCACATACTTGCTCATTTTCTATCTTCTATTGGTTTTTCATATGTCTCATTTGAGGGTAACTACTCCAGTACTCTTGCCTGGAAAATCCCATGGATGGAGGAGCCTGGTGGGCTGCAGTCCATGGGGTCGCTAAGAGTCAGCACGACTGAGTGACTTCACTTTCACTTTTCACTTTCATGCACTGGAGAAGGAAATGACAACCCACTCCAGTGTTCTTGCCTGCAGAATCCCAGGGACGGGGGAGCCTGGTGGGCTGCCGTCTATGGGGTCGCACGGAGTTGGACACGACTGAAGCGACTTAGCAGCAGCAGCAGCCAGGGGGATAGGGACCATGTTTTCCATATCCATGGCTCTAATTCCATAGCCGAGTTCACTGCATGAACTATAGGCACTTAATAGCTGAGTGATTGACTGGATGAAGAACTTTTATTTAATTATTTGATCACTGTCACTCTTTCCCCCTACAAATTGCCGTAGAGGACACCCAAACTTTCCTCTAGGGACTCCAGCTTCCTTATCTACCGCTAGATTTAGAGAGATGATTCAGATGCCTTTAGGCATAGCATTGCTTCTCTTAACGATATTGTGTTTATCAAAGTTTCTTCTTAAAGCCAAGGAGTTAGAAATGATACTGTGAACAAGTCCAACAGTTTCAGACAATATCTCCAGCATTCGACACAATTTGTGTCTAGATGGCAGAAGAGAAATGGGTGTCCACTGGGTTCTTTCCCTTATGTGTGCACCTTTTGCTACAAGTGAAATAATCATGTGGGCATCACTAATCCCAAGTACTGCATTTGCCAGTGAATTACATATGCATTTTGAGGTCTCTAAGGCACCAAGAGATTAATGCCCAGATTTGCACAAGAATTCCACTGGGGACCAAATCTGACACACACACACACACACACACACACACACAAAACAAAAACCAAAAAAAGACATCACAGTCTAGTCTAAAACCACATTGTGAACTGCCCCTTAGGGGGTTCCCTGAGGAGGCTTCAGCTTTATGAGATGGTGACCCTTCTCGTATTACTTCTAACTAACCAAGCCTCCTTTGCCTCCTCTTTTTAAGTATCCTTCTCTGGTCTTGATCCCAAAGGATGGCTGTGTTGTCATTCTTTCCCTTCTCAAATGAGATTCAGGAATCACATATATTTCAATGACCTCTTGCGTTTGAGGTGGAATGCTGCTGCTGCTGCTAAGTCGCTTTAGTCGTGTCCGACACTGTGCGGCCCTATGGCAGCCCATCAGGCTCTGCTGTCCACAGGATTCTTTAGGTAAGAAGGCTGGAGTCGGTTGCCATTTCCTTCTCTATGAGGTGGATGGAAGTGTGTTTAGCTGCAGTTTGCTGTGAATTATTCCTAATCTGACTTGAGGAGTTTCTAATTTTTAAAGCTGTACTCTGCTGCACCTTGCCAGAGGACAGATTAAAGAAATTGCTTCAATACACATGTAAAACACCCATCCCCTTTATGGTGATATGCAGTTAAGAGCTCTACAAGTGAATTCTAGAAGCTCATTACAATACTATAAACTGGTTTGTATACCAGTATCTAGCAATTTTCTATAAAGACTGATCTCTTTCTGGCCAGAATCTTTTTTTTTTGATAAAACATGGTGACCCTCATGTAGCTTCCATCAATCCCCAAGTGGCAGCATGAATCATCCTGCCAGAATTTCAATTGTTTTAACCCAACAATTGAATTCTGTACTCTCTTCTCTCATCCTTACCATGGGTTTCTCACCAGTTTCTCTTATTTTGGGTAGCAAGCGGTCTCAATATATTCTCAAAGCTTGGCTAATTTCTTGTGCAGGCAGAGGCAGATATGATTAGTGAAGTACACACCCACTGCCTCAAATTCATTTATTCCATCTCTTCAAGTATCAGCTTGTCCATATTACTGCAATGCCTTCCCTATTCTTGCGTTAGCCTCTTACCTGGTCTCTTTGCATCTATCATTGCCCTTAAGAACCTCTTGAACACCTTATACTATGACATCTTCAAGCCTTTACAATGATGTCTCTTACTTGCTTAACAAATTTATTTGTATTTTTATTGGAGTAGAGCTGCTTTACACTGCTGTGTCCGTTTCTGTTGTACAGCACAGTGAATAAGCCGTGTGTATACACAGGTTGTTGTTGTTTAGTTGCTAAGTTGTGTCCAACTCTTGGGAGCCCATGGACCATAGCCCGCCAAGCTACTCTGTCCGTGAAATTTCCTAGGCAGGCATACCTGAGTGGATTGCCACTCCCTTTTCTAGGGGATCTCCCCTATCCTGGGGTGGAACCCATGCCTCCTGCCTGGCAAGGTTATTCCTTACCACTGAGCCACCTGGGAAGCCCATGTATATATATATATGTCACCTCTTTTCAGGCTTTTCTTCCTGTTTTGGTTTCCACGGAGCACCAAGTAGGGTTCCCTGAGTGACACCGTAGGCTCTCACTGGCTACCATTTCCATACATAGTAGTGCATATATGTAATCCCAGTCTCCCAATTCATCCACTCCCCGGCCCTTTCCCACAGGTACCCATGTACTTGTTCTCTACGTCTGCCTCTCTATTTCTGTTTTGCAAATAAGGTCATCGATGTCATTTTCCTAGATTCCACATATATGCATTAATATACAATATTTGCTTTTCTCTATGACTTCACACTGTATGACAGTCTCTAGGTCCACGCACATCTCTGAAAATCACATTTCCATTCCTTTCTGTGGATGAATAACATGCCATTGGATCCATATGCCACATCGTTACCCATTCCTCTGTCTGTTGACATTTAGATTGCCTCCATGTCCTGGCTATTGTAAATAGCTCTGCAGTTAACACTGGGATGGATGCATCCTTTTGAATTATGGTTTTCTCTGGGTTTGTGCCCAGTAGTGGGTTTGTTGGGTCATAAGATGGTTCTATGTTTAGTTGTTTAAGGAACCACCACACTATTCTCCTTAGTGGTTATATCAATTTCCATTCCCACATCAGTGTAAGAGAATCCCTCTTCTGCACACTTTCTCTAGATTTGTTGTTGGACTTTTGAATGATAGCCATTCTGATCAGTGTGAGGTGTTACCTCATTGCAGTTTTGACTTGCATTTCTCTAATAATTAGTGATATTTGTCAGTTGCCTCATTTGCAAGTATTTTCTCTTGGTTCTGAGTGTTGTCTTTTCATCTTGTTTATGGTTTCCCTTGCTGTGCAAAAGCTTTTAAATTTAATTAGGTCCCACTTGTTCATTTTTGTTTTTATTTTTATTACTCTAGGAGGTCAGTCAAAAGGGATCTTGCTGTGATTTATATCAAAGAGTGTTCTGCCTATGTTTTCCTCTGAGATTTTTTTTAGCGTCTGGATTAACATTTAGGTCTTTAACCTATTCTGAGTTTATTTTTGTGTATGGTGTTTGAGAGTATTTAATTTCATTCTTTTACATGTAGCTGTCTGATTTTCCCAGTACCACTTATTGAAGCCTGTCTTTTCTCCATTGTATATTTTTGCCTTCTTTGTCATAGTTTAGGTGACCATAGGTGCAAGGCTTTATCTCTGGGCTTTTTATCCTGTTCCATTGATCTGTATTTCTGTTTTTATAGCAGTATTATGCCATGTTGACGACTGTAGCTTTGTAGTATAATCTGAAGTCTGGGAACCTGATTCTTCAAGCTCCGTTTTTCTTTTTTGAGATTTCTTTGGCTATTTGGGTTTGTGTGTGTGTGTGTGTGTTTCCATACAAATTATAAACATTTTTGTTCTAGTTCTGTGAAAAATACCGTTGGTAATTTGATAGGGATTACCTTGAGTCTGTAAACTGGCTTGGGTAGTATAATCATTTCATGATATTGATTCTTCTAGTCCAAGAACATAGTATATCTCTCCATCTGTTTGTGTCATGTTTGAATTCTTTCATCAAAATCTTATCATTTTCTGAGTATAAGTGTTTTGCCTCCTTAAGTGAGGTGTATTCCTAGGTATTTTCTTGTTGCAGTGGTAAATGGGACTGTTTCCTTAATTTCTCTTTCTGATTTTTCATTGCCAGTGTTTAGGAATGCAACAGATTTCTGTGCATTACTTTTGTATCCTACAACGTTCCCAAATTCACTGATTAGACCTAGTAGTTTTCTGGTGACATCTTTGGGATTTTCTGTGTATAGTATCATGTCATCTTCAAACAGTAACAGTTTCACTTCTTCTTTTCCAACTTGGATTCATTTTACTTCTTTTCTTCTCTGATTGCCATGGCTAGGATGTCCAAAACTATGTTTTATAATAGCGCCAAGAGTGGACACACTTGTCTTGGTCTTGATCTTCAAGGAAATGCTTTCAGGTTTTCAGCATTGAGAATGGTGCTTGCTGTGGGTTTATAATAAATGGCCTTTAATATGTTGATGTAAGTTCCCTCTATGCCCACTTTATGGAAAGTTTCATCATAAATGGGTGTTGAATTCTGTCAAAAGCTTTTTCTGCATCTATTGAAATTATCATATGGATTTTATCTTTTAATTTGGTAATATGGTGTATCACATTGATTGCATATATTGAAGAATCTTTGCATCTCTGGGACAAATTCCACTTGATCGTGGTGAATGATCTTTTTAATGTGTTGTTGGATTTGGTTTGCCAGTATTTTGTTGAGGACTTTTGCATCTATATTCACCAGTGATATCGGCCTGTAATTTTCTTTTTTGTGATTTCTTTGTCTGGTTTTGGTATCACACTGGTGGTGGCCTGGTAGAACGGGCTTGAGAATATTCTTTCCTCTGCTATTTTTTGAAAGAGTTTAAGGATAAGTGTTAGCTCTTCTCTAAGCATCTGAAAGAATCTGCCTGGGAAACCATCTGGCCCTGGACTTCTATTTGACAGAAGACTTTTCATCACAGTGCCTGCTCTTTGGTGGATGGAGCCCTTTTCTTCTGATGGGCAAGGCTGCATGAAGTGGTGTGTTTGGTGTATCGGTGAGCTTACTGTGTCTTTAGGCAGCCTGTCTGCTGATGGATGGGGCCGTGTTCCTGCCTTGCTGGCTGTTTGGCGGAAAGGGTCTAGCACTGGAGCCTGGAGATAGTTGAGTAGAGCCAAATCTTGGTGTCGACATGGAGGCCTCCATGAGAGTTCTCATGGATTAATGTTACCTGGGGTTTGGGATTCTCTGGCAGCTCAGGGTCCTAGAATTGGTCCTTCCATTCTGCAGGCCCAGGCCCGAACCCTGGCCAGGGAACCTAGAACCCACAAGATGCAAAATGCTGCCAGAGAAGAAAAAAAGAAAAGAAAAAAACCCAGACAAACAGAACCCAAGACAAGGAGCAAAGGCAAAACAAAAAACAGCAACAACACATGTACACACACAAACAAGAAGAAAATAGACAAGTCAAGTTCAAGACAAATGATTAAAAATGAAACCAAAGAAACAGAAACAAAAAGGTAGGCAGAAAAAAAGAACTAGAACAGGAAAAAAAAAAAAAGTAAAACGAAAATAAAGTAAAAGTAGAAACATTGAAAAGATATTGTTTTAATAAAAATAACACCAACAACTGAACAAAAGGAAACAAAAGAATAATAATAATAAGAAGAATATTTTCCTAGGGCCTCCTGTGTCAGTGTTCTTGCTCCTACAGTGAGCCATAGCCAACCCATTGAACATTTAATTATTTCCCATTGTTAGAAGTTAGGAGAAAGACCAAAATCTGTAACATGACCTTTAACTAGGGTAATAATATAATTTCCTCAGCAGGCTGGAGTGCATTTAAGAATGAAAGGGTATGTTATTTTTATATTAGACAGCAGGCATAAACTGAGACCATCTTGGGTTTTCTGAGGCTAAGACATGCTATGCTGACCTCTCCCTCTGCTTATCACGTCCTCTTTTTCCAGCTTCATGTTTCAGCTTGCCTGCTCTTGCGTTTTACCCTCAGCCACACTAGGCTTCCCTTGGATTCTTAAATGTGCTGTACCATGTTAGCTGCAGAAGCACTTTCCTTTCTGTCTGGGTTGTTCATCCACTCGAGTTCCACCCTTCTCTTTACATAGTTAATTACTTTCCTTAAGCAAAACCCTATGCTAATATGGCATCAGCCTGTGATCATTTCCTCAGAAAGCTTCATGCTTCCTGCGTCCTTTAGCTAGTTCCCTCATTCTGCACTCACCAGATACCTCCCTGACAATGCAGCCTCCCTGTGATGATCTCATCATGGCTGTCTCCCTCCGTGCAACAAAAGACATGATGCTATTTCACCTCTGCATTTAGAAAGGTGCCCGGATCTCTGTGTCTAGAATTTACCTGATATAATGCCCACTTCATCAGTAACGGTTGATTAAATTAATTAACACTGCCCTTAACACTTATAGCGTTTACACTGGAGACCTAAGGCTTCTATACAGACTGCATAAGAATGATCACCATATATAGGTGACTTTTTAGAGCGTGCTTTAATTTTTTTTTAATGTTGAATTCAAGAAATCTCAGGCTCTTGCCTATATCTTTTCTGTAGCCATTTAAAATTCTCCTTCTTTTAGAAGAAAAGTTTTTAGTTTGCCTAAGATGAGGTAACCATCATGGGAATTGAAGACTCATGGTTCAATGACTGTATTCTACATTCATGAAATGAATAGTCCATAAAATATCCAATATTTTAATTTCAGGAACATTCACAGTCAATACTGATCATCAAAGTCTATTCAATTGTTCAGTGATCCATGTCGATCATGATGACAGCTGAAATTCATCTATTGGGTATGTCCTACACAGGCAGTTTCCATTGGGAAAAGCATTTTGAAAGGAAGAAAGACCAAGCATAGGCCAGTTTGTGAAATAGCTGTCAGTGGTCACACGAGCCCCTGGTGGCCTCATGCCTTCAGACGGTTCCTCCAATTCAAGTGCCAAGATCTCTAGATACGCCACACTCTTACCAAAACCTATTTTCAGAAAATGATCAGTTATATATATTGCAGGGAGAATGCTAACTTCAGTTATAGAAAAGTCAGAATTTTGAGAATCATCTCTTAATACGCTAAAGGAATATTAGGGGATTTGACATGGGGCTTATGGGCCATCCTAAGCACCTTCAAAATAAAGCCTATTGAGCACTGTGATAAAGAATTAGTCTCACTCTCCAGGAAAGGTTACTCTACATTAGTAATTTCACACTCATATTTAGAATGTTTCATCCAATACTTCTTAAGATTTCAGGAATCTCTTAGTTTTAAAAATCTTTTTTTCTGCCTGAAGAAGAATGGATAAGTTTAATGTTCAATTTAGTATCAAATAGTGGTTAACCAATATTGTTTCTAGAGCAAGATCTTGCAAAAGAAAACTTTAAGAAAATCTTCAGTTGACATAGAATCTGCTTTTAATAGTTTAATGATTACCATCCCTGAATTATTCTTTCTTGGGGTTGATTACCCTCAAACCACATGAAGTCAAACTTAGTATAGACCATATTATGTGAAAGACAGGTGTGGAGGGAATCCAGATGATCTTTCAATCATTCTCTCTCTCTACCTTATAAGGCATGCACACACACACACACGCCTCCCACAAACACCCAGACAGGCATACACATTGCCATCTCCCGTGTATCTGGCATAGGTCTAGTCTTTAGCTCGTAACTCAGTGGGAAAGATAATTAGCTAGTTAGAGATAGAATGGAAAGAAATCATGCTGATTCTATCACACCCTGTCATAGCAAATAGAAGCTGTCAAAATGCCTGGAAATAAGGACAATTTTATTGAGAAAATATAGTTTGTATTTCCTAGACTTTTAAGATCCCTATGGACTTCCAAGGCGGCTCAATGGTAAAGAATCTGCCCACAGTGCAGGAGACCCAGGGTCCATCCCTGAGTCAGGAAGATCCCCTAGAGAAGGGAATGGCAACCCACTCCAGTATTCTTGTCTGATTTGATCTCTGGGTTGGGAATAGCCTCTAGGGAAGGAAATGGTAATCTATTCCAGTATCTTGCCTGGGAAATCCCACAGACAGAAGAGCCTGGTGGGCTACAGTCCACGGGGTTGCAAAGAGTCGGACACAACGGTGACGAAATAGCGGTAGCAGCAGCAGAAGCTGCAGCACAGAAGCCCTTCAGAGCCTTTTACTTTTAAGGTCAATAGACTTTCTCAAATTAAGCATGGAAACAACATAATAAATGACACAGAAACCATGCAATATTAGAACATTGGTTACGAAGGAAAGTAAAAAGAATGTAATATGTTTCATGCTAGAAGTACAGTGAGAATTCAAAGAGAAAATAAGTAAAATAATAGAGTGAGATGAGAAGGACATTGAAGAATCAAGAAAACAAACTGAGAATCAATATACAAAACCAAGGGAAAAAGCAAAAAAAAAAACAAAAACAAAACAAAACAAAAAAACAAACAGGGAGAGGGAAGGAGAGAAAGAGGAAGAAAGGGAAGGAAGATGTTACAGAAAAACTTGAACAAACTTTTTGGCCAACCCAACAGAAGGTCAGAGTAACTCTTTCCACTTCTAGTTCTTTATTTTCTTTGCTTGTGGCTTAAAGACTTATGAATAAAAATTCTGTTGAAACTCTCCTTTGCCCAGAATTTCCCTTCTGGAGAAGGGAAAGGCAACCCACTCCAGGATTCTGGCCCGGAGAATTCCATGGACTGTATAGCCCATGGGGACGCAAAGAGTTGGACACGACTGAGCAGCTTTCACTTCACTTCAGTTCTCTTGAACATTCTTTAGAATGGCCCTTCTTGTGATATGATAGACTATATATAGATAAAGTAAAAAGATTTATTTTGAGACATCAACTCACATGATTTTAAAGGCTGAGACGTCCCATGATTTGCTGTCTGTAAGGAGAGCCAGTGGTGTAGTTTCAGTCCAGATCCAAAGGCCTAGGAACCAGGGGAGCCACTGAGGTAAGTCCCAGCTGGAGTCCAGAATGTCCAAGAACCAGGGTGTGTGTGTGTGTGCACTCAACCGCTCAGTCGTGTCTGACTCCTTGTGACTCCATGAACTGTAGCCCCCCAGGCTCCTCTATCCATGGAATTTTCCAGGCAGGCATACTGGTCAGGATTCCGTTTCCTACTCCAGGGTTTATTCCCCAGCCAGGAATCAAAGCCACCTCTCTTGAGTCTCCTGCATTAGCAGGTGGGCTCTTTACTACTGAGCCACCTGAGAAGCCCAAGATCCAGGGACAAAGGTGTAAATCCCTGTCTGAGTTCAAAGCAGTGGCACCGATATCCCCAGACAGGAGATGTGTGTCCTGCCTCAAGCAGAGGGCAAAGTTCACCCTTCCTCTACCTTTTTGTTCTCTTCAGGGCCTTGGCAGATTGGATGGTGCCCACCTATACTGGTATTCCTGGAGCATCAATAGGATGTGTTAGAACTTCTTTTATCTTCGTATCTCTCAGTCTCTATTTTATATTCTCCATCTCCCTGTTTTGCTACATTAAATCTATCTAATTTGTTGAGTTAAATATTCCGTTACAATATTTTAAATTATTTCATCACCTCTGCCCAGGCTTCTTTTAAACTTACTCATTGAATTTTAAAATTTCTGCTTTTAAGTTTAATTTACAGAATTTTCTATGTATATCTTGCAAATCTAAATGGTTTTTAAAAAACATGATTGTTATGTGCTTCTGTGTGTGACCTCTATTTCCCATTTTTAAATGCTAATAGCAGAAAGGAGTTTTAGATGTCTGCAGATGATCCCTTATAAGACTTCATTCCCTTGAGTGTTTTTATCTTTCTGGACTATTAGATCATAGAATTTTATCTGTGGGAATACTTTGATTTTGGATTGAGGTACGCCATGTGAATTTATTTACTTATCTGTTTGGAGATTTATAGCTTATATTTAAAAGGCCTGGAACTCTAGGAAGCTAATTGTGCAGATAATGTGAATTTAAATCATTAAAATACATAGAAACCAACTTGTGTTTGCAGATTGTCAAGGACTATATTTATTTATTTTTCTATCATTTAGTGCCAAGGTCTAAATATGAAAGATTTCTTCTGCTTCTTCTGTGCAATTATTTTATTTTAAATTCATTCTTCTATTGAGGGTAGAACCATTTCGGATTCTTGCTTTGTTTCCTATCAAAGTGTCCTTGAACTGCTGTAAGACTTCCCTGCAGTCACAACAGACACTAAACAAAGCAGCCATCAGCTGTGTACTGGATAAACCAACGATAGTATGTTTACACAGTGGGTCCTATGCATCAGTAGAATAAATAAACTATTGCCAGTCGCTCTCATATGAATAGATCTCTCAAACAAAACATTTTTTAAAAAGAAGCCAGTCACGAAAATATACGTATAGTATGTGGTTCCATTTTTATGGGCAAAACTAATCTCTAGTTGCAGAGTCAGATGATGACCCTTTAAGGGAGTTAGTGACTGGAGAGAGAGGGGTGGAGGGGGCAAAAATTGTATTTCTTGGTTACAAAGGCTGTACACATTGCATGGGTGAGGTCACATAGGTGTGGGCTTACTTTGTGAAAATTTGTGGAACTGAACCCCTGTGATTCGTTTACTCTTTTTGTATGTATATTATTGTTCAGGCTGGTGCTGAGTGCTGGCGCCCTACTCAGCATCATGCCACGTGCATTAGGAGCACAGGTTCATACTTTTCCATTATGTTCTTGCAGGTTCTCTTTCTCTCTCCCTTTTTTTTTTTCCTCCTTTTTCTTCCTGACACATGATGCATTAAGGATGACTGGAGTCAGACATCCTGCATTAGAATCCATATGTCACTACCCACTAACTAGTTTGAGTTAGGTGCTAACCTTCAACCTGCAGCGTTCTCATTGGCAACTTGAGGAAAATAATAGTTCCTAAATGAAAGGATTATCATGAGGACTTAATTAGGTAATGTGCATAAAGCTCTTAGGACTGCACTTGGAAAACTGCAAGCTCTGACAAAGATTAGATGTGGTGATGATGATTATTATTAACCTCCACTTTCCTTGATTTCATGTTACATTCTCATCCTTCCTGGTCTATTTAGATTGCAGCATCATCTATTTAGACTCCCCTCTACCCACTCTCCTTGTTCTCACCCTCTTTTCCGCCAAGCTACCGTCCAAAGTACTTGGTGGCAGAGTGCCCAGATACTTTTATGATCTCCAAGAGTGCTCTCAAAAGCTATCACGTGAAATTGAAAAGAGGTGATTGCTTGATCCAAAATGAGAGAGAAAGGCTTGCGTTCTCCCATATTAGAAATAAGTCTTAAAACCCCAACAGTACCTAGCACAGGATTCTGTATTTCAGCCTGGTGTTTAATAGATGCTTTTGACCAGACTGGTGAGAAGAGTTCATCCACCTCACATGCAGGGCTAGGATGAACTGTCCTTACAAATAATCTCCCATAAAGGCAGCCCTGATATTTGTGGAGGTATTCATCTTACCATCACCTGTATATTTTAAACTTTAGTCTTCAGTTTGTCAACTTCTTTTAGTTATGGAACTTCATGACTAAATAGCTGGAGCTTTCTCTACGGTGGAGGCGCTCATTTAAAAGTTGCTTTCTCATTGTAACACACAATATGTTGAGTCATTTACATAGAATCTCATCTACAAGTGGATATACTCATACATTAGTAATTCATTATAAAGATATAAAAAAAAGTTTATATAAGGTCCCTGGCACAAAGTGAGGGTGCAAAGAATGGTGGGTTCTAGGTCAGATTAGAGCGCCGACCTGGAGATATGGAAAAGAAGGAACACTGGATTTTCCTCTTCACTTCTCAGAATCCCATCTCCGTTCCCTTTCAGAGGCAGAGAACTGCCTCAAGCTAGAGGTGGAAGAGGCCTGATGTGGTTTTATGCCATACTGTGAACTGCACGAGCAGCCTCACCCAGGATACCGTTTCCAAGTCACGCAATGCCGGTGTTAAAGACTATCCTGGTGACACTTCCGTAAGTGGGTTACAGATTGTTGCTGTGGTGCATGCAAAGCATATTGGATAAATGTCTTTAGGAAAGGGAAAGACATTAGTCTCTTAGAGATCAATAGGATAATAAATTGTGTTTTGTTTCTCTACCTGGATTTAATGTTTACCTTTTATATAAACAGCAGCTTGCTTCTTTGCTGCCTCTGGTTTTCACAGCTTGTAGGGTCTTGAAACATAGTTACTCTCTCCATGGTCAGCAAATTCCAAGTTTTTCTGGCAGACAAATGGTCACACAATTGGAGAGAAAAAAGAATTAAAGCAATTAAAAGCAAAGGCAGATGGTTTAGATGGTAAGTGTGGAGCAGAACTTTAGATAATCGACAGCACCCATCAGGTAGCCTGTGAACCCCAAACAGAACCAAACTTCCAGGTAGACGCATCCTCTTCCATGTATCAAACACATACTGTTAGCTTCCCCTCCCATGTCCCAAGGCCTCTGTGACGTTCTTTTGGAGGAATTTCCCCTGTATTGCATTGTCAACAGTGTGTGACAGACTTCTGACTATCCAGTACTGAAGAGTGAATACACGTAATAAATAGTTTTTTGAAGTAAAACTGATTTAAAGTATTATATTAGTTTCAGTTGTACAGCACAGTAATCAATATTTTTACAGATTATATTCCATTAAAGTATTAAGGCTTCCCTGATAGCTCAGTTGGTAAGGAATCCACCTGCAATGTGAGAGACCTGGGTTCGATCCCTGGTTTGGGAAGATTCCCTGGGGAAGGGAAAGGCTACCCACTCCAGTATTCTGGCCTGGAGAATTCCATGAACTGTATAACCCTTTGGGTTGCAAAGAGTCAGACATGACTAAGTGACTTTCACTTTCACTCTCAAAGTATTACAAGACAATGGCTGCATTTTCCTGTGTTATACAATATATCCTTGTTGCTTATCTGTTTTTACACATAGTCGTTTGTATTTCTTAAGCCTATACCCTTATCTTGCTCTTCCCCACTGGTAACCACCAATTTGTTTTCTGTAAGTGAGTCTGTTTCTGTTTTCCAAATAGGTTCATTTGTATCATATTTCTGGTTCCACATATAAGTGATATTAGATGGTAATTTTCTTTCTCTTTCTGACTTACTTCATTTAGTGTAATATTCTCTACGTCCATCCATATTGCTGCAAGTGGCAGAATTTTATTCTTTCTTATGGATGCGTAATATACCATTATGTATGTATGTCTTCTTTATCTATTCAGATAGTGTTTTGAATTAACAACAACTTAAATTATTTCCATTCCATTCTGCTTTCTTCAATTCAAATATGATCAATACTTAAGATTCTGCAAAAACCAGTGTGGAGATACGTTTCATTAACAAGGAGATTCATCGTGGAAGGACAGTTTTGTTAGTGTCATTTCTTATCCTCTGTCTTCTTCCATCAGAGTTGCTCCGATTAAGGCAAACAAGTTCCTAACATCCTGAGAAATCATGATTCGGCCAATTAGAATGGAAATAGAATGAAAAGAGGTCTTCATAGTTTCTTTCCTTAATTTTCTTCCCAAATGACTCATTCTCAATGAAAACTAGTTTACGACATTCCTTTTTCCGATTCAGTAGGGATAGCTGGGAGACAGGGAGGAGTTTATACCCCTCTCCCTGTATTATCCCAACTAAATAACATCTGTCCGGTTCGGCTGTATACACAGCTAGTCGGTGACAGACTCTTTGGGATCAACACTAAAATTAAAAGCCCAAGTGTAACTAGAGTCCTCCTGGGCTATATATCATTTGTTCTTATTCGGTCACTAAATGAAGTCCAAATCTTTGCAACCCCATGGACTAAACAGGGCAGGTTCCTCTGTCCTCAACTATCTCCCAGAGTTTGCTCAAATTCATGTCATTGAATGGGTGATGCTACCCAACCATCTCATTCTCTGCTGCCCCTTTCTCCTCCCGCCTTCAATCTTTCCCAGCATCAGGGTCTTTTCCAATGTCTGCTCTTTGCATCAGGTGGCCTAAGTATGGAGCTACAGTATCAGCAACAGTCCTTCCAATGAATATTCAGGACTGATTTCCTTTAGGATTGACTGGTTTGATCTCCTTGCAGTCCAAGGGACTCTCAAGAGTCTTCTCTAGAACCAAATTTCAAAAGCATCAATTCTTCAGTGCTTACCCTTCTTCATGGTCCAACTCCCACAACTGTACATGACTACTGGAAAAGACAGAGTTTTGATTAGATGGACCTTAGTTGCAAAATGGTGTCTTTGCTTTTTAATACAATGTCAAGTTTTGTCATAGCTTTCCTTCCAAGGAGTAAGCATCTTTAATTACATGATTGCAGTCACTACCTACAGTGATTCTAAATCAAATCGCTTATAATTATACAGTGATAAATAGATTCAAGGGATTAGTTCTGGTAGACAGATTACCTGAAGAACAGTGGACAGAGGTTTATAATATTGTTCAGGAGGGAGTGATCAAAACCATTCCAAAAAAGCAATGCAAGAAGGCAAAGAGGTTGTCTGAGGAAGCTTTACAAATAGTTGAGGAAAGAAGAGAAGTGAAAGTCAGGGAGAAAAGGGAAGATATACCCAATTGAATGCAGAGTTCCAGAGAACAGCCGAGAGATATAAGAAGGCCTTCTTAAATGAAAAATGCAAAGAAATAGAGGAAAACAATAGAATGGGAAAGACTAGAAAGCTCTTCAAGAAAACTGGAGACAGCCAGGAAACATTTCATGAAAGGATGGGCAATAAAGGACGGAAATGGTAAGGACCTAACAGAAGCAGAAGAGTTTAAGAAGAGGTGGCAAGAATACACAGAAAAACTGTACAAAAAGCATTTAATGACACTAATAGCCATGAGGGTGTGGTCACTCACCTAATTCCAGACATCCTGGAATGTGAAGTCAAGTGGGCCTTAGGAAGCATTATTATGAACAAAGCTAGAGGAGATGGTGGAATTCCAGTTGAGCTATTTAAAATCCTAAAAGATGATGCTGTGAAAGTGTTGCACTCAGTATGTCAGCCAGTTGGAAAACTCAGCAGTGGCCACAGGATTGGAAAAGGTCAGTTTTCATTCCAATCTTAAAGAAAGGGCAATGCCAAAGAATGCTCAAACTAGCAGATGAATGCACTCATTTCCATATATGCTCCAAATCCTTCAAGGTAGACTTCAAGAACTTCTAAATCGAGAACTTCTAAATGTACAAGCTGGGTTTTGAAGAGGCAGAGGAACCAGAGATCCAACTGCCAACATTCATTGGATCATGGAGAAAGCAAGGAAATTCCAGAAAAACATCTGCATCTGCTTCATTGACTAGGCTAAAGCCTTTGTCTATATAGATCATAACAAATTATGGAAAATTCTTAGAGATAGGAATACCAGACCACTCCTACCTGTCTCCTAAGAGACCTGTTTGCAGATCAAAAGCAACAGTTGGAACTGGACATGCAGCATCTGACTGGTTCAAAATTGGGAAAAGAGTATGACAAGACTGTATATTGTCACTCTGCTTATTTAACTTATATGCAGAGTACATCATGAGAAATATACTGCCAAGTGAGAAACGCCAGGCTGGATAAATCCCAAGCTGGAATCAAGATTGCCAGGAGAAATATTAACAACCTCAGATATGCAGATGCTATCACTCTAATGGCAGAAAGGAAAGAGGAACTAAAGAATTTCTCATCAGAGTGAAAAAGCTGGCTTAAAACTCATCATTCAAAAAACTAAGATCATGGAATCTGGCCTCATCATTTCATGGCAAATAGAAGGGAAAAAGTAGAAGCAGTGACAAGTTTTGTTTTCTTGGGCTCCAAGATCACTGCAGATGGTGACTGCAGCCATGAAATTAAAAGATGCTTGCTCCTTGGAAGGAAAGCTATGACAAACCTAGACAGCATATTAAAAAACAGAGACATCACTTTGCTGACAAAGGTCTGTATAGTCAAAGATATGGTTTCCCAGTAGTCATGTATGGATGTGAGAATTGGACCATAAAGAAGGCTGAGCACCGAAGAATTGATGCTTTTGAACTGTGGTGCTAGAGAAGACTCTTGGGAATCCCTTGGACTTCAAGAAAATCAAACAAATCAATCCTTAAGGAAATCAGTCCTGAATGTTCTTTGAAAGGACTGTTGCTGATGCTGAAGCTCCAATATTTTAGGCTACTTGATGTAAAGAGTCAATTCACTGGAAAAGACCTTGATGCTGGGAAAGATTGAAGGTAAAAGGAGAAGGAGGTGGCAGAGGATAAGATGGTTAGGTAGCACCACTGACTCAAAGAACATGAATATGAGCAAAATCCAGGAGATAGTGAAGGACAGGGGAGCCTGGTGTGCTGCAGTCCATGGGGTCATAAAGTGTCAGTCATACCCTAGTGACTGAAAGATAACAATACCAATACCTGAATGGCTTAGTGCTTTCCCCTACTTTCTTTGATTTAAGCCTGAATTTTGCAGTAAGGAGCTCATAATCTGAGCCACAGTCAGCTCCCAGTCTTGTTTTTGTTGACTATATAGAGCTTCTTCCTCTTTGGCTGCGATGAACATAATCTCATGTCATTATTGATCACCTGTGATGTCCATGTGTCTCTTGGGTTGTTGGTAAAGAGTGTTTGTTAGGATCAGTGTGTTCTCTTGGCAAAACTCTGTTGGCCTTTGTCATGCTTCATTTTGTACAGCAAGGCCAAGTGAAGTGAAGTGAAGTGAACGTCGTTCAGTTGTGTCTGACTCTTTGAGGCCCCATGGACTATAGCCAGCCAGGTTCCTCTGTTCATGGAATTCCCCAGGCCAGAATACTGGAGCGGATAGCTATTTCCTTCTCCAGGGGATCTTCCCAACCCAGGGATTGAATCCAGGTCTCCCACACTGCTGGAGAATTCTTTACCACCTGAGCCACCAGGGAAGCCCAAGAATACTGGAGTGGGTAACCTATCCCTTCTCCAGGGGATCTTCCCAACCCAGGAATTGAACCAGGGTCTCCTGCATTGCAGGTGGATTCTTTACCAGCTGAACCACAAGGGAAGTGCCTCCAAGGCCAAACTTGCCTGTTATTTCAAGCATCTCTTCAATCACCTACTTTTGCATTCCAATCCTCTATGATGAAAAGAATGTCTTTTTTTTGGTATTAGTTCTAGAAGGTGTTGTAGGCCTTCACAGAAGCAATTAACTTTAGCTTCTTTGCATGAGTGATTGGGGCATAGAGTTAGGTTTACCATGATATTCAGCGGTTTGCTTTGGAAATGAGCTGAGATCATTCTGTCATTTTTAAGACTGCACCCAAGTACTACATTCTGCACTCTTTTTTATATATCACATGGGTGAAGGGATGATTAACAAATATTTATGCCTACTATGTGCTGGGCATTCTGCCAACATCTTGAATCAAAAGAGAAAGAATGACCATTTGAAACCAGTGAGGAAACTTGATTGTAGAATGGTTTTACTTTTCTCCCCAATGCCGTATAGAATATGTGAAGTAACCTCCCATATGCTTGAGTGTGTTGATGCATGAATGCAAATAAAATGTACAAGAAGACTTACACTGGGTAGCAGTTATACGCCTTTTTTATTTCTACACAAATAGGCCCAGCCCAGCTTTTGTTAATTGCTGTTTAGAGTGATGATGATTAAAGTAAATACAGGAATACAAATAGGAATGCTTTAAAATAATGGTGTAGTCATTACTAATTCATTTTATATTTATTGTGGTATTAATTCTAATGAAGCTTCTTGATATTAATGTGGATGTTATAAGTACTCAGATTGAATTTTTCACTGTGAGTCAGTGTTAATTAAGTGAATGGTTATTATTACCTGTGTAATGGGCCTAGAAGGGATATTATTTTGGTGTTTATAGAAATCAATAGTAATGCTTTAGTAGTAAGAGCTGTTTTTATTCTTTCATGTTGATTATGGGTATTGCCTGATTAATGCATGCTTATTGTACAATAATATAATTAAGCAGAACCCAAGCTCATGACCCTAAGTTCCTGTAATGTCTTCCTCCTCTGCCAAAGAAAGAGTCTATCATATTAAAGTTGTCCTGAAATGGAATAAACTTGTTTTTCTAACTCTTTAAAACTCTGAGCCCATGTGTGGTTTATACAGACCATACTCAATTAGTCAGATTATTAGAATAATCTGTATAATTTTCTGAAAGTAGTTAAACGAGGTGGTGTAAAAGGGGTAGAATGCTATAAATTATTATTTTCTCATATCTGACATTGGTAGAATATGTTATAGTCCTCAAAGACTTTTCACAACCATAGCCCTACTCCAATTATTTGTATTAGCAGTATTATTTTTAATAAGAAGCTATATGTTTAGTTCAGTTAAGAGAAGAATCTAACAGAGCAAAGTTAATCTTGCTTCTGGGGTTGAATCCTGGCTCCACGGCTTACTAACCATATGCTCTTCTAAGATTTAATGTCATGATTTATAAAACAGGGATAACAAATGAATCTACCTTCTAGCTTTATGAAGCACCTTACTCACTAATTGCCACAGCTTAAGTTCCCAATTTGCATTAACTTCTGCAATTTGACATGATGGACAGTCTGGCAGGGGACTGAAGGAGGCTGGTGTCGGCCATGGACCCATCTGTAGTGAAAGGAGGTGTTTAGGTAGCATTTCTGTTGGTAGTGGAAGGGGGCATGAGAAGGAAGGAGAGTACAAAGTAAGACAGGAGATGAAGCTGGCTGCCAGACCAGCTCATAGGAGGCCAGCAGGGCAGTGAGGACCAGCTGCGGGAGGGCAGACTGCTCTTGGATTGAGACCCGCAGGAAGAAGGTGCACCCCTGACTCAGCGGAAGGTGACATAAACAAAGCTGGTTTATGAAACCTGACCCCACGATCCGCACATAGTGAGGAGGAAACGGAAATGAGCCAAACTTTCCAAAACGCTTGCCACACTCAGAAATGCACTGCCAAAAGTGGGGATGACTTTCAGCAAATCTTACGCATCTGAATTAACTGACAATTTGATTTCCTTCATGAATTAACATGAACTATGGGGAGGAAAAACTAATAATTTCAGTTGCATATCTCAAATTGTGTTTTGCCTTAATAAGATTAAGATAGGTGTCAAAATGTTTATCATATGTAATTTTAATGATTTGTTGAGAATTAAAAACTCTATCAGTCATATCTATGCAGACTACATACAAGCATAAAAGAAATACTATTGTAAAATATTGGAGATTAGTTTTTACTGAAAGTTATATGTGCATACTAAGTTATTTCAGTCATGTCTGACTCTTTGTGACCATATGGACCGTAGCTCACCAGGTCCTCTGTCCATGAGATTCTCCAGGCAAAAATACTGGAGTGGGTTGCCATACCCTCCTTCAGGGGATCTTCCTGACTCAGGGGATCTTCCTGACCCAGGGATTGAACCTGCATCTCTTGCATTGGCAGGTGGGTTCTTTACCACTAGCACCACCTGGAAAGTCCCTAAAAGTAATATAGCCTTCTGTTATATTCAGGTTTTAAAAGTAGAAACATATATACACATATATGTATATATATAATTCCTTTGTACTAAAAAGCAAAGCACATATTTTGGTAATTATTTAATAGCACATCAAACACACAATCTCATTAGTCATAATACAATTGCTTCAGTATTAAAACATAAATTAAAAATTTGCCATACTTTGAAAAATTAACCTTAATGCATAAAGTTCATTACAGCGCAAAAATTAACCTTAATGCATTAAATCTCAATGCATGTATTAAATAGCTACTTTGTTAATTTATGTTCTGAATAATTTTAATACATAGTGGCTTATGGCATAATTTGAATCATGGTATAATTTAGATACTCAATATTTAAGCATAAAGAATCAAAAAAAAAGTGAAAAATTTCAAATGGAGTGAAAATATAAATCAGGCCATCATCAGTAACAACACAATACTTAATGGGTGACTGGAAAACTGGGCACTCCCCAGATCTGTGAAAACTTAGCTTATATTTTTAAAATACTGGTATAAAATGGGCATGATTTTCTGCTGAATTTAATCTCTCTCTCCTCTTTCTCTCTCTCTCTCCGCTTCTCTTCTCCCGACCTGTATTACCATCGTCTGCCCTTAGGAAAAATAATCCAATGGGAAAAAGTCATTAGGTTCTTTCTTTCACACACACACACACACACACACACACACACACACAGACTGCCCCTTTCTCTCAGTGTAGTTGATACTGAAGTTTTTTTTTTTTCTTTTAAGTAGAGAATGTAATATTTGAAATTCATCTAGTCAGGACTAGGATGCTTATTTCATAAATAAAATCAGTATTTTAAACACAGACACATTATATGTTATGCGTGCATGTGGTGGTGCTAGGGGTAAAGGACCCAGCTGCTAATGTAGGAGACATAAGAGGTGTGGGTTCTATCCCTGGGTCAGGAAGATCACCTGGAGGAGGAAATGGCAACCCACTCCAGTATTCTTGCCGAGGGAATCCCATGGACAGAGGAGCCTAGTGGCCTACAGTCCATGGGGTCGCAAAGAGTGGGACACAGCTGAGCGTCTGAGCACACGCAGCACGCTATATGTAAAGGTCTGCTCATTTGAGTGCGGGATGAATAGTGGAAGATCAAATTAAAGGGGGAAGGAAAAGAAAGAGTAGAAATATACAAAGTACATTGAGAGAGAAAGTCAGTGGTAAGAAATGATGTATGAATAAAGGTAAGAAGGACAGGAAGTGAGATAGAGAGAGTGGGTCAGTAAATGATAAGGGGCAGAAGGAGGGTGATTCACAGAGGGGATTCAGGAATTAAAAGCTTGTTTTAGAGTTTTGTCATAAGAACTAGATATGTGATCTAATCTGTACAGTTTTTCAGCCATTTCTTGGAATAGTATAAGAAGTTATTCACTAGGATTCCAGGTCACACGACACTGCTGAACTCATTTTACAGATGGAAGACACCTGATACATGTGAAGTTTTCTGACCAGTACATGTTCCAGCGATGTCTAAGTACATTTCAGGTATTTGCAGCTTATAAACCCATTTTCCCATGACAAAGGGAAGAAGAAAAGTCAGAGAAAAAAAAATCCCAGGTTCTTTTTTCTATTATTAAAAACAATAGCAGTGGCATCTCCACATAACTTCTGGTAAGACTAAGCTCCTAGAGTGATTCTGTTCCACTTCATAACCTGAATTGTTAAAATATCTTTTAAGCTGTCAGGAAACCCTTGCTACATTTTTCTTTTGATCCTAACATCTCTCTTCAGAAGCTAAACATGGAAAGAGAGAACCTAAATGTCCGTGTAATACAAATAGCTATGGCTGTTTAAAAATAATTGCTTTCCAGGGATATCTGATTCAGTTATTATCTGCATTAAGTTTTAGATCAGATATTTGCTTTTTGGATATAGTGAATATTTGATATTTAAGAAGCATGGATATTGCTATTGATAAGCAAAATGAGGTCTGATAGGATTATGTCGGGGAACAGGCCCTGACTGTAGCCGTGGGACCAGCTTGAGCCACTCTGCACAGCAATGACCACAGTCCAGATGACATTCTTCCTATTTTGTCTATTCATCTTTAAGGTCGAATGATGTAGAGCCAGTGCCAAAAATATTAATCAACAAATTAATTAAAAATTAGCAATAAATCTCTGTATCATTGAATTTCTAGATCACTGAGTTTCTGAGTGAAATCTATCATAATAATTCTTTAAATAATGTTTATTCTGAAGGTCCTTGGTTCTGTTTTCCCGTTTTCTACCTTTTCTGTTTCATTTTCCTTTCCTTCCTTTCATATACAATACCCCTTTCCTTCATGCTTGCTATTTATTCTGCTATTTAGAGCAAACTAATGAGGTAGTTTGTTACATCTCAGTTTTTGCTCAAAAACTCAAGACTTCTTGAGTCTTTGCTTTGTGGAATAGATATAATGATTCACCCTAAATTTTTTGGTGACTGCTGAGAGAGTCCTTTCGGGGCATCCTTTTGGTCCGAGCCCAACAGATGGTTAGTATTGATACTCAGGGTTAATGTGCCTCTTTAGTTTGCATTATAATGTTATAAGCAAAAAAGGGACCGCAGGCTATCATTGCCTTTTCCCCTCTGTGAGGATGAAGAGAGTACAGTTTCCTTCACTAACTGGGTAGAACAGATATGTAGAACAATATGGAACTGCATAAAGAGATTTACAAGTGGTTCCCACATTGCTCCTCATGCAAATCTGACATTTGGATCCCACATCTCCAGCTTCATTTACCTACCTGGAGCTCCTCTATTATTGTCGAATGGCACCACTCTGAATTCGACAAAACACGGCAGGGACATTTGGTGTTTGATGCTCTCTCTCTTATTAAAAAAAATATTTTTTTTAATTGAAGAATAACTTTACAGAATTTTGTTGTTTTCCGTCAAACCTCAACGTGAATCAGCCTCCCTTTTGAACCTCCTTCCTATCTTCCTCCCCACCCCACCCCTCTAGGTTGATGCCCTCTTTTAAGCAGTTCCCTTGGGTTTAGAAAACTTCACACCATCTACTTTCTGATAAGTTCTTTCTGTTTTAAATGGACTCACTTGCTTGGAATCCTTCAGGAAGAATTGGCAGTTGCTATGACTTACAGAAATTTTATAGAATCTGCCTTTAAAGTTTTTTTTGCACAATAACTTGATAACTTCAAGTGCTAAAAGATATACTCTTGAAATTTTCAAGAGTTTATTTGAACAAAGATGGATTCAAATTGGGCAGTGCCAAAACAAAGTGCTCAAGAGCACTCTATCCACAGACGCTGAGAGAAAGGGTTTTAGAGAGCAGCCCGTGAACCCAACAAAGTAGGGACATCATTTGATAGGCTGTCACTTAAGCAGTTGTCTAATCTGGGAAAGCTTAAGTGGCAATGTGTGATTGGCTGTTTCATCTTTAGAGTTGTTTTTCTTTCTTCTTCTTTTTTTTTAATATGAGTGCTTTTATAGGTGTTGACTCTGACTTGAGTTTTGGTTTGCAAACTTAGGTTGCCAAGAAATTAGAGCTACCTCAATCTAATGGCCTCCTTGTTTATTTAATTTAATTCAACATATTAATTTGTTTTATAAGTTATCCTTTCTTTCTCTCTTCTCATCAGATAAGTAGCAAACTGGAGGCAGTGTGCCATGCCCAGTGCAGGTCAATCAATTTATCCATAGGCTGAATTTATTGGCCATTATTTTATACATTCTTTTAATATGGAAAAACAGGGACAGAATTTTAAGGCAGGAGGGGGACCCAAGGGCTAAATCCACCTTCATTCTTGACCCAGTGATTAACTTTCCTTCTGCCAACCCATCAACCCAGGCCAGGTAGAAGTCCTGCCTGCACTGTGCCAGTCCAGAAGCAAGCTTTCCTCCAACAACCACCGCATACAACTGGTCACAAAGAGTTGATTAATTCTCTAGTGTTTCTTGTGCCATCAGCCAGGAGAAAATACAATCAGTCCCTGGAAAGCGTTTCCTTCAGCTCTCAATTTAAAAATTCATGATGGCACAATTAAGATAAAACCTCATAACACTAGTAACTGAAGTCAGCAATTTATGGGCGTTTGAGAAGAATTTTCTTTAATTATAGAATTCATTAGTTCCTCTTTTACTTTTTTAAAAGCTAGTTTGAGCTGATTTGCTGAACTTAATCAGCATCCCATAGACATTTTCCCCTCTGAAATAAAGTCATGTAGTTGAACAGGTATTATGAAAGGAAGGGCTGCTTCTCACCACTTGACTCTGTCTTGGGGACACAGGATGTATTTAAATTACAAAGGCTGCTCTTGCTCAGGGGTGTTTGAATATGGCCAGATTTGGTACTTCTTTTTCTGCTACCATCCAAAGATCACGACCATCAATAGAAACTATGCTGAAGGTGCTGAAGGCAGAGACACAAAAAGTCAGGGGATAATGAAGCCTGGACATGGGTTTTGCTATTCTGCATGTGTTGTTCCCTTTGAATGAGGTGATCTTCCGAACATACGGACTTGGTTGTCTGTAGTACAGCGGTTGCTTTTGCTTGCCTAGAACCTATATCTTTCCTCAGTAACAGTTTGTTTCTTCTAGGAGAGCTCTCTCTCCCCCTCGGTCAGTCCTTGCTTCAGGTGGAAGAGAACAGGGCTCAAACCTGGCCACATGGCATTCACTTCTTTTGGTCTCAGCAATTCACTTGGGGAAGGACACAGGACTTATTCCTGAGACTGATGCTGCAATCATTGGCAGTGAGAAGCCTTCTCTTGTTCAGGTAGCAGACATGGTTGAATGTGAATATGGGGCTGTTTTTGATTTTTCTGAGAATTCTGGAATCTTCTGGAAAAATGAAGCTGACACAGAAGATAACAGAGTCAGATGATAGGCAAATTCCCTGGACTCAACGAACCCTGCTTGAAGCCTGACCTGGCTTAGATTTCTCAACTCCTTGAATCAATCAGTGACTTTTATTTAAACCTGTTTGCTGAATCTGCTCACAAGCAAAATGCTGCTGATTGACATATCACTTCTCTCAGCTCAGCTTAAGTGTTACTTACTCAAGCAAGCTTTCTGTGATGAAACCGCTGCCTCTTTCCTCTGCCTCCTCTCTGACTCAGTCAGGTTCCTTTACTACACACTATCATGAGTTGGTATTCATTCTTTTTATCTCAGTGTGGGATTTTACATTCATGTCTTATTGGATTAGCATGAGTTATCGGATTAATACCAGTCTTCCGTCTAATAATAATGATGATGCTAATGGTGATATATATATTGAGATCTAACCATGTGCCAGGCATTGCTGAAATTGTAGTAAACATGCCTTCTTTATGGTCCAACTCTCACGTCCTCTTTCACCCTCATGAAGAGGCTCTTTAGTTCCTCTTTACTTTCTGCCATTAGAGGGGTGTCATCTGCATATCTGAGGTTGTTGATATTTCTCTTGGCTATCTTGATTCCAGCTTGTGCTTCATACAGCTGGCATTTTGCATGATGTACTCTGCATATAAGTTAAATAAGCAGGGTGACAATATACAAGCCTTGTTGTACTCCTTTCCCAATTTGGAACCAGTCATTGTTCCATGACCACTTCTAATTGTTGCTTCTTGACCCACAAATAGGTTTCTAGGGAGACAGGTAAGGTGGTCTGGTATTCCCATCTCTTTAAGAATTTCCCATAGTTCGTTGTGATCCACAGCCTCAGACTTTAGCATAGTCAATGACACAGAAGTAGATGTTTTTCTGAAATTCTCTTGCTTTCTCTAAGATTCAGCAGGTGTTGGCAATTTGTTCTCTGGTTACTCCGCCTCTTTGGTTCCTCAGGTGCTTCAAAACCCAGCTTGTATATCTAGAAGTTCTCAGTACACATACTGCTGAAGCTTAGCTTGAAGGATTTGGAGCATAACCTGGTTAGCATGTGAAATGAGTATGCTATTTTTTATGGTATTTTGAACAGTCTTTGGCATTGTCCTTTTGGGAGATTAGAATGAAAATTGGCATTTTCCATTCCCGTGGTCACTGCTGAGTTTTCCAAATTTGTTGATATATTGAGTGCAACACTTTAATAGCATCATCTTTTAGGATTTTAGAGAGTTCAGTTGGGATTCCATCACCTCCGCTAGCTTTGTTGATAGTAATGCTTTCTGAGGCCCACTTGACTTCACATTCCAGATGTCTGGTTCTAGGTGAGTGACTACACCATCATGGATATCTGGGTCATTAAGACCTTTTTATATAGTTCTTCTGTGTATTCTTATCACCTCTCCTTATCCTCTTCTGCTTCTGTTAAGTCCTTACCATTTCTTTGTGCCCTTATCATGCCTATCCTTTCATGAAATATTCTCTTGGTATCTTTAATTTTCTTGAAGAATTCTCTACTATTTCCCATTCTATTGTTTTCCTCTATTTCTTTGAATTGTTCATTTAAGAACCCCTTCCTATCTTTCCCAGCTATTCTCTGGAACTCTGTGTTTAGTTGGATATATCTTCCATTTTCTCCCTTGCCTTTTGCTTCTCTTCCTTCCTCAGCTATTTGTAAGGCCTCCTCAGACAACCTCTTTGCCTTCTTGCATTTCTTTTTCTTTGGAGTAGTTTTGGTCACTATCTCCTGTACAATGTCATGAACCTCTGTCCATATTTCTTCAGGCACTCTATCAGATCTAATGCCTTGAATCTCTTTGTCACTTCCACTGTATAACCATAAAGGATTTGATTTAGGTTGTACCTGAATGGCCTATTAGTTTTCTCTACTTTCTTCAATTTAAGCCTGAATTTTGCAATAAGGAGCTCATGATTTGAGCCACAGTCCACTTCAAGTTTTATTTTTACTGACTCTATGAAACTTCTTCATCTTTGGCTGCCAAGAATGTAATGTCTGATTTCAGTATTGGCCATCTGGTGATGTCCTTGTGTACAACTGTCTCTTGGGTTGTTAGAAAAGGTTTTTTCCTATGTCCAGTTCTCTTGACAAAACTCTGTTACCATTTGCCTTGCCAGAGCCTACTGCAGTTATTCAAACTAGTCTACCCTAAGCCTGCCTACCCACCTTCACATACTCCTTCCTGTGGAAACCATAATAAAGGCTCTGCTGACATTTTCTCTTTGTTCCCTCTGCCCTTGACTAACCCTGGTTCTTCCCCAAGTGGCCCCTTTGTGTGGCTTGTCACACTTTATGTTTCTAGGGATCTGTGCATATAATAAACTTCTTTCTTCACAGCAATTATTTCTGTGTCTTTGTGTCCTAGCATACCTGGTTAAAACAAATCCTTGATATCTTTTAAACCCACTAGGACCTAATCATTGTGTAATGTCCTGATGTGAGTGGTACACTCTTTGGCTAGCTGTGGCAATGCCCTATTTCTCAACCTCTCCCTGCTGATACCTGCTAATCTCTACTGGCCTCCCTTTTGTTCAGGTTCCAGTCATGAGGGCGTGAGCCAACGTGACAAACACACTCCACCAAGCCAGCTGGCACAGGGCATTCTCCCAATTCAGCCCCTGCTTTCACGTGTAGTTTAGGGCAATCTCAGGCCTTATGAACTTACCAGGTGGAACGCAAGCTCCAGGGACACAGGTCTCTTCCTAGCTCATGGAGGCTACTATAAGGTCCAACCAGGCAAGCAGTTTCCTGTCTGTCCTTACATAGACCTTTGTAAGGCAGTTCTCTTAACCCTTTCTTCTTTGGGTGGGATAAAGGAGAAATGTCACTGCTGCTGCTGCTGCTGCTGCTGCTAAGTCACTTCAGTTGTGTCTGACTCTGTGCGACCCCATGGACAGCAGCCCACCAGGCTCCTCTGTCCTTGGGATTCTCCAGGCAAGAATACTGGAGTGGGTTGCCAGTTCCTTCTCCAAATGTCACAGCTATTGGCTCCATAATACTCAAACTTGAGGCATTTTCATTCCCCTTCTAAATGGAAGCGAGTAATAGGAATGAGGGATGCTGATTATTTAATGAGTTCTGATAACTTTTTGGTGAAAATAAGATGGAGCTGCACGCTACTTCTATTTAGGATGTGAAAGTACTTTTGCCTAATTTCTTTAGCTTTAGGGGCCTAAACTTCAATTCATCTCATCATGTATCCCATATTCAAACACTGTAAGTAGCACCTCTGTTGGAGAGATTTAATGTAGTGAGCCTTTGAGCTACTGTGTCTTAAGCAAATAGTTTCTGCTTTTATCAGTTTCCTAGTAGCAGTGCAATTTTGAGGAATTTTCATTTAAAAGTCCCAGGGCATTTTATTCTAAAGTGCGAGAATATGGCAGTACTAAATAATCTACTTCTCTATGATCACATTAAAATGCATGGCACAATTCGTTAATTACCATCTCAATCTAATTCTCTAAGAAGTTTGCCCTAATTGCATTGTTGATATGCACAGATGCAAATAGGATGTTGGTTGTTTCCCTTATAGCAAACCACTGTTTCTAGTAAGTACCAATCTATTCTCTTGTTAGGAAGACTGGTATGGTTCCATTGAACCACTAAACGTTGTCTCTCTATCACAAATGATGATAGCTAAACCCAGAAACCAAAGAGCACATTGCTTCCCATCAACCCCACCCCCATATAGACACCCCCAAACAGCAAAGACATGTCCACAAATAAGGCAACAAATAGCAGAAAATTCCCTGTAGATTGGCAGGATGGAAGTGCAAATTGGACATTTGTGGAGCGGCACTCACCAGAAGGTATGTGAAACAAACAACCCCCAGCTGCTATGCTTTGCTTTTGTAAAAAGATCTTTAGGTTGTTTCACAAACACAGGTGTGAGAAGGCAAAAAGAAAAAGAGGAGGAGAAGAGGGAGAGAATGATCCATGGAAAACTGGCAACCACAAATAGGGATGGAAACTATATGTGTTGGTATGATGTGAGGCATCTGCCTCAATCCTCTCAGCTGTCCTGTTGATTCCTGAGAGGCACTGAGCGTGGATAGGTGTAGGTAGACACTGGAGGAAGGTCCAGAGTGGTGGAGAGAGGGATCTGAAGCCTGGTTAAAACATTTTTTTAATCAGCTAAATGGAAGATCTGTCACTTGTACAATCACGTCTCCTTAAAATCATACTTATATTCCTATAGGAATTAAAAAAGAGTAAGTATTTCTCTAGATGAATTTTTATGTCTGCACATATATCGCATTTATTTATCTTTTAGCTTATTTCACTTGGAATATTTTGTCCCTCTGCAAAATGTTTTTGTTATGGAACACTTTATGCAAGTATGTTACAGTTACAAAACTCACAAATCTTGATTTTTCCAATCATGCTATTGATCTGGGATTTAATTATATAAATGGCCAAAATAACATTTTATGTTTTGTAGATCAGGGTTCAGATATGGATTCAAGAGATCATAATGGTCAAATTCTCCTCTAGCTTCTGCCTGAATGAGCTTTGAGTGGTGACACTTACTTATACGTACTTGTGATTCTTTGTACTTCCGTGAATTATCTCTTTTGTTAAATGGGCATTTGGAGATTAATACGCTTAGTTTCATTAAAACCTCATGGAACCTTCAGGTTTATGGAAACAAAACACTTTATTTTAACATTCAGGGAAAAAGAAAGTGACTCTATAGGTGAATAAATCATTTTGACAAATTTTGGAATAATTTATACTTTCTCCAAGTGCTTTAAATAATAGGATTGCAAATTTGGCATGTTGTCAGCATGATCTTTGTTTATCCCTTGGCTATACTGAAGAGATTTTTCAATACCCTGGATGACAGAGTTTCAGAAGGATAAAAAGAGATGCTGGTTGTTTACTGGCTTCTTCTTTAGCTTATTCTTCACAGATATTTGCATTTTTTGCCTGCTGAGCACCTATTTCCCATTCTATAATGGCATTCCATTTTTTCCTTTATCGAAGCATCCTCTTTGGAATTGTCAGATAAATATAGAACTCCTGGTTAAATCTGAATTTCAGAGAAACAGTGAATAAAATGTTAATGTAAATATGTCCCCAACATTGTGTGTTGTGCTTAGTTGCTCAGTCATATCCAACTCTGTAGCCAGCCAGTCTCCCCCACTATGGGATTCTCCAGGCAAGAATACTGGAGTGGGTTGCCATGCCCTCTTCCAGGGGATCTTCCCAACCCAGGAACCGAACCCAGGTCTCCCACATTGCAGGTGGATTTCTCCACCAGGGAAGCCCCTGTTCCCAACATTGTATAAGACATACTTATACTGACACAATATTATTTATCTGCAGTTCAAACTTAACTGAGCATCTTGAATTTTTATTTGCTAAATCTAGCAACTCTCTTCCTCTCTGCATGTGGTTCATGTGTGATTGTACCACTGAGCTTTAGGAGCAGGCATGCAACCCAGACCTGCCAATCAGAGCATGGTCTTAGTGATTGATTCAAGGATTGGTTTAAGATCATCCCAGACCAATGAAAGTGCTTCTCGGCCCTTTTACTAGAAGTTTTGGGAGAGAAAACCTTCTTTTATTGAAAAATGAAACCTAGAACAACTGGAGAAAAATATGCATAAAGAGCCTACCTAATAATGAAGTTAAGAAGGAGGAAAGCAGAGTCCAGAAATACTGAAAGAGACTGAATCTTGACCTCATTTAACTTCCTTGATCAGGCTATGCCTGAAGCTCACAATCTTACTTGAACCAAGAGTTTTTTTTTTTTTTTTTAATTTAAACTAATTTGAAAAATGGTTAAATGTGTGTCTTTTGAAGTTTGCATTCTTAGTCCTCTATTTTTATTACTAATTTGTGTATACTTGGTTCTACCCAAGCAGATTTGTGAAATGCTCTATGACATTCTGGGTGCAGCTAATGATACTTTTTTTTTTAATTTGCAAAATTTAATGACTTCTGTATCAAAATCTCTACCCTTTTTGAGGTATTGGTGAGAAATATCACACATTTAGGATCCTTCTTATTCTTCTTTCAACAGTGAAAGAACTGGAGTGAGTTAGGAATAGGATTTCCTTATATGCACACACTACATGTTGGTTATCCATTTAATGGGTGATAGACATTAGGGTTGTTTTTACTTTTTGGCTATTATAAATAGTGTTTCTATGAAGATTCACAAACAAGTTTTTGCATGGATATGTATTTTCTTATATTCTCCATTGTTTTCTTGCTATCACCATTGGATATGGTCTTCCCTTAGACCTGGGGCTTCATGATAACAAGCAAAATCTTTCTTGCTTAATTTTTTTTCCATTTTTTCATCTCAAATCTTTCAATCACTTTCAGGAAGACTTATCCAATTAATTTGCCATGTCAATCAGTGTTTCAGAACTTCTCATCAAAGTTCTGAACCATTAATTGACATAGTTGTTCTCAAATAAAGCCCCAGTCTCTTCAGATTAACTTTATTTTTTCCATTAATATATTTTTTCAACTTCCAATCATACTTGTAGGCCCCCCAGACATGAAAAAAATCTTTGAATAATCCTTTGAGAGGGTGAAGACCCTCCCAATTCAGGAGGCACCTGCGCTCATTTTCCTTATTGTCTTTACCTTTATGTTTACTCCCATTTTGACATTTCCACTCAGATGTCCTCTTCCCTCCTGTACAATTTTAATATTCTTTATATCTTCTCTTCTATACAATTCTATTACAGGATGTTTTGCCTTCCCTTGGCTTCAAAACCACTTAATGTCTATATCATTCATATTTGTATTTAATCACTAATTACCTTTTATTGTTCTGTAACTGCTTAATGGACATATACCATATCTGTTTGGCCATATGAAAGGTCAAGGATAGCAAGCATTGTGTCTAAAAGGAGGCAGCTGTGAAAAGATTAAAAAATCCAGTGATGCTTGACTCTGATTCCAGTAATGGATGGCTGGGTAATAACTCAGTGCAACTTTGTCAACAAAGATTACTTGAAAAGCTGGGCAAAATATTTTTGAAATTTAGTTTATCTGCTAGACTAATATTTAAGTGAAGATAGATAATCTAAAACTCAGAGAGAAGGTGAAGGACAATGTTGAGAACTGGACACTATGAAAAAAGGAAATAAAAGTTTTGGAAAAGATCCAAAGAATTGAAACTGTAATCAGAAATCTTCCAGCAAACAAAAGCCCAGATCCAGACGGCTTCACAGCTGAATTCTACCAAAACTTTCAAGAGAGCTAACACCGATCCTACTCAAACTCTTCCAGAAATTGCAGAGGAAGGTAAACTTCCAAACTCATTCTATGAGGCCACCATCACCCTAATACCAAAACCTGACAAAGATGCCACCAAAAAAAAGAAAACTACAGGCCAATGTCACTGATGAACATAGATGCAAAAATCCTTAACAAAATTCTAGCAATCAGAATCCAACAACACATTAAAAAGATCATACACCATGACCAAGTGGGCTTTATCCCAGGGATGCAAGGATTCTTCAACATCCACAAATCAATCACTGTAATCCACCACATTAACAAATTGAAAAATAAAAGCCCTATGATTATCTCAATAGATACAGAGAAGGCCTTTGACAAAATTCAACATCCATTTATGATAAAAACTCTTCAGAAAGCAGGAATAGAAGGAACATACCTCAACATAATAAAAGCTAAAACCCACAGCAAACATTATCCTCAATGGTGAAAAATTGAAAGCATTTCCCCTAAAGTCAGGGACAAGACAAGAGTGCCCACTTTCACCACTACTATTCAACACAGCTCTGAAAGTTTTGGCCACAGCAATCAGAGCAGAAAAAGAAATAAAAGGAATCCAAATTGGAAAAGAAGAAGTAAAACTCTCACTGTTTGCAGATGACATGATCCTCTACATAGAAAACCCTAAAGACTCCACCAGAAAATTACTAGAGCTAATCAATGAATATAGTAAAGTTGCAGGATATAAAATCAACACACAGAAATCCCTTGCATTCCTATACACTAATAATGAGAAAGTAGAAAAAGAAATTAAGGAAACAATTCCATTCACCATTGCAACAAAAGGAATAAAATACTTAGGAATATATCTACCTAAAGAAACTAAGGACTTATATATAGAAAACTATAAAACACTGGTGAAAGAAATCAAAGAGGACACTAATAGATGGAGAAACATACCATGTTCACGGATTGGAAGAATCAATATAGTGAAAATGAGCATACTACCCAAAGCAATCTACAGATTCAGTGCAATCCCTATCAAGCTACCAGCGGTATTTTTCACGGAGCTAGAACAAATAATTTCACAGTTTGTATGGAAATACAAAAAACCTCGAGTAGCCAAAGCAATCTTGAGAAAGAAGAATGGAACTGGAGGAATCAATCTGCCTGACTTCAGGCTCTACTACAAAGCCACAGTCATCAAGACAGTATGGTACTGGCACAAAGACAGAAATATAGATCAGTGGAACAAAATAGAAAGCCCAGAGATAAATCCACACACCTATGGACACCTTATCTTTGACAAAGGAGGCAAGAATATACAATGGATTAAAGACAGTCTCTTTAACAAGTGCTGCTGGGAAAACTGGTCAACCACTTGTAAAAGACCATACACAAAAATAAACTCAAACGGATTAAAGATCTAAACGTAAGACCAGAAACTATAAAACTCCTAGAGGAGAACATAGGCAAAACACTCTTCGACATAAATCACAGCAGGATCCTCTATGACCCACCTCCCAGAATATTGGAAATAAAAGCAAAAATAAACAAATTGGACCTAATTAAACTTAAAAGCTCTGCAAACAAAGGAAACTATAAGCAAGGTGAAAAGACAGCCTTCGGAATGGAGAAAATCATAGCAAATGAAGCAACTGACAAACAACTAATCTCAAAAATATACAAGCAACACATGCAGCTCAATTCCAGAAAAATAAACGATCCAATCAAAAAATGGGCCAAAGAACTAAATAGACATTTCTCCAAAGAAGACATACAGATGGCTTACAAACACATGAAAAGATGCTCAACATCACTCATTATCAGAGAAATGCAAATCAAGACCACAATGAGGTACCATTTCATACAAGTCAGAATAGCTGCAATCCAAAAATCTGCAAGCAATAAATGCTGGAGAGGGTGTGGAGAAAAGGGAACCCTCTTACACTGTTGGTGGGAATGCAAACTAGTACAGCCACTGTGGAGAACAGTGTGGAGATTCCTTAAAAAATTGGAAATAGAACTGCCTTATGATCCAGCAATCCCACTGCTGGGCATACACACTGAGGAAACCAGAATAGAAAGAGACACATGTGCCCCAATGTTCATTGCAGCACTGTGTATAATAGCCAGGACATGGAAGCAACCTAGATGTCTATCAGCAGATGAATGGATAAGAAAGCTTTGGTACATATACACAATGGAGTATTACTCAGCCATTAAAAAGAATTCATTTGAATCAGTTCTAATGAGGTGGATGAAACTGGAGCCGATAATACAGAGTGAAGTAAGCCAGAAAGAAAAACACCAATACAGTATACTAACACATATATATGGAATTTAGAAAGATGGTAACGATAGCCCTGTATGCGAGACAGCAAAAGAGACGCAGATGTACAGAACAGACTTTTTGACTCTGTGGGAGAGGGAGAAGGTGGGATGATTTGGGAGAATGGCATTGAAACATGTATAATATCATATAAGAAATGAATCGCCAATCTAGGTTCGATGCAGGATACAGGATGCTTGGGGCTTGTGCACTGGGATAACCCAGAGAGATGGTATGGGGAGGGAAGTAGGAGGGAGGTTCAGGAGTGGGAACATATGTACACCCATGGCAGATTCATGTTGATGTATGGCAAAACCAATACAGTACTGTAAAGTAAAAAAATAATAATTAAAAAAAATTCTAAAAAAAATGATCCAAAGAAGAATATTAGAATTGAAATTTTAAATTACCTAAATTAGAATGGATTTAACAAGACATATTTGATTCCACAGAAGAGAGGATTAGTGAACAGCCAGATAAAGCAGAAGGAAATGTTCAGAATAGAGCGTGGAGTAACAAAATTTATGGCAAATAGAGATGAGATAGTATGAAGCACAGAGAATATGTAGAGAAAGTTTAATATGGGAAATTGGAGACCAAAAATAAGAGAAAAACTGGAGCAGAACAATATTTGAAGGGATAATGATGAAACATTTCAAAACTAATAAAAGATATTAAGCCTGATTTTAAAATAATTAAAAATATTTATTATTCACAAATCACATGATAAAACATCCAAAAATATAAATTAAATATATGAATTTGTGAGTTTACCAAGATTGCTGAATATATAGTCAACATTCAAAAATCAATCATAGTTCTATATACCAGCAACAGACATTTGGAAAAATAAAATTTTGAATTTCTTTTGATGCCCTACAATGGCATTCTTATCAAATTATTTGTGTTAAAAAAAACTCAAAACGTACCAGAATTTTATTTAGAAAACTGTTAAATATTACTGATCAAGATGAAAGAAGGCCTAAATAAATGAAAGATAATACCATGTTTATGGATTAGAAGATACAATATTATATAGATGCCAATTCTTCCCAGACTGATTTATAGATTTAGTATAATTCCAAACAAAATTTTATTAAGTTCCTTTGTGTGTGTGTATGGGGGGGAAGTTTTTGAAAATTGAGGAAATGATTTCTCAGTTTGCATATAAATATGCTAAAGACCACAAATATCCAAAATAATATTGAAAAAGAACAGAGTTTGGAGATCTAAGTAACAAGATATTAAGATTTTTCATAAAGTTACAATAATTAAAAGTGAGGTATTGATCCGAGAAGAAATACAAACCTATGGATCATAATGGGAATTCTAGAAATGTATCTACATGTGTGCAGATAACTGAGGTTTTTTTTTGTTTGTTTGTTTGTTTGTTTGTTTTTAAGATACCACTGTAGAATTTTTTAAATATATCCCAAGGCAATTGGGTATCTATCGGAATCCATACATGATAACAACAAAATAAAAATTCTAGATTAATTTTAGATCTAAATGTGAAAGACTAAATAATAAAACTTCTATGAGGTAATTTAGAAAATATCTTAATGAGCTCAGGATACAGAAATATTTCTTAAGTAGTACATGGAACTTGGCATAATGAAAAAGATTAATGAAACTAAGAATTCCTGCTTATCACTATCAGGAGAGTGAAAAGAAAATCAAGGACTAGGAAAAGATATTTCTCACACAGAACTAAGAAAGAGCTGATAATCAAACTGTTTCTTTTTAAACTCTGAAGAATCAATAAGAAAAAGACAACCAAATGGAAGAACGGAACATGCACTCCACAAATTATGATGCATACGTGAGTTGGCATTTTCTACCAAAGTACAAGATGTGCACAATTAAGGACCCAGTGTTCCATTTCTAGTGATATATTTAATAGAAATGTGTGCACAGGCACATCAGGAGACACACAAATATGTTCCCAGTAGCGTTATTGGAAAGAGCTGAAAATGGGAAACAAATATCCATCAATAATGGAATTAATACTACACAACCACCATGTGGTATATAGCAAAATAATGATAATAATACACAGAGTTCAGCTACTTCTAAGCATGGATAAGTATAGTTTGAATGAAAAACATCGGATTCAAGTTATATGTTTGTGTTTACATACATATGTACACACATGCATGAGGTCAAATGTGTTTAAACACACACATATATAGATTCTATGTACAACTTAAAGCACAAGTACAGTCATAGTCTAGAGATGACTGCTTAGATGGCAAAATGTAAAGAACAAAAAATATTGTCATATTTGCAAAGACAGTACTTACTTTTGAAGGGTGCTGTGTGTTAGTCACTCAGTCATGTCTGACTCTTTGCAACCCCATGGACTGCAGCCCTCCAGGCTCCTCTGTCCATGGGATTCTCAAGGCAAGAATACTGGAGTGGGTCACCATGCCCTCCCCCAGGGGATCGTACTCACCCAGGGATGGAACCTGGGTCTCCTGCATTGTAGGCGGATTCTTTACCTTCTGAGACACCAGGTGGTGAGGGGATATGATTAAGAGTTGATATTGAAGAAGCCTCTGGGACTCTGACAATGTTTCATTTTTTTTAAAATTAATTCATTCTTTATTAAATTCTAGTTTATTTATGATGTGTTAATTTCAGGTGTACAGCAAAGTGATTCAGTTATATATACATACATGCATATATTTATGCATTCCTTGCTTCTTCTCAGTTCAGTTCAGTTCAGTCGCAAAGTCGTGTCCGACTCTTTGCAACCCCATGAATCGCAGCATGCCAGGCCCCCCTGTCCATCACCAACTCCCGGAGTTCACTCAGACTCACGTCCATCGAGTTGGTGATGCCATCCAGCCATCTCATCCTCTGTCATCCCCTTCTCCTCCTGCCCCCAATCCCTCCCAGCATCAGAGTTTTTTCCGATGAGTCAACTCTTCGCATGAGGTGGCCAAAGTACTGGAGTTTCAGCTTTAGCATCATTCCTTCCAAAGAAATCCCAGGGCTGATCTCCTTCAGAATGGACTGGTCGGATCTCCTTGCAGTCCAAGGGACTCTCAAGAGTCTTCTCCAACACCACAGTTCAAAAGCATCAATTCTTCAGCACTCAGCCTTCTTCACAGTCCAACTCTCACATCCATACATGACCACAGGAAAAACCATAGCCTTGACTAGATGGACCTTTGTTGGCAAAGTAATGTCTCTGCTTTTCAATTTCTCATTTATAGTTTAATACAAGATATTGATATAGTTCTCTGTGCTGTACAGTAAAACCATGCTTATATATTTTATATATAGTGGTATGTATCTGTTCAACCCTACTCCCAATTTATCCCTCTCCCTCACCTCCCTTGTCTGCTGGTTATCATGTTTAATTTCTATGTCTGTAATAATGTTCTATTTTTTGACTTGAGTGATGGTTATAACTGTGTGCTTTTAAAACTTTACCCTAAAATATTTTAAAAGAAGGAGGAGGAAGAGGAGGAGAAGAAGAAAATGTGAGGAACAGATCACCATTCACTCTTTCGGTAACCTTAGGCAAATTACATTATCCCTGTGAATCTTAATTTGCTCATTTGCAAATTGTGAATCACGTCACCATCCTCACCGAACTTTCATGAGGATTATGAGATCCTGCATGTAAAAGAACTTTATAAAGACATAAAGCACCTTATAAAGTTTGAGGGAAAAATAGTACTATAATAATACTATCTAATACCTAATACCATTCTGTGGAATTGCAATAGTCATGAAAACATCATATTTGATTTGATTGGATCTTCAAGAATTGCATTCATCAGAAAACAATATAATTGAATTAAGAGGGAATATGAAAATATAGTTATGTGTAATAAAGTAGATTTTTTTCAACTTGTAAATAGCTTCTTTCTTCTGTACATATATACACAACACCTCACCATCACCACTTTTTCTCCTTTCTGGATCTCATTTTTGCAATTCCAAAGAACCTTGAGTTCTCTTGAGCTCTCTTACTGAACCAAGTAAAACTCTTATAGGAAAGACAGACAGAGGAAGCTGGAGATTCAGTGGGGTTTGTTGTTACCCGCACATCAGAGTCCCCACAGTGCCCCAAACAGTGACGGTGCCTCTACCGAGAAACTCACAGAACTCCTGAGTTGAATAAGATGGAGCACTGATATCCTCACTTACCTTCAGTCGCTCAGTCGTGTCTGATTCTTTGTGACCCCATGGACTGCAGCACGCCAGGCCTCCCTGTCCATCACCAACTTCCGGAGTTTACTCAAACTCATGTCCCTTGAGTCGGTGATGCCACCCAGCCATCTAATCCTCTGTTGTCCCCTTCTCCTCTTGCCTTCACTCTTTCCCAGGATCAGGGTCTTTTGAGTCAGTTCTTTGCATCAGGTGGCCAAAGATCCTGATAGCCTAGATCCTTGAATACACACTCCTCGGATGGTTGCAAGCCTAAATTGTGGTTGTGAATTGTGAAATGGTTAATTTTGACAATTTTTGTCAATATTCCTGTTGCTTTTATAGAGAAGTGAGTTTTCAGAGGCTCTTAGTTTGCCATTCTTAGTGATGTCCTGACGCCCCCAGATGCTGATATGGCCTCTTTTTCTCCTACCACCATCCCGGCAACTTTCCACTTAAAGATATTCTCTTCAAAGCCTGATGCAAGTTCTTCCAGGGTTTCTTCAAATAGCCAGCAGCCACTCTGTCAGCACCAGTTACTTCTTTGGGGATGATCGTAGCTCTTGCCCATATTTTTCCTGTGTCCTTGCTCATATTGTTTCTTTGACTCAAACTCTAAATGTTCAGCCTTTTCTGGTGAGATTGCATTCCTCAGTCACTCTCATTGGGCTTATTTTGTTTAACTTCCTATTTAGTCATCTACAGGGCTCCTAACCCTTTCATTACTGAATATCTAATGTGAATATCTGTATGCCCCTTGGCCCAAGTCTTGGTATAGATAACTGTTTTCCTGAGGCTACGGCCTCTGTGCTTTTCACTGTTACACTACAGTCCTCAAAAAGATCTTTTCTTTTCCTAGTGTCAGCTGCCACAACCAAACAAATGATATATAAATCTCACCAAGCCATCTCTGATCTAACTCAAGCCACGTGACTCTCACTGCTTATAAGACATTTTTGCTTTGCTATATCTTTATTAACTCTAACCTGGCAACCTAATTGGAATGCCTGTGAAACTGGTACATGTACTATCACATTCAAGAAAAAAATAATAATTTTGACATCCAAAAGGATTTAAAAGTAAATTAAAAAATAATAATTTTGACATCCAAAAGGATTTAATAGCAGTCACTGCAAAAAACCAAAGGATAATTTTCTATTAAGGAGAGAAAATTTAATCATCAATCTATCTTCTGAGAGATTAAATATATCTTTTGGATAGATTAGATACAATCTTTTGAAATTATATCATGGCAGCTAATCAAATAACTCTTCCTTTCATTCTGGGAGATCCTTCTAACTCTCTGTCAAACACACTGTGTTCTAGATATTTCTTGTCTTGTTGCTACCCTTTAAATCTCTATGTAATGGTCTTATCTAGAAATCTCTCTCTGTTCTTTCCAATTAATCACTAAGATCAGTTTTCTTAATTCTCCCTCTCAAGTATTATCCCAATTCTACACTGCAAAACCTTAGAAATTAATCTGGCAAAGACGCAATTCTTCTCAAAACTTAAATGAGGAAAAAGATGATGTCATACAAAAATAAGATAATAGTCATATATTAATGTTATTTTTCTACATATCATATTTCAAACTAAATTAGCCTTCCTATTTCCTTCCGCAAATGACACACAGACACTGATCTCCTTGGTGATTTTCATGACATAATCTTTAGATTTTAAATAGGTCTTAAACACTTCATGTATGAACTTAGAAGCAACTTTGGAGAAAAAAGCATTATTATGAGTTGTACTGATGTTTAAGAAGAAAAACCCAGCTAATAATACTATTATAAGGAGAGCATATCCAAAATAACCAGTCAAAGAGAAAAGTGCTTTCATCACTGTTGACAAGACCAAGGTTAGAAGATACTCACTTGTATTTGATAAATTATTGAAATATTTCCTATGCATCTAATATTTGCATAGATGATTCTTTAAATTGGCAGTAAAGACTTATGAAAAAAAATGGCCTTTGAAACAGATTTTGAGGTCACAGAAAGCTACAAGAGTAGCATGAGCATGTGCCTGGGAACAGGCACCTACACTGAACACGGTGAGTACTGTTTATTACAGGCTTGGGCACGTGATGAGATGGATAGAGTAGGGCACACAGTAAGTCACTGGGAAGAATGAATGGACTGGAAAGTTAAGGTCGTCTGATTGACCACTTTCAGAAACCTGAACCTTTTTGGTAGATGATGGATAGTAAATATTTCTTTGAAGAAAATATGTCTTGTTTACATTATATCAATATTTTCATCAAACAAAAGAATTTGAAGGGAGGTGGGATACAGTGAGGACAAGAATGCTTATCTGTGTGTAGGTTTTAGGATCATTTATAAATGCTTCTTGTTAGGTGAAATATTAATCGCACTGAAACAGAGTTGCCAGCAAAAAATAAATGAGGGAACGTGCCCATTTCTCATTTCAACACAAATTGAAAATGAATTAGTTAATAAAATGTGAACAAATTCATACAATAAGTGCCTTAAATTGCATGAGCCATCTTCCTAAGATTCAAATTTTACAGAAGGTTTTTCACTAGAAGTTATTTGTTTCATTTTAAGAGGGAAAGAAAAGATCCCAAAACAGTTAAATTTAGGAAACAACATAATTACTGTCCTTAGTTAACACTGGCTCAGATGGTGAAGAATCTGTCTGCAATGAAGGAGACCTGGATTCAATCCCTGGGTCAGGAAGATCTTCTGGAAAAGGGAATGGCTATCCATTCTAGTATTCTTGCCAGGAGAATTCCCTTCTCTTTGATCCATTTCTCTTTGATTACTTTTTGAAGAGTTTCTAGTATGTGCATGGCTACAAAATTTAGTATCTTCGTCCTTAAACATCTAGGAATCATGTAAAACAATAACTGGGATTTAACAAAAAAAATCAAAGGAACTCATTTCAATGAATCTAGATCTGAGCCACCAGAGAAGCCCCAGAAGTAGCTCTAATCCTCAGGCATCCATATGCTTAACTAAGGCTTCCAAGAGCAGCAAGGATGGCGCAGAAGCTGTGTGAGAGCGGGCGGCAGTGAAGAGACGAAATGTGGAAGGTGGAGATGAGACATGGTACATTACATCTCAGAACACGTCTTCATAGACATAGTCCAGAAGCATGCGAGCCCTGATGCTCCAAAATGAAAAATCATACTTTTACTTGCAGGAGTAAGTCCAAAAGTAAGGTGAGCAAGGCCCTTTCAGATTTGATGAGTTCTAAATCAAAGGCTTCCAGCAATACCAAGAAAGGTCAAAGCTCCGAACCTCTTAGCTTATGACCTTAACTGAAGCATTTCTCATTCACTTGGATCCATAGTTTATCCACCCGATAAAATAAGGTGGCATTGGTGATTGTAATTTTTTGGTTTCTAGAACACCTGGTGAAATTAGCAGGGGAAAAAAAAAAAAAAAAGATTTGAGCTTAATCCTTGTGGTGTTTAGCTGCAAGGCAGTGAAGAAGATGGCAGGATGTGACCTTGGAATCACAAAGATCCGGATTAGATGGGGCAGGGCTCTTGCAGTTACCCTTGAACTGGTCCACCTGACCTGCCTTTGCTCTCTGGCTCCTGCCTCTTGGTTTATCTGGCATCTGTTCTGGTTAGATCCATTTTGCCATCCAGCTCTGGTGCCTGCTCTGAACAGTCAGCTGAGACCCTCAGGCTCTAGACTTTGATCCACTTCAAAGCACTGGCTTTTCTAAATACAAACTCTTCTTTCCATATCTAAACCTTCAAGGAGAAAAACTCCTTATGAAATAGGATTGTGGAAACTCCAAAGAGATCAGCCTTTTTCACTTGGCTTTATGGGACAGACAGCCCTTACTGTGTGCTACATGGTGTGATGTGTTCAGGTTTAGGTCTAGCAAATCCCCACTTCCAAAAAAAAAAAAAAATACCACAAATTCATACAATAAGTGCCTTAAATTGCATGAGCCATCTTCCTAAGATTCAAATTTTACAGAAGGTTTTTCACTAGAAGTTATTTGTTTCATTTTAAGAGGGAAAGAAAAGATCCCCAAACAGTTAAATTAAGGGAAATATAAAATATAAAGGTATTAAACTTCAAAAAGGCATCACACACATACACACAAAGTCCCAAACAACAGAACAAACCTTGAGCAGCATTCTGATCTTCACTGAAGAACAAAGTTCTAGAAGTTCATAGTGAGATATCAAACTGAGGATTGTGAAAGTAGGCAAAGATTATTTATTGGATGGTTACCTGGAGTGGGACTATGTCCCGTATACATATCTAGTATTAAAAACCTGAAAGTCCAAGCTAATGAGTGAGACGGTGCCTAGGTCCAGTGAAGTCTGTTCTTTATTCTCAGAGGGATTCTGGCTCATTTCAGTGCTTGAGCCAAAAGGCTCTCTTGCCCCTTTCCACATTCAGCACACTGGTTTTAGAACATCACAGAATCCTCTTTTGTCAGCAGCTCCAGAAGCTACAAGCTATGAGGGATCGAGCTTGGGTAGATGGAGGAAATGTACTTACTTAGCAGCAAGTGAGAGAAACAGCCAACCTGCTTTTCTGTTGCCCTTCTGGGTTCTGTCCTTAGGCTTTCCACGATGTCTCTCCACCCTTCCCGACAATGGGGCATAGACTGCATTTGACTGCGTTTGTCACTAGCTGCAGTGTGAAAGAGATCTTTCAGTTTCATTACCTTTCATTTTTAAAAATAAGAATGGAATTTACTTAAGATAGATAGAAAATCCACATAGCAACATGGGTGTAGAAAAACAAGCAGGTGTTAATAAATTTCCAAGAAACATTAATCTGTTTTTGCAAATACATCCTGCTGTTCATTTAAATGGAATGATACTCTATAAAATTACCACTTCAGTCACTCTCTGAGCTATCAAAATGTAATATATAACACCTTCGATGATCAAAGTGAAAGTAAGTTTAGAAATCCAATTTCTTTTTTCACCATTTAAGCTCTTTATTTAACTTTTGTGTTTCAGCTCTCACTTGAATCAAGCTTCAATCTTACTTACACACATCACAGGTATACTTCAAAAGCTGTCATGGAATCTTGCAACCGCCAAAAACAAAGTTCTATACTAAACCAACTGTATCTATAAAAGAAAAAAACTATATTCTGTCAGACTTGAAGATTTAAAATAATTTATCATTGTACTATTCAAAAGTGGTAGTCATTGATTGAACTAGAGATAACCATTGGGGGAACTGTGAATGGGATTGTATCTGTCTCGGAAAAAAATGAGAAATGAGGATCCATGTGGCGTAAGAGGCCAATATATAAATTCTGAGGTTGACAATAAAGAAGCTGTAGAAAGATTCATCATTTAAAGGGATTGGCAGAAACATTGAAGGAACTGAAATCGAAGAAGAATTTTAAGTGATTGTCTGGGAAGATGGATGAAGGGATGGGTCTGGACAGAGTAAAGCGGTAGCAATAGAGTAACTCTTGCTTTTTACCCCGAGTCATTCTGCCATGTTTCGTTTTTCCTTCGTGCCTTTATTACTTAAGTAAATAGAATAAACCATAATAAAATAATTTATAACTTTAAACTACTTGATGTCCACTTGCTTGTTAAATCATTTTAACTCTAATTTTAGAGATCAGCAGATCATGAATTTGGACTTTCATAGCCATTATTACCATCTGTGGTTTATACCAACTGGATGCAACCCAAATAAATATATTGTGTTCTTTTAAAAGTGCTGGGAACCTCTTTTATCACCCAAGTCAGCATATTTAAGCTAGGTCCAGTGAAATACCTAGAGTGAATCTGATTTTAACAGGAAGGTTGTTTTTTTTTTTTTTTCTGGGATAAAACTTAGGTAACCAAGACAAAACTGACCGTATATTGTAAGAAGGCAGAACTTTTCAATTTACTGCCTTTGGACGAGAATAGCCAGAAGGCGCTCTCTCCCTTCCTTTTCTCATTACTCTTACAAACATGCCTTCTGCTAACATTGGACTCTTGTCTCTTACCTTGCTCTTAAGAACATAACTATTTGGGATACAATATTTAGTAGCTTAGGTGAGAGGAAATGCTGCATTTCTTTTTTCCTTGATGAAGCTTTACAATCCATGCTTTAAGCCTCAACTTTTTAAATTAATCTTTTCTGGAGCATAGCTACTTTACAATGTCGTGTTAGTTTGTAGTGTACAACAAAATGGTCAGTGATACATACAAGTATATTCCTTTCCTTTCGGGCTGCCTTCCTAAAAGTGGGATCATTCCATTTAAATGAACAGCAGGATATATTTGCAGAAACAGATGAACGTTTCTTGGAAATTTATTAACACCTGCTTGCTTTTCTACACTCATGTTGCTATGTGGATTTTCTATCATATGTAATCTCCACAGTGCAGTAAGCAGCGTTCCCTGTGCCAAACAGCATGTTCTCATTAGTCATATATTACAAGGTATCGAAAGTGTATGTGTGTCAGCCCTAATGTCCCAACTCCTCCCACCACTCCCTTCTCCTCTGATACCCATACATTTGTTCTCCACCCAGAGTGTGTCATAGAGAGTGAAATAAGTCAGAAAGAGAAAAATGAACATTGTTTACTAAGGCATATATGAGGAATATAGAAAAATGATATAGATGATCCTATTGCAAAGCAGAAATACACAGATGTAGAGAACAAATTTAAGTCTTAGATTTAATTTTTATTGTTGTTGTTGTTAGTTTAAGTTCTGTGCTAAATTCTGCACTGTGCTGTGCTTAGTCACTCAGTCGTGTGTGACTCTTTGCAACCCCGTGAACTTGGCCCAGCAGGTTCCTCTGTCCATGGGATTTCCCAGACAAGAATACTGGAGGGGGCCGCCATTTCCTTCTACAGAGGATCTTCCCGATCCGGGGACTGAACCTTCATCTCTTGCCTTGAAAAATAGACTCTTTGCCACTGAGCCACCAGAGAAGCTCCAAATTTAATTTTACCTTCTAAGATTAAGGGATGCCTTAAAACTTAAGGGAATCACTTTATATTTAGGTGCTTAGAAGCTAAAATAATACTGAAAGTAAATGAAGACCAGGGGTGGAACCGGTGGAAATTCAAGACAAGTTCAATTTAATTTGGAATCTGTGTGTGTGTGTGCGTGCGTGCACACATGCACAAGCACATTTGTGCACTTTGAGGTGGGCACGGTGGTCTTTGAGAGAAGAATTGGAGCTGCAACCAGGCCATAAAGGATAAGTAGAATTTAGATGGAGTCAAAGGAAAAAATGGAGTTGGAAAGAAGAAACAAATGTTTGCAAATTAGTAGATATACCGAGTACATCCATACATGACCACAGGAAAAACCATAGCCTTAACTAGACGGACCTTAGTCGGCAAAGTAATGTCTCTGCTTTTGCATAGCTATCTAGGTTGGTCATAACTTTTCTTCCAAGGAGTAAGCGTCTTTTAATTTCATGGCTGCACTCACCATCTGCAGTGATTTTGGAGCCCCCCAAAATAAAGTCTGACACTGTTTCCACTGTTTTCCCATCTATTTCCCATGAAGTGATGGGACCGGATGCCATGATCTTCATTTTCTGAATGTTGAGCTTTAAGCCAACTTTTTCACTCTTCACTTCCGCTTTCATTAAGAGTCTTTTTAGTTCCTCTTCACTTTCTGCCATAAGGGTGGTGTCATCTGCATATCTGAGGTTATTGATATTTCTCCCGGCAATCTTGATTCCAGCTTGTGTTTCTTCCAGTCCAGCTAAAAAAAAACCCAAAAATTGTAGTGTTGGAGAAGACTCTTGAGAGTCCCTTGGACTGCAAGGAGATCCAACCAATCCATTCTGAAGGAGATCAACCCTGGGATTTCTTTGGAAGGAATGATGCTAAAGCTGAAACTCCGGTACTTTGGCCACCTCATGCAAAGAGTTGACTCATTGGAAAAGACTCTGATGCTGGCAGGGATTGGGGGCAGGAGGAGAAGGGGATGACAGAGGATGAGTTGGCTGGATGGCATCACTGACTCAATGGACGTGAATCTGAGTGAATTCCGGGAACTGGTGATGGACAGGGAGGCCTGGCGTGCTGTGATTCATGGGGTCGCAAAGAGTTGGACACCACTGAGTGACTGAACTGAACTGAGAGTACCAAGATACACAGAAGCTTTAATTTATTAAATCATTCATTAATTCACTAGAAATTCAGAGCACTAGTAGCAGCCAGGCATTGGGGTAAGTGCTGGAGAACAAAAATACATAAGAGCTGTCCATGAACTTGGGGATATTACAGTCTGTAGGGGTAGTTAAGTGTGGATACAAATAACTTCAATACAGTGGAATGCATCCTGCTGGACAATGCAAGTGGAGCAAAGGGTGGCAGGCACTGGAGAGAGTAAGGTATATGGAAATGTTTGGGTCAGACTCCACAGAGGAGGTGCTTGGATGTTGATGTCTGAAGGCTGAGTGGGATATCTCAGGTGGATAAAGAAAAGATAGCATCCCAGGAAACAAGGAAGCAGCAGGTGCAGGTGTGTGGAGACCTGGGAATGGGGAGGGTTCCTCGTAACCAAGGCACAGGGCAGGAGCTTGAACAGCATGAGAGCAGAAGGGGCACCGTGGGCTGGGTTGTTAAGGGCTTGTGTGACGTGTGTAACCTGAACCTTATTCTCATCTGTTAGAAACCACTGGAAGTATTAAAGCACCAAAAATGATGCTGTCAGATTTATGTCTCAGATAGATCCAAAGTTATTTTCAGTCTTTTTCTTGTTTCCTCTAACATTAGAGTAAAGCTAATGTTTCCTCTACTCTACAAACTGAAAACAAACCCAAGCAAGCAAAACCCCACCCTTCCTCAGCATTAGGTAGCTGTCTCTCTCCTTCCTTTTACACTGTCTCCAGTCGCACACACGTCACTGCCCGTTTTCCAATCCTCAACTCAATGCTATCCAGCTCCTAGGTCCATTTAGCCCCTTCAAGTGCTTGACCAACCAGTGACGTCCTGACCACCAAGGATAGTCTCACTGTATGTGGTTCTCAGAGGCACTTCATTCTGAGACGGCTGCCTTCGTGAAACTTTCCCAGCATCTTAGCGATCTCTGCTTGCTGGTTCTCCTCAAGGCCGCTGACCAGGTCTCCAAAGGCTCTGCGCTCCCAGGTCTTTCCCTCTCCATGCAAACAGTTCCCTCTCCACTGTTTCCCTGCATTGTTTTCTCTCTTCCCTTTCCTCACACTTGCTTGAGGGATCCCCTCTACTCTGCGGCTTTGCTCACTCTTTATGGGCTGAACTGCCTACCCCACAAAAAGTTATCACTTGAAGTTCCAACCCTCAGCATCATGAAATTTGATCATTTTTTGGAGATAAGATCATTCCCGAAGTAATTAAATTAAAATGAAGTCATCAGAGTGGACCTTAGTCCAATATGACAGACTGGTGCTATCTCAAGAAGAGGAAAATTAGACGTACACACACACACACACACACACACACACACATGAGGTTTGGGTGGAGAGGCATGGCCAACGTGAATCACAAGAAGAGAACCACCTGCAAGCCAAGGGGAGAGCCCTGGAGCATATCCTTCTCTCATGGCCTTCAGAAGGAATCTATCCTGCTTGACCTCAGATTTCTAGCCTCCAGAACTATAAGAAAATAAATTTTGTCCTGGAAACCACCCAGTCTGTGATATCTTGTTACCACAGCTGTAACATACAATCATACTTACCAGGTAGGCTGAAGACTGCCAAATCTACGGCTCTCTCCTGAGACACAGATGCACACGGCCAACTGCTAACCACACATCCCCACCTGCCTGCAGACACACCCTTATTCTATCTTCCCACAATGTGCTCCCATCCAAGTTTTCCTTATCTTGATGAATGATATCCTTAAGGAATAAGGATAATCATCCCAGGTCAGAAATCTTGTCAGCACAAATGTCTCCCCTTTTCTTTATTCACATTCCTTTAACCCAATTAGCCCTAACATTTTTACTCTCATATAACCCCCAATTTCATTTTCCCTACTCCCTCTGTTTTAGCCCAAATCATACCTCTTGACTGCTACTACAATAGATTTCTAGTGGGTCTTCCCATTGCCATCTTGGGCTTCCCTGGTGGCTCAGAGGCTAAAGTCTCTGCCATAATGCAGGAGACCCAGGTTCAATCCCTGTGTTGGGAAGATCCCCTGGAGAATGAAATGGCAACCCACTCCAGTATTCTTGCCTGGAGAATTCCATGGACAGAGGAACCTGGCAGTCTACAGTCCATGGGGCTACAAAGACTCAAACGTGAGTGAGCAACTTTAATTTTCACTTTATTGCCATCTTACTCTCTCAAGTTCAGATAGAGTAAAATTCCTACAAAATGAAAATGAAGTCATATTAATCTACTGCTTAAAAAATTATCAAGAGTTCCTCTTTGCCTGTGGGATAAAGTCCAGATCTGTCCACTGGGCATACAATACCCTTCATGATTTGATTCTTCTTATGTCTAACTTCATGTCTGGCCACTCCTCCCCTTATAAGCTTGTCATTCAGAACTGCTGGCATCATAGAGCTTAATGGACATAAAACAGGATTGTATTGCTAGGTCAAGTCAGGGGGAAGAAACACTGGAGCAAGGACGTGTGTCATGACAATCGTCTGATATGAGGTGTAGCCCTATAAACATCTTGGAGATCCATACACTTGCTTTCCCAGCTCTTAGATTAGAAATTGTATGTGTGTAGAGGTCATGAGTGGCACCCCACTCCAGTACTCTTGCCTGGAAAATCCCGTGGACGGAGGAGCCTGGAAGGCTGCAGTCCATGGGGTTGCTGAGGGTCGGACATGACTGAGTGACTTCACTTTCACTTTCATGCATTCGAGGGACAGGGGAGCCTGGTGGGCTGCCATCTATGGGGTTGCACAGAGTTGGACAAGACTGAAGTGACTTAGCAGCAGCAGCAGCAGCAGAGGTCATGAGTATTTTGTTTTCTAGTTAAAGAGAAAGTCCTTCAGGAATAGGGGTCTGTAGTCCAAATTATCTGGTTTTGAGATTTCAACACATCTGAAAATGTCTTTAAAATGTTTTTGTTTGTGCTGTGTTTTATGAGAAGGCCCATGAACCAAGATAGCCATTGCCCTTTGATAGTGGCAAACTGTGATAAACTTAATTCACACTTTCTTCTAGGGCCAAGTGTGGGATTAAGTAAAACAGTAAGTAGATTTGGGCTTTTTATAGGGATTCTTATTTCTCACAAAGGCATTAAAATAATCTCTCTGTTATCTTGGGGGAGGATTTAGGCTTTCCCAGTCTTGGTTAGCCTGATTGGTGTTTGAAAGCTGTCATTGCCCTCTTTAATAACAGAAGTATCTGTATATCCAGAATATAACAACAGAAAATATAAACGGAAGTGCCTTTCCAGCCACATGTTAATAAAGGGCCTCTACTATACCCATAGCTCCTCTTCGGTGGGATGGTCAATGGATAGTTCAGTTCAGTTTAGTTCAGTCACTCAATCGTGTCTGACTCTTTGCGACCCCATGAACTGCAGCATGCCAGGCCTCCCTGTCCATCACCAACTCCTGGAGTCCACCCAAATCCATGTCCATTGAGTTGGAGATGCCATCCAACCAACTCATCCTCCATCGTCCCCTTCTCCTCCTGCCCTCAATCTTTCCCAGCATCAGGGTCGTTTTAAATGAATCAGCTCTCTGCATCAGGTGGCCAAAGTATTGGAATTGCAGCTTCAAAATAAGTCCTTCCAATGAACACTCAGGACTGATCTCCTTTAGAATGAAATGGTTGGATCTCCTTGCAGTCCAACGGACTCTCAAGAGTCTTCTCCAATACCACAGTTCAAAAACATCAATTCTTCAGCGTTCAGCTTTCTTTATAGTCCAACTCTCACATTCATACATGACCACTGGAAAAACCATAGCCTTAACAATGGATAAGCAATTGGCAAATGAGGGTTTCATGTGGGTGCCAGATCCTCCTTTAGGCCAGAACTTAGTCCATGAGATGCTGTGAAAATACAAGAGTATGAATATCCCTTCAGGGGAGCTGCAATCTCCATCACAGATTTTGAGAACCAATCCCATGACTTGTTACCAAAAACAGACTAGGTGAGAAGGCCAGTGACTTCTTAACTTTAATTAACAAACGCTTACTGGAATGCTCTCCCTCAAAATTCAAATTCACCCAAAAGTTGACCCTACCTACAAAGACTATCCAACCTTTTACTCATCCTATCATGTGACTGGCTGTGAGCAGGACTGCTGTATATGATAGTTTCAATTATGAGCTGCATGACTATCATGGACACCAGTCATACTGTAGCACATGTGCGTGGTGCCCCTTGGGGTTAAATGTTAAACAGCCTGCAGGGCTACACATAGGAGCCTTATAAATGTTCTTTGGTTCTTTTCTGAGGATTTTGGAACTCTTTGGACCTTCATGAAGGTCACTCACAGAAAATGGAAGCAAAGTGATTTTCATCACACTCTTTCAGGCACTCACAGGGATCAGAATTATATCCTCCCTAATAGACACTGGGGCTTCCCTGGTGGCTCAGATGGTAAAGTGTCTGCACACAATGCGGAAGACCAGGGTTCGATCCCTGGGTTGGGAAGATCCCCTGGAGAAGGAAATGGCAACCCACTCCAGTATTCTTGCCTGGAAAATTCCATGGACTGAGGAGCCTGGTAGGCTACAGTTCATGGGGTTGCAAAAGAGTCGGACACGACTGAGCAACTTCACTTCAACTTCACTAATAGACACTGCTCCTTTCTCTAGAAGGAGAAGCTCTTTGTTTATGATAGGAGATAAATAAGAGGAATAAATGGTTTATATAGTGATAGAAATGGCAAGTCTGCTTGAAGCGTTCTGGAAAGAAAAACTGAAATTAGAATCGGCCAGGGCCGGCGGCCGGTAGGAGCAACCCGAGCAGTGCTGGCTGCGCAGGCACAGGAGGGCCTAGAGGAGCTATTCCACGTTGAAGGTCAGGAACGGGGGCGGTAAGGAGATACTCCTTGTCCAAGGTAAGGAACAGTGGCTGTGCTTTGCTGGAGCAGCCATTAAGAGATACCCCCACGCCAAGGTAAGAGAAACCCAAGTAAGATGGTAAGTGTTGCAACAGGGCCTCAGAGGGCAGACACACTGAAACCACACTCACAGAAAACTAGTCAATCTAATCACACTAGGGCAACAGCCTTGTCTAGCTCAATGAAACCAAGCCATGCCTGCGGGGCAACCCAAGACGGGTGGGTCATGGTGGAGAGGCCTGACAGAATGTGGTCCACTGGAGAAGGGAATGGCAAGCCACTTCAGTATTCTTGCCTTGAGAACCCCATGAACAGTAGGAAAAGGCAAAGCTGGGAGAGATTGGGGGCAGGGGAGAAGGGGACGACCCAGGATGAGACGGCTGGATGGCATTACCGACTCGATGGACGTGAGTCTGAGTGAACTCCGGGAGATGGTGATGGACAGGGAGGCCTGGAGTGCTGCGATTCATGGGGTCGCAAAGAGTCGGACACGACTGAGCTACTGAACTGAACTGAACTGAAATCAGAAATGAGAATTTTAAAAAGCAAGTAATTAGCTGAACCAAGTGGTGTATCAAGGAACCCTGTGTGAGAATAAGCTCCAGAGATAATAAGCAAATAGTGAGGGTTAACTGGAAAGCAACAGAAGCTCTTACTTCAAAAGGCTGAGATCAGGAAACAAGTATTAGGTGAAGTTTCAGGAGAATGGCCCCTTTGACGGGTCAAGGAGGTCACTCAGGTAAATCATTTCTTAGGAACTTTTTTTAATTGTGTTATATTTCGAAAGCATTTTCACGTATCTGGTGTTCCCTGGTTTTCTGCCTTTTCTGCCTCATTTTGGTGATGCCTCCTGATCCTCTCTCCCCGTGACCGTCCATTCTGCTTTGTGCGTGAGGACCCGACACACAGGCATCTGTGCATTCCTGTCCCCAGGCGTTTTCATTTTCATGACTTTATTTGCAAATGGAGCCATTGTTCACAGGGGACCGAAGAGAATGGCAATCTTGGGATGTTCAAAGGTCTCAGTGGCTCCTAATCCAGTTCTAATGCTTGGTGTTTGATGCAGTTTCCAAGGAGAGCTGTGACACTGGGGCATTAATCTACCTCGTGACAGCATGGGGTTTTAATGCATTTTCTGTATCTGAAGAAAGAGCCTCCTATGGAGGTGGTGAAAGGAGTTATGGCGAAATCAATATCTTCATTTCGCTGGTGCACTGACAATTTGTAGCAATGATACGAGGGATCACTGCACAGGCAGAGCTTGTTGGACAAAATCTAATGTGCAGTACATATACTTCTAAATGGACACAAAGACTTGCTTCATGAGTTAAAAAAATAAAAGGTGAGTGGGTTACGGGGAACTAGTGTCTTTCTAGAAATATGTAGGTAACCTGTTGTATCATCCAGGACATGATTCTGGAGCAATAAAGATTACATTTGTGCTTTACAGACAGGATGTTATCTATAAATAAAGATAAATTTCATAAAGTACATTCAGGAATCAGTGGAAAATATCCTGGCTATTCACTGAAATATTCGAACCAAAATTATGATGTCTGATAATCTACTAAAGGGACAGATCAACCAAGAAAATCATACAATAAGATGCCACAAATAAGGCATTCAGCCTTGTCAGTGATACTGACCAAGGAGGAAAGTAAGGGCCACCTTCGAAGGTATTATGGGATGGCGGACGAGTCAGAGTACTGACTGAACCAGACTCTTCAGTTCTTTCTCAATGACAGATATTGGGTTTGATGTTAATATCAGTGTCACTCAAAAATAAAATTTAATAGTCAGCCACTGATGTATTTTTCCCTGCTCAGCTTACTCTGATTTCTGTGATATTACAATATGCTTTGTATACTTCTGCAACTAGCAATATTACTTTGACATGTATCTCTGTATATACCTGATTTCTTTCAAATAGTTGAGGATGGATGCTTACTTCTAAAGATTATTATTCATTGATTTGGTATCTTCATAGTATCCACAAGGTTTAAATACATACATGGAAAAGCTTCTTTATGCCTTACATTAGTCATGTCTTGCTATGGTAGGAACCATTTAACTTATTTTATAGACACACAAAGATAGTATGGAAATGGTTAATATTTCTATACTTTCCATGAGTTTTATTTTTCTTCCTTTCTATTATTTCCTGACAAGGTCATGGAATATAAAAGTTCTCATATTCAGATGATTCTAACATTTTCTTTTCCTAAGTCATGAAAAATGATTTTTACTATGTTTTTCAGATACGGTGGCTATTTCTAAATTAGGGTAAAGATAGCATACATACAAGATGCAGATATTCAAGAAAATACAGTCTGTTGCAAAATTTCCCAGACTTGTGTTCTGTGAAAAACTAGTCTCAAGAGTTCCTTCGTCAAGGAACTCCCTCTTGATCTCCCTTCTTGGAAATTTACAGCACACTTGAGAATATTAAAAAGGTAGGTAAATTCTGCAGAAAAGACATTGGTTTAACAAAGCCCAGCATTTCTTAAACTTACTTGACAACAAAACTTGGATTTAAAAATTCATGAAACACCCGCTAACACACTGCTTAATTATCCCTTACTCGTGGTCAGGACAGTCTGCACATGACTGTTGAACTTTCATGGATATGGCCAATACTGGGCAATGTCCTTGGCAGACCAGAGTAGAAGCAAAAATATGAATCCCTCTGTCCCCCACCTTAATGACTTCGTCTCTTTTCATTACCTTCTCCATTATTTCATAAAACTGCTGTGAAAAATAACCAGCTAAATGGTCATTTGGCTTGTCAAATTAAGTGCTATATGAATGTTATAATAATAGCGACTATTAATGGAGCACCCACTCCTTGTCAGGCAATGAAGCACTAAGTCAGACACTTAATATAAACTTTCCTTATTCTACACAACTAGCAGAGACACATTGCGTCTTCACATAAAATGTAAGGAAACTATCTGGGAGAGGTTATATATCTTGCCCAAATTCACTTGCTACTATGGGAAATATCCAGAATTCCATAAGCATCTCTCTCTTGTCTCCCAAGTCCTGCACTTTTCACTATATCACACTGTCTCTCTAAATAACATGAATTCAGCCAGTCTCAGTGAGATAATAAAATATGAAGTGATAAGAATGATGGTGCCAATAATGGTAATTAATAACAACCAGAAAGGTATTAAAACTCTACGTGTTGTCATCGTGAAAAATTTATGGCAGTGTGATGTTTTAACAGTATCGAGCCTACTCTCCTTTCTCCCAGCCCCACATCCAATTAATCATTAACTCTGGTTGATTTTTTTCTTTAATATCTCTACTGCCACTAACTGTTGTGCAAGTCACCCTCTTATCTGCTCTGGATTTTTACTGCCAACAACATCTAACCTGACCTGTACTGTTGCTTTTCTCCAATTCATTTTGTGCCCTGAAATCACAGTGGTCTTTTAATGCATAGATCTGACAACCTGATCATTCACTCTTCAATTAAAATCCTCTAAGAATTTCCAGTGACACTGGGTTAAAGGCTGAACTTAGGAGTCTCTAGGATCTCCTAACTTCTGGCCCCCGTTACCTTTCCAGTTTCAAACTCCACACTCTCTGACCTCATTTGACGGATCTGTTCAGTTCTTTGTTTTCCTTTCCCCTCCCTCAATCAGAAGTGAGCCCAAAGAGGGGCAAGACCTAGACTCCCATGACCACTGTGTTTCCCAACACCCAGAACACCCTCTTACATATAATAGGAATGAAATAAATGCCCATTGAATGAATGGCTAGATGAAAGGGTGGACGGATGAAAAAGAAGTAGTGAATGGAAGAGAAAGAGAGGTGCAAGGGATGTCCTGAGCGTGTCCCCTGTCTCTGCATCCCCTCTCACTCTATTGGAGCTGCCTAGGAGAGAGGTCAGGGTGAGAAAAGGAAACTTGCTTTCAGTGAATTTTGTGGGACGTGGCTCCAGCAGAGCTGCTTTGTGGCCTGGGTGAGGAGGTGTGATGAGACAGGAGGGCCATTATCTCATCCACAGGGATCTCAGCATGGCTCTCCAGCTTCAAGGAGGGGCAGCTTTGAAAACATCAGCTAGAATGCCTTTGGAAAACCATCAGCCTCCCCAGGAAGTGTCCTACCAAGAGAGGCAATGGTGAGAGTCTTCAGGCCCTTCAAGGACAGTAGAAATTGATGGGGGAGAAACAGCAGGGAAAGCTGAATAAAGCAGACACTTCATGCTGAGTCTGTTTGGTAAACTGCTTTGCGAGCACTTGGGGGACAATCGTTCGAGGATGCCAAGGTACATTCAGTAGGGGGTAGGGAGGGGAACCTGCTCAGGGAAGAGACTAGAATCCTGTTTTAAGAAAAATAATAACCAGAAACATGTTTCTTCAAGTTTATCTATAGGTTTACAAATCAGAAACTGCTGTTCTAGAGTACTAAATTTGGAGCCAGAAAATCAGTCTTAGTTCTTGCTCTTGGACATTCTAGCTCTGAGCTCTGGGGCAAGCTACAGGGTCTTTCAAACTCCTATTTCTTTATTCAAAATATAGGAATAAGAATAAATAAATTTGCTTTGTGAAGAGCAAATGAGGTAAAATTCAAAAATATTTATGAAAACACTTTTGTAAAATAAGAATGCTAAAAGTGCTAGTTATTTGTCATAGGCACATGTGAGATGATCTGCATATCTTATATTGATGCTTAAAAGCTTCTTTCATTTGTATAACTGGCTGCCTCGGGATTCATATTTGTTCTTCTGGATTGTACTCCTTTGGTCAGAGTTTATTGGACTAGAAGAAGACATCAGATCCAAGCTCACCCAGTCTGACTTTTCTTCCAGGGATGTTGAATTGGAACCAAAAATCTCTATTTCAACCTAAGTTAAGTCTTTTGACTAGCAAAGTCCTAAACTCAGGAGCTATAGGGTGCCATCATAAATTCACACACTACTGCAGAGTAAAGAAGAACAATCAGAAAGAAATGATGAGGCAAATTTCTGGAGAAGCTGCCTGGATTCAGGATGGATTTTCAGTCCTTGGGTCTGGTTTCCTTGAATATCGCTGTCTTAATTACAAATTCTGAGCCTTAATTATAAATATCTTTTTCTCTCTTCCGTTAAATAAAGTTGGCTCCTGTTCTGTTACAGTGAAAGAATACTAATACTAAATAGATCAATATATAGCTGGAAATGCATGTTATACATTTGCAACTCCAATTATGGACACATTTGCTGGCTCAGAGTCTGACAATGGGAAAGAATTACATAGATTGAAGGATCTGAGCACTATACTAACCTAGCACATAAAAATATTAAGCTTTACCGTTTGTGGGATCAGTGTGAAGACACATATATATTATACATATGTGTTTATAAATACAGATAAACCTTTTTTAACAGCCACACAAAATCTATAATTCAGTTGTTCCCAAGTTATTTCACAGTGATACAATTACCTTCAAAAGCCTATTTTTAGGACTTCTTTGATCAAAAATGTTTGCATACCTGAGTAGGCTGATCCTTACTCACTGATGCCTGAATTAAGAAATCAAGTATGTATTACAACTTCACTAATTTGTAGGAAAATGTGTTTGAATTAATGAAAGAGTATGAGTTATATAAATTTATGTAATAAATTATAGTACTTTATTAAATTAGCATTCTTTTCAAGCTTGCTTCAATGAATTATAAATTTAACTGTTAATAAGCCACATCTGTTGCCAACATGAACATGCTAAGGGTCTTTAAAATATTTTGTCTATGAAGTAGGTGTTTTACAGAAATGGCTATATTTGTTTTAAAAATGATACCTTTGGTTATATGGTGTAAAGGTTATAACTCAGTTCCCCCAACCCCACCACACACACACACACAAAGAATCACAGAAAATATCTGTGCTGGTGTTTCCCATAATAGCCTGGGTCCATTTCCATCATTTTATGTAACATTTTTTTAATCATCTTGTGAATCTTTTCCTCCCTAGAAGACTTCAGTCTTCCTGAGGTTAAGGGTGGGTCTTGTGAATCTTTTCCTCCCTAGAGGACTTCAGTCTTCCTGAGGTTAAGGATGGGTCTTGTTCTTTTCGTCACCAGTGTATCACACAGTGCCTCACATATAACGTCGGCAACAATAATCATTGTTGAATGAATCAGTGTGTTGGCTTCACTAGCAATTTTCTTGGATTTTCTCAGTGTGACAAAGAATTATTCCCACACACGGAGGCATCAGAGGGTTAAGATTCTGCTGGATAATGATGCCAATAATGGATCACCTGAAATGATTTTCAATATGGGTTCTTTAAAATATGTCCTCAATTGGTGCCCTATCAGTTCATGTTTATCAGTTTAGAAAACAGGAAAGTTCAGTTCCAAAAGCAATCTAGGGAAACAGAAGTCAGGAAGAAAAAGAAACTGTGGGAGATGGAGCAAGACGCCAGACTCATTCTGCGCTCTTGGAATTTCCGCTTCCAAGAGCCCTTCCAGATTTCTCAAGTTTTCTGGCTGAGTTTTAACAGCATTAATGTTTTGTTGCACAAGACATTGCAAAGGATCATTCTTCAGTGAGTCAATCCAAGAAGCCTGTGGTTCCCATCTTTGTTCTTGAAGAGCTGGGGGCACTTCAAAAACATTGTTTTCAATGTTTCACTGTCAGTTTTGTAGGAATGGACTCATTTTCCCTCTGAGAACACCTACACACCTTACTATCTTAAGGGCAACCATTTGTGGTTTCCTACAATGACTTTGCATGACCACTTTTCCTAAGGTTTTGTTGGTGCTCTCAGTATCTGGAATTAGAAAAGATTGGTTCAATGGGAAGGAACAGCCAGTGTGCAGCATTTGTTTAATTCCCATACATCTGTATCCATCCCAAGTTGTGTCGGTACAATGCTAATTTCCCATCAGATTTGGTGACATTGTTTCACCATCAGCACAGCGAGATAAGTAGGGGCAAATGTCTGCATCTGGGGTGGTCCTGGCCCTGTGCTGTCTGTCCCTTGGCAGTCTGCAGCCTCCATTTGTTTGTAGACCTGATAACATCCCAAATGACTGTATTGCTGTCAATCTCTCTTCCTTTAAGGAAGAGATAGAAAGTTCCAGAGCTTTACCCTGAGACTCCAGGTTTTTATTTGGCATTTGGAAAAAGTGACCTGTGTGTCCAGGGGGTGGGGGGTGGGGGGTCAAGCTTGATTTTTCTAGATGCTTCTATGTGTTCACAAAACAGCTCCTGAGTTTCAACTTGAATCTCTTCACAAGATGACCCAAGTTTCTTTATTGTAGGTTCCTTGGGGATTTTGCCTTTGTGGCTCTTTGAGAGCACTTATCTGCTGGCAGTGAAAGAAATAGCAAATCTCTTCAGTTCTTCTTTGCCCTTCTAAAGCAGCTAATGCAGTCAGAGCTGGTCTGTGTTTTTATCTACTGTTCTAATGTATCACAGGAGATAGGATATCAGGGTTCCCCCCAAAGCAAACCAAAAGGGAGCACAAAGAGGTGCTGAAGGATGAGAAGACAACTTGGGACAGGATAACTTGTGCCTGTAGCCTACCTGTTAATTAACCAGAGCCACAATCCAATCATATGTCATGAACAAGAGCAGGAAGCAGATAAATTGTAGTCACTTCAAATTAGCTCACTCAACAGGCCAGGAGCAAGTTAATTCTTAAACATTTAATTCAGTCAATTGGCACTCAAACAAGGAGAAGCAGAAACAAATGGTGTAGTCTTTGTAAGATTTTTCACGTGACCCAAGCTTATAAGAGTAAGTTATAATTTTTAGCCTTTCTCCAATTTTTCAGTGTTGTATAAATACACATTAAAAAAATAAGTTTAATATCCTCTTCTCTGGGGTAATCTCAGGTCTACCACCACATATATGATTTAATCCTTTACTTAAACTGTGTCATGATTGTCTTATCTATAAAATGGGGATAATGATAGCAGCAGTATTTATAAGAATTAAGAGAAATAATACAGTTAGAGCACTCATTAAGTACTGAATTGATATTAACTATCACTAGTATTTCGGTATATTCACATTCACAACAATGAAGATAGGAACTATTAAAATGTCTACATCATTCTTTTCAAAGCCTCTCTTCAATCAGGGATAGGTACTCTCCTGAGAATTACTTAGCACGTGGCAATAACTATTCACAGGTAAATATCAGCCTCTAACTATATGGTATTTATTTTCTCTATTACATTAAATGTTGGTTATACTTTCTCCTCCTTTTGTACTATTTAACTAATGCTGCTATTTTACCCTCTTGGTAAGGAAAAAAATATGATAATTCTCCTATTTCTGCCCTGTGGTAATTCCTTGGAGAACCATGGCCTTGATTCCTAAAGTGCAGGGGATCTTTCCTTGGCTCCTTCTATGATTCTCTGAGACTCCCGATTACTGCAACCTGAGGGCCTTTCTCTTTCTCCCTCTCTTTCCTAATAAGGAACAGAACTAAAGCGACTGGGATCACTTTGAACACTGGCATTTTTTTTCTGAATAGAGTTCTAACTAAATTTGTATTTTTATGCTGTGGGTGAAAATGCCAGATAAGAGGAAACAGATGAACAGGGATGAAAGAGTGAGATGGAAGGAGGAGTCGGTTCTTTGGATTTCCTTAGGTGGGACATTTGTTGAAGAAATGGCAACCAGCTCTTTAAAAAACACACACACTGGAGTTGAGCACCATTAACAATAGATAAAGAAAGGAGGCAAGGCGCTGCACGGCGTTAATCTCACCCCTCACAAATAATGGCACCGGTGACATTTGACCATGTGAGAGATGAGTGACTGGAGAGCCCTGGGACTGCGATAGTGACAGTTTCCTTTTTCTACCCTTGTAAATTATTCAGCATTGGCACAGCACTGGGAAAACAGGAACCTGCGAGAGGGGAAAGGAGAAAAGGAATTCTATTGCAAATGAGCAAGGCTGCTGACAAGTCCATTAAAAAACAACAACCCGACATTCAAGCTGCGGCCGCTGCCTTCCAAATGTCCTTCAGAGGTGCGGTTCGCTCACCTCTTTTAGACATGCGAGAAGGTGGCAGAGAAGAGAGGAGAGCCCCTGTTAGATTCATCCTAGACTGGTCTCTCCTTCTGGGTGTGACTGCGTCATCATCAAAGATGGGAGGCAAGGGCCTCTGAGATCACGTGGGTTGGAAAGGCGCAACGTCCTCGCCACACATTTCCGACCCAGTAATTACGTCCTGCTGACTGCACTCACTGCTCCCGCGTTGTTTTCGGTTAGACGTGATTGCCTTCCATCTTTTTCCTTCTACTGTGTTAAAGCTGCCATCCCAGTAGAGACTGTTTTTTTGAATGTGGTTATAAAATTTCACAGACAAATTGTAAAAATGCCATGGGGGAGGGGTGGTGGTGGAAATACCATGGTGCATTTAGAAAAAAATGTAATATATTATTGTTTATCGATGAGCTTAATTATTTCTCTTCTCTTCACTTGGAACAAGGCAGGACTATTTTCCTGCCTAAGTATCCACGGCAGAAATGGGGGCCCGGTGAGGTCTAAATAAGACTGTGAGCGACAGTTCTAACACTGAGCCAGACCAATTGCTCTGCCCCAAATTTTCTCCCACTAACATCTGCTGTGCAGCTGGAAGGTGAAGAAATTGATGTTTTTACATTGCTTGTCCAGCAAGGGGGGCTAGAAACTACAATTCCGTTCCTATTGGAGACTATCCCCCCTCTAATATATCTTTGCCAGAGAAAGAAGCGCTAGTAACATCCTGTATTTTTATAATAGATTTTATGTGACGTTTTCAAAATATTTTACATTAATGTATGAAGCTTCCCTTGGTAAGGTATAATAAGTGAGCACTTTATCTCCATTTTCTGGAAGGGTAAAATGATACAACAGCAGGCTCAGTGAGGAATAAATCTACCGCGGTGTCATCTACGGCCCCCAGATGTTTCCCCTCTGCCCCCGCCTCCCCGCAGCGCTAACATTTCTTGTCCACGGTATTCTCTCTACAACAACGGTATGATTTTTCAAAGCTTGTCCTTTATCAGCCCTTTCGTGGCAGGAAATAACACTAGAGGGTGGTAGGCGCATCAGAGAAGTGTGCATGGGTTTCGTTGAGGCAGTTGCGGTGATTCACTGGGAGTCCTTCCACCCTTCCTGGGTGGCGCGCACATCACCAACCTGGCACAGCTTGTGTCTGAGACTGACAATTGCTGAGGCTTCTGTCCTTTAAGGTTCATTTTGCACCACCTTCCTCCTGCTCCCTCCGTGGTCACCCACTCATGCCCACCCTCTCCTACTTTGCCTCTAAACAGACTAAAGAGCTTCCACTTAGATCGAAGTCAAAACTTTACTACTATTATTTCTTTAATGCTGAAACAGGTTAAACAGGGGGGTGTTAAAGGCGTTTTCTGACAAGTTAGGTCCAGCCAAAAGCAGGCCACCGGACAGATGATCCAAAAATAGAAAGTGTTGCAACCTAAAATCTTAATCTATGTGTCTGTGACTACAGTTTGAGTCCTTTAAGTGAGACATTTTCTCCAGGTTTGTATGGGAAAATGTTTCTGCCTTAGATTATGTCCAGTAAGTCTGATGCTGTGATTCCTCTTTTCTTACTCCCCTATTCTTTCTTACTCTATATTTTCCTAGATGATTTTCATTGGCTGAGCCTCACTCCTTGGTGAGCTTGAAAGACAGACTATCATTTCAGGAGAACTGTATCTGCTTTTTGTAACATGTCAAGTAGGACTTAAGAATATCAGTATCTGATGTGCCTCTACTCACTTGATCATTAGAAATCGAAAGCTTTGCTCATTAAGGACTTATGGTAGGAGTCTGCTAGTAAGTTGAAAATTAAATGCTCAAAATGGTTAACAAATACTTAAGTGCATTTTTTTTTTTTTCCTGAAATGTTAAGTGCATAGAAGGTCTCACAGGGCAGGCTTTGAATTGTACACATTTTCATACCAGACCTGGCCTTTACGTTTTGGTGGGTGTAGGTAAGAAGACAAATGGAAGCTTGCTAAATGGAAAACATCATTATGCTATTTCATAAGCCCAAACAGCCCTCATCCCAGTCTTTGTTACCTGGGTAGGGTTGGGAGGGCACTGACTATTGCAGTGTTTCAGGGGAAGAGGCAGATGATTATCTATCTTGTTTTTGTTTTCCTAAACACAACAAAGTATCTTTGATGACTTCCCAGGTGGCGCTAGTGGTAAAAATCCCTCTCCCTCTGTTCGATCTCTGGGTTGGGAAGATCCCCTAGAGGAGGGCATGGTAAGAACACTCCAGTATTCTTGTTTGGAGAATCCCATGGACAGAGAAGCCTGGCTGATTACCGTCCATAGGACTGCAAAGAGTCAGACATGACAGGGAACATAGCACACACGCGTCTTTGGCAACCTCTCTATTGTAAGGAGGAAGAAAGGTCCATTCTATCTTCTTTCTTTTGCAGCCCATGATTTCTAAAGTCACACCAGTCTGGGGTGAAATTAGAGAGACTTTACAGTAATAAATGGTTGCCGTTATGGGGCCCTGATGCTCTGATTTTCCCCCAAATGATTCCTAAGCTTCCTCTGCAGATAGTTTTCATCAAGCACTCTCTGGAGTGCCTTGTTGAGGAGACTATACTCTTGTCCCTCCATGGCTTACCAGACATTGAAACTGCGGCTGATCAACTACTCAACAGATATTTGCCAAATACCTACTCAGTGTCAGAAACTATTAAATCCGGGAACTCTCTCAGTGACTATGATAGAAGCTTAATCTGGATACCTTATTACATTTTGGAAACCTACCTTTTTAATTTGGAGGTGTCTACTGTTTAAGAAAATGACAGATTTTATTTTAATGCATTGGCTACAAGTACTAAAGTATAGTAGTGATTGAAGGTAAATAAGATAGAAATAATTAGGCCACAATGGCAAGTTACTTGTTCATTCTATTCCACCAAATCATCTCAGGCTTGATGATGGTTTACTTCACTGAGGGCAAAATAATACTCTCATTTTTCAATCAACGTGAGAAAAAGGCAGATTTAGAGAATATCAACTGTGTGACTTCTTTATAAAGAAGAGGGAAGAAGTGTGTGATCTCATTTGATAGATTACATAATAACTCTGGTATTTATCTTTTTAAATTAGTGAACCACATTTGAATTGTTGTTACCAAGGAAATGGCAACCCACTCCAGTATTCTTGCCTGGAGAATCCCATGGATGGAGGAGCCTGGTGGGCTACAGTCCACGGTATTGCAAAGAGTCAGAGACAACTGAGCAACTTCACTTTCACTTTCACTTTCAGAAGTTGCTGAATAAGTCAAAATTAAAAAACAAGAACAAAAACAAAAAAACACCTTTCTCCAATCCTGCCAACACCTGGTGCTAGTGGTAAAGAACCAACCTGCCTATGTAGGAGGCATAAGAGACGCGGATTTGATCCCTGGGTTGGGAAGATCTCCTGGAGGAGGGCATGACAACCCACCCCAGAAGTCTTGCGTGGAGAAACCCCATGGACAAAGAAGCCTGGTGAGCTAGAGTCGAGAGGGTTGCAAAGAGTAGGACATGACTGAAGTGACTTAGCACTTAGCAGAAGTTGCTGAACAAATCAAAAATTTTAAAAAAAACTGTCTTCGCTCTACCAACACAGCTGACTATTTCCCAAGTTGGATAACAAAACCCTCAGTGGCTGTCAGTCCTGGCACTGCTGAGAGCCCTCATCTCTTTCTTCCTCCAGTGACTACATAAATCAGAAAGGAACTTGGTCCTGGGGAGAGTTTCACAGGCAACTCACTACCAAAAATATTTCTCAAACTTCAGAGAATACTCTTCCCTGAATTATAAATGAAAGAAAAAGCATTTTTATAGGCATATGCATCCAAAATGCACTTTATATTTTGTTTTAGATTTTATCTATGTGAGGGAAAACCATTCTTCAAGGTGATTCACAGCTGGACCTTAAAGAGGAATTGAGACTAGTGGGCGAGTCAAAGCTCCAGAAACTAACTATAGCAAGAGCTCCTTGTCTGATCTGCTTTAGCAGGTTTTAATTTGCTACCAGCTTTAGGTTTTTATGAGGTTGGAGAATTGGAATAAGTTTCCTGGGTTGAATTGGTGGTATCTCAACTCAGAGGTCTTGTCCAAGAGGTGACGGTCAAAATGGCATTGGAAGTTGTGGCTCTGCTTCCTAATGTTGTATAGATTGTTTTGGTGGAAATGAAGAAATGATATTTGTGTGGGAAGGCCAGGAGTTAGGGAGACTAAGAAAGAGAAAAATCCTGTGAAAATTATATTATCAGTAATTTTGTCATTATTTTTTTTTCTTTATTGAGGATTCATTTTCCAAATGACTTTACAGTGCCATACACTACCAAAATGATCTCAAAGGTACTCTTTAATAAGTTAGCTTAAAGATATGCCTTGGATGGTATGGAGTACCCAAGATTAGTGGAACAACTTGATTTGACTTGATGCCTATGTTACATAGAACTGGGGAATTAACTGTGTTCTCCAGCTACCAGAACTCTAAGGGAAATGGACTCAACTTTTCTCAAAGTTAGCTTGGAGCCTGAGAGGAGAATGAGCAGCTGAGGGCTGGATGCTATTCTTAGTTTTCTGAGATATGAAAGAGCCAGGGACAACGCAAAGGCTGCTAACAGAAGAAAACTGTGGCTGCTGAAGATTCTAGGACAGATGGCTGCCTCCACTGCCAGGAGGACATGTCTGTGAATTATTGTCAGATCAAGTGCCAACTGCCCTCAAGAGCAGCATTCCTGAGGTCACAGGGGAAGTTTCTTCTTATTGAAGCTTATATACTGCTTGCCTGGAACTAGGTCTCTGCACTTCTGTGACCTGCTGATAGGTCATCCCTGACTTCTGATACAGATAATTGATCCCAATCGTATCTCACTGAGAAGAAAGAGTAGGATTCTCCTACCAGAAGGATTTCATAGACTTGGACTCAGACTTAAGAGTCTATGTCTCATCAATTGCAAAGACCCAGACATCTGATTCCCCACTGGAACTGTAAGAAAAACTGAATTCAGAGTTATATAAGAAATATATATATATGTATATATATTTACATTGTCTCCTTTCAAAATTTATTTTAATTGGAGACAATTAGTTTATAATATTGTGGTGGTTTTGCCAGACATCGACATGAATCAGCCACGGGTGTACATGAGTCCCCCCATCCCGAAGCCTCCTCTCACCTTCCTCCCCACCCCGTCCCTATGGGTTGTCCCTATTCCGGTAGATGTACATCAAATTAAACTGTGAAATGCAACTGTCAGCTATATGTTGTTTGAACCCCTCTGATGTTTCCAGAACTGACCTTGACCTCCCTTTGATTCTCAGCCCCTCATCACTCTTATGTCAGTGACAAAGCAATGATCTAGTTTTGACATTTAGGCTGAGTCTAAGAGATAGCCTCACTGGCAATCCAGTTCTATTTACTGGGTCCCTGCTTTGAGCCTGCCTCAGTGACCTGTCTCAGGTCTTCCTAAGACTGATGGCTTCTGCCCTCAATGTACAACTTCTCTTTTGTCCTTAGGTTTCATGTTTCTGAAAGTCTATCATGAATTTTGAAATATCAACTCTTTCTGGCTTCTCTTTTGATGAGATTTTTCAATGTACACAAATATCCCATGTATTTCCTGCTTTGGGGAAATAAAATAAGCACAGAAAATCCACTTTGGCATTCTTAGAGTTGACATTTGTAGGTATTTTTTGTTTTGTTTTGTTTCTTCCTTCAAAATATTTATTCTTTTTTCTTCTGAAAATGGTACCTTTACTTTCCTCTGGGAGACTATTCTACATGGCTTTGGATGATGCTGAGAACAGCTCTTCCTTCATATTAGTCATGTGATCCAGTAAATGAATATAGTCAATTTCCTGGACAAAATGATTGACTCAGGTTTAGGAGTGTTACCAAATTTATGCCAATAAGAGAAGAATCAAAACTTTTGTTCAAAGTACTGCTGAGGATGAATTGTGGGGAACCTTTTTCTATCTGACTTGGCACTTGAAGGATATAAGGCAGGAGCTGTTAGCAGCCATCTTACCTCAAGCGATTTAGGGATCTTGCTCAAAAATGGAGCAAATATGAAGGACTATAGGACAAAGGGATATAGACATTCTAAAGACTGCTAACATCATTTGAGTTCCTATATCCCAACAATGACTGGACCACCTCAGTTCTTTTCAGCTCATTAACTACTTTTGCCCTTGTCAATTTGAGTTGAATCTCCAGACCTCTGAAGACCATCGACCATTTCAGGTCTATCTTCCTCATGCCTGGTGATATGGTGATAGTCTCTTCTTGCAGTTGTTACACTGGGCTTGGACTTACTATACAGTTACATCAAAGCTAGAGACATGGGGTGGAAATGCAAGCTACAGCCTGGCCACTATGGTTGCAAGTTGATTTATTCCAGGGCTGAACGCTCCAGACAGTCTGCCAGAGTAAAGCTGAGCAGAGAATCTTTTTTCCTTTGTGTGTTGAGAAACCAGAGCCACTTCTTATCCTACTTCCATTTCCCGTAAATGGTATGTCTGGAATAATGGAGAGGGCATGGCAGAAAACCTAAGACACGGGCCTGCTTTCCCCATTAGACCATAAAGTCTCCTGCAGGAAAAGTGCTCTTTCTAGTTTACTCTTTTATCTGTAGAAACTAGACTAGTGCCTGGCACAGGGTATGTATTTCATAAATGCTGGCTGATGGAATAAGCAGAAAAAGTGTAAAATAGTGTTGCTTGTAGACATCCATTGCTCTATCACTCTATTTTTTTCCCCTCTGTCATCTTGCTACCATCCGAGCTACCCCAGAATCTGTGTGGCATTTGTTTGATATGCTTATCAGTCACACTCACAACCACAAGCAAGTCCAGAGGAGCCAGGTAGCAAGATCCAACAAAGTCCAGAATTCACAGAAGTGAACTCTCTAAGCCACCCCTATTCCCAGGATCCTGGGGGTACTGTTGATCTGGGAGGCACTGTCTTTTACTGTGTCAGACACTAATGTCATGAACAAATCTAAGAGGCATGGCCCGAAGCTAAATGATATTTAACTTTCTGTTGTCTATCTGGCAATGGGAGCTGGGGGGTGGGGGGAGAGGGAATCTTGAAATACCAATGTGATGCTTGTTCCAAATTTAGCTAGCTGTAGGCCATAGGAGCTTAGCATAACGGAGAAAAATGAGGACTGCTTATATTTTGTGGAGCATAGAAGCTCAAGACTCCTGAAAGAGGGATTACTGCATAGGCACAAGCACTGTGAGATGATGTGTGGAAAGACTGAAGCCCAGCTCAGCCTTCAGCTGGAACCGTGGCTGGCTCCTTGGTGATCAGGCTTCCATGGCAGATCATCCATTAACCTTGTCAAACCAATCATGATGCTCTCTAGGTTATCCGCACTGATAGTGGGGCAGAACTAATTAGGCAAACACGATTTCCAGGCATCCTGAGAACCACCGACTCTAAAAGGCCCATTAGTTTCCTCTCATTCCAGCCTCTCTCTCCAGTTTGGGTGGTTATATTTATATAAAAGAGAACAGAATTCAAGACACGTGCAGCTGAGAGGTGTGCCAGGGCTGGGACTGGGCCCAGAACCGCTGGGGCCAGGTCCAGGTGTTCAACCAGAAATCTTTCTTGCTGGGAGGTCAGGTGGAATGAGAAGCCAGCTTAAGTCATTCAGGAAGACTTGCTGGGTCTTTTGTAACTAAAGGTCAAGTTAAATGAAAGCAAAGTCTTTGCCCTTTGTTCTCTCTTGTCCTCTTATGTCCTGGCAGCAAGAGTCAAACAAGGGAGAATTTCAGATTACTAATAACAACCTAAGCAATGGCATCTCTCTAAATCATGATGAAACCCTAGGGAATCTTCAAAATGTGTATCTTTTCTGGGACTTAAGTAGTTCCTAGGGCTGGAAACACTGTGCATACTCCATCAGTTCAGTTCAGTCACTCAGTCATGTCCAACTGTTTGCAACTCCATGGACTCCTGCCTTCAATCTTTCCCAGCATCAGGGTCTTTTCCAGTGAATCAGTTCTTCACATCAGGTGGCCAAAGTATTGGAGCTTCAGGTTCAGCATCAGTCCTTCCAATGAATAATAAGGGATTGATTTCCTTTAGGATTGACTGGTTTGATCTCCTTATTGTCCAAGGCACTCTCAAGAATCTTCTCTAATACCCCAGTTCAAAAGCATCAATTCTTCAGTACTCAGCTTTCTTTCTGGTCCAACTCTCACTTCCATACATGACTAGTGGAAAAACCACAGGTTTGACTAGATGGACCTTTGTTGCCAAAGTAACATCTCTGCTTTCTAATATGTTGTCTAGGTTTGTCATAGCTTTTCTTCCAAGGAGGAAGCATCTTCTAATTTCATGGCTGCAGTCACCATCTGCAGAGATTTTGAAGCCCAAGAAAATAAAGTCTGTCACTGTTTCCATTGTTTCCCCATCTGTTTGCCATGAAGTGATGGAACCAGATGCAATAGCCCTGTTCTAACTTACAGAAAACTTCCCTTGAAAATGAGAGCTATCATGATCACAGAAGTTCTATTGAGACCTAGCTATGCAGATACACAGATGATGAAAGGGTCAGGATGTCCCAGAGGCTGCAGTGGCTCAGCCCTGCATACAGCTGAGAGTCTCCAAAGCGACCATGCCCTGTGAAGGGTAGGGCAGGAAGGGCCTGCAATCACCTCCTCTTGGCAACTCAGTTTGCTACATGCTACTTACCATAGGGTTAGAAATACTCATAAGAAAAAGAAAAGTATAGCATTTAATGTCTGGAAAGAAGGCAAAATTAAAGAAAGAGAGAGAAACTGAGAGAGAAAACATTTACTTTAAGAATGATTCTAGAAACCCCCAATGCCATAGCTGAAGCAGTTTAGCTGTACTCTTATCCTCACATGAACAAATAGACAAATGATAACTAATCATGAAGGCAAGAAGGTCAGACAGAGTCAACTGGGAAATCACTGACATTGAACTGCATTATTCAACATACTTGGATTCTCTGGAGATATTGTGTGTTATGACCTTTGTATTCAACAGTCACCATGATATGATCTTTTCTTGATTCCTTGAATCTTCTTTCTTAACCTCATTCTCTGAATTCTGCTTCTAACTCATTGTGTTTTAGCCCATGGATTCTGTTTTTCTCTTAGATTCTTTTCCTTGGTGAACATACATGAATATCCTTATACTTAACTATTGGCATCTAGCTTTATTTCTGACTCTTCTCTTGTTTTCAAATTATCATCTTTTCTTATTTTTTCTACTATTTCTATTAGCTTATTAAACTTATTTTATTTTTTACTCTTTGTTATTCTTTTTCTCCCTCTTATTTTTCATTTTCCATATATATATAATGAATATATATAAAATGAATATATATATAAAATGAATATATATGTGTGTGTATATATACACATACACATGCTTGTGTGCAGGATACAAACTTAATACATAGAAATTCCTGGCATTCCTATACACTAACAATGAAAAATCAGAAAGCAAATTTGGGGAAATAATACCATTCATCACTGCAACAAAAAGAATAAAATACCTAGGAATAAACTTAGCTAAGGAGGCAAAAGACCTCTATACAGAAAAATACAAGATACTGATGAAAGAAATTAAAGATGACACAAACAGAGGGAGAGATATACCATGTTCTTGGACTGGAGGAATCAGTATTGTGAAAATGACTTTACTACCCAAAGCAATCTAAAGATTCAGTGCAATCCCTATCAAATTACTTCTGGCATTTTTAACAGAACTAGAAAAGAAAAATCTCACAATTCGTATGGAAACACAAAATACCCCAAATAGTCAAAGTAATCTTGAGAAAGAAAAATGGAGCCAGAATAATCAATCTTCCTGACTGCAGACTATACTACAAAGCTACAGTAACCAAGACAGTATGGTACTGGCACAAAAACAGAAATGTACATCAATGGAGTAGCATAGAAAGTGCAGAGATAAACCCACGCACCTATGGACACTTTATCATTGACAAAGGAGGCAAGTTATACAATGGAGAAAAGACAGCCTCTTCAATAAGCGGTGCTGGGAAATTGACAGCTACACCTAGGAGAATGAAATTAGAATATTTCCTAACACCACACAAACAAATAATCACAAAAGGGATTAAAAGCCTAAATGTATGGCCCAAACTATAAAACTCTTAGGGGAAAACATAGGCAAAACACCTTTGACATAATTCACAGGAATATCCTCTTTGACATACCTCCTAGAGTAACAGAAATAAAAATAAACATAAACAAATGGGACTTCATTAAACTTAAAAGCTTTTTCACAGCAAAGGAAACTATAAACAAGATGAAAAGACAATCCTCAGAATGGGAAAAAATAACAATGAAACAACTGGCAAATAATTAATCTCCAAAATATACAAGCAGCTCATGCAACTCAATATAAGAAAAACAAACAACCCAATTAAAAAATGGGAGAAAGATCTAAATAGATATTTCTCCAAAGAAAACATACAGATGGCCAATAAACATGTGATAAGATGCTCAGTATCGTTCCTTATCAGAGAAATGTAAATCAAAACTACAATGTTATATCACACTGATCAGAATGGCCATCATCAAAAAATCTACAATCAATAAATGCTGGAGAGTGTTTGGAAAAAGGGAACCCTCTTGTGCTGTTGGTGGGAGTTGAAATTGATACAGCTGCTATGGATAACAGTATGAAGATTATTTTAAAAACCAGGAATAAAACCACCATATGACCCAGCAGTCCCACTATGAGGCATATACTCTGAGAAAAACATAACTGAAAAAGACACATATACCCCAATCTTGGTTGCAGCACTATACAATAGCTAGGACATGGAAGCAACCTAGTTGTCCATCAGCAGATGAATGGATAAATAAGTTGTGGTACATATACACAATAGAATATTAGTTAGCCATAGAAAGGAAAACACTGAGTCAGTTCTCATGAGGTGGATGAACTAGAGCCTGTTACACAGAGTGAAATAAGTCAGAAAGAGAAAATCACATTTCGTATACTAGCACATGCACCTATAGAGTCTATCAAAATGGTAGTGATGAACCTATATGCAGACATAGAGAAGAGATTTGGACACAGCAGAGGAAGGAGAGGGTGGGGTAAATTGAGAGAGTAACATTGAAATGTTTACATCACCATAGGTAAAATAGACAACTAATGGGAAGTTGCTGTTTGACACAGGGAGTTCAACCCAGTGCCCTGTGACAACCTGCAGGGGTGTGATGGGGTGGGAGGGGTGGAGTGGAGGTTCAAGAAGGAGGATACATATGTATCCGTATGGCTGGTTCACATTGTTGTATGGCAGAAACGAAAACAATATTGTAAAGCAACTATCCTCTAATTAAAAATAAAATAAATAGGTATTACCTTTTATCTCTCCAAATATGTAGGTAGAAATGTTTCTACCTACGAATTTTGCTATCATCTCAAATTCAACATATCTTTAATCAATTTATTACCCCATTCATCTCAGTCCTGACTTCTTCTCTAATTTCTGTTAATGATTTAATCATAGTCCCAAGGACCCAGCCTCAAAACAAAGACAGTCTGCTTTCTCTCTCACTGTCAGTCAGTATTTCCTATCAGTTCTTCCTTGTGTCTTTTCTTGTCTTTATTTCTTCTAACAATCATACTGTAATCCGTCTGACAATTATATTCTTAAGTGGAGCCCCGTGAAATTGTCTTTCTTTGGCAACCTGGTCAAATAGCGGAATTTCAAATGGTTTATTTTAAAACAGTAGCTGCTCAGAGCTGTCTTCTTCAATTTCTGGGAAACTAATCAAGTCTAGATTCTGGACCTTTAAGAAACAGCTCAACCTTGTCTTGACTCTCAATATTTGAAGCATTTTCCAGTGCTTTGGAGCGAGAGAAAGATCTTGGCTTTCTGGTTGTGCCTACATAGCTCAGGCATTCCTGTGGTCATGTAGCTCACTCCCCCTACTCCCCCCACCCACCCCCAGATTTGGGGCAGGAGGCCCAGAGAATATATTTCTGTGACACTACTTCAAATCCTCTTTGGAAGTAGCAGTGAAATAAATTTTTAATCAGCCAACCAGGGCTTTAATGCCTGTACTTCACTGATGTGCTTCTGCCAGGATGAAAAGATCTTGCGGGGAAGGCATATGATTTGGTCTGTTTCGCCCTCTGCTCTGACACAGTCGGCTGGCCTTCAGGGCACAGCTTAAGGCCCATCTGTTCAATCAAGCTTTTGCCTGATTGACATGGGAAAATCATCCAGGTGAGGGGGTCCCTTAGATTATTATCTTCTCTTTGTACTTGCAACCAGAGACCCCTGGTGCTGAAACCTCCTCTAAGTGGCCTAAATGAATGACTGCATAAACAATGCTTTCTGCAGCAATTATATCCGTTCCAAAAACTTTCCTCCTCAAATCCTTTGCGGAACAAGTCAGCATAGAAATGTATAACATAAATAATAAATTTAAAATATTCTGAATGGTAGCTTTAAAAAAAATTCTCTCTGTTTTGAAAGCCAGACCTTTTACATTCAAAACAAGCATTTCTATTCTCATTCCATTGGAAAGGGTGAGTCTGAGGTATGTTTCTGCCCAAATATTTTTAAGATTTTGTTATTTAAACACACACTACAGTAGAAGGCTAGAATAATGAGCCCTCATGTACGCATCAGCAGGCTTCTACAGCTATCAACACTTTGCCAATCATGCTTCACCTGTCCCCCCACGTTTTCCTTTGGAATATTTTAAAGTACACTAGTCCATTTAACCTGTAAATATTTTAGCATGCATGTCTAACTGATAAAGGCATATAAAAAGAGCCACCATGCCATTTCACACCTAAAAGTTTAGTAGCAATTACTCATTCCATTGAAATGCCCAGTCCACATTCAAACTTCCCTCATTGTCTTAAAAGTTCAGCATACTGCCCACAGTGTGTCTCTGTAAATTCCCTTTTATTTGTTAGCAGTTCCTCCCCAAACTTTTTTCTGTCATTGATTTATCATTTGTCACAGCACCTCCAGTTCTCTGAATCTGATTGATAACTTTGTATGGTGGAGTTTACCTTATTATTCCATCCCTCATATTTTCTGTAAACTGGTAAATCTAGAGACTTTTTTAGACTCATGTTCAAATTTTCAAGCAAGGATGTTTTGTAGGTGATGCTGTAGATTTCCCATGTCCTTATGTCAGGAAACATGCTACCTGGTTGCCCTACTTACTATCGTTAAGATTAATCAGAGGAAACATCAAGTCTTCCATTACTCAACACTTTGCAAAGAAAACCTGAAGTGTGTACATGTTGATACGCACCTCCCCATTCAGCAGATATTTCCAGAAAATGAACTTCAGAGCCCTATGCACAGTCCTCAAGGACAACTGAGAAGTCTAAGAAATCTAACACAGAGCATTTGCCTTTAAGAGATTTATATCCTTCAGGAGAGAGGGAGAGAGACAAAGATATATGCAGAAGGCATGCGCAAGTAACAATGCCAGCTTTAGAAAACGATACTAACGGGACCACATGGTTAATAGCCAGCAGACTTTTACTGATGCTATTTGGTGTAGGAATACAAAAATGGAAGAAAGGAATGGTGGTTAGGCCATTTGCCCTGAAGAAATGGCTCTGAGCTAGATGTGAAGGGTTTGCAGAATTTACGGGTAAAGAGAAGGAAAGAGGTGGGTACGTAAACTGACCTAGCCACAGAAGGCTGGAAGAGGAACGTACAGGAGGTTCTGGGCACAGCACTTTAGTGGAGTTTGTTCCATTAACATCGCTTTCTCATTAAGTCTGTACCTGAATAAGTACTCGTGTAAAAAGGGACCCAGCAGGTGTCCGTAATGACTAGCTGTCTGAGTCAAGTGTGCTTGGTGTCAAGCTCATAAGCTTTGGAGAACAGGCTGAGAAGTGACCTCATTTAGGGCAGTGGTTTTCAAACTTAGCAAGCTTGTTAAAAGTGGAGCGTCCCAACTTAACACCCAGAGACTCTGGGGTCTGGAGAAGAGGCCAGAAATTTGTACTATTTACAAGCTCTCTAAGAGAGTCTGATGCAGGCAGTCCTAGAAGTGCATTTTGAGAAACACTAGCTAAGGGGGTTGGAGAAGGCAATGGCACCCCACTCCGGAACTCTTGCCTGGAAAATCCCCATGGACGAAGGAGCCTGGGAGGCTGCAGTTCATGGGGTTGGTAGGAGTCGGACACGACTGAGCGACTTCACTTTCACTTTTCACTTTCATGCATTGGAGAAGGAAATGGCAACCCACTCCAGTGTTCTTGCCTAGAGAATCCCAGGGACAGGGGAGCCTGGTGGGCTGCCGACTGTGGGGTCGCAGAGTCAGACACAACTGAAGCAACTGAGCAGCAGCAGCAGCAGCAGCAGCTAAGGGGATAAATGCCTGGGGTAACAGCAGACAGTTTGCTTCAGAGCACGACGAGAAGTTTCCGAGCCCGCTTTAGTAATGGTGAATGACATTGAACAGTATATGCCAGCAGCCCTGCCAAAAGTCTCAGGTGCCTTTCCATGTTGAATTCCCACAATACCATCCAAAAAGGCAGGCACTGTGCATATCCCCATTTCAAGAGGAAACTAAGGTCTCTAGGAGCTGAGACCACGTAACATTTAAATTTAGGTGTATTTGATTTCAGAAGGTGAGCTTTTACAATCACTGTAGTCTGACCTTGAAGCTTACAATTAGTGACACTGTTTCTTGCCTCCAATAGCCATCTATAGTCCCTGCCATCATTTGAAGGGCATGTACCAACTCTCCTGGCATCACAGGCAATGCCACCTCTGGCAAAGGGTCACGTTTTAGCTTACTTGTTGCATATTAAAAAATAAGACTCCATTCTCTATAGTATGACAGACGTGTACAGTCTCAGGTGAAAGATGTGAAACGAAGCAGTAAGAGCCTGCTGCCTGTGCACAGGCAGGGAACTCGCCTTTCTTTGCTCCGTTTCTGGCTCTTCTGCTAGTAGATGCTCATGTCTCATCTCCATTTTACCTGCAACAGGAGAAAGGCCATGATTTCTGTAGGGGCTCAGTCAACAGCCCAAACTGAATGCTTCCGAAGATTAAACTTGCTTTCCTCACACATGGCTTTAGTTAAAGAGATGGAGCTGGGGTTGAAAACTATTTCAGGAAATGAAATGCAATTTTATATTTTCATGGTGTCTGTAAAATACTTATAGCATCTTAATGTTTATATACATATGTATATGTGTTTTAGATTCCTTTGAAACCTGTTCTATACTTTTGTTGAAACGAAGCTGTGAGGAGGGAGGGAATCCTGCACCTTTGCAAACATCTTGGTTCCAAATACATGTTCAATAAGAGTCTGTGTAATGTCAAAATCTGGGAAGTTGAGGGGAGGGGCATTGGATCACTCACGGTAACATCGACCCATAATTGGTTTTAAAAAGTACCTCGTCTACAGATGTTTTTGGTGGAAAAAAAGCCATATACACTTGCTGGATTGCTTGTCTTGAATGAAATGTTATCTGATTTACTTAAAGCAAGGCATAGCTTTATATATTTACTACTTATTCATTGTAGCTAGTGAAATGAATAGGTGTTTGGGGGAAGTCATTGATTTCACAAGATGGATTGAATTTGCTCTTTATATAAAACAGGAAGATGCCATTGAACTGCCAGATTCTGGCATCCCATGCAGAGAAATACACTTTAACTACAAAACAGCATGTTCTGAGTCTGTGTTTTCTCTGGATAGTAGTAGCAGGAACACAGTGTTCATTTAAATTAAGCCAGTTCCTTGGATAATAACAAAGTAATTAAAGAAACCACCAAGGAAAAAGAGCCAATTTATTTGAATCCTGTTCATAAAAACTACATCAAGAGCCCGAAGGTACAAAATAATGTGGATAAGATGGCAGATTGATGATTTTTTTAAAAAATTCTGTGTGGGATGCATCTTGATATTAATTCAAATGAGTATCCCTCATCTGAAAATAATACAGGATGCAAAATTTTTTATCCTTCTTAGGAGAAATGAAATTCTATTAAAATATCGGATAAGAAGTTTCCACATAGCTCGAAGTCCACTTGACCTCTAGTAATGCCTTAACATCAGAGTGTTATGATTTATTCATATTTCCTACATTCCCATTGGAATAGAGGGGCCTTTGTCTTTCATGCTTTCAAGAGTTTGAAATTCATAATGAAAAACTTATCCTAGATGATATTGCCTGAACCACAGGGAGATATTTTAGGGCATTGATGAGTTTCCTATTTTTGTCAGTAACAAAAAATCTAAATGGAGTTGAAAATGTGTATCATGTTTTTACATTAGCATTAGACACTGCAATTTATTTTAAAGGAAAAACACATCAGTAAAATACCTCTCACCTTTATATTCCATCAGGGTAGTGGTGAGAATTCTAGGTCCCTAAACACAAATTCACAATTGCTCTTTGTGCATCTTAGCTTAATGACGGCTTCCTTTTGAAAAGCAGTTTTCTCTCTCTGCCACATTCTGCTTCTCCTTCTGAAATACTGGGTCACTTGGGCCGCGTCTCTGCAGGTGCAGGAACTGAAGAAAAGCTTGCACACTGGAGCATTTGTCGACCGCAGAATGGAAACCCAGTCTTTGAAGAACAATACACAGAAAACGATCAGTGTTGAAGAACTTAAAATGAAATAATTTTTTTTAGAGGAAAAATATACATAGAATGTCCAATTTGCCCATGGACAAGATGAAAAGGAAAGCATTTAAACCTGTATTGCATGAATATCATGTCATAAAAATATACACCAACATCTGGTCAAGTCCAGTTAAATACAAAGAGAAAAGCAGACAGAAAAAATACATGTGAAAATAAGGGAGGGTAAGAAAAGTGATGAAAAGAAGGTGAGTGGATTCGAAAAGTAGAACTGAGGAGAAAGAGAATAGGGCTGGAACTGAGAGAGAAACTCTAGGAGAAGAGCAGAGTGTCACCGCAGAAAGACTTCAGTGGGCCTTCACCTCCACTCTCTGCAGCTCCACTATTGAACCTGGTTTATCATCCCTCTGAGCAACTGACGGATCCTATGTGAGACATCTTCAGAATTTCTCAAGCCTGCTGGCTTGCTCAGTCGTAATCTGTGTCAAACCACATAGAGGGACTCCTTCAAGTCAAGTGTGGACAAGAAGAAGACATTTCAGAAACTTGATCTAAGCTCTGTGTCTTACTTATGCAACTTTTTCTTTCTAGCTGATCACATACGTTTTCGTTGATATTAAATCAGGGATAGTTGATAGATATTTACTTTTAGAAAATGTGCTCCAGTTGACATAAAATTCAGCTAAGAGCAGGATCTAGTATGGTTGCCTGCTAATTCTTTAATACCTCTTATTTGTATTATGTTTAAATGTTTAAATGTTATGGCAATTTTACCTAAAAGAAGTTTTATGTTGGAGAGCTCTAATAATTTTCTGTGAGTTTTGTTGATTTATAAGTGTTTGTAAGAAAGAGCTTGTATTTTAGAAGGCCATTCTTCTTGTCACTACTGGTTGAGTATTCTGGATCCTGGGACAGTTGCTATATTTATCATGGATATTTTTTCCTAATTTATTTATTGTTCTATTAAAACCAAGTTGAACAATTTGCTATCTCCTAGAGGATTCTTATAAAACACATTAACTCATGCAGACATGCTAATATTATCTTGTAAGAAAGAAAATTGCAGAAGTCAGTTTACTGGCCTTGAAAATGTCATTTGAGAGAGTCATAGAGCTATATTGTCAAGACTAATGGGAAAAATCCCAGAACTTACAAAAGAGACTGCTGAGCAATGAAACAACGTCCATAAGAGATATATTTCTGATGGTATGGTCAGTCAATGACCAATCTACAATGAACATTTAACTTAACTTCTACTAAATTCAGTAAACTGCACTGTTCAGTTCAGTTCAGTCGCTCAATCGTGTCCGACTCCTTGTGACCCCCATGAATCGCAGCATGCCAGGCCTCCCTGTCCATCACCATCTCCCGGAGTTCACTCAGACTCACATCCATCGAGTCGGTGATGCCATCCAGCCATCTCATCCTCTGTTGTCCCCTTCTCCTCCTGCCCCCAGTCCCTCCCAGCATCAGAGTCTTTTCCAATGAGTCAACTCTTTGCATGAGGTGGCCAAAGTACTGGAGTTTCAGCTTTAGCATCATTCCTTCCAAAGAAATCCCAGGGCTGATCTCCTTCAGAATGGACTGGTTGGATCTCCTTGCAGTCCAAGGGACCCTCAAGAGTCTTCTCCAACACCACAGTTCAAAAGCATCAATACTTCAGTGCTCAGCCTTCTTCACAGTCCAACTCTCACATCCATACATGGCCACAGGAAAAACCACAGCCTTGACTAGACAGACCTTAGTCAGCAAAGTAATGTCTCTGCTTTTGAATATGCTATCTAGGTTGGTCATAACTTTTCTTCCAAGGAGCAAGCGTCTTTTAATTTCATGGCAGCAGTGATTTTGGAGCCCCCCAAAATAAAGTCTGACACTGTTTCTACTGTTTCCCCATCTAATTCCCATGAAGTGATGGGACCAGATGCCATGATCTTCGTTTTCTGAATGTTGAGCTTTAAGCCAACTTTTTCACTCTCCTCCTTCACTTTCATCAAGAGGCTTTTTGGCTCCTCTTCACTTTCTGCCATAAGGGTGGTGTCATCTGCATATCTGAGGTTATTGGTATTTCTCCCAGCAATCTTGATTCCAGCTTGTGTTTCTTCCAGTCCAGCGTTTCTCATGATGTACTCTGCATAGAAGTTAAATAAGCAGGGTGACAATATACAGCCTTGACACACTCCTTTTCCTATTTGGAACCAGTCTGTTGTTCCATGTCCAGTTCTAACTGTTGCTTCCTGACCTGCATACAGATTTCTCAAGAGGCAGGTCAGGTGGTCTGTATTCCCATCTCTTTCAGAATTTTCCACAGTTCATTGTGATCCACACAGTCAAAGGCTTTGGCAAAACTGCACTAGCTTCTGAGAATTTTAAAGTTGAACATAATCCTTACGATGAAGGACCTCATAATCAAGGGAAGAATTGATTGAAAGCTCATTCTAATTTTTCTAACCCTTTGTTTTTTTGTTTGTTCATTAATGTTTGTTATATTTAAACTCAGATTTGTATCTGCAACCTAATTTTGTCCACAATAACTTTTGCTTCAGTAACTAGGGCACCCAGCACTCTAACTCAGCCTGAATTAGGACTTAATGAAGCATTCTTTGTGCGACAGCTTGCAGCAAACTTTCTGTCCTTTAGAGACAAGGTGAAACCCTGACTCTGCCCCCTCTTTTTCTGCATGGCTGTAGATGTACCATCTCTGGCATAAAGATTAGGATGTGAGTTATTGTTATCAGTGAGACGGTTTCAAAGGGACAATTGTGATGGAATGGAGGGAACCTTAATAACAAGCAACCCACATGTCATGCAAATAAGTTGTGGCTGATTAACTGAAAGCAGTTCCTCTGCTCCCTTCTTGTTTGCCCATTTCTACTTCCCTCTAACCTTGAAAGAACTTAATTATGAGGAATGAGATCACCAGGCAATTTAAACTAACTCCTGACTAACATTCTCCTGAATGCACATCATGCCTTGTCTAACCTGTTGATTCTTATCCTAGATAAAAAGAAGTAATAATGAAGAAAGAAGTAGTTAAAGAATGATTAGCTTTCTAACCCCTAGCAGCCCCCTAAGCGATCCTGCAGGCAGATCACCTGGGGAATATAACATCTGAAGAGTTAGCCAGTCTGCACACAATAGACAACAGTGCAGAACCCAGCCTCCTGCCTGGATGATTCGCTGAGATTCTCTTCCCCCACCTTCCCTTTAAAAACTGTAATAACTGAACAGAATCTGCAGGGATGATCTCCAGACATAAGTCCACCTTCTCCCCAGACTGCTGGCCTTTCTAACTAAAGCATCTTTCCTTTCTACTGACACTTGCCTCTTAATTATTGGCTTTTGAGCAGCAATGAGCTAAACCTGAGTTCAGTAATATAACTCCTGATAAAGAATGTTAGCACAATGAGTCATGCACCCATCATGCATTAGAGACTAATACATGACGGGTTAAGAGTGTCGGTTGTATCCTTGAGGCTGCTTGCGTTCCTTGACTTGTGGTCCCTTCCTCTATCTTCAAAAGCACAGTGTAACATCTTCAAATTCCTGTCTGACTCTGGCTCTCTTGCCTCCCTCTTGCACTTTTAAGGACCCTTGTGATTAATTTGGTAGATCCAGATCATCTGGGATAATCAGGGATAATCTCCTCATCTAAAAACCCTTAACTTAATCACGTTTGCAAAATCTCTATTACTATGTAAAGTTCACAGGTTCCAGGGATTAGGACATGAATATTTTTGAGAGGGTTTCCCTGGGGTCTCAGTGGTAAAGAATCTGCCTGCGATGTAGGCATTGCAGGAGATGCTGGTTCAGTCTCTGGGTCTGGAAGATCCCCTGCAGGAGGGCATGGCAACCCACTCCAGTATTCTTGCTTGGAGAATCCCATGGACAGAGAAGCCTGGCAGGCTACAGTCCATAGGGTCGCAAAGAATCACACACGACTGAATAACATCATGCATGTCTTTGAGAGATCTATTATATATATGTTAGAAAACATATATGGAGGAATGCTCATGTTATCAAGAATTACCAGTTATCAAGAGTGATAATGGTTACAATTATTACTTCCATAAAATATAAGAGGGAAGATTATGTGGAAGAGTACTCATCTGAATTTGTATTGTTTTAACATTTATTTTCGGAAGCCAGTGGTGACCCACTCCAGTACTCTTGCCTGGAAAATCCCATGGACGGAGGAGCCTGGTAGGCTGCAGTCCATGGGATTGCAAAGAGTCAGACACTTTCACTTTTCACTTTCATGCATGGGAGAAGGAAATGGCAACCCACTCCAGTGTTCTTGCCTGGAGATTCCCAGGGATGGGGGAGCCTGGTGAGCTGCCATCTATGGGGTCGAACAGAGTCGAACACGACTGAAGTGACTTAGCAGCACCAGCAGCAGCAACATTTATTTTATGCATTACTGTAATTCATTCATTTACTCAGTAAGCATTTTTATAGCAACTAGACCTCTTGAACGAACCATATTAGCTTTCTTGTCAATTATGCTACAGAATCAATAAAGTACAAATTAATGAGACAAGAGGGAAGGGAGCAGGATGACACAGCTGTTGAAGATAGTACAGAAATACTGGTTAGAACCTCGTAGGCCCAGATGGTAGAAGATTCAATTTTTAGTAGACCTGGAGCCCATTAGACCCTCACTGTGATATAATAGCACACGCTGAATGACACATGGATGTGTCACAACTATGGATGCTATGATAGTTCCAAGGCCAACCTCAGAAGGCCAAAAAGTGGGCAGTGACCTACTTCCTGGAAACTCTCACCAATGCTCCAAGATAGTTAGACTATTCCCCTGACTCATTACCCTATAAACTTACCCATAAAAATTAACCACCCTATATTACAAGACCACTCTAACCTTCTGAGGCAGACCACACTCTGTCTATGGAATGTGTATCTCTCTAAACAAACTTGCTTTTGCTTCCCTATGGCTTGCTCTCAAATTCTTTTCTGCGTAAAGTCAAGGACCCTCACTTGGCAACCCCTCCCAAGAACTGGCCAGAGATGTGGGACATGATCATTCTCTTGCACCCCATTTTCCTGCAACATCAGCATCAGATTATTATAGAGACTCAAATATTTAGTTACTTGTCAGAACACTTCAAGGACTTGAGTATGGCCCTCCTACGCCGTGCATCTCTGTTGCTAGTAAATGTACTTGAGCTAAAAACAGTCTGAGCCAATCAGCATGCTCTCTGATTAAAAAAAAAAAAAGTTTTCTATTTTCAGTTTTGTTGAGATGTGAAAGAAGACATTCAGGGTTCTTGTTTAATGGATGAGAAGGTCTTCACTTCGGTATTTCCAAATCAAGCAAGTATTATCACCTCTTGGGAGAAACAGCAGGGTTAATTTACCTACTTGGATTTGAATACTAGAGTGGAAATTAGGATGGTATTTGCCTGGCTTAAAGAATGAGACTGGAAAAGCGTATCAGTACAAAGCCTCAGGAGGCCTGTGGGTTGGGTGTGGTTTGTATCATGTTAATCTTTCTTTCCATACCAGCTAAGTAGTTTCTGTTCCAAAGAAAAGGCTTCTCTACCAGGATAGCACCTCAGGTTGCACGGTGCTTTAAGAGTTCAGATGCTCGACAGTATGATCTCAATATCTGAATTCATTTGAATAGGAAGAACGGCTAAATATGGACTCTTCACACATTATTTCAAAAGGCAAGGCCTTATTATTGCTAGCCGACATGTCACTAGCTGCTGAATGACACCGTGCACTGCATTTCATGGAAATAAAAGGAGAGCTCCTTTGTTGTAAATTCATGCATACACTCTTGGGAAATTAGGACACACAGCAGATGTAAATCAGCTTTTAATCCAAGTCCCAGCGTGGACAGTACAGAAGAGAGAAGTGGGAGTCAGGAGAAAAGAGAATCATAACTCGTGCCAAAGAAGAGAAGAGCATATCCTGTTTGTTTTCTTAAATCAGGTTGGATCACTTATATATACACTCAGACACTAGTTTCTCTCTATATTGTTGAGTGCTCTCTTTCTTTCTTAATTACTGGAGTTGAAGTGAAGCTTGACCCTAGTTGGAGAAATCTCCAGCAGGACCTTCTGGTCTAAAACACAAGGACCTCATTTCACAGAGGGGCCTCCAATAGGCACGGAATTCCTGCAGGGCAAGACACTTGGCAGGCTTGGACACTTGGCAGGCAAGACACTTGGAAGAACTACTCTTAGATTCCCCTAGAAGCCCCTCAGGGTATAGTGCATCCAGTGGTATCCAATTTCCAGCAGGCTAGGGACTCTTTGGGACTAGGTGGTGAGGCTTTCACACTTTTCCTGTGCACCTCATGAGCGTGCTCAGTCATGTCCGACTCTTTGTGACCCCATGGACTGTAGCCCACAAGGCTCCTCTGTCCATGGAATTTTCCCGGCAAGAATACTGGAGTGGCTTCCCATTTCTTTCTCCAGGGGATCTTCTCGACTCAGGGATCGAACCCATGTCTCCTACATTGGCAGGTGGATTCTTTACCACTGTGCCACCTGGGAAGCCCTCCTGTGTATTGGGGATCCTCTATTCCCCTTCTCAAGCTGCCTCTGCACAAGTTTGTTTCCGCATGAGTCACTCCCAGGCCAGGTAAGGTGGAGATAGTGATGCTTTACTGCTTCTGTTCAGCTGCTTGCTAGATAGTGGGTCTCCCATGCAGTGCTGATGGATTTTCAATGCCATTCTATTAGCCTGATCACGGTATAATTCTACTTGGATGCAAAATTAGCAGCAGAATCATATTTTACCCCTAGCTTCTAATTGGCAAGAGTCACATGCTTTTATTAAACTATTCCAATCAAGGCTTCACAGCATCATACATTCTGCTTATCACTGGGCCCACCTGCAGCCGGCTCTCCTGCTCGCCTCTTATCAGCAAAGCCAATTACTTTCTCCTGTGCTTGCTTTGTGGTTTTGCTTATAGAATCCACCACACCTCCACAACTAAGCCTCTGGGGTATTAGGTAAATCCTATTCCTGATGATCCTCCCTGCCCACCCTGCAAGTTACTACCTTGAGGTGGTCTGTCTTCTTTTCTGCAGCCAAGGGTTCGCAGCATTCCTTGTATTTTAATGTTTTCTTGCTTTGGAGGGTCTAGCTAATGTTTCCCCCTTCTCCTTCATTGCTGCTTCCTCTTTCTTTCCTTTGTCAAGTTTCCAAAGCCTTTTCTAACCCTCAATTGAGAATGATGTTTTAAAATGAAATAATTCCTTACAAACTCCTGTTCCCACCAATTCCACTTCTTCATTAATTGATGAATTTCTATGGAGATATTAAACGATGAGAAAAGGCAAGCACTTTAGCATCAAATGGAGTTGGAGCCATCACTTACCAGGTGGATACATTTTTGAACTCTCCTTGGTCAGCCATGGTATCAGTTTCTTCATCTCTTAAATGGGACGATTTGCCTCCTTGAGACTGTGTGAACACTGCCTGAGTTATGAAGTGGAACCACTAGGACATGTGAGCATTTACTGTGTTAGCTTTCTTCTCTTTCAAGGTTTAGCAAGTATTTTTTTAAGCAGTCAAGTAGACATTGCACTAAGAAGCTTTGGAGGAATGCAAAGCTGAATAAAGTGGCGTGTGACTTGGAGGAGTTTATAATTCAGCAAAGAAGATCAGAAGAAGCAAAGTCAAAACCAGATCTAAGTAACGACAGAAACTTATGAACCAGGCACTTAACTGACAAACCTCAAATATACTGCAACAGAAGAAAAGAACTCCTTCCAGCAATAAAATCCTACAATTAATTTATTCACCTCAGTTTCCCTCTCTTCTTTACCTGGGATATACCCCTCCAGAAACCATACAATTAACAGCAATAACACCAGCAGTAACATAATTAATATCAGTGAAGCGCTCTGAGGCAATAAAGTGGCATAGAAAATCAAAATGGAATCCATGCAATACTCATATTAAATTTAATAACTATTTAAATATTTATAAATTATCTAGCATTTTATATTTGCAAAATGCTTCACAACCACTTTTTATTAATTATTAGATACCACTTATCCCTTGGCACTCAAGTTTCCAGTGTAGCAGTGCTGATTTTTTATGATTAATCTTAAAGAAACATTCAACTGTATCAAGTATTTTTCTAAATCCTTTCATCTAAAGTATTGGGTCACATGGAAAGATACACCAGTACAGAAATATACAGTCATCTTTGCAGCACCTGATTCCATTGTTTTAGAACTCAAAAAAGAGAAATGACTCATACAAGGTCACAGAGCTAGTCCTGTTAATGGAGGGGTGTGTAGAAGTCCTAGAATAGCCTAGCCCTGGGGGTTTGTTACTGGGTATATACAGATGTCAGATAAGTGGTGCTGTGCTAACTGGGTTAACTAGAACTGTAATCTGGGGAAAAACTTTGAGCATCGTGCTTGCTTTTTCCCAGGGTCTGTATAAACCACTGAGTGAGAGCAGAGCCTAGAACCGCTGAAGTCCAGGTTAGCCTAAAGCCATGAGTGTTTGTGTGTTACATGTACTTCCCAATAAAGGCCGTGGTGTGTTGAAACCAGTCTTATTCATGATTTTTTCATCTAAAGCCTGTGTCCTCAAATGCCTTTGCTCCTGCTCTGCTAGAATGTGTATTAAATCCTCTCTCCACACTCGACTCTGAACTCACCAAAAAGACAAAAAGACTGTGTCTTACGTTTTGTTTGTCACCAAAAAGACTGTGTCTTACGTTTTGTTTCCTTCCGCCTGGGCAGTGCCTGGCATATGGAAGGCTGGCAAACATCTTCTCACTACTCTAATGTTAGATGGCAAATCTCAGGAGGGCAGGGGTCCTGTTGACTCACCTTTGGCCTTTACAGCAATCTCTAGTACAGTGTCTCATTTACAATAAATCTCAGTGGACACTTGTTTTATGAATAAAAACAATTTTAATGAATATATAGAAATTCAGTTATTTGTCATGATACATGTAAGTAAAACTTTTATAATGTCACCAGATAAAAATGAAAACTAATGATGAATAACTAGGTAACCATTCCAGCATGCAGAGGTCAAGCTGGAAGCTATCAGACACCATCAGAAGCAAGTTCCATTTGCTTTTTCATGCCTGAATATAACACAGTGTTTATTTTTTTTAATCAATTTTTTTTTTTTTTACTGTGGTAAAAGATCCATAACATAAAATCCACCAATTTAATCGTTTTAAAGCGTATACTTCAGTGGTATTAAGCATAGTCACAATGCTCTACATACATCACCATCTAGTTCCAGAATGGCACAATGTTTTATAGTGTCTAATACATTTGTTTTCTTACATTCTGGGGTGGGAAATCAAATGTAGCACAAATACAATCCAGGGTTTAGGAACCACATGGGAACGAGTCTAGTCACAGAACTTTTCACTCAATTAGAAAAAGCTACTCCTTTCACTTTGTCCTTGAATTAAATCGTAGTCTTCTGAGATCTGTTGGTAAAAGAGAGGATAATATTGGGAGAAATAATATGTTAGGACTTGATCTCTCTGGGTGCCAGTGACTTACTCTGCCTTCTTGACCCTCAGGGTCTGGATGCAGCTGTGGGAACTAACTGGCCCAGTTATCTTCACCAGGATACCTTGAAGGGATCTCCAACTCCAAACTGTAGGATGGTGACAAAAAATGACTGTGAATTTCCCATGACCCAGATTAGAATAAGACCTCTGTACAAATTAGTAAATGTTGCTGCTGCTGCTGCTGCTAAGTCGCTTCAGTCGTGTCTGACTCTGTGTGACCCCATAGACGGCAGCTGCTGGGGGCCAGCGTGAGGAACTCCGCCCATGGCAAAGGTCATGAGGAAGGAGGCTTGGCATACGCAAAGGCGTGATCAAGCCTCAGGAAACCCCCTGTTCCCAAGCATCTACCCCCAAAACCAGAGTCTATCTACTTTACTGTTTCGTGCTCTCGCCTACCCCTCTGACTTTACGAGGGGCTCTCCCCCATAACCGTGATTTAAATCTTTATAAAGGATGAATTAAGAAATGTAATTTCATTTGTAAGAGTCTAGTGAAATTGTTGTGGGTAGCCTCTGGAGCAGAGAAAAATTTTAGATGTTGTTGCATCAGCAAACCCTAAAATATTATGGTCTTGCCTTTTAATTTTATTCTATTCAGTTACTGATGACTTCTCATGACATTTTCCTCTTTATTGCAATTTATGATAGAACAGCCAAATGCAAAGACAGATGTTAACCTTCCACGACTGTGACCATCCTTCATTTGGAGTGGCTTTGGAAACCATGCTGACAACCTGATGTCCTTTTTGTAGAGGTTGCTCGTTATCAGTGCTTGGAAGGTAGTAACTGTTGAGACGAAAGAGATGTTGATGGAGAACCACCATTTCTATTTGTTTAATTTGTAGTTTCCTACATGTCACTACATATATTGATCTTTTATGAAGGGAATGAAATTGAACAGTCTGACTTGTGAGGGTGCTTTTTTTCCTTCTTTCTCCTATAGCATGATGATACTCAGAGATAACACAGCTTTTCCAAAACTGGCTTGGAAAAAGAGTAAATTTGTTTGGACCTAAGTTTTGAACCCTCTGACCTCGAAACAACATGAATTGCTCTTTTCTTTTCACTTAGAAAAAAATACAAAACACAAAAGTACAGCACTAAGACTTATATCAATGCAAACACCCAGGAAAAGAAAGAACATTTCCAGCTTCCCAGATTCCGTTCCCCAGCATCTAATGGGGCTCCTCCCAGTAGTCATCCTTCTCTTCCTCCAATATGTGCATGCATGCATGCTAAGTCACTTCAGTCGTGTCCGACTCCATGTGACCATGTGGCCTGTAGCCCACTAGGCTCCTCTGTCCATGGGATCCTCCAGGCAAGAATACTGGCATAGGTTGCCATTATCTCCTCCAGGGGATCTCCCTGACCCAGGGATCGAACCTGTATCTCATGTTACCTGTATTGGCTGCTGCTGCTGCTAAGTCGCTTCAGTCGTGTCTGACTCTGTGCGACCCCATAAACGGCAGCCCACCAGGCTCCCCCGTCCCTGGGAGTCTCCAGGCAAGAACACTAGAGTGGGTTGCCATTTCCTTCTCCAATGCATGAAAGTGAAAAGTGAAAGTGAAGTCGCTCAGTTGTGTTGGACTCTTAGCGACCCCATGGACTGCAGCCCACCAGGCTCCTCTGTCCATGGGGCAGGGGGGTTCTTTACCACTAGTGCCACCTGGGAAGCCCCCTCCCTACTACAGCTGACCAAAATTCTGCTTATCATGGTAACTATTTCTGTCTTTTGCTTTTATTTATGATTTTAACACCTAAGCAAGCATCCCTCTTCCAGAAAAAGGGTTAATATTCCTGATTTTTGGATATTTGCATAAATTAGATCATAAATATATCTTTATATTATGTATTAAGTTTTTGAGATTTTATTTGCAGTGTTTTATGAATCTGTGATTTGTTTTTATTACTTTAGAGTATTTCATTATTTGAACATACCACAGGATTTTGGTTGTTTTTTTTTTTTTCAATTCTACTATTGATAGGCATTTCCTTTCTGAACTTTTTCATATGTTTATTTGCTGTTTGAACATATTCTTCTGTAAAATGCCTGTACTAAAATTGAAAGAAAAAAAAACCTTCATATTTTCACACACTCTTGTCAATAAGTTGCTGTGATCTGTGCTTAGGGTTGCTTCTGTTTCCATTACTTAGACACATTGCTCTGCTATAGTGACCAAGTTCTGGCTACCTAAGATGTCACTTAAAAATTTCTGAACCTAATGGGTTTCTCAAAAAATCTAACCCTTTAAAATGTTCAATTAAAAAAGTTCCATAACCAATATCCTGGTGTGTGTGTATGTGTGCATGCTAAGTTACTTCAGTTGTGTTGGACTCTTATGGACTGTAGCCCACTAGCTCCTCTGTCTGTGGGATTCTCCAGGCAAGAGTACTGGAGTGGGTTGCCATGCCCTCCCCTAGGGGATCTTCCCAACTGAGGGATCGAACCCACGTCTCTTCTCCTGCATTGGCAGGTGGGTTTGTTACCACTGGCACCACTAGAGAAGCTCCCAATATCCTTGGGAAGTGTCATCTAAAGTCCTCACTTCCTGGATATTCATAAGAAGCAGTCATAAGAAAAAAAAGTTCCAAAGAACAATAGAATAAAGAAACTTAGTCAATAGTATTTAATCTGACTTTTCTGCTTCATATTTAAATTCAGAATATCTAATACTATCTTGTGGAACAAATATTCTGTGAAGCACATTTTGGGAAAACCTCATTTAGAAGAGTCCCCTCTTGTTGGATTTTAACTTTACAGGTCAGGTGAAGAACGCTGGAGAAAAGGTTCAAGGAAGATACAGTTATCTCAGAAATAAACTTTCAAAGAACTGAAAATGGAAAAATGGTTCATTTAGATTGGCTTTCTGTAGTTTTTTAAAAAAAGTTTTAAGTGATTAAAAAGCTAATAACTAAACTAAAGGATTAGGTATAGAAATGATTATAAAGGTCAGATTCACACATCAAATGCAATTATATTTCCGAAATCTATTAATGGCTCAATTAGTTCATAGATCAGATAATTAGGTGTTGTTCATTATCGGTAATTTGTGTGGTGTGCATGTGTGTTGTGTGAATTTGATGGGAAAAATCACAGCTTTAGTGTTTAAAGGCAGTTTCTTAGGATGAAGTAGAATTGAGTGTATCTTTTGTTTTAGCATTTTTGTGTGAATTTTTCAGTTTGAGTATATACAGTTTTTTGCTTTTCTAAATCTCTCCCTTGAGAATAACAATGTTTCCTAAAGTGTAAAATTTAACACTGAATTCAAAAATCCTCAGCTTCTTCTCCACTCTTAAAAAAAAAAAGTTTAGAAAAATTAACTACCTAGAAATATTATTATTAAAACTGTCAATAAAATAGAGGTAGACCTTTTCTTCATAATCACTAATTTGCTTTTACTATGGAGAAATTTGCCACTGTATTAATAAATTATTTATGACTGCTTAATTTTTTGTTGCTGTTTTGATAAAATGGCAAAACAAATGGGGTCATCAAATTCGAATGATGACCTCATTTGCATCACCTCGCCTTGTAGCTATGTCCCTGTGATGTATTCACTGTGTCCCAATAATGCATCTGTGCAAGTCATACACACCGATTGGCCCCTGAATCAGAAGACATGAGAATAAGTCTAGGAGGAACCCTCTTTGACTGTGTTATTGGAGATCACGTTCACTTCTCTCTCTTAGCCTCAAGGCTCTTGGCTTTCTTTGCCTGTCACTCAGGGTAATGGTTAGTTACTGTCAGAATGCAGCTATAATTGGGAAAGGCACTCCCTGAACACAGAAGTTTGAGGGAGGTGAGAATTCATATCCAGCCTAGTGAGTCTGGGAAGCTTTCCAGTCCTCCAATGCTGTACTAAAGCACAAAAGCAAATTGAATTTTATTACTTAGGTGACATCAAACCATATTTAAACATAGAGCCTCCTTGACAACATCCTTCTTAAGAAACTCATTGCAATAAAACTTTTTCCTCCAAGCTGGTCTTAAAGTTTACATTCATTTTGAAATTTTTTCCATTTAAATTCTTTACTTTTTCACAGAGAATTATAATAAAAACAATAAGCTCATATTATTATTAGGAGGAAAACTTTTGTGATATAAATATTCTATAACCATCTGGAAAAATAAATGCAAAATTAGAAAGTGTTGTTAATGAAGTTAGCTACTAAAATTGATGTGCCTGTGCACTCAGATTTGAAAACCTAAGTGTTTTTCTTTCTAAAATGGAGAATGTGCTGAACTTTTGAGTTCGGGATTTATGATTAAAAGTTAATCACAAACTATTACCATCAGTACTTTCCAACCTATTGTCATACTTAATTTATGCAAGATAGTTTTAGGCATTTTTTTCCCTAGCTTCACAGAAAATTAAACTGGGGGTTCCTTTACTTCCTTTATCAAGGATACTTACTTTTTCTAGATGAAATATTTGTAAAAATTATTTTATACCCGATTATATTTCTCTACTAAATATTTTGCATTAGGACTAGCTGCATCTGGGGAGTGTAAATCTTCCTCAAGCAATTTGGCTCCCTCTCCTTTTTTCTGTAGTGCAGTTTTATACGATTATTTCCTGTAATCCCCTTCAGATAATTGATTGGAATCTTTCCATGAGCCTGGAAGTGGATCATTTCCTCCTCAAGGCCTGAAATGATCATAGCTCGGACTGATGTCTGGACCACTCCCTGTGAGACAGCCTGAGCCTCAGGGACCCAGTGAGGTCAGGCCCTGACTCATGACTCACAGACACTGTTAGAAAAGGAACGGTCATTGATTGCAGTCATTGGGCCTTAGGGGTAATGCTTACACAGTGACATAGCACCAACAGAGAGTAAATCATCTTTGGTAGAAAGTCCTACATTCTCTTCAATCTCTCTGTCATGCCAGCAAAGATTCACACCCCTTATTTACAGAATCAGCAATGTCTCCACAGGGAAAACCCACCTACCTAAACTGTGATTTGTGTGGCAAGGAATCGGAGAGGTGGGGGAGGCAGAAGCTGAGTATAGTCCTGCAACCTGGGAGAGGAAGTGAAGCCATTTTCCTTTTCAAGGAAGTCAGTTCCACAGTGTGCTAACTCCAATCATCCATCTTCTCTGCCCTCCCCAGATTGGCTTAAAACTTATACCTTCTTGTATATAGTGGACACTTTATTTCTGTTCTTGTTCTATTTGATTGTTTTGTTTTTTATTTTTGGCTTGCCAAGCTTTTCTTATTTGGGGTCACCTTCCATTGTTTAGAGGAACTCATCTGTTCTAAGAGGTATTTCCCTGAAGTGATTAAGTTTCTATATTATCAGTGCAGCCTAAGGTTTTTGAACAGTAATAATAAATGTTGCTTTAAATGATTAGAAACCAACAAAAACACCCCAAACCCTCAGTATAATCAATATAACGTTTATACTAACTTTTAACATCTATATACACATACTTGTTGTATATAATACAATAAGCAGTCCAAGGATATGGTGAAAGTAAAGTATCAATAATAATGGAAAATATTAAACAAACGACTAATAAAGTGTGAACTAAACTCCTGTCTTTAGAAATAAATTGCCCTTGGAAACTGTTTCTCTAAATATCAGTGTCATTAAGGCCTGAAGGGATTTCACTCATCAAGGAAAGATCAATTGATTTGATGGGGAAAAAACCATGTTATGTGCTAAAAAATGACATTGTGGATTTTTTGTTTGTTTATTAAACAAACCCCATTTGGTTTTTAAGGATAAAACATTTACTACTGTGGAAAATTACCCTTTAGAATGAATAAAGCAAATAAACCCAAATATTGAATTACTCCTAGCCTGTAAAATCATATTGAAAATAAACACTGGCAGTGTTCTAAGTACCTCAGTGTCTTCCCCAGCGGTATTAGTATCACTTGTCTGAGTCCTTTCTAACAAAGAATGCTCCACCCTTAATCCCACAAACCACATTTGTAAAGTCATACCCATGTTTACATGATTTAAAAATCACTGTATTTAGAACATCATTTTCGAAACCACATTGAGATGTAAAGTCTTTATATGAATGGCCTACAGCTGAAGGTCTTTTAGATGACACCTTCTGCTATCTCCTTGGCTCTGATCTAGAGCTGAGTGCATCATTTATTAGAAAGAATACAATGAAACTTCTATTATCTTTCTCTCCCCTCTCTCTCTTTTCCTCTTTCTTTCTTTCTGCCATCCTTCCTCCCTTTCTCTCTCTCTCTCTCCTTCTCTGCCTTCCTTTTTCCTTTTGAATTTTTCTGTCACAAATAAAGTTGACTCTTCCTACATTTAGTAAGCCAAAACCCACATTCTACCCTAGGAGTAGAGCCCATTTATCAGTTACGACAACCTGAGAATCTCTGATTTCTTAGCTATTCAGAGCCATCATTATATTAACATCCAAATATATTAAAAAAGTAGCTTAATCTACCATCTTATTTCATATAAAAATTAAACCTTTTCCTTCATATTCTGAACATCCTCAGAGAATGAACATAGTTCACTGATATTGCTTTTTAATTTCACTTCTTATGGACTTGCTGTTTCATTTCACTTCTTATGGACTTCCTTGGTGGCTCAGATGATAAAGATGCAATGTAGGGGACTCAAGTTCGATCCCAGGGTGGGGAAGATCCCCTGGAGGAGGAAATGGCAATCCACTCCAGTATTCTTTCCTAGAGAATTCCGTGGACAGAGGAGCCTCTCGGACTACAGTTCTTGGGGTTGCAGAGTCAGACACGACTGAGAGAGTAACACTTCCACTTTTTGTTGCTCCTTTAGCTGCTTCTGCGGTTTTCATGAAAGTCGCCATCACTATCACAAAGTCTCCAGAGAAGTGTCCAGGCAGGTAGCCCTACCCTCGCTATCCCAGACCATCTCATGATTCTCCACAGTGAAACTTAAAAAAAAAAAAAAAAAAAAAAGTCTTTTATTTTGAGGCCATTTTAAATTTTTTTTTTTAAATTTACAGAAAAGTTGCACAGATAATTGGAGGAGGATATGGCAACCCACTCCAGTATTCTTGCCTGGGAAATCCCAAGGACAGAGGAGCCTGGCGAGCTATCATCCAAGGGTCGCAAAGAGTAGGCCCAGACTGAGCACATGTACACGCACATGCACAGATAATACAAGGAGCTCTTATATAGTCTTTACCCAACTTCCCCTAATTTCACATCTTACATAACCATGGTACAACTCCAAAACTTAAACAGGAAAGGTTACCTAAATTTGGTGTGAATATTTTCATATATTAATTAAATAATTATTAAGCACCTCTCGAATAGGTTTTGGGGACATAGTGATTCTCAAGATAGAATTCCTGCTCATGGAGTTTACTTTTTCACCTCTTACGCCTTCTTATTTCTATAGTCAGAGTCATTGCCAAACTGTTGAGCCATCAATCACAGCCAATCTTCCTGAACATGTCATAGTTTTAATTTTACTAACACATTACTAAGTTATGATGCTGCTTTGCAGTGCATACCTTATTTCCAGAATTCCTGTTTTTTGTTTGTTTGATTTTTACACTGTTTTGCTTTTATCTGAGTGACTACAATACATTAAGCTGAATCCAGATTGTGGAGTTTAGAGTGACGTCTGTTACCCTATTCATGTGACATTGTTCGTCTACTTCACCCAAATCAAATTTTATCCTGAATGACACAGCAAAGTCAGATTGCTAAAGTCAAGTTTAGAAATTTGTGTATTGTGACTGTTTATCTTTTTTTGATGAAATATTTGTGCTTTTCTGGTACAAATATTGTTGATAGAACTACTTTGACATATCAATGGCTGTTGGAGCTCATTCTATAAATTGTCTCTTTCAGTTTTTTGTTGTTATTTAAGTTTCAAATATCTAAGACTGCATGTCAGTTATTTGGACAACTTCATTATGTCAGTATTAAGATGGGAAGCATTGAGGAAATAACTCTTTTCCATGTCTCAGGGAACGCATGTAGTTAAGTGAGACTTAAAAATGAAACTTTTAGTTTTCTGAAGCAGGTAATAATCAGAACCTCCTACCTCTAGAGTTACTTAAATGATTTATTTTTGTTAGCATAAAACTTGACTAAAATGTGTTTATTCACATAGAAGACACTCAAATCTCCTGGTAATAGGCTTTTTAAAAATTTTCTTGAATTATATACATATATATATATATATATAGAATGTATTATATGTATGTGTAAAACCATCACTAATTTGTATTATAAACCATGAATAATAATTATGAACATGATTTCTTTGAATGGTTTATGGCAAAAAAAAAGAAATCAGATACAATTAGAAAATTCTTTAAATGTGTCCACTAAATTACCCCAATAGACGAGAGATCTAGTACTTTAAGGGTGATTATTACTCCTTGGAAAGCAGAGTTGGTCTAAGTTGACAACACTCCTTAAGTTAGAATATGTGTCATCATCGTTATGGATGAGGAGACATCCTTCCAATCAATGGAAATCCCAGAAACCTTGGCAGAAGCTTTTCCTCTTTTTTTAGCAGTTTCCTGTAGCCTTGCCTCAGTTCCTTGTGAACTGAAGGAAGATTGCTATCTTTTGATCAGTATTCTTTGCGTCTATACATGAAAGTCATACAGAGAAACCCAGTGAGGAAGGGTACAGCCACATGAAAAATAAGGTAGAAGATCTTCAGATTTCACATGAGATCAGAAAACAAGTGTTGAAGGGGATGAAAATGAAACCATGGTATGCAGTCATGATGTTGTCTCGTGTGGCCCATGATGGCCCTTGTGTTCTTCAGTCAAGCATCTGCATTCAGTTCTTGCAAACATTCAAGAAGACAAAGCTACAGTAGAAAACTGGGGAGAACAGGGGCTTGGCTTATCATATTTCAGTCTTAAGTGTCTATGATGGCATTTCCACTATCTGTGCTTCTCTGAATGCATAGTTCATTTGCGTAAATACTCAGTACCTTGCTAGTAGAGACTGAAATTTCCCAAGTTACAGAGCTCTTTTCCTGGCTTATTAGAACCACTTTGTTCTTTTCACAAGAATTTCCTTACACAGAATTTCTTTGTGTTACTGTATATCCCATTGTGTTGCAACTTTCAAATTGTAAATTGGTTTGGTGGTACCAGAATTTAACTGCAGGCTTGCATGGCATCATTAACAGGGTCCATGGCGTTTGGAGGGAAAGTGTGTTTTCTTATCTCCATAGCAATAATGGAGATGAATGTAGTGTCTTGGGTATGTATTTAACAAAAGTGGGGTGGAGTGGGGTTAGAGATGGATATGGGAGTAGGTAGGGGTTTGAGGATGGATGTGAAAGAGTGATATAAAATGGATATAAAATTCAATATAGAAAACTGGAATTATCTGTCTTTTAAAGTGTACCAGAAAAAAAAAAAAAATCAACATAACCATTCTATGGGAAATCTTAAATTTGGATCAGTCTGATGTCTACTTTTTGCTTATCTCTTTTGGCCTGCAAATTTCTTAAACTTATAAATATCTTAAAAAAATATTAGTTTTCAAATATAGTCAATGAAGGGCTTCCCAGGTGGCACTAGTGGTTAAAAAAAAAAAAAAAAAAAAGACAACTTGCCTGCCAGTGCCAATGCAGGAGACATAAGAGATGTAGGTTCGATCCCTGGATCAGGAAGATCCCCTGGAGGAAGGCATGGCTGCCAGTCTAGGATTCTTGCCTGGAGAATCCCCTGGACAGAGGAGCCTGGCAGCCTACCATCCACACGGTTGAATAGTCATATACAACTGAAGTGACTTAGAACGAACACACTGACAGCCAATGAAATGACCTCTAAGTTTTCAAGGAAATCTCATTTCCTTGAGTTTAACCCAGAATCTGGTTCTCAACTCTGTGCAAAAGACACTGTGTCCCTCAGCCTACAGTACCGGAAACCACCAAGACCAGCACCCCTCCATGTCCCACACATCACTTCCCCTTTGCTCCCAAGCTCACACATTTAGCTGGAACTTCCAAGTTCATGCAAATATCATAATCTCCATTCCTACAGATTTTATAAACATGTACTTTTATTGCAATTTCTTTGTTTTCTGAAAAAAAAAAAAAAAACTAGTCAGGATAGTAGGTGAAGTAGGATGTTAATTAGAGAGATAAAATGAAATTCTTTAATTCTTTTTGCTGAATCACATGTCCAAATAGCAGGGAACATATAGACTGAAGCTTAAAGACGAAAGAGAGAGAAGACATAAGTATCAAGTAGGGCTCCCAGCAGACTGTAACATTTTACTGTGGTGCCAGCACGTTTGAACCAACAATTATTTGGAAAGAATGGAAATTATTACAAGAGAGAAATCAACCCTCTTAGGTCTTCCAGGATGGACATAATAATAAAAAAAAAAAAACAATTACTTGGTATCTGAAACATCTTTCCTCCATGGATCTCAGAGTATTTTATCCAATATTATTTAATTAAAATTCATACCACTTCTATATTTGAAGGAGAGATTTACTACATTTTAAAGGTAAAAAATTGCTTTTCTGAAAGATTGAACATCTTGACTACATAAGTTTTTATCACTGTAAAATGAAATAGACACCATTGCCTTTCTTTCTATTGCTAAATAAGGTTTATCAAGCTAAGAAATTAAATTAAGTGAAATAAGCAGTTTTTTTGAGTCTAAATGACACAAAATTACTCATGTCAAATTTGGGGAAGGTATTATTCTTCCTTCTTCATTGAACTGCTTGGATACTTTGGTGATTTTTTTATGTAGCATGAACGTTTGGCTATTCTAAAAGCTGGAAAACATCAGCAAACTCATATATCTGAGTTTGTTCTTTACGTATATAATTTTCGCTATGTCTTAACCACTTCACCATTCAATCCTTGCTTGTTTCAAGCTCTCTTTTATTTGCTTTTTCCTTGTGAAAATGCTATTAAAATAAAAATGCCTCCAAACAGAAGGATGCATTAGGGCTGAAGGAAAATAGAATTTCTAAAAAGAAATCAACTTTTGAAACGTTAGTTGTTACTAATTGCTAGAAATTAATGTCACTCTAATTAATAAAAAAATTCATTGTGTGTGCTCAGTGAAGTCAATTGTATTACTAATGTGTAACATAGCATAATTTTCTTCTTCATTCAAGCTATTTGGAGCAATAGTGAAAGCAATCATGGTAACGTCAGTAACCCCAACAACAGTAATAATAGTGGCACAAGCTGGTCAAGTTTAGTATTTACTTTGTGCCGAGCTCTGTGCTAAGCACTTAAGCCCTTGAGTTCTCACCTTCTTTTACCCTCACCTAAGGGGCAGGTCGCACAGAGTCGGACACGACTGAAGCGACTTAGCAACAGCAGCAGCAGCAAGGGGCAGTAAACTGTTTTTGTTCAAATATTAATTAAATCACTTACTAGCTCCTCTACCTGGAATGAGTTACTTAAAGTTTAGAGAGTTCCTCATCCACAAAAAATCAGGGTGCTGAAAAAGTTATTGTGAGGTTGAAGTGATTGGCACACAGGAGATTCCTAGAAGAGTACCAGCTACGTGGAAAAGGTCTCCACGGATAACTGTGGTACAAATGAGGGCACTGGGCTTCAGGGGTGTGAAGAATAACATTAGAATAATAGATGTTTCAGTACTGTCATGAACATCTACCTTGCCCAAGGCCATCGGCGTAGTGAACAGAAGAGTCATCCCTTCCCAACTTCAAATTCTGGGCTTCTAATATTACATTTAATACCGCTACTTGTTGGCAACCCCCTGATAAATGACAACAGCTAGGATTAAGCTTCTTAAGAACAAGGAATGTAGCCTAAGTACTCAAAATTCTTTTCCAGTTTTATTGAGGAGTAATTAACATGCATCACTGTATAATTTTAAGGCATATAGCATCATGGTTTGATTTATATACATTGTGATATAATTACCACAATAGGTTCAGCTGTAACTTATCTAACTATGTTCGCAGTTCTCAGCACAGCTCACGGCTCCTACATTGTACTGTTTAATTTGATTTAAAATAAAAAATAATGCTCTGTTTACTGTTTCATACTTTTTACTGAAAAGAGCGTAGATTGTATTCGTTGGCTATTCTTCCCATTTTCTGTTGCTTTGTCTATTAAAGGCATAGTTGTTTACCTAGTGATGACTACATTAAATACAAGTAGAGAGCTGCAAAGTTATTTCACCACCTATCTTATTTCAGTGCAGGAAGCATTGCAGTGACAATTATTAGTTAATTCTTCCACATATAGATACCTAATGCTATTTTTATATGATACAGAAATCCTTTATCTTTTGCATGGGTTATCTGAAAATAATATAGCACTTGCATTCTTGATAGCAATCTCAATATTCTTCTTTCATCTAAAATCTATTTTAATACTGGTCAAAGAAAATGAAGGAGGTAGGTGTTCATGACAGTATTGAAACATCTATTATTCTAATGCTATTCTGAGAGGCACCTCAAGAGATCAAGTTCTTATGTTCCATCAGACAAGACTGCATATAAATCATCCTGGAAAAATGAGTGTGTAATTGGTCAATACAGAAATTTCCACAAAATCCCTCAGATATTTGGTTTATCTCCAACTTTCAGAAAGTTATTATTTAGATTTAACCTGTAATTTCCATCTTCATGTCCCACTGAAGGCAAATGAATGTTGTTTCAACTATTTTTTGGCTTTGAACATCCATTAAAAACAGATCACTAACAACTATTCAATATTCCTGTCTATGTGCATCAAATATCTTTTTGAAACTTTTTTTTTGTGTGTGAAATGTCTATTTTTTTCAGGTTTACGAGAGTCTGGCAAAAACAACAATAGTAACAACAAATAGCAGTAGGTAAACCGAGAGGGGCTTCTCAGGTGGCTCAGTGGAAAAGAATCCACCTGCCAAGTAAGAGACTCGAGTTCAATCCCTGGGTCAGGAAGATCCCCTTGAGAAGGAAATGGCAACCCACTCCAGTATTCTTGCCTGGGAAATTGCAAGGACACAGGAGCCTGGTGGGCTTCAGTCCAAGGGTCACAAAGAGTCAGACACAACTTGTGACTAAAAAACAGCAAACTGAGAAGGCAGGATGCATAACTGGCTTATATATATATATATATATATGTATGTATATACATACATATATTCTTTTGAGTACAATAATAATCCTTTAGTGTATTTCAAATGAGCAAATTATTGTGACTGTAGAAGAATATAAGCTAAGAAAAATGGAAGTAGCTGCATTCCTCAAAGAGAGACATCAGTAATACTACACAAGAGAGTTGCTTCCAAAATGAAGGGTAATTATTGACCTGAAATCCTTTATCTGATTCATGTGAGTTGAGTTGCCCTTGCCATCTTGTTATTGCTAGAAATTAAGATTTTGTGATATTTTCCAATTAGAATACTTATTTTAAATAACTGTTTCAAAATAGTTTTTAAGCAAGCTTCTTTACCTTGACATAGAAATATATTAAATTGTCAACCTTGGTTTTCTGAGATTGGACATTACAAAAAAAACAAAACATGTTAACTCAGGACTTAGATGTTTTGCCTTTGGTTATTGTCATCAACTAGTATTCTCAATATGTATTTCATATATTATTATTTTTGGCATTATTTTTATTCACAAAAACATGGTGTCAAACTAGATTACCTCTTCAGTCCTTTCTAAAGATAATACATACAGAGAGTAATTCACACTTGTTCAACAACGTCCATCGAGATAAAACAAAACTCTTTTCTGTAGCTTCCGGTTTGTTAAATTGCTATGTTAAGCCAGAGCCACACATATGAATGTTTTCTCATTTCTTAAATTTGTCCTCTACTTTACTTATAAGTATCTTTGCTTATCCCATGCCCTAAAATGTAAAGAGACATTTCTGCATGTTACTCTGGAATTCATATTTATTCTTCAAGATTCAGGTCAAATGTGTTTTTTTTAAACTTGAATATCTGGTTTTTTTTTTCCATCAAAAAACTATGAATAATCCATTTCAAAGAGAGTTTTGAGGTGTGACCTAGTATTCCCAGAAAAAATCCACAATACTCTAGGACACAGAGACTTAAGCAAGATAAAAAGCTGAAACACAACCAGAGCCTTACAAAGACTCACTAAATGAAAGTCAGATAATTTGGGTTCCCAACAATTGATTTTTTTTTTTTTTTTTTGGCTTTTCAGTAGCCCCTAGAAGTCTGGCCATCGCCATAGAAAATGATCCACAAACACTCAGTGGATGCCTCACCTGGCCCTTTTTTATTGATTTCCGTTTTAAAGAAATAATGCCATTTGTGAGTAATTCAGTCTTCTCCAATCTTTACCATTCTATTGTTTTCCTCTATTTTTCTGCATTGTTCACTAAAGAGGGCTTGCTTATCTCTCCTTACTATTCTCTGGAACTGTGCATTCAGTTGGGTATATCTTTTCCATTCTCCCTTATGTAACTTATATGCAGAGTACATCATGCAAAAATGCCAGGCTGGATGAATCACAAGCTGGAATTAAAACTGCCAGGAGAACTAGCAACAGTCTCAGATATGCAGATGATACCACTCTAATGGCAGAAAGTGAAGAGGAACTAAAGAGTCTCTTGATGGGAGTGAAAGAGCAGAATAAAAAAAGCTGGCTTAAAGCTCAACATTCAAAAAACATGGCATCCAGTCCCATCACTTCACAGCAAATAGAAGGGAAAAAGTGAAAACAGTGACAGATTTTCTTTTCTTGGGCTCCCTGTCACTGAGGGTGATGACACAGCCATGAAGTTAAAAGATGCTTGTTCCTTGGAAGAAAAGATATGACAAACCCAGACAGTGTATTAAAAAGCAGAGACACCACTTTGCCAACAAAGGTCCATATAGTCGAAGCTATGGTTTTTCCAGTAGTCACATACAGATGGGAGAGTTGGACTATAAACAAGGCTGAGTGCTGAAGAATTGATGTTTTTGAATTCTGGTGCTGGAGAAGATAGTTGAAAGTCCCTTGAACTGCAAAGAGATCAAACCAGTTAACCCTAAAGGAAATCAACCCTGAGTATTCATTGGAAGGAGTGTTGCTAAAGCTGAAGCTCCAATACTTTGGCCACCTGATGAGAACAGCCAACTCATTGGTAAAGTCTCTGATGTTGGGAAAGATTGAGGGCAGGACAAGAAGGGGACGACAGAGGATGAGATGGTTGCATAGCACTACCATCTCAGTGGACATGAGTTTGAGCAGACTCCAGGAGATAGTGAAGGACAGGGAAGCCTGGTGTGCTGCAGTCCATGGGGTTGCAAAGAGTTGGACATGATTTAGTGACTGAACAACAACAACAGTCTTCTCGCCCTTGCTGAAACTTGTTTCCTGCCCTTAAACACTGCTCTGGCCATAATGCTTTATACAGAAGTCTCCTTCACTAAAATAACAATCATTTTATGGGAGAGAGATTTTCCTGGAGATTCAAGACCATATCTGCAGTATGGAGTTGTTCTGGAGTTTTAGGTAAAAAGGAAGTTTGCAAAAAAAAAAAACCTCTATAGTCTTGCAAAAGCTTAATCCATCACTGTGATTATTGTCTTGACATCATGAAAAGATGAGGAGTGAGCAGAGTTGTGTGAAGCCATGCAGGGATCAAGGAAGGCAGTGTTAGCGTATTTCTACTTATTTTACTTATTTGAAATTGTAGATCTCACTAACTTCAGTTCATGTAATCATTTTTCAGTCTGAAATGTGCTAGGTGCCATTGTGCTGAAGGTATATATGTCCCGGGTGCCAAAATGTTTGGGGACCACTTCTATAAATTATTGGTGGGCAAAACCCCGTGGAGAACACACAGATTAGTAAGTCCCCAAGAAATTTATGATTGGAGATATGCACTGTTTTTTTTTTTTCACTTTAATTATCACTGCAAAGAATAGATTAAGTATCTATTATTACTGTTTTAGGCCTTGAATTACAGATATACAAAGACCTCTCCATTTTGCAGTCTTTTAGTGACTATTTTAAGGCATTGGTTTTTCTCCGCCATACTGTGAAATATACAAAGTTTCTTCAAAGAAATAGGGGTAGAATAAACCAAAGTATTCACTGAAACTAAAGTATTCCCCCACCAGCAAATTTATGTAAAAAGAGTCAGCCAGCCACCTCTCAGACCTGAAATGTCAAACTTGTAAAAATAGTATTCTTGGGAGTTATATTTGATCATTTGTTAAATATGGGGATATAAAATGTAGAAATCCATGTGTAATGCTTCAAATCCCTAATCTGGTTTAAAAGGTCAGCTGAAGCCTAAAAGGACTTGACATTTTACCTTTTAAAGTCTGACTTTTAGTCTTAAGACTTAACAACATTTCAGCCTGAATGACCTGAAGGATAAATACAAAGCTGGTTTCAATTGAACTATTTAGAAAGCAGGGGATCTTCTAATTTGTAAGACAGCATTCAGAGAGCTTTTTCCATTAAGAACTCAATCGACTGAAAAATGATTTCCTTGGATATTCCACAATCTTTCAATGCTTGTGTAAATTTTACACAGGAGGTGGGCGGTGTGCGAGGCTCAAGATATAAAACCCCATGGTACAAAGAAAGAAAACCACCTTATGAGCCACAGAAAACTTATGATCACCTGGAAGCAATGCGTATTGCCTTTGTTTACCAGTTTCTCCCTCAGGTGAAATGCAATTTACATACCAATCATTTACTATAGTTTCATTCGTGGAAGCAATTTCAACGGCTTTTTCAAGTGTCATTATTATTAATTAATGTTTATTGATCACCACTGGGTACATATGATAGAAGGGCTGGTAGAGTACTATACGGCAAGTGTCTTACTGTAAATTACACTTTGTATACTTTTATTGTATTTTCGCAAGACCAATGACTGTCCCTTACTTTTGTATGATTTGTGCTAAAATGCCACTCATGTGAAGCGACCAAGGATCGGAACTGGAATTCTAGAAGCGCATTTCTGTGTCATTGGCTCGTGGGTGTCGGGGGGTGGGTGGGCAGGAGTCAGTGTAAAGCATAAAACCTAAAACAGGTTCAAGATTTATTGGGACAATGTCAATTGTGTTATGTAATTTAAAAATGAACTCCATTCTTTTTAACCTCACTGATAAGGACAGCAGGTATTTTTTTAAAAAATAAAAATATAGGAAGAATGAACCAAATATACTGAAGAACTCTCTCATGTGTTCAGAAAACTGCCTTTTATAACATAAAAAATTAAGTTCTGTAGAGTTGAAATTTCCCTTATCTACAAAGGCCATTTAAATTGAGACTGCCATGAGAGTCTTTCCAAGGATTATCCAAGTACAGACCAGCCCCTCTATAGAAAAAAGACATATTCCTATCTTACCCAGAGATTTTTCTAGGCTAGATTCCCAAACTGAAGAAACATTTCAGCTTCATGGAAGGAAAATCTGAAGTGATCAGAATCCCAGGCAGCTTGCTCAGATACCATAAAAAATAATAATAGAATTTTCATGTATTTGTGAACATGATTCTTTTAGCAATTCATTGAAGGGTTACTTATTGAAAACATACTGTATACAAATCCTGATGTCTGTGTGAAACTGCTAACTTTTTTCAGAAAAGACAAATTATGGAGGCTTCAGCTGGCCAACGTGAAGTGGCCCTCAATTTTTGTGTGTAAATGTTGCATATTGAGAAACCTATTGCAGGTCAGGAAGCAACAGTTAGAAATGGCATGGAACAGACTGGTTCCAAACAGGAAAAGGAGTAGGTCAAGGCTGTATATTGTCACCCTGCTTATTTAACTTCTATGCACAGTACATCATGAGAAACGCTGGGCTGGAAGAAGCACAAGCTGGAATCAAGTTTGCCAAGAGAAATATGACACCACCCTTATGGCAGAAAGTGAAGAGGAACTAAAGAGCCTCTTGATGCAAGTGAAAGAGGAGAGTGAAAAAGTTGGCTTCAAGCTCAGCATTCAGAAAACGAAGATCATGGCATCTGGTCCCATCACTTCATGGGAAATGGAGAAACAGTGGAAACAGTGGCAGACTTTATTTTGGGAGGCTCTAAAATCACTGCAGATGGTGACTGCAGCCATGAAATTAAAAGATGCTTACTCCTTGGAAGGAAAGTTATGACCAACCTAGATAGCATATTCAAAAGCAGAGACATTACTTTGCCAACAAAGGTCCATCTAGTCAAGGCTATGGTTTTTCCAGTGGTCATGCATGGATGTGACAGTTGGACTGTGAAGAAAGCTGAGTGACGAAGAATTAATGCTTTTGCACTGTGGTGTTGGAGAAGACTCTTGCGAGTCCTTTGAACTGCAAGGAGATTCAAACAGTCCATCCTAAAGGAGATCGGTCCTGGGTGTTCATTGGAAGGACTGATGCTGAAGCTGAAACTTCAGTATTTTGGCCACCTCATGTGAAGAGTTGACTCGTTGGAAAAGACTCTGATGCTGGGAAGGACTGGGGGCAGGAAGAGAAGGGGACGACAGAGGATGAGATGGCTGGATGGCATCACCGACTCAAGGGACATGAGTTTGAGTGAACTCTGGGAGTTGATGATGGACAGGGAGGCCTGGCGTGCTGTGATTCATGGGGTCGCAAAGAGTTGGACACGACTGAGTGACTGAACTGAACTGATGTTACATTTTCAGCTGTAACAATAAATAGGGTTGAGAGTGAAGCTGAAGAGTATTGCCCTTTCTACAGACTCCAGTGAAGCAACCATGAAAGGTAGTTTTTAAGTCTTGACCCTTTCCAAATCCTCATCTATTGGAAATTGATAGATGAGGCACAAGATAGTACAAAACAAGCCTTAAGTTATTACTTAGCGTGTATCTGAAAGTTGTTAAAATAAACTAAATGATTGAGAGCTTTGACAACTGTTTTGATCCACAAACATCTAAAAGGGAAAGAAATGCTCAGGCTGGTGTCCGTTATGAAAAGCATCACTGACCTAGGGCTCCTCGGTGTAACTCAGTGAATATGAATAAAGGGAGATGAAAGGTCAGAGCTGGAATGAGGGGAAGAGTGAGGAATGCATAGGGCTGCTGTATTTTTATTGCATTCAAGGCTCTGAAGGTGCATGTCGATCTTATACAGAAGCGCAGGTGAGCAAATAAATCCCTAAGAAATGAAATGAACTATAGCCCATCAAATTTTATTTTTAAAAAATAATTGTGTCAAAATCAGTCAATTGGTGTAACAGAAATAAAGTTATTTTCATAGAACATTATCACAGGATCAATGTCTCTCACTTTGAAAAAAATAACCATTTCCCTTCCACTTCGACACTTACTTTTGATAAATGCTCCAGCTTCACCTCAGTATTAATTTTTCAGTCAGGTACTGTTAGGCTGTGACAACCTTTTATTCCATTGTCATTGTGTCAGGTTATTGAAAAGGATAATAGGTAGATATATTTGCCTTTAGAATGTTAAGAAATAAATGGCATTCTTAATCCCTATTTATCTACAGTACTTCTTAATTTCAGAAAATGATTCTAGTGATAATTACTAGATTTTTACATTGGCAGAAAACTGAAGCTTATGTTAATAATAGTACAATTTGATATTTATCAGTTGTTTTTTATTGCAAATATAAAATGTAGTAATCATCATTAAAATAACTTTATTTATTAAAATCTGAAAACAACCTATTATTGCTTTGAATAATCTGGCCCATTATCTCTTAATCAAGTAATAAAAAGAGATGTTAGGAGCTTGTCTTACAAATCATACGAAAATAATCAACCTGTTATCTGTGGTCTACACTTTTCATGTAAAAAAGTGTTCCCATTCTGTTTCTAACAGCTTCAACAAAGAACAAGACAGTATAAAATAACCCTCAAGGTATTATTTACTGTGTATCTTAAAGTTGTTAAACTAAATAATGGAGAGCTCTGACAGCTGATTTGATCCACAGATAGTTTGGCGGCTCTTTTGCTTTTATGGAGTTGAGAAAAATGAGCAAGAATAGGACTTGGTTATGCTGTAAAACTCTATCCACCTTTGGAAACAATACACACAAAAATTCATAATAATTAGATTTGCAAAAGTGTTAAATTTCAATAATAGTAAGTAGTGATAACGATGTGGGGAAACATAAAATCAGACGTACTATCGTTTGAAATTTAATTTTTGAAACATTTGGAAGAGTAATTTGGCAATGTGTAATATAACTAAAGATATGCACACTACGGAATATTCTGTACAAGTTAAAATAAATTAACTAGATTTATACATTTCAACATTAATAGATTTTAAAATGACATCTAAAGAATACATTGCAGGAGGGTAACTACAGTAGCAATACTGTTTAGTTAGCTGTGTGTGTGTGGACTGTAGCCTGCCTGGTTTCTTTATCCATGGAATTTTCCAGACAGGAATACTGGAATGGGTTGCCATTTTGTTTTCCAAGGGCTGTTCCCCACCCAGGGATCAAACCTGGATCTCCTGCATTGCAGGAGGATTCTTTATCATCTGAGCCACCGGGAAGTCCTATTCTTAATTCTGAAAGAAAACCAGTTCTCAAGGAAATAAGACAGAATATTAATATTCATGGTTCTTTGTTTTAAATAGATGGATATTTGTTAAATTGCTGTCTGTTGTTTCCTTTATGTATGTTTTAAATATTTTTGATAGTAAAAGTACCTTATTAACGAAATCCACAGGTTATATCTTTTCCATACATTCACCACCAGTACGTTCTCTAGGTTAACTGTTTTCATTTGTTTATTCTTTCAATAAATAGATATTTACTGAACAACTGTACTTCTCTGAGCATTGGGCTATACTCTAAATAGTCAAAGAAAATGCCTTCAATAGGCTTCCAGTTCAGCTAATGAACTATACAAAAACTTTTTACTATTCTTTAGAATTTTCCTATGCCCGAAATTTATGGTTTCATTTAGCAAAGACACTACTTATCTACCAAAAATAGTTCCCTTATTTTTGTATATCTCTGCTAATGTGATTTGTTGAACCAGAGCTTTGTCAATGACTAGAAGTTATAAAGTTAAGTTCCTTTGTGTTTATAGGGAACATTTAGGGTGTTGCAGCCTTGGAGCCCTTAATTGGTAAGTTCTAAGCTTTCTTTGCATTGATCACTGAAGACGGCTTTCTTATCTCTTCTTGCTATTCTTTGGGACTCTGCATTCAGATGCTTATACCTTACCTTTTCTCTTTGCTTTTTACTTCTTTTCCTTTCACAGCTATTTGTAAGGCCTCCCCAGACAGCCATTTTGCTCTTTTGCATTTCTTTTCCATGGGGATGGTATTGATCCCTGTCTCCTGTACAATGTCACAACCTCAATCCATAGTTCATCAGGCACTCTATCTATCAGATCAGGTCCCTTAAATCTATTTCTTACTTCCACTGTATAATCTTAAGGGATTTGATTTAGGTCATACCTGAATGCTCTAGTGGTTTTCCCTACTTTCTTCAGTTCTGAATTTGGCAATAAGGAGTTCATGACATGAGCCACAGTCAGCTCCTGATCTTGTTTTTGCTGACTGTATAGAGTTTCTCCATTTTGGGCTGCAAAGAATATAATCAATCTGATTTCGGTGTTGATCATCTGGTGATGTCCATGTGTAGAGTCTTCTCTTGTGCTTTTGGAAGAGAGTATTTGCTATGACCAGTGTGTACTCTTGGCAAAACTCTGTTAGCCTTTGCCCTACTTCATTCTGTATTCCAAGGCCAAATTTGCCTGTTACTCCAGGTGTTTCTTGACTTCCTCCTTTTGCATTCCAGTCCCCTATAATGAAAAGGACATCTTTTTTGATTGTTAGTTCTAAAAGGTCTTGTAGGTCTTCATAGAACCATTCAACTTCAGCTTCTTCAGTGTTACTGGTTGGGGCAAGGACTTGGATTTCTGTGATATTGAATGGTTTGCCTTGGCAATGAACAGAGATCGTTCTGTTGTTTTTGAGATTGCATCCAAGTACTGCATTTTCCAGTCCATATTAGTTCGCTGATTCCTAGAATGTTGATATTCACTCTTGCCATCTCCTGTTTTGCTCCTTACCTTGGATGAGGGGTATCTCCTCACCGCCGCCCCTCCTGATTTTGAAACTTCTTCAGCGATCAACACAAAGAAATAGAGGAAAACAACAGAATGGGAAAGACTAGTAATCTCTTCAAGAAAATTATAGATACCAAGGGAATATTACATGCAAAGGTGGGCTCGATAAAGGACAGAAATGATATGGACCTAACAGAAGCAGAAGATATTAAGAAGAGGTGGGAAGAATACACAGAGGAACTGTACAAAAAAGATCTTCATGACCAAGAAAATCACGATGGTATGATCACTCACCTAAAACCAGACATCCTGGAATGTGAAGTCAAGTGGGCCTTAGAAAGCATCACTAAGAACAAAGTGGAGGTGATGGAATTCCAGTTGAGCTATTTCAAATCCTGAAAGATGATGCTGTGAAAGTGCTACACTCAATATGCCAGCAAATGTGGAAAACTCAGCAGTGGCCACAGGACTGGAAAAGGTCAGTTTTCATTCCAATCCCAAAGAAAGACAATGCCAAAGAATGCTCCAACTACCACACAATTGCATTCAACTCACATGCTAGTAAAGTAATGCTCAAAATTCTCCAAGCCAGGCTTCAACAATACGTGAACCAGAACTTCCAGATGTTCAAGCTGGTTTTCGAAAAGGCAGAGGAACCAGCGATCAAATTGCCAACATCTCCTGGATCATGGAAAAAGCAAGAGAGTTCCAGAAAAACATCTATTTCTGCTTTATTGACTATGCCAAAGCCTTTGACTGTGTGGATCACAATAAACTGTGGAAAATTCTGAAAGAGACAGGCATACCACACCACCTGACCTGCCTCTTGAGAAACCTATATGGAGGTCAGGAAGCAACAGTTAGAACTGGACATGGAACAACAGAATGATTCCACATAGGAAAAGGAGTACATCAAGGCTGTGTATTGTCACCCTGCTTATTTAACTTCTATGCACAGTACATCATGAGAAACGCTGGGCTGGAAGAAGCACAAGCTGGAATCAAGATTGCCAGGAGAAATATGACACCACCCTTATGGCAGAAAGTGAAGAGGAACTAAAATGCCTCTTGATGAAAGTGAGAGAGGAGAGCGAAAAAGTTGGCTTAAAGCTCAACATTCAGAAAACGAATATCATGGTATCTGGTCCCATCACTTGATGCAGAATAGATGTAGAAACAGTGGAAACAGTGTCAGATTTTATTTTGGGGGGCTCCAAAATCACTGCAGATGGTGACTGCAGCCATGAAATTAAAAGACGCTTACTCCTTGGAAGGAAAGTTATGACCAACCTAGATACCATATTCAAAAGCAGAGACATTACTTTGCCAACAAAGGTCCATCTAGTCAAGGCTATGGTTTTTCCAGTAGTTATGTATGGATGTGAGTGTTGGACTGTGAAGAAAGCTGAGCACCGAAGAACTAATGCTTTTGCACTGTGGTGTTGGAGAAGACTCTTGAGAGTCCCATGGACTGCAAGAAATCCAAACAATCCATTCTGAAGGAGATCAGTCCTGAGTGTTCATTGGAAAGACTAATGCTAAAGCTGAAACTCCAGTACTCTGGCCACCTCATGGAAAGTGTTGACTCATTGGAAAGGACTCTGATGTTGAAAGGGATTGGGGGCAGAAGGAGAAGGGGATGACAGAGGATGAGATGGCTGGATGGCATCACCGACTCGATGGATGTGGGTTTGGGTGAACTCCAGGAGTTGGTGATGGACAGGGAGGCCTGGTGTGCTGCAATTCATGGGATCGCAAAGAGTGGGACACGACTGAGCGACTGAACTGAACTGAACTGAGGCTTCTTTCTGGGAAAATGCTTCAAGGAATGTGCACCACTTAAAAGAGGGTGATTAACATATATTTTGCTCTAATGTTAATATTGTCATTCACAGAAGCATTAATATTTTACTATAAAATTTATGTATATCTGGTTCTTTATACTGAATGCACTTAGCTTTTTGATACATTTGCTACACTGTCCTATATTTTTTACATTTTACCGTGAGCCAGTAAAAATTTTATTATGGACTAGTCTTTGAAACTGCTGCCCTAAATGACCCCTATGCTTCTGATTTTGTTTAACCAGCCTGAATGTGTGAAGTATTGGGAATTAGATACATTTTCATAAAACTTCTCGCCAGTTTGAAAGGAACTTACTGCTCCTAGCCACTGATAAACTGCTGTAATGCTTGCATATATGCTTATCAGTGAAGGGAGTTGAATTTAACGTGAGTAATTATTTCGAAAGAATATGTGTTTCACTCAAAAGTTAGCATTGATGCTGATAATAAAACTTTGCATTTATATCAGGCTTTCATTGTTTTTAAGACACCTATACATTATCTCTCTAGTGCGCAACCCTGATAACAAATCCAAAGAGGAAAAAAGAATAAATAAAATCCTCATTAGATGTGGGATTCCATGTGCCTTAGTATTCGTACTGAGTTGTATTCAGAGTATAGGAACCAGAGGAAATTTTCTTAATAATGTTTCCAATTTTTCCTTACATCTGCTTAAATTGTTATATATAATACGTTGCAAAATCATAGCAGCATTTATCATGACTACCTCCTTCTCTCCCCAATTCTCTTACTTCTCACTAGCTGCTCCTTGTCAATTTTTCTGGAGCACCTTGCCATGGTTCAGGCTTCTCTCATAGCTCAGTTGATAAAGAATCTGCCTGCAATTCAGGAGACCCCGGTTTGATTCCTGGGTCGGGAAGATCTGCTGGAGTAGGGATAGGCTACCCACACCAGTATTCTTGGGCTTCCTTTGTAGCTCAGCTGGTAAAGAATCTGCCTGCAATGTGGGAGACCTTGGTTTGATCCCTAGGTTGGGAAGATCCCCTGGAGAAGGGAAAGTATTCTCCAGTATTCTGGCCTGGAGAATTCCATGGACTGTATAGTCCATAGGGTCGCAGAGTCGGACTGAGTGACTTGAACTTTCACTTTTGCCATGGTTCTGTCTTTCCCCATTCCTATTCTTTCATTATGTAAGGCATCTTAGCCTCCAGGATCTCTTCAAAATTTCCTCTCTACATTCCAATAATCCAGATTGTTTTCAATAGAACAAAGTCTTGACAAAACTCAGCATCCAGAATTCTTATCCATTTTTTTCCTTTTCTCTCTGTTTCTGTACTTCTTTTCCCATTCTTGTGATTCAGCATTACAAACTCAGAATCAGCCCAGGGAATCCAAAACTCAACTAAGAGAAAAAGGAGCATGGGGCTACTGAGTGGCAAGAGACGCAATTCTCTATAGCTAAGATTAAGAGGGGGAGAAACTGGGAAAGGCTAGTGACATGTTATTGAAACTTTCCCAGATCATAATAAAGATGAGAAGAATAAGATCAAACAGAATGAAAAAGCACTGGTAGTTTAGGGTATAAGATTGTCAAGACAGAATATCATCCTGTCCGATCAACCTGGTTGGATGCACTCTGACACATACTTAGGTAAAGACCCAGTGGATAAACTTGTTCCCAGAAGAAAGATTGTGTTTAAATGATGGAAATACCCTCCACTTTCCCAATTAAACTAAGTCTTCAGTTAGATAAAATATAGCGTTCCCTTTGACATGTACCTGTTTATTTCCTATTCTATAGGTGATGAGAGCATTTTTGGAAAGCTAAAGCAAAGATGCAGGTAGTTGTTATTTTTCAGTCCTTAAGTTGTGTCTGACTTTTTGTAACACCATGGACTGCAGCACACCAGGCTTCTCTGTTCTCTACTTTCTCCCAGAGTTTGCTCAAACTCACATCCATTTAGGTGGTGATGTCATCCAACCATGTCTTCCTCTGTTCAGATGGTAAAAGCGTCTGCCTGCAATGCGGGAGACCCAGGTTCGATTCCTGGGTTGGGAAGATCCCCTGGAGAAGGAAATGGCAATCCACTCCAGCACTCTTGCCTGGAAAATCCCATGGATGGAGGAGCCTGATAGGCGGCAGTCTATGGGGTCGCAAACAGTCAGACTGAGTGACTTGACTTCTCTTCTTTTGCTTTTAATCTTTCCCAGCACTGGGTTTTTCCAGTGATTCGACTCTTGTGCATCACATGGCCAAAATCTTGGAGCTTCAGCTTCAGCAACAGTAATTCCAATGAATACTCAGAGTTTGTTTCCTTTAGGATTCACTTGTTTGATCTTGCTGTCCCAAGGACTCTCAAGAGTTTTCTGCAGCACCACAGTTCAAAAGCATCAATTCTGTGGTGCTTAGCTTTCATTGGGCTTCCCTGGTGGCTCAGAGAGTAAAGTGTTTCCCTGCAGTGTGGGAGACCCAGGTTTGATCCCTGGTTTGGGAAGATCCCCTGGAGAAAGAAAAGCAACCTACTCCAGTATTCTTGCCTGGAGAATCCCATGGACAGAGAAGCCTGGTAGGCTACAGTCCACTGGGTCACAAAGAGTTGGACATGACTTGTGATTTCACTTTAGCCTTCTTTATGGGCCAACTCTCACATCCATACATGATTCAGTTCAGTTCAGTTTAGTCACTCAGTCGTGTCCAACTCTTTGCCACCCCATGAATTGCAGCACGCCAAGCCTCCCTGTCCATCACCATCTCCCTGAGTTCACTCAAACTCATGTCCATTGAGCCAGTGATTCAATCCAGCCATCTCATCCTCTGTCATCCCCTTTTCCTCCTGCCCCCAATTCCCTCCAGCATCAGAGTCTTTTCCAATGAGTCAACTCTTCACATGAGGTGGCCAAAGTACTGGAGTTTCAGCTTCAGCATCAGTCCTTCCAATGAACACCCAGGGCTGATCTCCTTCAGAATGGACTGGTTGAATCTCCTTGCAGTCCAAGGGACTCTCAAGAGTCTTCTCCAACACCACAGTTCAAAAGCATCAATTCCTTGGTGCTCAGCTTTCTTCACAGTCCAACTCTCACATCCATATATGACCACAGGAAAAACCATAGCCTTGACTAGATGGACCTTTGCTGGCAAAGTAATGTCTCTGCTTTTGAATATGCTCTCTAGGTTGGCCATAACTTTTCTTCCAAGGAGTAAGCCTCTTTTAATTTTGTGGCTGCAATCACCATCTGCAGTGATTTTGGAGCCCCCAAAAATAAAGTCTGACACTGTTTCCACTGTTTCCCTATCTATTTCCCATGAAGTGATGGGATCAGATGCCATGACCTTCATTTTCTTCATGTTGAGCTTTAAGCCAACTTTTTCACTCTCCTCTTTCACTTTCATCAAGAGGCTCTTTAGTTCCTGTTCACTTTCTGCCATAAGGGTGGTGTCATCTGCATATCTGAGGTTATTGATATTTCTCCCGGCAATCTTGATTCCAGCTTGTGCTTCTTCCAGCCCAGCTCTTCTCATGATGTACTCTACATAGAAGTTAAATAAGCAGGATGACAATATACAGCCTTGACGTACTCCTTTTCTTATTTGGAACCAGTCTGTTGTTCCATGTCCAGTTCTAACTATTGCTTCCTGACCTGCATACAGGTTTCTCAAGAGGCAGGTCAGATGGTCTGGTATTCCCATCTCTCTCAGAATTTTCCACAGTTTATTGTGATCCACACAGTCAAAGGCTTTGGCATAGTCAATAAAGCAGAAATAGATGTTTTTCTGGAACTCGCTTGCTTTTTCCATGATCCAGAAGATGTTGGCAATTTGATCTCTGGTTCCTCTGCTTTTTTGAAAACCAGCTTGAACATCTGGAAGTTCATGGTTCATGTATTGCTGAAGCTTGGCTTGGAGAATTTTGAGCATTACTTTACTAGCGTGTGAGTTGAGTGCAATTGTGTGGTAGTTTGAGTATTCTTTGGCATTGTCTTTCTTTGGGATTGGAATGAAAACTGACCTTTTCCAGTCCTGTGGTCACTGCTGAGTTTTCCAAATTTGCTGGCATATTGAGTGTAGCACTTTCACAGCATCATCTTTCGGGATTTGAAATAGCTCAACTGGAATTCCATCACCTCCACTAGCTTTGTGCATAGTGATGCTTTCTGCCACTTGACTTCACATTCCAGGATGTCTGGCTCTAGGTTAGTTGTCATACCATCGTGATTATCTGGGTTGTGAAGATCTTTTTTGTACAGTTCTTCTGTGTATTCTTGCCACCTCTTCTTAATATCTTCTGCTTCTGTTAGGTCCATACAACTTCTGTCCTTTATCAAGCCCATCTTTGCATGAGATGTTCCCTTGGTATCTCTAATTTTCTTGAAGAGATCTCTAGTCTTTCCCATTGTGTTGTTTTCCTCCATTTCTTTGCATTGATCACTGAAGAAGGCTTTCTTATCTCTCCTTGCTATTCTTTGGAACTCTGCATTCAGATGCTTATATCTTGTTTTCTCATTTGCTTTTGGCTTCTCTTTTCACAGCTATTTGTAAGGCCTCCCTAGACAGCCATTTTGCTCTTTTGCATTTCTTTTCCATGGGAATGGTCTTGATCCCTGTCTCCTGTACAATGTCACGAACCTCAGTCCACAGTTCATCAGGCACTCTATCTATCAGATCTAGGCCCTTAAATCTATTTCTCACTTCCACTGTATAATCATAAGGAATTTGATTTAGGTCATACCTGAATGCTCTAGTGATTTCCCCTACTTTCTTCAATTCAAGTCTGAGTTTGGCAATAAGGAGTTCATGATCTGAGCCACAGTCAGCTCCTGGTCTTGTTTTTGCTAACTGCATAGAGATTCTCCATTTTTGGCTGCAAAGAATATAATCAATCTGATTTCAGTGTTGGCCATCTGGTGATGTCCATGTGTAGAGTCTTCTCTTGTGTTTTTGGAAGAGAGTGTTTGCTATGACCAGTGCGTTCTCTTGGCAAAGCTCTATTAGTATTTGCCCTGCTTCATTCCGTATTCCAAGGCCAAATTTGCCTGTTACCCTAAGTGTTTCTTGCTCACCTAAGGTGATAAAAGCGTCTCCTTGCAATGCAGGACACATGGGTTCGATCCCTGGGCCGGGAAGTTCCCCTGGAGAAGGAAATGGCAACCCACTCCAGTTCTCTTGCCTGAAAAATTCCATGGATGGAGGAGTCTTGTAGGCTACAGTCCATGGGATCGCAAAGAGTCGGACATGACTGAGTGATATCACTTTCTTTCACTTTTCACTTTCTAGGTGTTTCTTGACTTCCTACTTTTGCATTCCAGTCCCCTATAATGAAAAGGACATCTTTTGGGGTTGTTAGTTCTAAGAGGTCTTGTAGGTCTTCACAGAACCGTTCAACTTCAGCTTGTTCAGCATTATTGGTTGGGGCATAGACTTGGATTACTGTGATACTGAATGGTTTGCCTTGGAAACAGAGATCATTTTGTCGTCTTTGAGATTGTATCCAAGTACTGCATTTCAGACTCTTTTGTTGACCATGATGGCTACTCCGTTTCTTTTAAGGGACTCCTGCCCACAGTAGTAGATATAATGGTCATCTGAGTTAAATTCACCCATTCCAGTCCATTTTAGTTCGCTGAGTCCTAGAATGTCAACATTCACTCTTGCCATCTCTTGTTTGACCACTTTCAATTTGCCTTGATTCATGGACCTAACATTCCAGGTTCCTATGCAATATTGCTCTTTACAGCATCGGAGCTTGCTTCTATCACCAGTCACATCTACAACTGGGTATTGTTTTTGTTTTGGCTCCATCCCTTCATTCTTTCTGGAGTCATTTCTCCGCTGATCTCCAGTAGCATATTGGGCACTTACCAACCTGGGGAGTTCCTCTTTTGGTATCCTATCATTTTGCCTTTTCATACTGTTTATGGGGTTCTCAAGGCAAGAATACTGAAGTGGCGTGCCATTCCCTTCTCCAGTGGACCACATTCTGTTAGACCTCTCCACCATGACCCGCCCATCTTGGGTGGCCCCGCATGGCATGGCTTAGTTTCATTGAGTTCGACAAGACTGTGGTCCTAGTGTGATTAGATGGACTACTTTTCTGTGAATTATGGTTTCTGTGTCTGTCCTCTGATGCCTCTCACAACACCTACCATCTTATCTGGGTTTCTCTTACCTTGGATGTGGGAGTAATAGAGGAGTAATAGAGGCCATAAAGCCAAAAGACAATCCATATCAAAAGAGGGTTGTAGATAATCCCTTTCATCATATGGAAAAGCTAATGAAGGAAATTCTATGCAAGAATCCCATCTCTTTGATCTCAGTCCTGGGAGTGGCTTGGACCAAAGCTTGCTCCTATTAGGAACTGATAAGGCACAGAGGGCTCAAGAGAGATAGGAAACAGCACACAGGAATCCCACTGTTCAACATTCCCTGACAATGTACTCTGTATTTAAGTTAAAAAAGCAGCATGACAATACACAGCCTTGTCATACTCCTTTCCCAATTTTGATCCAGTTGTTTGTTTCATAACTGGTTCTAACTGTTGTTCTTGACCATATACAGGTTTCTCAGGAGACAGATAAGGTGGTCTGTTATTTTCATCTCTTTAAGAACTGTCCACAATTTGTTGTGAGCCACATAGTTAAAAGCTTTAGCATAGTCAAAGAAGCAGAGTAGCTGTTTTTCTGGAACTCCCTTGCTTTCTCCAAGTAGGCTTTTGTTTAGTCTCAAGCTTATTAGAGTCAGGGGTCCATTTAAAAATCTGATGAAAAGCTGTGGAGTTTCAGGGCCATACTAGACTACAGGTAAAAGAAAAGATTGCTTTCTGTCTCCTTTACTTTCCAATCTGCCAGAGATGGCACATACTGCCAGACTTTTATCCCTCCTAGGCTTCTGTAGACTATACTTGTAATAGGCATCTCCCTATTTGTAAGGCCTCCTCAGACAACCATTTTGCCATTTTGCATTTCCTTTTCTTGGGGATAGTTTTGATCACCATCTCCTATACAATGTTACAAACCTTTGTCCATAGTTCTTCAGGCATTCTGTCTATCAGGTCTAATACCTTGAATCTTTTTGTTATTTCCACTGTAGAATAGTAAGGGATTTGCTTTAGGTCATAGGGGCCTAGTGGTTTTCCTTACTTTCTTCAGTTTAACTCTGAATTTTGCTCTGAATTTAACCCTGAAGATAAGAAGTGGAGCTGGTCCCTTCAAGTATCAATGTTTAATGAACTAGGAGTTTAACTACTACCTTTTAGTCTGTAAAATTAATTATCATTTTTAACCATAAGAAGACCTAGAACTAACATCAAAAAAAAAAAAAAGAGTCCTTTTCATCATAGGAGACTGGAATGCAAAAGTAGGAAGTTAAGAGATACCTAGAGTAACAGTCAAGTTTGGCCTTGGAGTACAAAATGAAGCAGGACAAAGGCTAACAGAGTTTTACCAAGAAAGTGCACTGGTCATAGCAAATACCTTCTTCCAGAAACACAAGAGATAACTCTCCATATGGACATCACAAGATGGTCAATACTTGAATCAGGTTGATTGTATTCTTTGTAGCCAAAGAAGGAGAAATTCTACACAGTCAGGAAAAAACAAGACCTGGAGCTGACTGTGGCTCAGATCATGAGCTCCTTATTGCAAAATTAAAAGTTAAATTGAAGAAAGTAGGGAAAACCACTAAGCCATTCATGTATGACCTAAATCAAATCCCTAAATATTATACAGTGGAAGAGACAAAATGATTCAAGGGATTAGATCTAATAGACAGAGTGCCAGAAGAACTTTGGGCAGAGGTTTGTAACACTATATAGAAAGTGGTGATCAAAACTATCCCTAAGAAAAAGAAATGCAGAAAGGCGAAATGATTGTCTGAGGAGGCCTTACAAATAGCCAAGAAAAGAAGAAAAATTAAAGGCACAGGAAAAAGGGAAAGATATACCTATCTGAATACAGAGTTCCAAACAATAGTAAGGAGAGATAAGAAAGCCTTCCTAAGTGAAAAATGCAAAGAAACAGAGGAAAACAATAGAATGGGAAAGACTAGAGTTCTTGTCAAGAAAATTAGAGATACCATGGGAAATTTTCATGCAAAGATGGGCACAATAGAGAGGAGAAATGATATGGACCTAAAAGAAGCAGAAGAGATTAAGAAGAGGTGGCCAGAATACACAGAAGAACTACACAAAAAAGATCTTCATATCCCGGATAATCACAATGGTGTGGCCACTCACTGAGAGCCAGACATCCTGGAGTGTGAAGTTAAGTGGGGCTTAGAAAGCATCACTACAGATGAAGCTAGTGGAGGTGACAGACTTCCACTTGAGCTATCTCAAATCCTAAAAGAGGCTGTTAAAGTGATGCACTCAACATACCAGCAAATCTGTAAAACTCAGCAGTGGCCACAGGACTGGAAAAGGTCAGTTTTCATTCCAAACCCAAAGCAGGGCAATGTCAGTGAATGTTCCAAATACCACACAATTGCATTCATTTCACATGATCAAGATCATGCTCAAAATTCTCCAAGCCAGGCTTCAACAGTATGTGAACCAAGAAATTCCAGATGTACAAGCTGAATTTAGAAAAGGCAGAGGAATGAGAGGTAAATTGCCAACATCTGTTAGATCATAGAAAAAGCAAGAGAGTTCCAGAAAAACATCTACTCCTATTTCATTGACTATGTTAAAGCCTTTGACTGTGCTGATCACAACAAACAGTGGGAAATTCTTAGAGATGGGAATACCAGACCATCTTACCTGCCTCCTGAGAAACCTGTATGCAGGTCAAGAAACAACCGTTAGAACCAGATATGGAACAACAGACTGGTTCCAAATTGGGAAAGGAGTTCATCAAGGCTGTATATTGTAACCCTGTTTATTTAACTTATATGCAGAGTAAATCATGAGATGCCGCACTGGATGAAGCACAAGCTGGAATCAAGACTGCAGGGAGACTATCAACAACCTCAGATATGCAGATGACACCACCCTATGGCAGAAAGCCAAGAGGAACTAAAGAACCTCTTGATGACAGTGAAAGAATAGAGTGAAAAACCTGGCTTACAACTCAGCATTCAAAAAACTAACCTCATGGTATCGGTTCCCATCACTTCATGGTAAATATATGGGGAAACAGTGACAGACTTTATTTTCTTGACTTCAAATCACTGTGAATGGTGACTGCAGCCATGAAATTAAAAGGCGCTTGCTCTTTGGAAGAAAAGCTATGACCAAAGCTATGACAGCGAATTAAGGAGCAGAGACATTACTTTACCAATAAAGGTCTGTATAGTCAAAGCTCCAGTTTTTCCATTAGTCATGTATGGTTGTGAGAGCTGGACCTTAAAGAAGGCTGAGTACTAAACAATTGATGCTTTTGAACTATGGTGCTGGAAAAGACTTTTGAGAGTCTGCTGGACAATGAGGAGATCACATCAGTAAATCCTAAAAGAAATCAACCTTGAATATTCACTGGAAGGACTGATGCTGAAGCTAAAGCTCCAGTACTTTCATCATCTGATGTGAAGAGATGACTCATTAGAAAAGACCCTGATGCTGGGAAAGATTTAAGTCAAGAAGAGAAGGGGCTGACAGAGGATGAACTGGTTAGATGGCTGCTGCTGCTGTCACTTCAGTCGTGTTCAACTCTGTGCAACCCCATAGACGGCAACCCACCAGGCTCCCCCGTCCCTGGGATTCTCCAGGCAAGAACACTGGAGTGGGTTGCCATTTCCTTCTCCAGTGCAGGAAAGTGAAAAGTGAAAAGTGATAGTGAAGTCGCTCAGTCGTGTCCAACTCTTAGCAACCCCATGGACTACAGCCTACCAGGCTCCTCCATCCATGGGATTTTGCAGGCAAGAGTACTAGAGTGGGGTTCCATTGCCTTCTCCCAGTTGGATGGCATCACCGGCTTAATGGACATGAGTTTGGGCAAACCCTGAAAGATGTTGAGGGACATGAAAGCATGGTGTGCTGCAGTCCAAGGGGTTGCAAAGAATTGGATACCACTGAATGACTGACCAGTAAAAACCACAGATGTGGATAAATGGATGTAACGCTAAAGCTAGTCATAACACTAAGTGCCATTGATGCAAGCAATGTTATAAACAGAAGGAGGAAGTGTTTCCAAATTTTCTGTGAAGAAAAGTGACAGGAGAAATTCCCTGGTGGCCCAGTGGCTAAGACTTCATGCTACCACTGTAGGGGATGTAAGTTCTATCCCTGGTTGGGAACTTAAGATTCCCCAAGCTCCAGGATGGGGTCAGAAAAAAAAAAAAAAAGTGACCAAAGTACAACATAATATTTTTTTGACCAAGTGTCTCTGTAAAAGGTTCTCACTAAAGCAGCCACCCAAGTCTTATGCTCTGTTTCTTCCAGATGTGGTAGGCCGAGATGCTGGAAGGCGCTTTTTCCAGATGTATTGCATTTCAAAGCACTTACTCTTAAGAACTTTTTGAAGTTTGGCTGGTACTACTTTATTCATTGACTCATGTTTAGATTAGAGTAACAAATGATCAAGCTGAAACTCATTCTGAAACAAAATTCCTTTCCCCCCACAAGATAGTACATAAACCAAGCTGCAGCCTTTGCATTTTTGCCATCTGGCCTGCAGTGTGAGATGATATTAGTAGCATGTCAGGGAATTTTTTCCCCCACTCCTTTCAAAAAAAAAAGAGGAAAAGAAAAAAATAATCCTAATCTATAGTATGAAGAGTATTAAATGAAACATCTGCCTCACTGAATGAGTAGATGAACTTTGCAGTCTGCAAGCTGCTGGCGTTTGTGAAGTGCATGTTTACATTGCTGACTGTTGTAAATTTTCAAGATGGTGACATGAAATTGACTTACTAAAATATCTTATTCAAATCTCTTAAAACACATGTTTCATTTAATTTTTTTCTTTTTTTTTTTTTGCTCCTTTAATGTCCTTATTCTTGATGAAAGGCATTGCCGATTGAGACAGTGAGAGGTTGCTAAGATTCTAGGCAAGCTGAAGCCACTGAGTAGTTAAAAAAACATTACATAATAAAATCTGCCAAGAGCTAGCACAAACCTCTTGTTAATGTAGGCCTAGAATCCTAGATGCTAAAAGATAGCAATAAAAGATCATAGAATTTAGGCAAATGCTAAAAGAAAAGAGTGAAGGTGGTGTTCAAATATTTTAAAGGAAAGATTCTTTAAAAAAATCATATCTGCTTGATGGGTGATGATAAACTCTACTAAATTCAGTCCTATTCAGTGAATAAAGCTCAGAGAGTGGATGTTTCTCAATATTTTCTTAAAATATTAACACTTTTGAAAATACCCCAACCATCCAGTTAGGGATTTGAGCTTCAAGTTGGACAGGTTTTCAGAGAAGGCAATGGCACCCCACTCCAGTACTCTTGCCTGGAAAAATCCCATGGACAGAGGAGCCTGGTGGGCTGCAGTCCATGGGGTCTCGAAGAGTCGGACATGACTGAGTGACTTCACTTTCACTTTTCACTTTTCACTTTCATGCATTGGAGGAAATGGCAATCCACTCCAGTGTTCTTGTCTGGAGAATCCTAGGGACGGGGAAGCCTGGTGGGCTGCCGTCTATGGGGTTGCACAGAGTCGGACATGACTGAAGTGACTTAGCAGCAGCAGCAGCAGAAGACAGGTCTTAATCTAAGTTTCAGGTTTCTTTCTCTTGAGTATAAATGTCTCGTTTTTTCTACCAACTGTATCTAATGTCAGCACATACTCAAAAAACGAATACCTTTTCCTCAATTTGTTCAGTGTTCAGAGCCTAGGCTCTTCTGCCCGTGGGTTTCTCCAGGCAAGAATACTGGAGTGGGTTGCCATGCCTTCTCCAGGAGAACTTCGCAATCAGGGATCAGAACCTGTGTCTCATGTTTTCTACATTGGCAGGCAGGTTCTTTCCCACTAGCACCACCTGGAAAGCCCTTACACCAAGGGGTCATTCCACATAGTGTTCTCTCTATGGGGGCTGCTGCTTCTGCTGCTGCTGCTGCTGCTAAGTCACTTCAGTCGTGTCCAACTCTGTGCGACCCCATAGATGGCAGCCCACCAGGCTCCGCCGTCCCTGGGATTCTCCCGGCAAGAACACTGGAGTGGGTTGCCATTTCCTTCTCCAATGCATGAAAGTGTAAAGTGAAAGTGAAGTCACTGAGTTGTGTCCAACTCTCAGCGACCCCATGGACTGCAGCCCACCAGGCTCCTCTGTCCATGGGATTTTCCAGGCAAGAGCACTGGAGTGGGGTGTCATTGCCTTCTCCACTATTGGGGCTAGGAAATTTATTCTTGGGGAAATATGCTATGTTACAGCATAAGGTCTAGAAAAGACATTAAAGGCAAATTTTTCCTGCTATACATATAGACATGGTGGTGGTTTAGTTGCTTCAGTCGTGTCTGACTCTCTGACCCCACGGACTGTAGCCTGCCAGGCTCCTCTGTCCAAGGGATTTTCCAGGAAAGAATACTGGAGTGGGTTGCCATTTTCTCCTACAGGGGACTTTCCCCACCCAAGGATCGAACTTAGGTTTCCTGCATTGCAGGAGATTCTTTACCAACTGAGCTACCAGGGAAACCAACACATATAGACATATCTACCCTTATTTCACTCTCAACCCTTGAATGTAAAGTCTGACCTGACAACTAATTTCCAATGAAATATATTTCTCTACAGGAGAGTGTTTTTCTTTTTAATCAGATGTGCATTCATGTAGCATCTACTGCTGCTATATTATTATATTATTTATATTTATAAATATTCATATATTTATATGAATAAAGAGGCATGACACTCATTTCTACTGCCTAAATTCTTCCTTCTTCCCTTCCTTCTTTCCTTTCATCTTTCACCGAGCGCAGTCCTAGTCTGACATAGACAAGTAAACAAGCAAATATAATACAGAGCAATTTGACTGCAACAGTGATAATTACAGGGGGCTGTGGGAATTCATAGAAAGAGAATTCAGTCTAGGTGTGGGGTCAGAAAAGGCCTTTAAGATCAAGCAACATCCAAACAAGGACCCAAGAGACAAATGAGTTAGTCAGTGAAGGAGTGGAGTTGCAAGAGCAAAGATCTAGAGCAGCATGAATCATTGAAATCCTTGAGCACAGCTTTGTGCAAGGCTGCGGCCAGTGCACTAAGTGCAGGCGAGAGGAGCTATCCCACGTCTGAGGTCAGGGGCAACGGCCTAGAGTGCCAGGCTGCAACGATGCAGTAACGGCCGAGAGGAGCTACCCTGAGTCCGAGGTCAGGGGCAACAGCCAGAAGGAGCCACCCCACGTCCGAGGCCAGGGCAGCGACCAGGAGGAGCAACCCCAGGTCCAAGGAGCGGTGGTTCCATGGGCACAGGAAGGCCTAGAGGAGCCATCCCACGTTGAAGGTCAGGAAAGGCGGTGGTGAGGAGATACCCCTCATCCAAGGTAAGAGGCAGTGGCTGGGCTTTGCTGGAGCAGCTGTGATGAGATACCCCATGCCCAAGGTAAGAGAAACCCAACTAAGATGGTACGTGTTGCAAGAGGGCCTCAGAGGGCAGACACACTGAAACCATACTCACAGAAAACTAGTCAACCTAATCACACTAGGACCACAGCCTTGTCGAACTCAATGAAACTAAGCCATGCCCAAGGGGCAACCCAAGACGGGCGGGTCAAGGTGGAGAGGTCTGACAGAATGTGGTCCACTGGAAAAGGGAATGGCAAACCACTTCAGTATTCTTGCCTTGAGAACCCCATGAACAGTATGAAAAGGCAAAATGATAGGATACTGAAAGAGGAACTCCCCAGGTCAGTAGGTGCCCAAATGCTACTGGAGATCAGTGGAGAGATAACTCCAGAAAGAATGAAGGGATGGAGCCAAAGCAAAAACAATACCCAGTTGTGGATGTGACTGGTGATAGAAGCAAGATCTGATGCTGTAAAGAGCAATATTGCATAGGAACCTGGAATGTCAGGTCCATGAATCAAGGCAAATTGGAAGTGGTCAAACAAGAGATGGCAAGAGTGAACATCAACATTCTAGGAATCACCGAACTAAAATGGACTGGAATGGGTGAATTTAACTCAGATGACCATTATATCTACTACTGCAGGCAGGAATCCCTCAGAAGAAATGGAGTAGCCATCATGGTCAACAAAAGAGTCCAAAATGCAGTACTTGGATGCAATCTCAAAAATGACAGAATGATCTCTGTTTGTTTCCAAGGCAAACCATTCAATATCACAGTAATCCAAGTCTATGCCCCAACCAGTAATGCTGAAGAAGCTGAAGTTGAATGGTTCTATGAAGACCTACAAGACCTTTTAGAACTAACACCTAAGAAAGATGTCCTTTTCATTATCGGGGACTGGAATGCAAAAGGAGGAAGTCAAGAAACACCTGGAGTAACAGGCAAATTTGGCCTTGGAATGAGGAATGAAGCAGGGCAAAGACTAATAGAGTTTTGCCAAGAAAATGCACTGGTCATAGCAAACACCCTCTTCCAACAACACAAGAGAAGACTCTACACATGGACATCACCAGGTGGTCAACATCGAAATCAGATTGATTATATTATTTGCAGCCAAACATGGAGAAGCTCCATACAGTCAACAAAAACAAGACTGGAAGCTGATTGTGGCTCAGATCATGAACTCCTTATTACCAAATTCAGACTTGAATTGAAGAAAGTAGGGAAAACTGCTAGACCATTCAGGTATGACCTAAATAAAATCCCTTATGATTATACAGTGGAAGTCAGAAATAGAGTTAAGGGCCTAGATCTGATAGATAGAGTGCCTGATGAACTATGGAATGAGGTATGTGACATTATACAGGAGACAGGAATCAAGACCATCCCTATGGAAAAGAAATGCAAAAAAGCAAAATGGCTGTCTGGGGAGGCCTTACAAATAGCTGTGAAAAGAAGAAAGGCGAAAAGCAAAGGAGAAAAGGAAAGATATAAACATCTGAATGCAGAGTTACAGAGAATAGCAAGAAGAGATAAGAAAGCCTTCTTCAGCAATCAATGCAAAGAAATAGAGGAAAACAACACAATGGGAAAGACTAGAGATCTCTTCAAGAAAATTAGAGAAACCAAGGGAACATTTCATGCAAAGATGGGCTCTATAAAGGACAGAAATGATATGGACCTAACAGAAGCAGAAGATATTAAGAAGAAGTGGCAAGAATACACAGAACTGTACAAAAAAGATCTTCAGGACCCAGATAATCACGATGGTGTGATCACTCATCTAGAGCCAGACATCCTGGAATGTGAAGTCAAGTGGCCCTTAGAAAGCATCACTATGAACAAAGCTAGTGGAGGTGATGGAATTCCAGTTGAGCTATTTCAAATCCTGAAAGACGATGCTGTGAAAGTGCTACACTCAATATGCCAGCAAATTTGGAAAACTCAGCAGTGGCCACAGGACTGGAAAAGGTCAGTTTTCATTCCAATCCCAAAGAAAGACAATGCCAAAGAATGCTCAAACTACCACACAATTGCACTCATCTCACATGCTAGTAAAGTAATGCTCAAAATTCTCCAAGCAGGCTTCAGCAATACGTGAACCGGGAACTCCCTGATGTTCAAGCTCGTTTTAGAAAAGGCAGAGGAACCAGAGATCAAATTGCCCACACCCGCTGGATCATGGAAAAAGCAAGAGAGTTCCAGAAAAACATCTATTTCTGCTTTATTGACTATGCCAAAGCCTTTGACTGTGTGGATCACAATAAACTGTGGAAAATTCTGAAAGAGATGGGCATACCAGACCACCTGACCTGCCTCTTGAGAAACCTGTATGCAGGTCAGGAAGCAACAGTTAGAACTGGACATGCAACAACAGACTGGTTCCACATAGGAAAAGGAGTACGTCAAGGCTGTATATTGTCACCCTGCTTATTTAACTTTTATGCAGAGTACATCATGAGAAACGCTGGACTGGAAGAAACACAAGCTGGAATCAAGATTACTGGGAGAAATATCAATAACCTCAGATATGCAGATGACACCACCCTTATGGCAGAAAGTGAAGAGGAACTAAAAAGCCTCTTGATGAAAGTGAAAGAGGAGAGTGAAAAAGTTGGCTTAAAGCTCAACATTCTGAAAACGAAGATCATGGCATCCGGTCCCATCACTTCATGGGAAATAGATGGAGAAACAGTGGAAACAGTGTCAGACTTTATTTTTGGGGGCTCCAAAATCACTGGGGATGGTGATTGCAGCCATGAAATTAAAAGACACTTACTCCTTGGAGGAAAAGTTATGACCAACCTAGATAGCATATTCAAAAGCAGAGACATTACTTTGCTGACTAAGGTCCATCTAGTCAAGGCTATGGTTTTTCCTGTGGTCATGTATGGATGTGAGAGTTGGACTGTGAAGAAGGCTGGGCGCCGAAGAATTGATGCTTTTGAACTGTGGTGTTGGAGAAGACTCTTTAGCGTCCCTTGGACTACAAGGAGATCCAACCAGTCTATTCTGAAAGAGATCGGCCCTGGGATTTCTTTGTAAGGACTGATGCTGAAGCTGAAACTCCAGTACTCTGGCCACCTCATGGGAAGAGTTGACTCATTGGAAAAGACTTTGATGCTGGGAGGGATTGGGGGCACGAGGAGAAGGGGATGACAGAGGATGAGATGGCTGGATGGCATCACCAACTCGATGGATGTGAGTTTGAGTGAACTCCAGGAGTTGGTGATGGACAGGAAGGCCTGGGGTGCTGCAATTCATGGGGTCCAAAGAGTCGGACACGACTGAGTGACTATACTGAACTGAACTGAACATACTGTAAGTTGAGGAACTTCAAGAAATAAGTTTAAAAGTCCTTTAGGGATGGGATAAAACACCAGACAAGCTATGCCATACAGGGTTTGGATTTGTGTGTGTGTGACGGCAATGAAAAGCTATTGAAATTTGAAGGATGATATAATCAGATGTTCACTTTTTGAAAGTTCTTTGAGTGGCTCTTTGATGGGGAGAATATATTGGAAAATAAGCAGGAAGGCCTAGAAGTGGTAGGAACATCTAGGGCCCTATTTTGGTCATTGAAATGGGAAGGGAAGGAATGTGAATACACAGAAGTGGGAAGCATGGAGGAGAGGAAGCAGATTTGAGCCATCTCGAGGACAACGTTTTTAGGGATTAGAGAGTACATGATGGCATTGTGCTGCAATGAAAACTGAGACCATGGCCTGCAACGCCATGGAGTATGGCCCGCCAGGCTCCTCTGACCACTGGATTCTCCAGACAAGAATACTGGAGGGGGTTGCCATGCCCCCCTCCAGGGAATCCTTCTGACCCAGCGATTGACCCCTGTCTCTTGTTTCCTGCGTTGACAGATGAGTTCTTTACCATTAGTGCCACCTGGGAAGCACAAACTTATAAATAAGGCCTTCAACCTTAGGGACCCTTCCCACATTCACTTGACCTTTAGGTCAAGTTCAAATGCAATCCAGGAATCTGCTATTCAGAGCTGATCACCCTCTCCACCTCTGGGCTATCATTTTTGGCAAGCACTTTGGGTACTTACTCATGATTAACGTGGCTGCTGCTGCGTGTGGCATTTCCCCTGGGAACAGAGACCCTGATTTTGGATCTCCTAGCCCTAGCAAGCTCCTGTCATAGTGACCGCACATAATAGGTGCTCAGCTCATACTTGCCGAGTTGAATTTTTCATGTCTACTCACAGCACGTGTTTCTGCGGCTGCTTTTGGAAGCATCTTGTTCTTTGCCATGTTTTTCCAATCAAGTTGGCAAGCAGAGAACTAAAACTCAAGACTGTGATGGACATGCTGTTACAGGACTAGAATAAATTGTAAATAAATGAAAGGATTTCATCCACTCATTTAGTTTTAATTTCTTATATTCTTGCAAAGTGTTGCCACCAGCAAACATGAACTTCAGTAAAACGATGAGAAATAAGAGGTACAACTTACTTACTAATGACCAAAAGTTCATATTTTTACTTATTTATATCCTTATTTTTTATGGTCCATGAATGATGTTTATGTTTCTTCTGTTCTAAGAAAGAGAAATGAGAAGCTACTACTTAAAATGTTCACTTAGTCTCTTCATTTGTGTGTAAATGTATTGAAACAGTTAATCCTCTCAGAAGAGGGAATCTAAGGGAAATGGAATAGCGAACCAGACTGCTGCTTCTTTAAGTGAATCTGTTACTACTTCTAATTTTTTTTTTCTTAAATACGAGTTTCTTCAGTTAACCAGGAACTTGTAAGGCCAGAAAATACTCTGAAGGTAGCTAGAGTAGCCAGGGTCTTCGAATAATATTCTAAGAATTCCTAGGGTTCTGAGGGTTGGCTCCTGAACCTTGAGGAAGGGCAAGAGGGAAGACTTTGGGACTGTCCTCCCATGCTTCTACCAGAGTACTGAGCTTTTATCTCATGTTTTTGTTCCTTGGCAAAAGGAATTTGGAGGCTCAACAAAACTTGAACCTAAAACCTACGGAGACCCTCTCATTTACAGATGAGCCACTGAGTCACAGAGAAGGCAATGCAGCTGAGCACCATGTTGAGTCTACAGCAGAAAGACCCAGTTTCTAATCACAGCGCTGCTGCTTGCAAGGCTAGCGATCCTGGAAAAATTACTTAATTTCCTGGAACGTCAGGCTCCTTATCTGTAAAATGGTTTCTGAAGGGATTTGATGGAAGAATATAAGGAAATAATTTACCACAGCAACTGGCATATAGCCAATATTCAAGAACTATATTGATAGATGTCGGAAGTAGTGGCGGTAGATGTCGGAACCACTGATAGCAGTAGAACCTTAGTTCTGACGCAGAGGTTTTTACTCTGCATCCGTGTTTTTCCCTATATGCTGTCACAGAGAAACAAGCACATAAGTGAGTAAACAAAAATGTTCTGCATTTTGGCTCATCCAAAGGAAAGATAAAGTTAAGACGTTTATTTCAGGAAAAGTTAAGGCTTTTCATTTTCTTCGCAGGATACAATGCACTTTCAGATAAGGAAAGAAAAGGAGCATGGAAGTGGGGATAAAAATACATAATTTAGTATTCTAAGAAACAAATTTCTTGAAGTAATGTGCAATGACTTGGATGACAGATATAAAGGTATTTTTCAGAAAGAATTGCTAAGTCACACCACAGAGTAAAACAACATTTGTCTCTTAACAAGAACTTATATTTTGTGGTCTCCAGGAGAATAATGTTTAAAACACTAAATGAAATAAACCTTGCTAAAAAATAATTAACGAAATACGGAGAGATTTATTTGTCTTTCACTTGCTGTTTAAGTAATTCCTAACAATGAGTTCATCACCATGTATTCTTCCACAGAATTACGACTTCACTTAACATTTGATAAAAATGAATAAAAGTTCCTGGGCAAATTTGGATTTGGAGAGTAATTTTGAAAGATGTAGAAATCCAAAGTTTATGCTTGATTATCTTCTGGAACATATAACTCTGTTTATTGTAATACAAAGTATCTATATCACTTGCAAAAGTGAATTATTTTCTCATAGAAGCATAGACTCCTTTAGCAATCTGAAATATTTATTCTATCCCATTTTTTAAGGGTTGGTGATATTTTGTATTATAATATTGAAAAAGAACAGTTTAGAGAAACTGCTTTGGTGTTTTGAATGAAACATGTATAATTTTTCATCCTCTAGAGGAGGGGAAAAGCTCACAAATTCATTGAGTTTATGTACAGTTATGAACAAAATTGGCATAATTAAGCTTTAATCATATAGTTAAGTTTTAATTGGTATAATTAAGTTATTTTTACACAAAAATTTGAAAAAAAATTTTTATGAGGCACCAAAAATATATTTTGAATGTTGGTTTCAAAGACTCTAATAGGGATAAACAGTTGGCATATAAAATTTATTACTCTCAGAAATTTGAAGTGAAAAGTAAAAAAAGTGGTTCTACTTTTTTTCACAAGATCATTTCCTTTCTGATAGTCTTTTGTCTCTTCTATAATGATTGAAATTGCTAAATGAAAATAGGGACCAAGAATTCTGAGTTCAAGTGTGACGAGCTGGTCTTCATCTCCAACTTGGTCAGCTCATCTATGAAATGAGATTATTGTCAATTCTGCCGACTTGAGTCATGCTAATGAAAAGTTACTTTCAAAAGCTTGGTCCAGTTCAACTACAATAACCATAATGATGAAATTTTGTTTTCTGTGGGAAATTTCAAGAAGAATAAGCTATTTTTACAAAGTAATTATTTTATACAATAGTCATCCATTCAACAAATACTTTTCGGGGATCACATATGTGACTAAGCACTGTTTCAGTCACTGTGGATATAGCAGTGGGCCAAATAGACAAAAGCTCTGCCTCTAGCACCAAACGCTTTGGTGACAGTAAGAGAAAGTGAATAATATAATAGCAGGCAGTGATAGGCACTCTGAAGAAAATAAATCAGGATAAAGAGATAAGAAATGGCAAAGCCTCAACTCACAGGGCCCCAATTAGTTCCAGATTAATTAAGCAATTAAATTTTACTAATAGAAAACAATAAGAGAAAACTTACAAATTGCAAGTGAATTTCTTTTGATCTTTGAATGTATAATGTTCTTACAAACATAAAAGCAAATAAAAAACCCACAAATAAAAAGATCAACCCATTAGACTATATAATCATTAACAATTTCTATCCCCTAAACAAATTATTACAACTAAAAGGTAAATGGAAAAATGAGAAACATTTGCCACCTTTATGAAAATGAAGAGTTAGTATTAAAATATAAAGATACAAATCAGTGAGAAAAACAATATAACATATAAATAATTACTGAATAAAACTAACTTTTATGTGACAAATCTAACATTTTAGTAATTAAGATGTGTAAGTTAACAACTCTAAATACAGGAAAAAATATATATATATTTTAAAAAGCACACAATACTGGCAAGGTTACAATGAGATGAGCACCTTTATTCATGAAAGAAATGTGAGTCAGTGTCTGCCTAAGAATAAAAGCCGAATCCATTAAGAACCACAGAAAAACTTTTTCAACTTTTTATCTTTGGCCCAGAAAGCCTACTTATTTATACTGCTAAAAAAAAAAAAAAAAAAAAAAAAAACACCTCCATGAAAATATAGGGAGAAATATACCAAAATTTAGAAGTATTCATCCTTTGATTGTAGGATTCTTAGGGATTTTAATTATCCTCTTCATACATTTTTTACTTTTAAAGACTTTTCACAAAAAAACACATTTATTACCAGGGCAAGCAGTGAAAACTAAGAAGGAAAAGGAAAAAAGGTAGAGGGAAGAGTAAAAGGCAGGAGGGTTTTCTTGATTGGCTTCTACCTCTGCGTGGAAACCTCATCCATTTTCTTCACAAATCAGAGATATACTCATTATGGGAAAATAATAAATTTCCAAGAAAAAGTAAGGCCTGGCTAAGAAATCACACTTTGAAAAGTAATTAACAATACAAAGACCATAGCATATTCCCTTGAGCTATTCTTGTGGATTACTCCTGAGAGAGTAGCTATATATCATAGAAGCGTCATTCTGAAGAAGGGTAATGAGGGAAAGCTCTTTGTAGGATGTTAGCTCTGTTTTCCTCATTGTTTCAACTTGAAGATCTCTGGAAAGATATTCCAGTAACTTCCCTTGCCTTCAGGTTCTAGAAGCCCAGAAAAATCAAGCATTTGTTAGCATGTGTATTGCTGACAGTCATATGATTTATTATTGTGATTTTAAAAAATCTTACCGGAATTCCCACATTAGCCTCAGGACACAGCTAGTATGTCTTGGATATTTTGTAGGCCAGTGAGTGTTTTGGATTTCCTGATGGACATTTCATTTAACTATTTAGCTAGCAGCATAGCATTTAGAACTGGTGTCTGCAGGATCTTAGAGTACAGCACAAAATGAAGAACTTTATGCCTATTTATTCGTTCGACTGCATTACATTCAAGAAACTTGTTGCTTGTTTAGGATTAGCCAGGACCCCTCTGAAAATAACAGTAACAGTCTGACATATCCAAGAATACACATGACTTTCAGTTAAAGAATTGTGACTCAGACTGTAAACAATCCACCTGAAATGTGGGAGACCTGAGTTCTATCCCTGAGTTGGGAAGACCCCTTGGAGGAGGGCATGGCAACCCACCCCAGTGTTCTTGTCTGGAGAATTCCAGAGGAGCCTGGTAGGCTACAGTCCATGGGATTGTAAAGAGTCGGACATGACTAACTGGCTAAGCACAGCACAGCACAGAACTTTAAACTACTTTAAACTTTAATACAAAACTGAACAAATAGAAATTTCAATTTAATGAATTAAAGTAACTTAAGACTTATGTTCCAAACAGCTAAAATAGTTTTCTAAAAGTTTAAATATTGTCTTAACATTTATTATTATAATGCATTTAATATTCTACTATTAAGCAGTTATACATTTATAGAGAACGTTTATAAAGATATAGAAATATGTTCTATACCATGGAGCACTTCAACATGCTACAATTTCTGTATGTATAGCAGAGAATTCAGGATCACAGTTGCCTTGTATGTTTGAGAATTTTGAGGCCATACTTGGGATCCTACATTAGAAAGGATCCTCAGTCTTCAGTTCAGTTCTGTTCAGTCACTCAGTCATGTCTGACTCTTAGCGACCCCGTGGACTGCAGCACACCAGGCCTCCCTGTCCATCACCAACTCCCGGAGTTTACTCAAACTCATGTCCATTGAGTCAGTGATGCCATCCAACCATCTCATCCTCTGTCATCCCCTTCTCCTGTCTTCAATCTTTCCCAGCATCAGGGTCTTTTCTAATGAGTCAGTTCTTCACATCAGGTGGCCCAAAGTATTAGAGCTTCAGCTTCAACATCAGTCCTTCCAATGAACACCCAAGACTGATCTCCTTTAGGAGGGACTGGTTGGATCTCCTTGCAGTCCAAGGGACTTTCAAGAGTCTTATCCAACACCACAGTTCAAAAGCATCAATTCTTTGATTTTCAGGATTCTTTATGGTCCAACTCTCACATCCGTACATGACTACTGGAAAAACCGTAGCCTTGACTTGATGGACCTTTGTCAGCAAAGTGATGTCTCTGCTTTTTAATATGCTGTCTAGGTTTGTCATAGCTTTTCTTCCAAGGAGTGAACATCTTTTAATTTCATGGCCGCAATCACCATCTGCAGTGATTTTGGAGCCCAAGTAAATAAAGTCTGTCAGTTTCCATTGTTTCCTCATGTATTTGGCATGAAGGGATGCAACTGGATACCATGATCTTAGTTTTCTGAATGTTAAATCTTAAGCCAACTTTTTCACTCTCCTTTTTCACCTTCATCAAGAGGTTCTTTAGTTCCTCTTTGCTTTCTGCCATAAGGGTTGTGTCATCTGCATATCTGAGGTTATTGATATTTCTCCCAGAAATCTTGATTCCAGCTTGTGCTTCATCTAGCCTGGCATTTTGCATGATGTACTCTGCATATAAGTTAAATATGCAGGGTGACAATACACAGCCTTGATGAACTCCTTTCCCAGTTTGGAACCAGTCTGTTGTTCCATGTCCGGTTCTAACTATTGTTTCTTCACTTGCATACAGATTTCTCAGGAGGCATATAAGGTGGTCTGGTATCCCCCTCTCTTTAAGAATTTTCCAGTTTGTCATGATCCACTGGTCAGAGGCTTTAGCATAATCAATGAAGCAGAAGTAGAGGGTCTTTTGGAATTCTCTTGCTTTTGTATGATCCAAAGTATGCTGGCAATTTGATCTCTGGTAAACTTAGTTTGGGTCTATTGTTTTCATCACTGCTGTTTCATCCCTTGTCATTTCCTTTTTAGATCATTCACATTTCTGATTATACTATACTAATTTTTCCCAAAGCTCACAGAGTCAACTTCTAACATTCTTCTGAAACACATTTTCTTCAAGGTGACAGTTTTTGTCTTTTTTCATTCACTACTATATTCTCAGTGCCTAGACAGTTAGCACTTGGAACATGTTTACCACTATTGAAATATTGAAAAATATGGTTAAATTTAGCATAAGCATTGGAATTGAAAATAAAGCAACTCTTTCCACCACACTATAAAGAATTTCTGATTTTATAACCAACAAGAACCTACTGTATAGCACATGGGACATCTGTAATAACTTATATGGGAAAAGAATCTGAAAAAGAATGGCTACATGTCCATGTGTAATTGAATCACTTCTCTGCATACCTGCAACTAACACAACATTGTAAGTCAACTGTTGTTGTTCAGTACCCAGTCATATCCGACTCTTTGTGACTCCTTCCTGCCCCTCGCCATCTCCCAAAGTTTGCCCAATTTCGTGTCCATTGCATGGGTGATCCCATCCAGCCATCTCATCCTCTGTCGTCCCCTTATCCTTCTGCCCCCAATCTTCCCTGGCATCAGGGTCTTCTCCAATGGGTCTGCTGTTTGCAATAGGTGCCCGAAATACTGGAGCTTCAGCTCCAGCATCAGTCCTTCCAACGAGTATTCAGGGTTGATTTCCCTCAAGATTGACTGGTTTGATCTCCTTGCTGTTCTAGGGAGTTTCAGGAGTCTTCTCCAGCACCACAGTTTGAAAGCATCAATTCTTTGGCATTCTGCCCCTTCTTTGTAGTCCAGCTCTCACAACCATTATGTGACCACTGGGAACACCATGGCCTTGACCATGTGGACCTTTGTCAGCAGAGTAATGTCTCTGCTTTTCAACAAACTGTCTAGATTTGTCATAGCTTTCCTGCCAAGAAACAGTCGTCTTCTGATCTCATGGCTGCAGTCACCATCCACAGTGGCTTTAGAGCCCAAGAAGAGGAAATCTGTCACTACTTCCACCTTTTCCCCTTCTGTTTGCCATGAAGTATTGGGGCCAGATGCCATGACCTTAGTTTTTTTTAATACTTAATTTTAAGGTGGCTCTTTCAGTCTTCTCCTTCACCCTCATCCAGAGGCGCCTTAGCTCCTCTTTGCTTTCTGCCATTAGAGTGGCATCATCTGCATATCTGTGGTTATTGATGTTCCTCCCACCTAGCTTGACTCCAGCTTGTAACTCATCCAGCCCAGCATTTCTCATGATGTATTCAGTGTATAGTTTAAACAAATAGGGTCACAGCGGACAGCCCTGCCATACTTCTTTCTCAGTCTTGAACCAATCAGTTGTTCCATACAGGGTTCTAACTGTTGTTTCTTGACCTGCATACAAGTTTCTCAGAAGACAGGTAAGATGGTCTGGTATTCCCATCTCTTTAAAAGATTTAAGTCAACTGCACCCTAATATAAAATTTAAAAATTAAATTAAGAAAACAACAAAAATGAATTTCTTATGTCAATATGAATAAATTGCATAAAGTATAAGTTATATTGGTTTTTTAAGAAAATAAATCAAATGCCTATGTCTAAATATAATTTTATAAATATATGTGACTTTTCAAATATAATGCCTCTAATTAATTTTTAGTAGTAACATAATCAAATAATATATATTTTATAATTAGATAGTCTGGGAAATAATCTATACAATGCAACTAAAATTGGAATAGCATACTGATTTGCTAAGGGAAAAATGTTCAAGTTATTTAATCTCTCTGCTAGTCATTATTGCCTTCAAATTACTAGAGTTAGAGGAAGCCCCTGATAGTTGCTCCCTGCAAACTTAATGCTTCTCCAGCAGCTTATGCACATATATTATATGGTAAGTATTTCACCAAGGGCACAGTTTTCTTAGCAGGCTCCAATCAAGTGGTTCCTGCTTTAATAGTTTGTCTAAAAGACACACTATGAGAAATCTCATCCTTGTACAGGAATTTTTCTGTATTGTTTACATAGGTATCACAGAGCAATGGGCTTGATACAAATTGTTTCAGTTGGAAAAGGCTCTGCCAAACAAAACAGACAGGCAGCTGTTTGCATAGTGCATAAAATTTTTTTTGTGTGTTAAATATGGCTGCACCTGTGTAAACACAAACTTTATTTCCAAGAAGTACCCCTGCAGCTGCAAAGACTTTCTGACTAACCAGAGCAGCTATTTTTATTGTACTATGTAATGTATGTAATAGGTTTTGGTCAGTTGTCAATCTCAAAAAATCATATAAGAAGGTTCATTTATTTTAATATAGGCAGTTATTATATTTTTCCCAAAACCTTCATATGAGGTTGACTCTATTTCCTATTTAGGCTGCATTTTGGCTTATTACAAAATTTGAAATTAATAAGGGAACAATGGTCCAGTCATGCCAAGTACATCAGAAAGAGCTGTTTTCTTCAGTCATTCATTCATTCTAGATTTGCTTGTATCTTCTTTCATTTTCCCCATAGTCAAGAAATACAGTAATCTTATACATGAGTTGTTGATGCAGACTTTTCTCTTTAAAAAAAATGTTTAATATTATAGATGCAGATAACTTTAATTATGGGGCTTCTCTGGTGGCTCAGTGGTAAAGAATCAGCCTGCCAATGCAGGAGATGTAAGTTCAATCCCTGGGTCAGGAAGATCCCCTGGAGAAGGAAATGGCAACCCACTCCAGTATTCCTGCCTGGGAAGTGCCATGGATAGGCACTTGGCGGGCTACAGTCTATGGAGTCCCAAAGAGTCAGACACAACTGAGCGACTGAACAACAACAATGGGGGTGTGCGCTAAGTCACTTTAGTCGTGTTTGACTCCCTGTGATATGGACTGTAGTCCACCAGGCTCCTTTTTCCACGGAATTTTCCAGGCAAGAATACTGGAGCAGGTTGCCATTTCCTACTCCAGCAGATCTTCCCAACCCAGGGATTGAGCTTGTGTCTCTTATGCCTTCGGAACTGGCAAGTGGGTTCTTAACTACTAGAACCACCTGGGAAGCCCAAAACAACAATGACAACAAACCTTAATTACATAACAGAATTATAATCATGATCTGGCCCAGCAGCAAAGAGGACATTCTTTCCCCCACTGCTGAAGGACTCCCCAGACCTCTCTAAAATGTCACTCATATGCAATGAGTTAGGCATCAGTGCTAAATTATATCAAAATATTGGCAAATGACTAGTATTAAGACTCATTGTATATACTTATGAAAACCAGGTTAAGCACTATGTTCTCTGTGTGTAAGTAATTTCATGCTTTATATACTTTAAAATTTCTCATAATCACATTTAGAGCAATTGAAACTCAATCTCCTGGATCTTTATTTTTTTTTTAATCAAGGAAAATAACAGTTTTTAAACATATTTACAATACGTTTTTGATGCGGAAAGATTCAAAACATTTATTTCAGGACTACACACATTCTGCAGGGAGTACCTCCTCTGCCCAAGAGCCCAGGGCAGACACATGGTCCTGTTGACGTTCAAGGAGATTCCCAACCTGCTTCTTGCAAAACAAACTGCTTTTTCCTCCCATGAAGTAGGAGGTGTATCGATGGTTACAGCTATTTCATTAAGACCTCAGAAAGTAACTGTAAATCAGTGGTTCTCAAAGTGTGGTCCAGGTACACTTGGGAAGTCTCCAAGATCAGAACAATGTCCACAGTAATACAAAGATATTATTGATATTTGCCTTTTTCATTCATTTTCATGAGGCTATCGTGAAGTTTTTGCAGAGGGTACATCATGTACTATGACATTTGAAAACAAAACATGTTAATATTTGGAAGTTGGTGAACTAATTCTTTTCAAATTATCAACGCAGGGTGTTATAAAATCATCTATGGGTTTAAAACATCTTTCAAAGCACTAGTGATACAGAAGAGTTTTGATTTATTAGGTACAAAAAATGCATCACACCCAGTGATGGGGTTTCATATTCCATATTAAAAATAACTAAGAAATCACCATTTGCTGAGTTTCAGTACTGTCCAAAAGAAATGTCCATAATTTTCTGAAAATACTATTTTCTGAAGGGACTATTCAAATGCTTCTCCCTTCTCTAAAATTTGCAAGAGGCAAGGTTTTCTTCATATGCTTCAACTAAATAGCATAGCTCCACAACTTGGAATGCAAAAATACAAGAATCCAGTTGTCTTCTATTGAGTCAGATATTGAAAGAAATAAAAAATAATGTTTAAACATGCCATTCTTCACAAATCTTTGTATTGTTTCTTGATTAAGAAAGTATAGCCATTTTAACATATTCTGGACTTCTATTGTTCTTCTAAAATAAATAATAAGTAAAATACTTTAAAAAGAAAAATCTCACTGGTGTCCACAATAATTTTCCAAGAGTGCAAAGAATGATTGAGATGAGAAGATTTTGAGGATTGCTGCTGTGGATCATACTTTTATACTCCAAAGGGATATAAAATGAATGCATGAAAAGAGAACACTCAGATAACTTTTAAAAATTGAAATGCAAGTACAGAACTCATGCACACATGCTAAAGAGTGAATTGTGAAGCACAGTCTCATTTTCATTCCCACAGCCCTTCTCCATTTACTACAGACTTATCTCTTACAAAACTGTATGAGAATGTGGTCATTATTATATCCATGACTATCACTCCTGTGGATGCCTATTTATTCAGGGAACATACTAAGTTTTTTTTTTAATATAAATTGATTTATTTTAATTGGAGGTTAATTACTTTACAATATTGTATTGGTTTTTGCCATACATCAACATGAATCCGCCACAGGTATACACGTGTTCCCCATCCTGAACCCCTCTCCCTCCTCCCTCCCCGTATCATCCCTCTGGGTCATCTCAGTGCACCAGCCCCAAGCATCCAGTATCATGCATTGAACCTGGACTGGCGATTCATTTCATATATGATATCATACTAAGTTTTAAGTTTCGTACCACCTCATCTCATACTGCTATAGATAGGGCTTGATTGAGCAATCATAACAGTCAGCTATCTCTATGATATCAACACAAATGTGTCCAATTATTACCCCCTCAAGTCACAGAGAATATCTCATTCAAATCAATCCCTTCTTATCTTAGCATTTAATTTGGTCCAACATTCATGAATCCAAGCACTATATTAAGGCCAGGGACTACACTATGAATTATTCACCCAAGGTTGGAGAGACATTTCCTCCTTGCCACAAAAACTTAGGTGATCTTTACTGAAATAAGCATGTTTTAATAGACCCAGAAGTTATTATTAAAATTTTAATGTGTTTTATGTATTTACTTATATATTTCTTTGTAAGAGCAATTAATAACCTTGTTCTCTGGTACAGAGTTCAACAAGCAGACCCCTGAGAGGACAGTGCATGATCATCCATGAGTGATTATCCGTGGAAATATGCTCTTGACTCCTATGGATGAGAAGATCATGACTGGCTCTGAAGGACGCATTCTCCGATTTTCTTGGCTTCACTTGTACACTCTAAAATCATGTTTCCCAGTAGGGAAGCTGCCTCAGCCTGTGTAGGGGTCAATAAAAACCTTTCTGTGATGAGAGCATACTCCATATGTTTAAGTGTTATACCCAACATCTTGCCTGGTGATGCTCACATTATTTCCTGCGTTAGTCTTTTCTGTGTTGATTACAATTTACTGGTTATTTAGACCTGGTAGTTTTTCATGCTTTAGAAGTACACGTGTGTAATAAATGAATATTCATCTGTGTAGAAGCAAGCTAGCACTTATTTTCAATGCTGTATATCATCAAAAATATTTTAACATCACTGATTATATTTACCAATTTTCCTTAAATCCACATCTTATGTTTTCTTGGAATCCTCACACAAGGTTCATTTTCCTTCTTCCTACAAATTTGAAAACTTTAATTAAGTAGACAAACACACTGAACACCCTAAACACCTAACATTTCTAGTTGCATTTTAGTCAATCTTTTAAATACTTTTATTTATTTCTTATGTTCAAAATAGATCATATATATTTGACATTAGAATTGATTGGAAATCTAATTTCAAAACAGTAAAGTTAGGTACTGATCAGAAATGCTGAAATTCTTATAACGCTTAAAACTACTTGTCACCATTGGTAATTTACTCCTATGACTACCCATTCTTTGGCAATTGCATAGAAATCACTTACCAACACTCCCCACTTGAAACATAAATATTAGGTAATTAATCACATATGTAGTACCTTTTTTTCTTAGCTCTGATAATCTTTTTACCATGGACCAGAAATGCCCTAGAATTTGTGTCCTTCTGAAAGCGGTATAAATCTCCAATATCATTAGAATTACAAGTGTGTTTTTTTGCTAAACATATTTATCAAATACAAAAGTGCGTATCAAAACCCAGTCCTGATTTACTGCGAGTAAAATGGTACAGTGAAATGCAACCTCAAAGATGACCTAATGCCAACTTTGGTGTTTTGCTAATAGAGAAAATGTGCCTCTAACTGCTTAATGAACTTGCTAAAGTTTTCATAGCTACCTGGCAGTAAGGCTAGTATTTGAACCAACTCCCTCAATTCCTAATGCAATATTCTTTCAGTAAACCGAGCTAGAGAACAGAAAAATTTGAAAATAGCGTGTAAAAATTACTTGGAAATATATATCATTTATAGTTTATTAACTTATTGTCTGAATTGCTCAATTGCATGATTTTTTTTTCTTTCCTCTGTTGTTAGAGGGCTTCCCTGGTGGCCCAGTGGTAGAGAATCTGCCAGCAATGCAGGAGACCTGGGTTCGATCCCTGGGTCGGGAAGATCCCCTGGAGGAGTATATTGCCACCCACTTTAGCACTCTTGCCTAGAGAATCCCATGGACAGGGGAGCCTGATAGGCTGCAGTTTGTAGGTTGCACAATGTCAGACATGACTGAAGAGACGGAACAGCAGCAGCAGCAGCATATTGTTAGAGGTTTGCAGGCTTCTCTTTATTTTACCTTGTAACAGGGCCATATAAAACTCCATAATGTATACCCGTGGCTGATTCATGTTGATGTATGGCAAAAACCATCATAATATTGTAACATAATTATCCTCCAAATAAAATAAATAAATATAAAAAAACTAAATATAGAGAACAATAAAGTATCAATAAAATTCTGAGTAAGATCTTTTTTTAAAAAAAAAAAAGAACTCCATAACTGAAATAGGACCACATAACATTTTTGAAATTTTTTCATCATGATCGTGAAACTTCTCCATTCTAAAATACATCCAGGATGTTTGCTATATTTTGGCTAGAAGTGAATCCTTCTGTTTTTGATAAAGAAATTGGATAAAATTTGAGACTATAGATCTTTTCAGATTCACTGTCATTAGTTTCTCTACAGCCTAACATAAGCCTAGAAGAAAAGAACATTGGAGGGGAACAGAGTGGTGTCTGTCCTCCCCTCCAAAGGCTATTTAGAAACATCCTCTGTCCTGAGAAAAGGATATGGATTGATGTTTATCAAATATCACATCTCCTAGGAGAGGCATTCTACAATGCCAGGCTGTGTAATAGTAATAAGTACTAATAATGGTCTCATTGGGTAGCCTGCCTCTGGAATAGAATGGGCTTTTAGTGGGCTACCGCTTTTTTTTTCTTTTAGTAAATTTACTGGAAATTCAACTTATAGTAAACCAAGCTCGTTTCTTTTTATAGTTAAAAGAAAAAAAATACAAAGGTGTGTCCCTGAGCTCACATTTCTGTAGGTTTAAATGAGTCTTTGTATCTGATTTTTATTGCACTGTGAACGTTATAGCAATTTTGGTTTCGGTATATAAACTGGAGCCTGGTTTATGCATAAAATTATGTAGCTCAATTTCCAAATACATTGCCCACCCAAGCATGATAATTAATTTTTTATTGAACAAAGCCCTAAATTATAGAGCATTAGTTGATTATGTGTAACCCAATGATGTTAGATGTCCAAGGGCAATTATAATAAAATATTAAAGCAACTTTATATCAAGAAAAAGATAAAAATATACAGCCACATACTCCTGATTCTGTTATTTCAGCTTTTTGCACATTAAAAATGTATTTAAGTGTTGCCAGTTCAGTTGCTTCAGATATGAAGTTACTTTAGTTTTGAGAAACTCCAAGATTTGCTGAAGTGCATTTGAAATCTTCGGAGGCCCCCAAAGTTGCTGCCGCTAAGCCTCATCTAAGCCAAGACAAGTTCACGATCTTTTCTTCAATAATAAATTGAGACTCCTTGTTAGAAAATGTGCCACCGTGCAGCACTCAGACATAAACTATGTTGCAGACATCTCTCTTGAAAAAGGATAGAAATAAGTCGCTTAATAAAGTCTAAATCATTCCTTAGGTTAGCTAATAGAAGCACCCGTGGTTATAAAATTAATCAGTCCCTGCTATTACGGCAAATTGGTGAAGATTATATTGACACGTCTTCGTCTGCATGTCTCATCAGAGGTGTCCGTGCCATTTAGCTACGAAACCCTGGAGGCTTTCCTTCGCACAGAATCTTATAACACTTCAATTAAGGGACACCAAGCTGCCAACCAGACAGCGGCGCATTTATTTCTTGATGACTCCTTAAGTTGTGCCACAGGCCTATCATTAAGAGAATATTTTTCACAGCAGGTTGCAAAGATCCTCGTGCCATTAAAAGGAATTGAAAAAGCATCAATTTGTTGTTTCCACCTAACACAGATATTTTTCATTGCTGGAACAGCCATTAAAAACAATCTGTTTTATTGCATTCTGAAAAGATCACATGAAGGACCCACAATGATTGATTTTAAGGATGACATTAGGATTAAAACCACTGTGAAAATGTAGCATTTGAAATAAATATTTAGGAAAAACAGAGTCTCAAAAATGTGAGACTTTTCTTTCTCCTACCAAATTGGGAGTAGAAACGTGTTGATACCCTGAATCAGAATTTGAAAATGCTACAAAGGAAGGCATTTGAAGAGAGGATGAGGAAGAAAATCTCTGGAGGGGGATGTCTCAGAAGAATGACATGCCTTAAAAATTTAAGTGGAGTTTCTTTGTAAATCAGTGAATAAGAACGGAATGTTCGAAAGCATAGTAGATCAATACTTCTTCAGGGCACCTGTTTGGGGATTTTTGTTTGGAGAGGAAGTTTAATGTCACTTCTACACTGTAGAATATTGACTTACAACACTGTTTTTCAGTTACCAGAGTGGAAGGGAACACCCAATTCTGGTCACTTATTTATATTAGAGCAGCCCCTGACTATGCATGCCTACCTGAGGTTTCAGTTTGATATAATGACTTGCTTCAAAACTTATTTTCTCAGTGCTGGAATTCATCACTACTTGACACCAGCAATAACTTAATAAAGGGAACATTTCTGTAAAGGAACTTCCGTAATGTTACTACTTAGAAAATTTTAGATGTCTTTCATAAGCTGTTTTTGGCAAAACCTTAAAAAATTGTTTTTAAATTATGCATTCTGTAAGGATTATAACAGTATGTTGAACTCATCTTCTAAAGAACAACAAGGACAAAACAATCTCATAAAGAAGGGCTTTATTCAGTCTTTCTGCTTTAAATTGCTGATCAGCTCTGTTGTTAGTAAAGTTAGCATGCCCCATGCTAAAACTGACCTTGCTGAAACACACCAGGACCTCAGCGCTCAACCAAGTTTATAGCAGTTGCAGTGGACAGTGTAGTGTGGGGTCAGATCCCCTGCTTCAGGCCTGAGATACTTGTTCTTCTTGACGATAGCTGAATCCCTTTCTGGGGATTGCCCTGAGCAGAAGACAGCTGCTAAGTCCGAGATTACCTCTCCTGCCTGGGGACAGCTCCCCATTCAAAGATTGGTCCCCAGAGGAGGGGATGTGAAGCTCTTGTCCTTCTATTGCATCCCCAGGCAATTCTGGATGACTTAAGCTCAGACCTCCCTATGTAGGATGGTCAGATGCCCTTGTAAGCGTCCAAATCTCTCCACCCAGCCTTACCTCCCTCACTGCATCATGGGTGTCGACAGCAGGGATGCTCCCCGGCCAACTTCCTCTATGCAAATGCAGTCCAGAAGAATCAGCTTGAGACAATAGGGCCACACGTTTAATGTGCAACATTTGGTTAGTTAGTCTGAATAGGAGCAGAAAATAGAAAATTATTGGAGGTATGGGGGAACCTCTTTAAAAACAAACAACCTTTGATACATTTGGAATACCTGAGACATTCAGAGCTCATTGCTTGTTTGTTTTATGCTTGTCTGTAAAAATATATCTCTTGAATTCTCTCCCCAGCCTCACTGACACCACCTTTACAATCTCTCCTAGCCTCCAGTTTTGCCCAAGTTCATTCATTTCTTCATAGCCTACAGAATTTTCTTTCAAAAACTCAGATCTGATGTAACTTTGCAGTTTAAAGTTTTCTGATGCTTACACGTTCTTACAGGGCAAAATTAAGGGTTTTATTCTTTAAAACTCTCATCCCTGCATTTCTGTCACTTCACTACCGGCAGCATTCCTCCTCTGGTGACTAACCTTCAACACTAGCATGCACTTACAGATTTTTTGAAACTTTTACTGTTTCCAACATATAGCATGTCTTTCTGTAATTTAATGTGTGCTTTATAACTTGGTCATCTGTCATGCTTTTCTCTACCTCCTTAGTTTAATAAACTTCTGTTGATCCTGAAAAAGACTCCTCAAATCTTCATTTCTTATTCAATTGTTCCCTGATTCTCCCATCAAAACAAAAGCTCCATATTTTTCAGCCCTATTTGAAATTCATCTATCACAAAAAGTATGTTTGCTAGAATTGGGCATGTGTACATTTTTGGTACCCCCCCTAAACATTGAATTTTTCAAGGGCTTGCCATTGAATGTGTACTCTGGTGCTCAACTGTGCCCATATTAAGTGCTTAAATAAATAAATGAAGATGTCTTACCTTTGAGTCTCTGCAAAGTAGACCGTAAATAAAGAACTTGGGTGTAGATGAAGTGAGCCTAGAAAGCAAAAGTGAGCAGAGGGCAGGATGTAACAAGGAAGGAGGGAAATTCAGTGGCAGTTTGACAGGATGTGGCATTGGTCACCACTGTGAGTAGTGGGTCAGACATTCTGGAAGCTTTGTTAGGCTAATGTGGCAAACAACCTTCAAACTGTCCCTATGAAAGACTGGGGGTATTTATCCACTCACTCTCTCATGAGTAGGTTGCAAGTTCCTCAATATTAACTTTCCCACACTTCCAGAATGTACCTGCAGGGGAACATTGAACTTGTGTTCTGAATTAGTAGTTTGAGGGGTCAGCACTGGTTCTTGATTTAAAATGGTAAATATAACCAAATATATTTTCAGTGCAACTAAAAGTAAACCAAAACTTAAATTTAAGACATGGATGTTATTCCCTTCAGTGGCATTTTCCTTAGTTTTACCTGTCTCTTTTTGTTATTTTCATTATCTGTTCTGTGAATAATGGAATGTGTATGACCTTGGCACCCTGTTTATTTAACATATATGCAGGGTACATAATGCAAAATGCCCAAAATGCCAGCTAGATGACTCACAAGCTGGAATCAAGGTTGTTGAGAGAAATATCAACAACTTCAGATATGGAGATGATACCACTCTAATGGCAGAAAGTGAAGAGGAACTAAAGAGCCTCTTGATGAGGGTGAAAGAGGAGAGTGAAAAAGCTGGCTTAAAACTGAAGATTCAAAAAGCAAAGATCATGGCATCTAGTTCCATCACTTCATGGCAAATAGATGAGGAAAATGTGGAAACAGTGGCAGATTTTCTTTTCTTGAGCTCCAAACCCACTGTAGATGGTGATGTGGCCATGGAATTAAGAGACACCTGCTCCTTGGGAGAAAAGCTATGACAAACCTAAACAGTGTATTAAAAAGCAGAGAAATCACTTTGATGACAAAGGTCTATATAGTCAAAGCTGTGGTTTTTCCAGTAGCCATGTATGTAGGAGAGAACTGGACAGTAAAGAGAGAAGGCTGAGCACCAAGGAAATGATGCTTTCAAACTGCGGGGCTGGAGAAGATTCTCGAGAGTCCCTTGGACAGCAAAGAGATCAAACCAGTCAACCCAAAAGGAAATATTCATTGGAAGGATTGATGCTGACGCTCCAATACTTTGGCTACCTGATGTGAAGAGTTGACTCACTGGAAAAGACCCTGATGCTGGGAAAGATTGAGGGCAGGAGGAGAAGGGGACGACAGAGGATGAGATGGTTGGATGGCATCACCGACTCAATGGCCATGAGTTTGAGCAATCTCCAGGAGATGGTGAAAGACAGGGAAGCTTAGTGTGCTGCAGTTTATGAGGTCAGAAAGAGCTGGACATGATTTAATGACAGCAACAGCAAACGATGATCTTGACAGTTTAAACACTCTAAGCCTCGGTTTTCTCACAGGTAATGAGGGAATAAGAATCTGTTTCACAGAATCATTTTCCACCTATCCATTCATTCATTTATTAATTAAACAAATTTCTACTGAACAACTACTATGTGCCCGTCACTGCTGTCTTTCGGGCTTTGGAGACCATGGGGGGTAAGAGCAAAACAAAGTGAAAAGAAAACAAAAATTCAAACTAACAAAATTATTTCCCAGTCCTTGTCATAATGGGTCTGATGAAGGAGAGATACTGAACAAAAAACCATACAAACCAATACAATAGAAAAAATCTTACCCATGCCAGAAAGGAAACATGCCATTTCCACAGGGGTGTATAATGAGAGTACGTCATTTAGACTGGTGTTTACTCAGTGGCTCCATAGATTGGCCGTGACACTGGCTCTTATGACCTGCCTGAAGAATGCTGGGGAGTTGGTGACATGAAGTGTTGGGGTGGCGTGGGAGGAGAACACTCTAAGCGAAGGCTGTGAGGCCGAGGGGAAAGCATGACATAAGCTTAATAATAAGGTGGGGTTGCTCACAACGAAGTGAAAGGGGAGGAGAGTTCATGCAAAATAAGGCTAGAGAGGTAACCAGGGACAAGATACTGGAAGCCATCACGAGTGCGATGCAATCAGAGGCCTTCGAAAGGTTTTATGCTGAAGAGGTATGTGATGTGAAATCCTCATGGAAGATTGCTCTAACTGTTATATATAGATATTTAGTGAGTGCTGGAAGGCAGCAGGTGTGACACTTAGTACCACTGTTCTATTGAAAGATACTGATGTCGTAAAGCAACCCACATGCTGAGTTTATTTAGAAAAACATGGGTTTGAATTTGATTACATTCCTTTTTCTTTTCTCCCATTTTCCGTTCTTTCTTTTCTTCCCTTAATTTTTCTCTATATGTTAATAACTTACTTTTAGCATCTCTTAGAAGAACTTCATTAAGAGAACAAAGTTATGTTATTCATATCCAATGGCCCATCGCTCGTTCTCTGTCACACCCCTGGGTGATTTGTGCTGCTGAAAAGGCAAAAGGGGATACTGAGCCATTCTGCTCAGGATTTATGGGACAAGGAGAAGGAATCATGGTCTTCATGGTGTTGTTATAAGTGAAGGAGCAGAGGTTAGGAATCATTTGGCAGATGAAATTATGTGTGAAGAGAGGTCAAGGGTATTGGGTGAACTAGAAGAGGTGAATTGGAAATGGGAGTAACAGTGATTTACTGAAGAGATTTCTGGGTATCAGAGAAGCAGACGAGGAACTAACATGTTCATTTCTAGAGAAGCCTAATACAATATTTTCATGATAGGAAAAAGGGGACTGCTAAGAAATTCAGATAACAGGTATGATGATAATTTTGATATGTTAAACTTGGAACATATGCATATACAATATGAATTTTAATTCTTTTTTTGAGTTCTAATTCTCATGGAGAATTGTAATGATGGAGAATTAGAAATATTTTGAAAACTCCCAAACAACAATAACAAAGGAAAAAGACAAAACAAAACTGTGCTGAGATAAATAGCACAAGTCAAGGAAATTCCCAGGCAAAATGTGTACAGGAATAACCATCCTGATTCTTCATGGAAAAATTTTTTAAAAAGTTTCCTTGTGGATCGTGTATCTGAGTTTATTAATAATGATGATACCACTTTGCATTTTGTTCCAGCTTCCTTGAAACACCAAACTGTAATGTGTGCTCTGACGATTTTGATGTAAGTACATCAGTACCATTACCATAATCTAAGTAACACCGAGTTTCATCAGCCCTTGAAGTTTACTTGTGGCCCTTTTATAATCTTTTTCTCCCTCCACTCCCTTCTCCAAGCAAGCAGTATTTTCCATCACTATACATTCATTTACATTTCCTAGAATTTAATATGAATGGAGTCATGTAGTACAATTCTGGTTCTTCCATCCAACATAATTATCTCGAGATTCATCGTGTACCATCAGCTGATTCTATTTTATTGCTTAGCAGTAGTGGTAATACATTGGATGAATAGACTGCTCTCGGGGGGCCTCAGCCTGTGATGGTTTGGAGCGGGTTTTGGGTTCCCAGGCAGAGACTGAAACTCGGGTGCTATCTGGAGCTTTCACGGCCACGATCCCATCTTGGTCTTTGGCTGGAAACCCAAGCCTTGCTCCAAGCCCGTTGCAGGCTGAAGCCACCTGAGATCATATCTGGTGCTGAAACCCAGAAATTCAGAAAGTCAAGGTAAACCCCCGGCCTCGCCCAGCTGTGGCTTGAGGCCCCTAGGGACTTCCGCTCCTGCCTTCTTTCTCTCCATCTCCTCTTTACTTTCTTTTCAAGACCCGCAGGGCATAATCTCTGTCTGCTCCCAGCAGTATGGCTGCCCACAACACTGGGGGTGTGGGGGGGAACTTCCCAGGCCATGCAGATTCAAATAATGCTTGAGTGAGAGCTGACGCTGCCCTCTGGAACATGGTGGGCACGTGACTTCCAGTTGTGCGGGGCCCACGGCTCCTCTGCCCCTCTCTCGCTCTCGCTCTCTCCCTCTCTCTGCTCCGTACGGAACCCTCCACCATGCTTCCTTTCCTACCTCACTGGCACAACAAGGCCTCTTTCTTCTAATTTCCCTGCCCTTCTGAGGAATGGCTTCCTAGACATCACTCCTAAACCACGTCCCCACCACTGTCAAACTCAGGGCTGCTGTCAGACAAAATAGACGATTCCCAATTCTACCTTAGCTGCCAGGAAGATAGGCAAAGGATTTGGGGCTCATCTGTCTAGGCTCTCACCTCAATCTATGCCCAGAAATCTACTATGCCCTCAGGCCTTGAACACAGTGCCATCTTCCACCGTGCCCGACTCCAGTTTCTCCAAGGGTTCCTCTCCAATTTCTCCAACAGTTCCTCTTTGCATCTATAGGACTCCCTTCACCCTAGTCTTGCAGCCTCCACACTGCTATGGACAGTCTGTTGGGCTGGCCACTACCCAGAAGCCCAAATTATAAACACTGTAGATGTTCAGTCTCAAGGATCACTCCAGCATAGGAAGACATATCATAGGATCTAAGCCCTATAGACAAGGGATCCCACCTCAGGAAAGTCCTGGCAACCTGTCTGTGTTGGTTCAGAAGCCCTTATCCAGCTGTGCCAGGCTGGGTACCTTGTGTAAGGTCACAAGGAGGACCAGAGACGTCTGGCCAGAAATCAGTGGTAGAGTAGAAGACACTTGAAACCCCGTCAGGTTCAAAGGGAATTTGGCGGATGCCCTGAACCCCTTTGGGTTAAAGCCTCCTGGTAAATGTTTCCAGGACATCAGGTTTCATTCTAGGAGTGCTCTCTGATTCTTGGGTGTAGGTTACTCAGCATGGGAAGATCCTCTTTCAAGCCACAAGAAACATCTCTGAAGTGGAAACTCATTAAAATCGAAGGGTTTAAAAACAGAGCCCTACTGCAATAGGCACCTACTGCAGCAATGCCTGGCCTTTGTATACAAAGTTGGGGAATGGAGAAAAATGGCGTGAAAACAGGTCTGTAAATTATAACACCATTCTGCAATTGGATCTTTAGTGCTGCGGAATGGAAAAGTGGAGTGAGATTCCCTATGTTCAGGCTTTCATGGTGCTTTACCAAAATCCTGCTCTATATGACTCTCGTAATTTAAAACCTGGAGAATGAGAAATCTCTTCTGCCATTCTGGATGATCCCTCCTAGGATCTCCTGTCTCTCAGGGGGAATACCGAGCTCCCCCTGCTCCTGACAGTATTCCTACTTCTCCCAAGCCATCTACTTCTTCTGAGCCACCTTCTCCTGAGTCACCTGTTTCTCCCAGTCCCTTTGATCGATCCCAAATTCCACCTCCTTTGTTCCCATCCATTCTCTTTGTTACCCAGAGAAACAGAGACGAGTCCTTCGGGATTAACTCTCAGTGGAGCAGACCCAAGAAATTATGCCATTTTAGGGAAGCGGCAAACGGTGAAGGGACAATCAGAATACATATGCCCTTCTCTTTAACCGTCTTAGTGAAGTGAAAGTGAAAGTCACGCAGTCGTGTCCGACTCTTTGTGACCACATGGACTGAGTCCATGGGATTCTCCAGGCCAGAATACTGGAGTGGGTAACCTTTCCATTCTCCAGGGGATCTTCCCAACCCACGTCTCCCACATTGCAGGCGGATTCTTTCCCAGCTGAGCCACAACAGAAGCCCTGACCCCAAGGCAAACAGAAATTGGGTCCATTTCCTAAAGACCCTAGTAAGTTTCTTGAAGGGTTTCGTGCCCACAACCCCCAGCCTTTGATCTATTATTTAACTTGGAAGGATGGTTAAGTAGATCTGTCTACCTGCTGTATTCCTGAGAAAAACAGAGAAGCTGGACAGTAGCCCACGGGTATGCTGACCAGCTTGCTGGAGATGAACCCGAACATTATGCTGTGGGCGGAGATGCCGTCCCAAATCAGGAAACTTTTTGGAATTATAATTCCTGGGAGGGAACAGAAACCAGGAAACATATGATTCAAAGTATACTATAAGGGATGAGAAAAAGTCTGGTTAAAGGAGGGACCCAGGTAGAAAAGGAAAATCCAGCCTTCACTGGTGCTTGTGGAGGCATTTAGGAAATATACCAGTATAGATCCCTTCACTTCTGAAGGTCCATCCCTGCTGGCACAGCACTTTATTAGACAGTCTGCCCCTGATATTAGGCGGAAACTCCAAAAGTTACAATTTGGCTCACAAATGCCCATGCCCCAGCTCCTAGATGTGGCCATTGGGGTGTTAAATGTGCCGTGCTGTGCTGTGCTTAATTTTCAGGCATGTCCGACCCTTTGTGACCCCATGGACTGTAGCCCGCCAGGCTCCTCTGCCCATGGGGATTCTCCAGGCAAGAATACTGGAGTGGATTGCCATGCCCTCCTCCAGGAAAACTTCCTGACCCAGGAATTGAACTGGGGTCTCCTGCATTGCAGGTAGATTCTTTACTAGCTGAGCTACAGAGTAGGGTATTAAATAACTGAGAACAAACTCAGGGGGAAGAGAGAACCCAGCATGAGAAAAGTCAGGCCAGGGCTAATGCACAACTGATAGCTGTTGCTGTCAGCCATGCTCTGTGACTTCAGGACAGCCTAAGGGGTCCGAGAAAGTCTAACTGTCTGTCTGGAGGTAGGACCAACAAGGGGGAGTGCTACAAATGCAAGTTAACTGGCCACTGGGCCCGAGGTTGCCATAAAGAGCGCCCCTGGGCCATACCCAGCCTGCAAAGAAACAGGTCATTAAAAGAGGGACTGCCCCAGTTTCAAAAGGAAGGGGGAGGCTCCTGTTCCCAAGATCTCCATGCTGGATGACTGAGGCAAACAAAGGAGTCTTGTGGCTCCCATCCAATGAGACATCTATCTGGATTGAGGAGCCCTGGGTAGTCCTTGACATGGCAGGTAAGAAAATCAATTTCTTAACTGATGTGGGAGCCACTTACTCTTGTCTGAATTTCTCATGCTGGACCTCTCTCCAAAATCTGTTCTGTGAATGGTGCTGATGGAAAGCCTCACACCCATTATTTCACCGGGCCTCTCACTTGCCACTTTGAGCAGCAGTTGATTTCACATGGCTTTCTAGTTGTACCTCAGTGTGCCACCCCTCTTCTTGCGTGTGTGTTAGTCCCCCAGTTGTGTCTGACTCTTTGCGACCCTGCGAACTGTAGCCCTCCAGGCTCCTCTGTCCATGGGATTCTCCAGGAAAGATTTCTGGAGTGGGTTGCCATTTCCTTCTCCAGGGGATCTTCCCTACTTAGGGATAGAACCTGGTCTCCCGCATTGCAAATAGTGGGTAGTTGGCCATTTTTTAAATAGGGGGCATTTCTACAATAACTTGATGACGAGGGAGCGAATCTCTAGCTCCCTGGGAAATCTGTCTCCTTGGGAGGGACATTTTGAGCTCCCTCAGGGCCATCCTCCAGTTGGGAGGCCTCCAGGAGCCCCTTATTTCAACTCTGACTAAGACAGACCAGCCAGAAGAGCAAGGCTCTAATCCTGGTCATATTCTACAAGCAGTAGATCCTTTAGTTCAGGACGAAGGAATTCCTGGACAGGCCGTAAACACCCAACCTGTAAGAATTAGCCTTCGGCCAGAAATCGCCTATCCTAACAAGAGACTATCCTACAAAATTGGAAGAGAAGACGGGTTTACACTCACTGTGGATAAATTCCTAAGGCGTGGCCTCTTGGTGCCTGCGCCAGTGCAACACTCCTGTTCTGCCAGTTGTTGAGCCAAATGGAAAATACGGGTTGGTACCAGACCTTAGAGCAGTAAACGACGTGGTGGCCCCCATACATCCCCTTGTGGCCAGTCCCTATAACACATCAACCCAAATCCCTGTGGACACTACAGGGGTTTCCTGTATCCATCTCAAGGATGCCTTCATCTGCATCCCAGTTCATTCCTCTTCATAAGTCCTGTTTGCCTTCGAGTGGACCCGTCCTCACCTAGGCCAAATGCAGCAGTATGCCTGGAGAGGGTTGTCTCAGGGGTTTTGGGACAGCCCACACCTGTTCGCCCAGGCCCTAGGAAAGGGACTAAGGGAAATACACCTAAAAGAAAGTGCTATTCCACAGTACATAGATGTTATTTTAACATGTAGACCCTCCATGGCCTCAGATCAAAATACGACTGAAGTCCTTAATTTTCTTGGGGTTTGTAGTTACAGAGTCTCTCAGAAAAAGGCACAAATCTCAAAGCAACAAGTTAAGTATCTGGGATATATTATAAACCCTGGACGTAGACAGTGATTTTGAGATAGAAAACTAGCTATATCAGGCCTAAGCACTCCAGAGATGAAGAAAGATCTCCATACCTTTCAGGGCCTGGCAGGATTTTGTAGAATTTAGATTCCAGGATTCAGACAAATGGCTAAGCCTCTTTATCAAGCCACTAGAGAGTTGGACTGTGAAGAAGGCTGAGTGCCGAAGAATTGATGCTTTTGAACTGTGGTGTTGGAGAAGACTCTTGAGAGTCCCTGGGACTGCAAGGAGATCCAACCAGTCCATTCTGAATGAGCTCAACCCTGGGATTTCTTTGGAAGGAATGATGCTAAAGCTGAAGCTCCAGTACTTTGGCCACCTCATGCGAAGAGCTGACTCATTGAAAAGACTCTGATGCTGGGAGGGATTGGGAGCAGGAGAAGAAGGGGATGACCGAGGATGAGATGGCCGGATGGCATCAAGGACTCGATGGACGTGAGTCTGAGTGAACTCTGGGAGTTGGTGATGGACAGGGAGGCCTGGCGTGCTGCGATTCATGAGGTTGCAAAGAGTTGGATATGACTGAGCGACTGAACTGAACTGAAAGGCTCAGTTTGAGAAGCATTACTTTGGAACGGGGAACGTAGAAAGGCTTTTAATGATATCAAGCAGGCCCTCACTGGAGCCCCTGCTCTCGGTCTCCCCAACTTGAAAAGTCTGCTCCTCTTGCACATGGCTGAAAAGCAGGGGACAGCCTTGGTAGTCCTCATACAGAAGCTAGGGGGAGTTCCTCAGCCTATAGGATATGTTTCCAAAGCAAATAGACTCCATGGCCAAGGTTGGCCCAGCTGCCTCTGGGCAGTAGCTCCCACAGCTTTATTGTTGGAAGAAGCTAATAAGCTTACCTTTGGGGAGCCACTTGAAGTAGCCACACCCCTCATCAAGCACAAGGGATTCTAGAAATAACAGGCCACCATTGGCTAACTGGTGGTGTCCTGATAGCAAGACTACAGATTTCCATCAGTTTGCCTATTATTGGGCATTTGGGTTGATTCCAAGCTTTATCTCTTACCAATAAAGCCTCTGTGAACTTGATGTAGTTCTTGTGTAGACCTATGTTTTCATTGCTCTTGGGTGAACACACAAATGGAATGTTAGTCCCTCAGCCGTGTCCAACTCTCTGTGACCCCATGGACTGCAGCCGATCAGGCTCCTCTGTCCATGGGATTTCCCAGGCAAGACTACTGGAGTGGGTTGCCATTCTCTTCTCCAGGGGATCTTCCCCACCCAGGGATCAAATCCGGTGTATACTTAACTTGAAGCAAACTTTCAGAATATTTCCCCAAATGATTGTGTCATTTTGCGTTCCCACCAATAGTTAAACAAAAATTACAGAGGTTGGCATTGCCTTACACAAGCTTAACAACAATGCTGAAAGGAAAGTTCAGCATTCCTTTCCCCATCATACAAAAGAAAGCAAACTTCTGGAAGGTTAAACAAACCACTTGTGATCAGAGTAGCTGAAAGGAAGACTAGGAATTCAAACCTGTACCTGACAGTGCCAGAATGTTTTTTTTCAGAATGCGTGGGGGAAGTTTTTGTTTTTAATAAACTAAGGACAAGCTCTTGCTTTAAATAAGTGTGGTTCTCATCCACTGAGTTGCTAGCTCCTGCTTGACTTGGATAAATGGAGAGAATGGAAAATTATTTTAGTTCAAGTGATGGCTCATTGGCCAGACAAGGTCAAGGTATAGCTTTATATGGTTGACTGGAATTCAAACTCGTGACCTGCCGTCAGTTGAAGAGATATATAAGACCCTCTGATAAATGAACAATCTTATTAATTTAAGAAGGCAGTTCCAATTCAAATCAAGTGCTACTTAAATCAGAAACCATAGCCATGCTTTCATTGGTTTAATGCCTTTTTCTTTTTAATGTTGATTGTGTTTCAAAGAACAAATAAAGATGCAAGGACTGGAAAGAAGAAAAAAAAAAGAAAGAAAGAAATATAAAACCATCTGGGAAACAAAGAAAAAAAGGACAAAGCACCTGGAGGAGATTAATGGACGGAAGTACATTCTCTTTGTTTCCATTTTTAATAAGACAAATGCATTATGTAAAATTTTAAATGTGAGGACTGTACGTAGATGTATGAAACACAACCTGCAAGAGGTTCTTGTGGTTTTTGATGCTACTGTTGGCAGTGTTTCCTCAACTACTGCCGGGCACTTTGGTTTCTGTAATGGTTACTCTCAGTGCAAGCCTCTGCAGTAACCCAATATCCAGGATAGACGATGAAGTCACTACTTCTGCCTTGGGGACATAACATTTCAGGACTGAAATTAAAACAAACAGAAAACTCTACTCTTTTCTTTTTCTGGAAGAATCGGGCATGAGTGCGGTCTGTATTTAGGAATTAGTGAGTGAAGGTCTAAAAACTCAACACAAGAATCGTATTTCTCAAAGACTTTCATTCCTCACCATCTGCTGTCATCAATGACAATAGTTTCTTAACTACATTAGCAAATACAAATATAGGACATGGACTTTAGTTTTCAGACAAAAAAAATAATTTTAGTATGATGATGTCCCATCCAGTATTTGGGATACATTTACACTTAAAAAAAAAAAAAAGGACTTCCCAAGTGGCGCTAGCAGTAAAGAACCTGCATGCCAGTGCAGGAGATGTAAGAGACCAGGGGTTTGATCCCTGAGTCAGGAAGATCCGCTGGAGGAGAGCATGTCAATCCACTCCAGTATTATTGCCTAGAGAATCCCACGGACACAGGAGCCTGGTAGACTATAGTCCATAGTGTCGCACAGAGTTCGACACGACTGAAGCAACTTAGCATACATGCATTCTAAAATTATTTGTGTTTTTTTCCAAAAGTCAAAATTAATAGATTGTCCTGTATTTTTATTTGGCAGCTCTGTGGCTAACAGACTTCCCTCCTTTTTTACTCTGACTTCCCTCATTACAGTGTCAGAAAAATGGGATAGCAAAATTTATTGAAGAAGTGAAATATCTAAGTTAAAAAGAGTCATTAAAGATGGAAAAACTTCTGCGCAGTCTTTCAATCATTCAAAAACAGTGAATTGTAGTGTCATCTATTCATATGACATAGTATCAATACTTAACATGATAATCTCAGTAAATACCTGAAAAGTCATTTTGTGAAATTTAAAACACTCGTTCTTCATAAAGATGCAGAAATAATACCAATGAAAGGTCAGTATTCAACATAATAAATAATCGAATATTTAGTAACTAACATTCTTGACCTCTTTCTATGTGTCATGGCAGTAAGGGAGACACATAGAAAATATTTAATTTTAATTTATTTAAATCCTTACATCACAATTAAGGTTTTAAATATTATCTTATTTAATCCTCACAACAATGAGAAATAAAACCTTATAAGGCAGAAAAAAATAATTATTATTCCCATAATCATTTTTCATGGGAAGACTCAAATAGAGAATTTAAGCAATTTGTTTCAAAGCACACAGCCATAATTTAGGGAGCTAGGCAGTCCAACCTCAGAGCCCGTAGTCTATACACTATACTGCCATTGTTCATAGCAGCAGTAATAAATGTACATTGTTTAGGAATAAGGCAAATAGAAGATATTCAGAACTCCCACTATTAAAAGCAGCTGAATGACTAGATATATGTCTTGTGTTTTATTAAAAGGCAACGCTTGTTAACACCTCAGTTCAGTTCAGTTCAGTTCAGTCCCTCAGTCGTGTCTCACTCTTTGCGACCCCATGAATCGCAGCACGCCAGGCCTCCCTGTCCATCACCAACTCCCGGAGTTCACTCAAACTCACGTTCCTCGAGTCAGTGATGCCATCCAGCCATCTCATCTTCTATTGTCCCCTTCTCCTCCTGCCCCCAATCCCTCTCAGCATCAGAGTCTTTTCCAATGAGTCAACTCTTCGCATGAGGTGGCCAAAGTGCTGGAGTTTCAGCTTTAGCATCATTCCTTCCAAAGAAATCCCAGGGCTGATCTCCTTCAGAATGGACTGGTTGGATCTCCTTGCAGTCCAAGGGACTCTCAAGAGTCTTCTCCAACACCACAGTTCAAAAGCATCAATTCTTCGGTGCTCAGCTTTCTTCACAGTCCAACTCTCACATCCATACATGACCACTGGAAAAACCATAGCCTTGACTAGACGGACGTTTGTTGGCAAAGTAATGTCTCTGCTCTTCCCAAATACATATATGACCAGAATTCACTCAGATTTCAAATCATGTTTTTGAGGAAGTTGGAAAAATATTCTAAGATTAATTCGTAAGGGTGCATTAGAAAAAATATTTGAGAGAGTTGCCTGATTGCCTAATGGTTAGAACTTAATTCTGGGCCTTCACTGTCGAGGCCCAAAGTTCAATCTCTGGTCAGAGTATTGAGATCCCACAGGCCCATTAGTGGCACAGAGTTGCCAAAAAAAGGAAAGAAAAAAGTTGTTGAGTAAAGGGGAATAAGTAGAGAGAGTTTGATCTACAAAATTGATACAATAGGGAGAGTAAATTTTATAAAGATACCGATTTTTCCCAAATTAATCTTTAAGTTTAATACATTTCCAGTAAACTGCAAACAGGTTTGTGTGCATGTAAAGAAATGTTTAAGCCAATGCTAAAATTGTGTGACTGGGATTCGTGGTGGCTCAGTCAGGTAACATCTCAGTTCAGTTAGTTCAGGTAAAGAATCCACCTGCAATGCAGGAGACCTGGGTTCGATTGCTGGGTTGGGAAGATCCCGTGGAGGAAGGCATAGTGACCCACTCCAGTATCCTTGCCTGGAGAATCCCCATGGACAGAGGAGCCCGGTGGGCTACCGTCCATGGGTGTTGCAAAGAATTGGACAAAGCTGAGCGACTAGGCACAACACAGCGCAAAATTATATAACTGGGATTAGTAAATGAAGTATCTTTCACTTCATTCAATAATTTTGCCTATCTAAAATATAAGAGCTTACTCTTTTTAAAAAATGTAACTAGCCACCACTATATCATTCTACCTATCTTGATATTGTCAAATACCCACTTAACTTTCAAATTTCCAATTATTTCATAAATGTAGCAATTATTTTACAGTTCCTTTTATTGATTCAGGGTTCAAAGAGGGCCCCTGCATTGCAATTGGTGTAAAGGCTATATATCTCCTCCCACCCCTCAGTCTACTGTTTTTCTTTTTGCAATTTAATTGTAGGAGAAGTCAGGGTGTTTGTCTTACAAACCTCTTACAGTGTGCGCTGTATCTCATCGTTTTCATCTTCCTCTGCCTTCTGTTTTTCCTGGAAACTGTTAGTTATATGTAAAGACTTGATAAAACTCAAGTACCATTGTATTTTATTTTGCTTTTTGACCAGATGCTTACATGGCATTCTTCTACATAATGTCTCTCTCTTTGAAATATTATCGGTCATTGTTCATCAATGACTAGATCATTAATAAAGATGAGATTTAAAAATGGTGATACTCTAATGCTATGATAATAATTCTTCTACATTATTAGTTAGAATCCTTCTATAAAAAGAAACATTTCTTCACTTACTATTTAATTATCCAGAGTACAGTTTGAAAAAGCAGGAAAACAGCTGATTATTTTAGCTAATATACATTTGATAAACAGTAACAAAGTGAAAAACTCATTCTCTTGGATGTGAAGATTTATTTTTAAGTATAATAATAAATACAGTCTGGTATTGGCACAGGCATACAGGGGCAAAGCAACAGAATGACTTAGGTCCACAATAAATATTTATCAATCTTTTGAAATTCTTTATTGAATTAACTGGCAACCAGATGAAGAATCAGAGCATTATCAGCAATTCAGAAACCACTATCTTGGTTCCTTTTGATTACTACTCTTTCTGAAAGGCAGGCACTGTTCTGATGTCTAAGAGCTGCCTGTATTATACTTCAAATAAATGGAATCATGGTAAGTACTCCATAGTATTTGGCTTCTTTTGTTCAATATTATATTTATGAAATCCAGTCATGTCATTGTATCCAGTTATAAATAATTTGTTCTTATAGTCTGTATAATCTACCATTTTCCTAAGCACTGTTCCAATGCTGAGCATAGAGCAGGTTAAAAATAATTGTGTCTCTGCTTTACTGGAGCTCACATTCTGGTGAACAAAATCTATGAAGACATATATATGTATGTTTATATATATATGCTGTTTAGTTGATTCAGTTGTGTCTGACTCTGTGCAACCCTATAGACTGCAGCCTGCCAGACATCTCTGTCCATGGGATTCTTTAGGCAAGAGTACTAGAGTGGGTTGCCATGCCCTCCTCCAGGGGATCTTCCCAACCCAGGGATCAAACCTGGGTTTCCTGCTTTGCAGGCATATTCGTTACCACTGAACTACCAGGGAAGCCCCTATATATATATATATATTTATATATAAGAGCTGCATATATGCAGTGGTTGGGATATTGAATTCATGGGGCTGAGATAATTTGTTTCCATTTGTAAAACAAAAATAGAACTCTGTTTTATGTCATACACACAAAATAATTCAAAGATATTTAAAGCCAAATCTTTTATAAGAATTAATATTAATTTATTAATTATGAATATTTATTAAACATTTACTTATACCAAGCACTTTTCTAGGTATTAGGGATACATTAATAAAAATAACATACAAAAATCCCAGCTCTTACGAAGCATGCATTTAATGTGATGAGACAGACAATAAAAACATAAACAAATAAATTATATATTAGAAAATTATAAGTGCTCTGGAGAAAAGCAAAGCCAGTGGGAGTAGAGGGTGGATAAAGAGTGCCTGCAGAGAAAGGGATAGGATTGTAATTCTCAATAGGATATCAAGGAATATAGCAGAAAATTCTTTATAAGCTTAGAGTAGGAAGGATTTATGAAATAAGACTTAAAAAACCTAAATCAGAAAAGAAATGTTTGATTAATCTGACTACAGTAGAGGAGCAATGTTTATGCATTAAAAGCACAATAAAATTAAAAAGAAAATGAGAAGATATTTGCAATCCATATACTCACCGCAAGGACTAATATCCAGAATAGAATCAAAAGAAATTCTACAAATTAATATGAAAAATCTGACCAACTACCAGGAGAAATATTGACAAAGGATATAAATATGCAATTCATAGGAGAAGAAACCCAAATTATGACTAAATCTTTGGGGGGAAAAGAGCTGAATATCAAGGAAAATGTGAATTCAATTTACAATGATTTTTAATTTAGTACAGTAAGTCCAAACACGTTCCATTCCTAAAGCACATTTGTAAGTTCAGTTTGCTTTTAAGTCCAACAAAATTAGCCTAGGAAACAACTAACACAATCAGATGCATTGTTCTATACTGCAATAGGTTTACAATACTTTTCAGACAAATAATACACTAAATAAACCTCAAAAATAAAAAGAACATTCCTGATTTTACAGTACAGCACCTTGAAAAGCACAGTAGTACAGTAGTGGAGCTGGCATGCAGGAGGTGGTATCAAGTGAACAGCCAAGAAGAGCTTCTGACTGGAGGAGGGGGTGGAGGTGGGAGACGCTAGAGTTGAAGGGTCGTCAGCAATGGGAGATGGAGGGTGAGCTGCAATTTCACTCATGCCTCATGTTAACTGCACAGGTTCTGGTTCCTTGCTGGATTCAATTCTGTCTTCAGTTCAGTTCAGTTCAGTTCAGTCGCTCAGTCGTGTCCAACTCTTCTCGACCCCATGGACTGCAGTACGCCAGGCTTCCCCATCCATCACCAACTCCCGGAGTTTACCAAACTCATGTCTATGGAGTCAGTGATGCCATCCAACCATCTCATCCTCTGTCATCCCCTTCTCCTCCCGCCTTCAATCTTTCCCAGCATCAGAGTCTTTTCAAATGAGTCAGCTCTTCGCATCAGGTTGAAAACATGATCCAGTGAAGTTTGGGTAGTAGCTCTTTTTTTTTTTTTTTCTCTTTTTATAGATGACATAGTAGCCCTGGATTGCATTCTGAATGGCTGATGCAAGCTTCATGTACCAGATCCTGTACCTCAACACCTCACAGTGCCTTTCCAAATAAAGAACATTCCCTTGCCATTTCCTGCATTGTGACTCTCCTTGGTTCTTCAGTTTTATCTTCTTCCTCTTGTCTCTCTTTGTCCTTTCTCTGGACTTTCAATTCCTTCGGGTCTTTGTAAGGAAGCTCCTTGGGTTGCACGGCAAGGAGTTCAAGAATTTGCCCTCTTGGAGACTTAGCTCCAGCTTCTCACTGAGGGTCACTAAATTGCTGAAGACCTCTTTGGACTCCTCAGTAAATATAAGCCTTTGCCTACAAGTTTTAAGATCTTTGAAGATAAAAAAAGAAAAAAATAATAAAGTGGGAGGATGTGAACTGAGGAAACTTGAAATGCCACCCAGCCAAGTTGTTGTCTAATTACTTAAGAAAAAGAAATCCAATTTTTGGATAACCCAGTACCCTTGTTTCCTAGTTTCCTTCTTGATGCTTAATTAATACTCATTTCAACTCAATACTTACTGATAACCCATCAGAAGTGATGTAATTCAAATTTGTTAAAAATGGTTGCTCCTTAAAACTGATGTAAAAATGAATCATTCTGTATGTAATGGATATGTGATGGGTGGCTGAAATAGCTCAGTTGGGAGAGTGTTAGATCTTGAAGATCTAAATGCTCCTGGTTCAATCTCAGATTTCGGCAACTGTTTCTGACCCTTTGGCTTCCCTGATAGCTCAATTGATAAAGAATCTGCCTGCAATATAGGAGACCCCCTGACCCAGATTCCTTGGTCTGGAAGATCCTCTGAGAAGGGATAGTCTACACACTCCAGTATTCTTGGGCTTCCCTGTGGCTCAGCTGGTAAAGAATCCGCCTGCAATGTGGGAGACCTGGGTTCAATCCCTGGGTTGGGAAGATTCCCTGGAGAGAGGAAAGGCTACTCACCCCAGTATTCTGGCCTGGAAAAGTCCATGGACTGCCATGGGGTCACAAAGAGTCGGACATGACCGAATGACTTTCACTTTCACTTTCTGTATGTGATGTCAAAGCGAGCTTTCAAAAATGCAGATCGGATCACTACACCCCCATCTGCATTCTGAATTCCAGTTTTAATAACTGATGTGCTCTTCTGCAAACAGAGGATACCCTTGTAATGACTACAGTCTGCTCCCTCTACATGCTTTATTCAACAAGTATTTATTGAGCACGTACAATGTTATATGAACACCTAGATTCCAGGCACTGAGGTTTTATGTATGAATAAAAAATAAAGTTTCTATTTTTATGGAGCTTAAATTTAAGTGAAAGAAATAGACAATAAGCTGAAAAAAATATAACATGTTAATATATCCAGTGTCCTGAAGGCTTTTTTTTTTTTTTTAAAGGATCAGGGTACATAGTGATGGAAAAATGATATTTTAGGTATTTTGGTTAAAAAGAGTTTTTCAGATAAGAAATTTGAGTGAAGACTCAAGGGAAATAACAAGTAAGTCATGGTTATCAAAAAAATGTGTACTCTACATTTGTTAACAACAGAATTAAAACAGAAGATTATGATAGTTTAAGGTCTAATATATGGGGAGGGGGAAGATTCTATCCACTAAATGAGAATAATGTTTCAAATAGATTATATCAAAAAATATGTTTCTTTGAGGTGAAGAAAATGATGTGATTTTTTTTTTAAATTCTGCACACTCTCTTGCTAGTTGCATTATCAGTTCTGTAAACCTTGAACCACAGAAACATTTAACTTCTGAAATTCAATATGGTACATTTTATTCTCATAAAAAATTCTGTTATAGAAAATGAAAGTGTCTGATACTTGATTGAAGGCATCCATATGATTCACCCATTTTTACCTAAGCTAGCTCTTAGATTTCTCTCTGCTCCATGTATTATCATTTCTCATAGTCCTTTCCTCAAATCAAGATACTGAAAGCAGGATTACCAAGGTGCCTGTGGACATTGAAAAACTCTTTTTTAAGAGTTTTCCAACTATGAATTGAGTGGAAAAATGTGATAAATGTACCTGAACTTTCCTGGGGACATTTAAAAAGCCAGCGGTAATTTGAGAGTTTGTTGTCACAATTTTCCAGGTGGCCCAACCAGCCTTTCCAATAACTCCACTTTCTCAGGGGCTGAGCACAGGCTGAACTAACCACAAGTGTGACCCCCACTCTAGGCACCGGGAGCTCTCTCTCAGCCTCCTACCCAACCACCGAAACACAGAGTCCACTCTGAAAGCCCCTGTCTTCTGAGTTTCTAAAATGTACTAGATGTACTAACACCAAGCATAACTCATCCCGTGAACTCTCCTGGTGGGACATGGGGGCAACTGAAGGAGAACTGATACCAGTACAGTCGTATCTGGTATGAAAAGTACGCTTAAAAAACAAAGCACAGGAGGAATTTTTAAAGGCATCCCGATTACATATTAAACACGTAAAATAGCCACAGAATACTGGGGAAATAAAATGGCAGATTTTACCATTTGGAGATCCATTCATTTTTAAAATTCATTCATTCACTTATTATGCATTCAACAAACATTTCATGAACATTTACTGTCCATCAGTTTTATAAGAGTGCCAAGAATTAAACGGTCGTTTCATAAGATAATCACTTGTCCTTGAAGAGCTAGTAGGTCACATAAATATATGAATTATTACAATACAATTTGGTGAGTGCTTTGTTATAGGTTTATGAAGTCAACTCAGACTGTGGAGAGTGAGGCCCAAAGCCCACTCTGTGCTGGGGAGAAGAGAATGTCGAAGAAAGCTGCCCAGAAACATTTTTTTTCTTTGAATTTGAATAATCATTCTAGTAATTTAGTGTATCAAAACCTAGAATATTTCTTCACCATAAATGGTGCATAGATTAACAATTTCCTATTATTTGCACATGCATATATGCCTTTTCTTTACCTTTGTCATCAGTTACACCAAAATGATGGTGGTCACTTTTCCAGCCATTCCCAGAAATGCTTACCTCCTCCTCCCCTCTCTTGGTCAGTGGTTTTTCCAGAAATAGATGATGACATGATCTCAACTGTTTAACCATACATGAGACTATGGGGCCATTCCTGGAAATCCTGCATTCAGGGGCTAACATGTGATCTGAAGCCTTAACAGGCAAAGATTCCACTTGTTCCGCTTGTACCTCTCAAAATTATCTTTCAAAGCAGAGGCATTCGTCTCTGGAGAGAACCTGACCATTCTTGTATGATGGAGAAACATTTCAGCTAGTTTATAGGGTACAGTTGCTTTCTGCAGTGATTTCCTTTTGAAGAGCAGATGAGCGTCAATAAAGGCTCATTCACGCTGAACTTTCAGTAATCGACTCATAAGGAACTTTAATGTAATTTGTTTTTACATAATACAGGCTCATAAAATGCATCGCTTTTCTTACTCAATTCATAGTTGGAAGATTTATCATTAGGAGGTTTTATTGAAGGCCAGACCCTTCAAAAAAATATGAACAGTTTCTTTCTCATTCTAGCAAAATCCTCCTGTTAAAGAAGTGAAAGAAGTGATGTGCTTCAAACACCCTAGTAATGGTACAGTAAATTACATTTTCTCATTTGGAACATTGTAATAGATTTCTCTACAGAGTGATTTATCATGCAATAATTAGGAACCCAAGGGAATTAGATGACCATTTTAAATTTTATCAGCTTGTTTCAATAAACTGTTAATGTGACCCTAATGTTTGGGAAGCACTTTAATATAATCAGATTTTGGTTGTTCAATCTACAGACATTAATGGCCACCTCATTAATCATTGCATTCTCGCTGAGACCTTGGAGGCTGAACTAAGTTCAGTGGACCAATTCTTACAATAATAAAAACAGGCAATTTTTGACAGGGAAATAGTCTCACTTTAGCTACAAAATGCATTTTGTTGTTTCTGAGGGACTGACTGGGGTGACTGGAAGCTCTAAAAGCCTACAAAACAACAATTAAAAACCCTTTAGGTTTAATTCCCGAATTGATCAATTAAATCAAGATCTCATATAATTATTATCTGTAATGATTTCCTATTATTTTAAAAGTATCAAACTATACAGCAAGACCTAAAATAGGCCAGACAACAAATACTTAATAAATGCCTGTCTCCCAAACCTGAGTAGCATCTGATGGCTTGTACAAATACTGTAGTGGTGAAACATTCCTTCAATTTTTAAAACCCTGTAGTTAATTCCTCAGTGGTCTTTCAGGAGGGAAATGAAAAAGGTACTACAGGTAATTTATAAGATTTCAGGAAATTGTGTGTAAATGTAGGGGTCAATTTTAGTGCTCTTGAGTTTTTTTATTGTGATAATAGACACTCTCTCAGTCTCTCAAATGTCTATAGAACTAAAACAAGAATTATTTTAAAACCACAATATCACTATAGTTTTCTGCTTCAGTTACTATTATAAAACACCTTGGTATTATATGTCATGACTGGAAAAAAGGACTTAGTACCATCTGTTTCTAAAATTATGGTTTTGTTTTATTAATTTTTCTTGTTAAACTTAATAGAATATGATCTTATTGGAAATAGTTTATAAAGCTATATAGTTAGCTGAAAACAGAAATATCAGATGTTTTTAAGTCAGGTTAAAATGCCCTGTGTTTTACAAGAATTTCATTTTTGGTTTCAAGGAAATCTCATCATTAAGTGTGTGGTTTGTACTCTGGGTTTTATATTACCCACAAAGATTAAACTACAGAAAACAGTCTTAAAAAATCAAATATAAAAATTCATAAAAATGAAACCAAATGTATCTACTCAAAGCAGAAAATTTTTTGAAATGTAATGTGGCTTAATCACTGTTCATATTTTTTTTAGTTCTCAACTTTTTCTTTACTTAAAAATACATCATTTTGAGTAAAGATTCTTGAGTAGATAAGTTTAACTTTATTCTACTGTACAGAGGAATAAGCCCTCTGAAAATGTCTAGTACGATATGCCTTCTCAAGGTAATTATGAATTTCATAGTATAATTTCATTGCACCTTGAGTCATCAAATTCTTGTTAAGTATCTTATATCTTATGGGTGCTATGTCTCTTAGACTCTGAATTCTGAAATTTTATGTGTTAGGTTAAGTGCATGTTTTGATGTTGTAAAGAAATGATGTCTATTATACTTTGCTTAGCATTCACCAGGCACTCAATTATTTCATGCATGTTAAATGGATACATTACTAGAATAACAAATAATAATCCTGCTTGTTAACAGTAACAAATAACATTTTAGAAACTGTGAACTATGTAATTCTCGATATAACAAAAGCCCTTCATTGGAGGACTCCCTGTTTTCAAGCAGACCATTTGCAGGGAAAAATTATGCTGTGCAAGCAAAGATAAAGGTGATTTCATTCTCAGATATGTCACCCAGTTTTGTTGTTGTTGTTGTTCAGTCACTCAGTCGTGTCGGACCCTTTGAGACCTCATGGACTGCAGCATGACAGGCTCCTCTGTTCTTCACCATCTCCCAGAGTTAGCTCAAACTCAACATATGTTGACTTGGTGATGCCATCCAACCATCTCATCCTCTGTCGTCCGTCCCCTTCTCCTCCCGCCTCAATCTTTACCAGCATCAGGGTCTTTTCTAATGTGTCAGTTCTTCGCATCAGGTGGACAAAGTATTGGAGCTTCAGTTTCAGCATCAGTCCTTCCAACGAATATTCAGGACTGATTTCCTTTAGGATTGACAGGTTTGATCTCCTTGCAGTCCAAGGGACTCTCAAGAGTCTTCTGCAACATCACACTTCAAAAGCATCAATTCTTTGGCACTCAGCTTTCTTTATGGTCCAACTCTCACATCCATTCATGTCTACTGGAAAAACCATAGCTCTGAGTATGTGGACCTTTGTTGGTAAAGTAATGTCTCTGCTTTCTAATATGCTGTCTATGTTTGTCATAGCTTTTCTGCCAAGGATTTTAAATATATTATGCCATTCCTTTCTGGCCTGCACAATTTCTGCTAAAAAATAAACTCATCATGTTATAAATTATTCATAGTTCCTTTGCACATAATATAACTAGCTGTTTTCTCTTGCTGCATTTAAGGTATCTTTAAATTTTTGATATTTTAGTCATAATATGTCTTAGTGTGGGAACTTGCCCAGTGGCTCAGGGGTAAAGAATCTGTCTACAATGCAGGAGCCACAGGAGATGCAGGTTAGATCCCTGGGACAAGGAAGATTCCCTGGAGGAAGGCATGGCAACCCACTCCAGTATTGTTGCCTAGAGAATCTTACGGACAAAGGAGTGCTGTGGGCTACAGTCTACAGGGTCACAAAGCATCGGACATGACTGAAGTGTCTTCCCATCACGTCTTAATGTGGACCTCCTTGGGTTCCTCTTGTTTGGTGCTTTCTATGCCCCTGGAGCCATCTATTTTCTTCTCTAATTTAGGAAAGTTGTCAGGTAATATTTCTTCAAATAAGTTCTCTGCCCCTTCTTTCTTGTCCTTCTGAGATCCTTATAATTCTATTATTAGCTTGCTTAATGTCTTAGAAATTTCCTAAACTATCCTCATTTTCAAATATTTAGAAAAAAAATTTTTTCTATTCAGCTTGGGTGATTTCCACTACTCTGTCTTCCAGATCACTGATTCCTTTTTTTCTATTTCATTGAATCTACTATTGATTCCTTCTAGTTTTTGTAAAAATTATTTTGGTTATTATATTCTTCAGCTGTTATATTTTTTAGTCCTTTGTTGAATTCTCATTGTGTTCATCCACCCTTCTCTTGAGCTTGGCAAACATCTTTATGAGCATTACCTTGGATTCTTTATCAGGTATTTGTTACGGCCACTTTGTTGAGTTCCTTTCCTGAGATTATGTCCTATTCCTCCATTTGAAATTTATTCCTCTCTGTCCTAATTTGAACCTGTTCTCTGTGTTAATTTCTCTGTGTTAGGAACGTTGGTTTCATTTTCTGCAATTGGAGAAGGTGCCCTATTAGGCGCAGCAGCACACTAGCCTCTGGTCACCAGAGCCATTCTATGTGGGCTCCATCTGCAGTTCTGATTTTGTGGGGCCAGTTACTGTGGATGCCCCGAGAAGGTGGGCTGCTTTTCAGTCTCGTTGGCTGCAATGCTCTGCCTGATGCAGTGGCTATTGGTCAGCAGGAGTGTGGGTTCATATTCCTATGCGATTGGCTCTTTAGCCTGTGGGGGCTTAGGGCTTGTGCCAGCTTGCAGTAGGCAGGGTTAAGTCCTCACCCATATGCCATAGAATTTTTATTGGGCAGCATTTTTCTGATTATTCCTCCAGCTTTCAATTTTTTTTCCCTTTAAGCATGGATTTTTTTTTTTTCCCAAAGAAGTATTTATCTATTAAGCTAGTAAACTTTTCATTTTTGAGAGCTGAGAGACTCTATAGTCAACCTCTCTTCTCTCAGAGACTCCTTAGAATTCTACCTTGTGGCTGAAAACCACCATTTAGATTATTTCATTCTTTAGGATCACAAATGAAATTTATACCCCTCCATGTTTTCGGAAGGTATTTACAGACCTTGTTCCATATGGTGTATTTTTTCAACTGTGACAGAACTTTCTATGAATGACAGTGAAAATTACATATATGAAATGAGTGGGAAATTAATTTCAGCTGACACCTCAAAATTTTTCTTGAAAGATAAGTGCCTTTGTTTAGAAATATACTTTGAGAAAACTTTTAGAGTGGCATCTGAGACCCCTCAAGTCATGAGCTTTGAAGATCAGCTTTAAAATGATAATTAAACTGCTCTGCCAAACAAATATTTAGGATGTAGAGGGCTGGAAAGGAATGAAGAGAAAGGAGCTGGTGAGAGAAGAAGTGGGCGTCAAACAAGACAGTGGGAGACGTATATTGTTTAAGTTTTTTATTCTATATTGGAGTGTAGTGGATTAACAACGTTGTGATAGTTCAGGTGAACAGTGAAGGGACTCAGCTATGCATATATATGTATCCATTCTCCCCAAACTCTCCTCCCATCCAGGCCGCTACGTAACATTGAGCAGAGTTCCATATGCTGTACAGTAGATCCTTGTTGGTTATCCATTTCAAATATAGCAGTGTGTACATGTCCATCCCAAGGGACATATTTTCAAAAGCCAAAATGCATACCATACTCCATTAAAATTTCAATTATACATTTGTATGAGTCTCCTCCTTTGTGGAACATCAGTTTCTGTTACAGATGCTTTGAGGCTTTATCTAATTTATTTCTAATCCGCATAACAATCCCATAATGTACACTATATTCCCACTTGACTAATAAGGATAAGTAAGACCAGGATTCTCCATTTCCATACACATTCTGTTTGACAATAACTTATTGATCACTTACTAGCTGACACATACTCTGTTAGATGCTGGGGGTATGGTAGAAAACAATGGAAGTTAAAAGTTTCTGGTCTCAGTTAGTTTACATTTATCTGCATTATGCCTGTGATGAAAGATTCAATTCTAAGTTACATTACTTAATAGTCACAGGAATTCCATACTGTGTAATAGCTGAGAAGACTAAGCATTTTTGTTATGTAAAAGTTAAAGCCTGATGGATTTTTTCAAGAAAATACAGTTCTAATAAGTCAAACTCTTTAAACAAGGCTACACTTAAGAAGTTAACAATCTTGGCTTTTCTACTTCTTTATGTCTTATAATAGACCCAAGGTGGGTGGATAACCTACTACAACTACATACCTTACCATGTGTTATTGATTACTTCAGGCACCTTTCATAGCTGCTCACAGGACTTGGAACAGTGCTTTGAATTTAAAATGTCTTCTTCTGTGCTTGATGTGCCTAATTATGTCAGCACCAGCTGGAAGGAGATATTGACAAGAGAGTACAACACGGCTATGTTCCCTACATAATTCAAATTCAGTGGCAGACTTCCACTTCCATCTCCCCTTCTACCTCCATCAGAATAAAGTGGCACAAGCCTACTGCTTCATATTTAAATGCACAAAAGAAAGGGCATGCAAAGACAGATTTTATTGTGCTTTCAATACTTCAATATCAAAGGTCGCAAATATCAAAATTATTATCAGCAGTTAAATTACTTAATAGTCACAGGAAATGTATACTGTATGATAGCTGAAAAGACTAATCATTTTCGTTACGTAAAAGTTAAAGCCCAAAGGATTTTTTTTAAAGAATTCTATATCCTTAAACTTCTATAATATGAACAACAATAAGAATATTATTTTAAAATAAAGCTATGCTAATTATTTTAATATTGCTATATGAAATTAGCATAAGTCCCTAACGCATTATATCTACACAAGTGCTTAAAATATGAGTTTATGGAAATAAACTCATACATTTCCCCCTATAGATTAGGCATGGAAAAGAAACAAAATATCTTGCTATAGAATGTAAAAGATTGTCCAGTATTAAAATCCTATAAATGCATTTTTTCATTATTGAATGTTGGTGCACTAATAAACTACATTAATATGGTACATATCTTAAGTCCCAAAGTTAACGATTTTTTCTGCTATTTTGGTTCTTATATAGGTTCTTTTGTTTGCCAGGAACAAGGATTCATTCAGGTTACCTCCTACAGGGAATCTTATAAAAATAAAGGAAACAGGAATCTTAGCCAATCCTCAAGGAAAGCCAGGAAAAAAGGAAAAAAAAAAAAGGTGTTTTAAGCAAGAATAAGAAAGACTGAACAGCCAAACCTTGTGGCAACTGGAATGTAGACTTGATGCAAATGCAGGTTGTCTCCTTGTTTTCTCAGCTGCCTGGGCTCCACCCCCTGCTCTCTGTCCCTCCCATTCAGCTTCCAGTTTCTGTCTTGAATGGGCTCACTCGGGTATGTTTTCCCCTCCACTTCCACCACCAACAAGCTACCTCTCAGTGTGTCTCCCAGTCTAACCCCCACCAAGAGGAAGACTGGGAATCAGTGTTACTATGAAGGAAGACTCTGACTTCACCCCTCCTCAGAAGCCCCCAGACACCCTGAAGTTAGACGTCCAACAGATACATCACGGTGGCCAAGACCGCAGTCAGTTGGTAAGAGAACATGACCACCAGGACCAAGCTGCTGCCTGAAGTCCTTGCTTCGGGCCATTTATTAAATTACTAATTCTTACTTCTAACACTTTCAGGATATAATGTAGCTTCTCATATGCTGATATGAGTGCTCTATGCAATAAAAGAGGGGATTATTCTCTAGGAGCTTCAGTTTTCTCAGGAAACATGAACAGCATGCAGACAAAATTGAAACCAGAAGCAAGTACATTATCTTTTGCATCAAACAACTTTGAAAAAACATAAGGGGCTTCCCTGGTAGCTCGGATGGTAAAGAATCTGCCTGCAATGCAGGAGACCTGGGTTCAATCCCTGGGTTGGGAAGATTCCCCTGGAGAAGGGAATGGCAACCCACTCCAGTACTCTTGCCTGGAGAATTCCTCAGACAGAGGAGCCTGGGAGGCTACAGTCCATGGGATCGCAAAGAGTCGGACACAACTGAGTGACTAACACTGTTGCTACTGCTAATAGTCAGTATCTGTCATTAAATAAAGTGGATGAACTAAAACTGGGATTTAAATCTTGAGGGATTTACCAGATGAAGCTTTATCAACACAAAATGAAACAATTAGTTGCCTCACTGAATTAACTAAAAGGTGAGGTCAAGAACCATGAACTCAAATCAATGCGTTAGCTATTCAATGTTTTCTTGTTGCCTATGTATTTTGGTAGCGCATACCTATCAATAGACATGCTGCAAATGGGCAAGGTCATGTAAATTGTTATTAATAATTTAAAATGTCAGTAACCCATTTGCCAACATTTATTGACTGATTAATATGTTATATACTCTGCTGAGTAATTTTGATATATTAGCTTATTTAACATCCCAGCCCAGTGAGTTAGCAAATATTAAAACACCCTACTTATAGTTGAGAAAATTATGTTGTAGAGAGGTTTGATTATTCACTCAAGGTCAGTTTGCAGCTAGGGAGTGCTGGGGCCAGGATTTTATAAGGCACCCTGGGTCCAGAAGCCCATTCTCTATATCACCATTGTAGGAGGTTCTAAAGAGAAATGTTTAAATGAATAGATCATCCTGACTTTAGTGGAAATTTTGCTTCCTTACATAATCCTGCTGAGGAAATAGAGTTTTCTTTCAACCTTTAAGTATCTTGGTGGTCAACAGATCAGGAAGAAGAAGAAAAAACATAAGAAACATCTAATGGAATTGACACTGAGGATTAATTTTCAGAAAGGTTGGGTTTTTCTCCCTTATTTTCAGACTCTAAACACATATACACATTACATCATCCAAAGTACTTTCCCATAAATTTTGTTATTAGCCAAGAGTTCACTAATTTTAATTGCTAAAAAAAATCTTTTGTGTATATGTGTATAAATACATATATATGTTTCCCAGGTGGTGGTAGTGATAAAGAATCTGAGCAGGAGATGCAAGAGATGTGGGTTTGATTCCTGAGTCAGGAAGATCCCCTGGAGTAGGAAATGGCAACCAGCTCCAATATTTTTTCCTGGAAAATTCCATGGACAGAGGAGCCTGGAGGGCCACAGTCTTTGGGGCCGCAGAGACTCAGATGTTACTAAACACACATTATACTGTCTCTGCCTATTTTGTATTAATACTATGAGATTTTGTGTTCCTCAACTTGTGGAAGGGAAGCTGACTCTGGTTAAGTTGATGCCAGGTCCATTTTGAGCTCTCACAACTGGGGAAAGCAGAAGAGAGCAAGGCTATTCTTGTAATTGTGTGTGTGTGTGTGTGTGTGTGTGTGTGTGTGTGTGTTGTGGAGGGCAGGATCTCTATGTAGTATCAGGACTCTGAAAACTGTTAAATACAATGCCAATGAGCCTTTACTCAAGCACCTTTAAGTTTACTTGAAAGGCAAGGATAAAAGAAATTGTCAAAGGCACACATTTTATTCAACTTATTTTACTATAAAAACCTGCCTTTCTTGTCTTTGGGGTTAAAAAGAACACAAAACTCTCTTTAATGATCAGATTATTTCTCCTATCACCATTAGAATCTTGGATATTAGAAGAAACTCTGAAGCAGAAGTACAAACAAAGCCCACATACAAACTGGGCTTTGGCTACACTGACAGTATTTTTGTCTGAAATCAGATGCTTTGGGACAACATTGCTCTCCATTCATGGTATCCATCATGAGGGATTTTCCATCAAAATATGTCAAAACAGGAAGGATGCAAAAATAGTACTATAGTTTTTGCCAATTTTTTATTTTCCTTTACCAGATTTCTTTTCTTTCTCATTTCTGTTCCAGGTGATCCTTAATCCAGGAAATGGACCTAGACTCATTAAGTTCAGAAGCGGTGTGGCTTCAATAAACTGTCAGTTGTTCTTAGAACCTAACCCATCTACAAGGCATGTGAGTGTCTTCAAGATCTGTTCTTTGCCTACCTTTACTGCTAAGATTATCTCTAGCCTCATACTTTGTGTATGGAAAAACTCCAAACTTATAGAAGAATCAAATAAGTATCACAATATACATGTACCCTTCATCAAAAATAAATAAGTGTTAACATCCAGTCGTGCTTTCTTCAGAACTTTTTTTTTTTTTAAGAAAATAAGGTCTTCATTCATTCAGCAAGTATTTTTGAGCACCTGCTGTGGGGCAGCAGTTCTTGGTGTTTAGGATTTATCAGGGAGCAAAACAGATTGCAGTTGCTGCAAATGGGAAGCTTGCATTCTTTGTAAGCCATTTTTAAATCTTCTAGAGAGGAAATCTTACTGCCTACTGGTGCTGTCTCCTTAGACATAGAGGTCACTGTCATTAGCACAGCAATACTGGCCTCTCCAAACACTTATCTGTTTTCTGAGGCGGGGCTGTTTATTTTGGTGAATCTGAGAGAAAAAACAGGGTTTGGGCATTCAGCTCCTCCTCTTCAGACAGTAAAATCACAATATTGCTCTCCCACAGCACAACAATTTTACAGGGAGAAAGACCCTACAAGATTTGACCCTCAAAGAATGATCTATTTACATACATATGATCTATTTATATACATAAACTTATGTCCAAAGCTGCTAGTGACAGTATGGACACCTTTGTCTAAGTTTATTTTCAGTATTATAAAATCTATTTTTCTGTATCTCTACACTGCAGTCCTCAACCTAGACTTCATTAAAATAGAGGCAATATTTTTCTCTTCAGTTGTCATCGTTTTTTTGTTTGTTTGTTAATTGATCCTGAGGTTAGTAAAGGAGAGAGTCAAATATTGGGATCTCCCAAATACTCTGAATAATATTTCTCTTCCAATCTTCCAAGAGCAATAGCTTTCTAATATTAGTGCATATTCTTCTGGTCTGTGGTCTTTTGTTTTTTAAATACATTTGTGTATAACCATTAAAAATTGAGTATTTATTTATGTAGTTTTAAACTACACATGTTCCACATGTTATATGGAACCTGTATTTAGGTGAAGATGCTACAGTTAGAACTGGACATGGAACAACAGACTGGTTCCAAATAGAAAGAGGAGTATGTCAAGGTTATATATTGTCACTGTGCTTATTTAACTTATATGCAGAGTACATCATGTGAAATGCTGGGCTGGATGAAACACAAGCTGGACTCAAGATTGCTGGGAGAAATATAAATAACCTTAGATGATACCACCCTGATGGCAGAAAGTGAAGAGGAACTAAAAGAGCTTCTTGATGAAGGTGAAAGAGTAGAGTAAAAAAGCTAGCTTAAAACTCAGCACTCAGAAAACTAAGATCATGGCATCTGCTCCCATCATTTCATGGCAAATAGATGGGGAAACAATGGAAACAGTGACAGACTTTATTCTCTTGGGCTCCAAAATCACTGCAGATGGTGATGGAAGCCATGAAATTAAAAGATGCTTGGTCTTTGGAAGAAGAGCTATGACAAACCTAGACAGTATATTAAAAGGCAGAGACATTTCTTTGCTGACAAAGGTCCATCTAGTCAAAGCTGTGCTTTTCCTAGTAGTCATGTATGGATGTGAGAGTAGGACCATAAATAATGCTGAGCACTGAAGAATTGATGCTTTTGAAGTGTGGTGTTGGAGAAGACTCATGAGAGTCCCTTGGACTGCAAGGAGATCCAACCAGTCCATCCTAAAGGAAATCAGTCCTGAATATTCATTGGAAGGACTGACACTGAAGCTGAAGCTCCAATACTTTGGTCACCTGATGCGAAGAGCTGACTCATTGGAAAAACCCTGATGCTGGGAAAGATTGAGGGCAAGAGGAGAAGGGGATGACAGAGGATGAGATGACTGGATGGCATCACCAGCTCAATGGAGATGAGTTTGAGCAAGTTCCAGGAGATGGTGAAGGACAGGGAAGCGTGGTGTGCAGCAGTCCATGGGGTCATAAAGAGTCAGACATGACTGAGCGACTGAACAAGAAGAGCAAAAACTATATGATATATATTCAATTGGGTGTTTCTTTTCCACTGAATTTTGTTATTAAATTTTATTCATGCTAAACTATGTTTCACCAGTTTGTCTATAATAACTGTATAATTCTGTATCATATAAATGCAACAAATTTTTCCCTCTTTCCCTCTGTGGCTAGACTTCCTTTGTGGCCTTCTGACATTGCTCGAGCTGTCACTCGGTTTTGGACGACAGTGTACTCTGCTCTCTGCCTTTGCGTCTGTTGAATATTCTGCCATAAATACCTGCCTGTACTCGGCTCACCCCCATCCCCATGCCCTAAGCCTTTGGTCTGACACCAGCTTTTAGGACTCAGCTCAGGCACGTCTTCTTTTAGGAAGTCTTTCCCAATCTGCATCAGACCATTGCCTTGCCCAGATCATAGGGATTGGATTCACATTTCAGAAACAAGGCCTGAATTTGAAAGTATTTCTAAGCTGGATTGAGTCTCTACGTAAGTGAAATATTTGCAAGGTTCATTTTGTAAATTCTCTGTGTTACATCTCAGCGAGATTAAAATTACAAGAACGCTTTTCTCCATTGTTGGTAGGTTTGTCTCTCCAAGACTAGTTTAGAAAAGCTAAATTGGTAATGAAGCCAAATATGCATCTCATACTCTCTTTTCTATCATGTCACACTGAATAATTTCTATTTAGAATATTAAAATATCCCCTGATTTAAAATCTCTCAGTGAGATCAATGCCAGAAGGCACACAGAAAAGTGAAAAAAAAAAAATGATCTTTTTTGAATTAGCAAGTGGGCAGCATTTTGTTTTAAATAAGGGGCACTGCTTTGAAAAATATACTTTGTTCATTTATTGTGATGGCTGTACTCTAGTTTAAATTATTTATAATGATACTTTATACCATATTTTATAATCTGTGTAATATGAGTCCTCACTAAAGCTCTATGCTATTAAATCTTTGCTGCGAAGCCTTGAAGATCACTAGTTTTCAGTGAGGATTTCCAGAATTAGTAAAAGAATTAATATGTTTTTAGGGTATAGTATACATAATTAAGTTCTGAGGAATATATATATGTTTGGATAGCTAAGGGAGGTTTTGCTTTATTTTATTAAGTTTTATTTGAAAAAAAAAAAGATGGTTTTGTTTCTGATATATAAGGTGTTTTGTGGGTAACATTCATTAGGGTTAATGGGAGTAAGATGCAAAAATCTCTCCTGCTTTGTGAGAAGTACAGGCTCCATAATGTTTCCAGGAGGAATACTCTGAAACCTTCATAAAACATTTATATCAGTTGGATAGAAAAAAAAAAAAGAAAAGAAAAATCTCCTTTAATAAAACATTTGCCCCTATTACACTATGCTACCATTAGAATTTTATTTATTCAAGAGTCACATGCAATAAATTTGCATCACATGTACATCTTGCAAAGAATGAGAAGATACCAATGCCCTCATGTCAAACAAAGGCAGTCTTCTGCACAGTGAAAGTGAAGATTTTGGTAAAAAATTGCATGTTTCTCTGCTGTTCTGGGTTTATATGTGTGTTGTTGCTGGTTAGGGTTCCAAGACCTTTATTCAAACATTCGGCCTCAAATTAATATGAAAAGCAAGCTGAGAAAGCTTATGCTTATCTAACTTTCTGAGTGAGGGTTTAGTAAAACGATAAAACTAAAAAGATATAATGGGAAAAATAGTCCATTTAAAAATAAAAAATATTTTTGCAGAATAACCACACACTATATTTATTTTGCAGTATTGCTTTTCTTTGACTATATGTTAAATGTTATAATTTGGCTGGGATCTTAGAAATATGCCGGAATTTTGGAGAGGGTTTTTTTAAATAATATACTTTTTCAAAAGTCTTTCAATAAAAATAAAAAATCACAAAAGATAAAAACCTCTTTATGTATTACTTCATGTCCATATATATGCATACTTTTTATAAATTCTAACAAAATATTTCTGGTCAATTTTTGGTAGAGCAGTATATAGTTAATATTTATATCTTGAATGAACTATCCCATTCTTCTTGAGGAAATGTTAAAATGTTGAACATCTATGTTCTCCACAAGTAAATAACACATTGTATAGCTACATTATGACCAGATTATATCTATTAGTTACTGCTGTGCACGATGTAAATCTCTATAGAGTCCCCTGGGAAATGAGAAAATCATTTCAGACTTCAATAACTAACAATCAGTTATTGCTCTGGGCAATAATAAAGCTGAATGCAATTACCTAAAGTGAAGTTAGCAGTGTAACAAATGAAATACAGGGTTTTTTTTTTTCCCCTCTCTTAAAATAAATGTAGCATCTCACCCCACACTATTATGTATTATAATAGGGTCCTCTAAACAATGTATTCTCACATAGTCTTGATACTTGAAATATATGTGATTAAAAATTATAAAGTTATTTTTTATGATATCACTTAATTGTTACTTAAAACATCAATAACACTTTCAAACAAACAAAATCAAGTAGTAAGATTCTCAAAATTTCAAAACATAAAACATTTATTTTATTTAAAACATTTCTTAGATGGTTTGTGTCTTTAAAAATATTGTTTTTCAATGAAAATGTTAAAACTTATTCCTAGTATTTTGTTTATATAGCAAAATAATTTTAATGAAAAACGTTAAAAGAATTTTCAGAGTAAGCTATAATGCGCTTACATATATATTGTTACTTGATTGAAATGAATAGCAAAAAGAAAAAAGTTCTACAATAATGGCTAATTCACAAATTTTAATCTTACAATATCTTTTTTCTGTAACATTATTTATTTATCCATAATTGATTTCTAATTCATTATTTGCATATATTTCCTATTTGTCACAACAGAGTGCAATTATACTGAAACAGATTTCCCAGTAGAAAGTTAATCCTGCTGTTCCACATTTTGTTTAACCATTTTTTATGTATAATTGTAGTCTGTGTTTTGGCATAGACCACTCATGAAACAGTAGATTTTCTGGCAATTTGGCTGTTAGCATATATTTGATGGTGAATATAGCCTTTCATTAGCTCTGTATTCAAATAACACTGCCAAAGTATTTTTCATGTTCTTTACTCATTTCTGTTTATAATAAATCCTTGGAAGCTTGAAGCTGACATCTGTTTTCTGAAGTAATCCTTTCTCTTTCCTCTGTATGGGCACATACTGACATTATTGTAGGGTTGTTTATTATAGTTGGGCTGCTAGCGATTATTATTATTTAAGAAAAATGGATTGTTTTGTGGCGGGAAGCACATAGGAAAACTGCATGAATAATGTTACAAAAGGACATGTAAAAATTAGCACCTACAAACACTGACAGCATCTGCTTAACAACTTATTTATATTCTGTAGTTTTATTATATGTTGAGTAATTTGGGAGATACTTCTATATTATGGACCACACACAATTTAAAAATCAAATTCATGCACAGAAGTAAAATCTTTATTGCACTTGCATGTCTGAAAACCCTATTTTAACTCCTTTATCTTGTTCAAGTTGCCTCTTCTTTCCTGCCCTTACAATCCCCCTTCCCACTTCCCTCATTCCTTCCAATAGCATGTATTATTTATTATTATTATAGCTTACTGTGTGACAAACACTGTGAAAATCAGTAAGACATGGACCCTAACCATAAGAAGCTCACCATCTAATAAGGAAAAGAGATAAATAAATGGACAATAATAATTATTTTTTAAGTTGTATATAGTCAAGCCAAATAGTCAAAGTGTTAGTAAATAAAGCCTTATTTAATAAGCACAGAAGTGTTTAAAATGAGGATTTTCTGTGAATTGAATCTTGGAAGACTTTCTTTCCAACCATCATTGAGTGATCAAAAGTTCTTGTAATGTAAGTTCTGTTCAGTTCAGTCAGTCATGTCTGACTCTTTTCAACCCCATATACTGCAGCATGCCAGGCCTCCCTGTCCAGCACCAACTCCCGGAGTTTACTCAGACTCATGTCCTTTGAGTTGGTGATGCCATCCAACCATCTCATCCTCTGTCATCTCCTTCTCCTCCTGCCTTCAATCTTTCCCAGCATCAGGGTCTTTTCAAATGAGTCAGTTTTTTGCATCAGGTGGTCAAAGTATTAGAGCTTCGGGTTGAGCATCAGTCCTTCTGATGAATATTCAGGACTGATTTCCTTTAGGATGGACTGGTTGGATCTCCTTGCAGTCCAAGGGACTCTCAAGAGTCTTCTCCAGCGCTACAGTTCAAAAGCATCAATTCTTTGGTGCTCAGCTTTCTTTATGATCCAACTCTCACATCCATACATGACTACTGGGGAAACCATAGCTTTGACTAGATGGTCCTTTGTCAGCAAAGTGATGTCCCTGCTTTTTAGTAAGCTGTCTAGGTTGATCATAACTTTTCTTCCAAGGAGCAAACATCTTTTAATTTCATGGGTGCAGTCACCATCTGCAGTGATTTTGGAGCCCAAGAGAATAAAGTCTGTCACTGTTTGCACTGTTTCCTCATCTATCTGCCATGAAGTGATGGGCCCAGATGCATGATCTTAGTTTTCTGAATGTTGAGTTTTAAGCCAACTTGTTCACTCTCCTCTTTCATGTTCATCAAGAGGCTCTTCAGTTCTTCACTTTCTGCCATAAGGGTGGTGTTATCTGTATATCTGAGGTTATTTATATTTCTCCCTGCAATCTTGATATCAGCTTGTGCTTCATCCATCCTAGTGTTTCTCATGATGTACTCTGCATGTAAGTTAAATAAGCAGGGTGACAATATGTTGCCTTGATGTACTCCTTTCCTGATTTGGAACCAGTCTGTTGTTTTATGTCCAGTTCTACCTATTGCTTCTTAACTTGCATACAGATTTCTCTGGAGACTGATCAGGTGGTCTGGTATTCCCATCTCTTGAAGAATTTTCCACAGTTTGTTGTGATCCACACAGTCAAAGGCTTTGGTGTAGTCAATAAAGCAGAATTAGATGTTTCTGGGGAACTCTCTTGCTTTCTTGATGATCTAATGGATGTTGGCAATCTGATCTTTGGTTCCTCTGCCTTTTCTAAAACCAGCTTTAACATCTGGAAGTTCATGGTCCACATACTGTTGAAGCCTGGCTTGGAGAATTTTGAGTATTACTTTACTAGCGTGTGAGATGAGTGCAACTGTGTGGTAGTTTGAGCATTCTTTGGCATTGCCTTTCTTCGGGATTGGAATGAAAACTGACCTTTTCCAGTCCTGAGTTTTCCAAATTTGCTGGCATATTGAGTGTAGCACTTTCACAGCATCATCTTTTAGGATCTGAAATAGCTCAACTGGAATTCCATCACCTCCACTAGCTTTGTTTGTATTGATGCTTCCTAAGGCCCACTTGGCTTCACATTCCAGGATGTCTGGCACTAGGTGAGTGATCACACCATTGTGGTTATCTGAGTCATGAAGATCTTCTTTTGTACAGTCCTTTTGTGTATTCTTGCTACCTCTTCTTAATATCTTCTGCTTCTATTAGGTCCCTACCATTTCTGTCCTTTATCGAGCCCATCTTTGCATGAAATATTCCCTTGGTATCTCTAATTTTCGTGAAGAGATCTCTAGTCTTTCCCATTCTACTGTTTTCCTCTTTCTTTGCACTGATCACTGAGGATGACTTTCTTATCTCTCCATGCTATTCTTTTGAACACTGCATTCAACTGTGTATCTTTCGTTTTTCTCCTTCGCCTTTTGCATCTTTTCTTTTCTCCGCTATTTGTAAGGGCTCCTCAGACAACAGGAACCAAAAACAAGATTTTTGGAGAGATTAATATAAACAAATCTGAAAACTATGGTCATGAAAAAGGAGGGAACACATTAGGAATTCAAGTTAATTCATTTATTGAGTAAAGTTTAAAATATTGTAAGAGAATGTACAACATTAGACCATAAATATTTAAGCCTACAAAAAAAGTATATACTTTTGAGAAAATGTGAATTTTCAAGTGTGTTCAAGAGGAAGTAGAACAACTGAATTAAACCTTTAACCCCAAATAAACTGAAGTTGTATCAGTCCCAGGTTTTTCCTTAGATAATGAGTTCTGGTAAGACTTTACAAAGTAAACAACATCTCAACTTTCTGCAAAGTTTCCTAAAACAAAGAAAATAAGGTGAAGCTTCCTAAGTCGTTTTATTAACCTAATACACCAAACAGTTCCCCAACTGGGCAATGAAAGCAAACCCACACATGTCCCACAGTATGCCAATTATACTTCCAAAATAGACACAGAAAACATAAAAAGTATTAACCAGTAAAATTAGGCAGTGTATTTAAAAAAAATCATGACCAATAATGTTTCTCTAGGATAAAATACATTCCCACATTAGAATAGCTACTAATGCAACACTGTAAAATGCTGTTGCTCATTTCAATGGGCAATGATAAACATTAAATAGAAGCAAATATTCACTCATGATAAAAATATTTAACAAAACAAATCTAGACTAGAACCTCCTTAACTTAGTGAAGTTAAGTGATCATCATATCATAATGCTGAAACTTTAGAAATATTTCAAATTAGAATTGATGCCAAGATGAAGATTCTCTTTATTGTTGTTATTCTTCAACATCATATCAAAGGTACTAGCTAAGGGAATAGTGAAAATGAAAGTATATACATTGGAAAGGGAGAAACAACTCTATCAGTTATATATAATTCTAAATTCCAAGACAGTTCATTATTATTTTTACATGATTCTGAATTTCAAATCAATCAACAGACAAACATTTATAGCAGCTAAGAAATTAAACCAAGTTGAATGGTTGTATATATAATCAGTTTGCAAAAATCAATAGCTTTCTCACAAGCTAATAGTAAGCAATTAGAAAATATAATGCATATAGTTAATGCAATCCATAAAACAAAAAACTACAGTATTCCAAATACCAAACCTAAAAACAAATATGTATAAAATATATGCATGACCTAAACATAAAAATTAGGCAACTTAGGTTGCTGCTGCTGCTGCTGCTAAGTTGCTTTAGTCGTGGCTGACTCTGTGCAACCCCATAGACAGCAGCCCACCAGGCTCCCCCGTCCCTGGGATTCTCCAGGCAAGAACAGTGGAGTGGGTTGCCATTTCCTTCTCCAATGCAGGAAAGTGAAAAGTCAAAGTGAAGTTGCTCAGTTGTGTCCGACTCTTAGCGACCCCATGGACTGCAGCCCACCAGGCTCCTCCGTCCAAGGGATTTTCCAGGCAAGAGTACTGGAGTGGGGTGCCATTGCCTTCAGTGCAACTAAGGTTAATGAGATATAAAAAAAGATACACTATGTACGTTCAAGAATAACACTTAATATTGCAAAGGTATCTAAAAATACACTTGCTTCTCGGAAGAAAAGCTTTAACAAATCTAGATAGGATATTAAAAAGCAGTGACACTGATTTGCTGACAAAGGTCCATCTAGTCAAAGCCATGGTTTTTCCAGTAGTAATGTATGGATGTGAGAGTTGGACTATAAAAAGCTGAGCACCAAAGAATTGGTGCTTTTGAACTGTGGTGCTAGAGAAGACTCTTGAGAGTTCCTTGGACTGCAAGGAGGTCAAACCAGTCAATCCTAAAGGAGATCAGTCCTGAATAATTCATTGGAAGGACTGATGCTGAAGCTGAAGCTCCAATACTTTAGCCACCTGATGCGAAGAAATGACTCATTAAAAAAGATCCTGATGTTGGGAAAGATTGAAGGCAGAAGGAGAAGGAGACAACAGAGGATGAGATGGTTGGATGGCATCGCTGACTTGATGGACATGAGCTTGAGCAAATTCCAGGAATCGGTGCTAGACAGGAAGGCCCGGCATGCTGCAGGCCCCAGAGTCACAGAGTGGGACATGACTGAGGGACTTAACTGACTGAATCCCTTAAACGGGTAAGATTATTCAGATATTTATTTGCTGAGATTTGAATACGCAATTGAGAAAAGATTCAAATAAATAATTCGCCATTTTAATTTAAATCTTACAGTATTTATTTATACAATATACTTATTAATTTAGAACCAGAACACATTTTAGCGTAAAACCACATATTTTTAAAATATTAAAGTAACATAATGCAGATCATGAGTTATATAAATGAAAACACTTTTCGTACAGAATGATTCATAACTAGCAAACTTTCAGAAGAATTTGGAAATTTAGTACGTTAAGAGGATAAAATCATTTGTAACTGGAATGTGTTTCCTTTACTCCAACAGTTTTATCATAGTATGGTGGCCATTTTAATTGACTCACAACACACTTATCCAAAGGCATTGTTTTTGTTTGTTTTTATTTTATTTCTTACTACGATATCTGACAAGATAAACACTTCTGGGTATTGGTATAATATAAGTATATATGATACTATGGTATAATACAGAAAAAGGATTTTACTATTTTAAAGCTGCTGCTGCTAAGTCACTTCAGTTGTGTCCGACTCTGTGCGACCCCATAGATGGCAGCCCACCAGGCTCCCCCATCCCTGGGATTCTCCAGGCAAGAACAGTGGAGGGGGTTGCCATTTCCTTCTCCCCTGCATGAAAGTGAAAAGTGAAAGTGAAGCCGCTCAGCGACCCCAAGGACTTCAGCCTTCCAGGCTCCTCCGGCCATGGGATTTTCCAGGCAAGAGTACTGGAGTGGGGTGCCATTGCCTTCTCCCACTTTAAAGCTGCACACATGCAAATCTAGTTAAGACTATTAAGATAATTCCATTTAATGCTACAGCTATTTCTGGAAGGGGAACTGGAGACCAACAAAGGATTTAGAAGGACAGAAAATAAAATTACGTTTTAGACTCAATTCCTGACCCTGATATCTTGGGACATCTCACAGAATTTTCTAGTCTGTTTATACTTGTCTCTTTCGTAAGCTATTCCTTTCTCAAGGTTTTCATACACTTGTTTGTTTTGAAAGATTTGATGAACTGGCCTAGAGGAAAGTGACTTATACTTTAATGAGACACAAATTAAAATGGAAGTCATGTAATGTTTTTAAAAAAGAAATTTAAGCTCATTTTACCACAGCATAAAAATAATGACTGCAGGCACTTTGACAATTGAATGAATGTCACTCTCCGACTCGGTTTCCTTGTCCATAGATTGTGGATAAAACTTTCACTGGGTGTTGTGAGGATTATATCAGGTATAAATCATTCAATCGTCAGACGCTGTGCAAAAGACAGCTAGTAACAATATTTCATTCCCATTTCGTATGTGTGAAAGGTGTGAAAACTGGGAATCTGGATATAACGCCAAACCTTAAATATTAGGTTTCAAGAATCACCTTTCCTAAACTAATCAGGCTGTTAAAAGCTTGCACCTGCAAACAACATTGCTTTCCTAGACAGTTAGCTCATCCTTCCCTCCAGGGATGTCCCCCAAAGAGTTTGGATGGGGATGTGGTGAGAAAAGTTCAATAATCAAAAGAACGTATTTCTGTGTTTTATATTTAAAAACAAGTGGCCGTCCTTATTTTCAATTTCTAGAGTCAGTTTGCTAGGCGGGAGTGAAGGCTTGAGTATCCCGTTAAACGTTGAGGAAAGGCCACATCGCCCGCGCATTTCCGTCGGGGGGCTCTAAGAGAGGATAGACAGAGAGCCTGGCCAATCGGAGCGCAGGTTAGAGCTGCTCCCGCCCCCTTCCGTCGAGCCCGCCTCTTCCCCGTGCCGCCCTCTGGGAGTCCGGCAGGCTCGCCCCGCCCCCTCCCCTGAGTGACAGGACCGTGGACAGCAACATTTCCAGCCGGACACGTAGTTGGTCGGCCCTTGCGCTGGCTGAACTGAGGTGTGTGTGGTGTGTGTGTGTCAGGCAGGGGCGGCGAGGGGATTGGGGAGGCCCTGCCCGTGAAGCTCGGGGTCTGGGGGCGAAAGCGGTTCCTCACTGGGCCCTCAGTGCATTTAGGGGACGCTCGGTCCACCCCTGGGAGCCGCACTTGGGCGTACTGGGCGGAGGTGGGCGGGCAGGGGTCTTTGGCCGTGGAGGACCCCAGAGCCCAGGAAACCCCGTAGGAACGGTCGTGGCGTGAGGAGCCTTCCGGGCGCGTGGGGCGCTCGCGGTGGGGGTGGGGCGGCGGGCGCGGGGCTCGCGGGTGGGCGTGGCTGCCGCGGTTGCTAAGGAACGGCGGGCCCCGCCCTGCCAGCGTGTCTGGCTCTGGCCGCCCGGCCCTGCGAAGCGGGGCTCGGCCCGCCTCCCCGCGGCCTTCCCCTTGGCTTGGAGCTGGCCCCCGTTGTGCCTTCAGTGAACTAGCGTCCCCTGATTTTACTGTCCTGCTTTTCCGGTGTAGTGGGTACAGAGCTCCCACTCAGGCCTCCCTCTCCCACGTTACTCCTCTGCACACTTCAGCTCCTCGCCTTCCAAAATGAACAAGGATCTGCAGACCAGAAAACGTTCAGAGAAGGGTTTCAGGCAGCTTGAGGTGGCTTTATTTGCCGGGATGGTGGGACGGGAATGAGCCTTTTCCTGGGGTTTGGTGAATGCTTGAAGCCACAAGGTAATGGTGTCCCTGTGGATGAGTAGGACAGGGGAGATAAGAGATGTGATTTCTTCCACCTGGAAGTCTTTTTGATTGCTGCTGCTGTTTGAGTTCAAGGAGCTTCTCAGGAAGTTGAGGCAAGTCATTATTGGACAGGTCCTAATAATGTATGATCTCCCTTTCAGACCCTCTTATGGAGAAGGGTGGTTGGTACTAAGTAACTGAAGCCCTCCTTGGCTTCAATGCCCCATTTAATGATTAACTGTGAGATAGAAACCATAGATAACCATTCAGATCTCTTCTTTGCCCCCATCGTCTGGCCCCTAATGATTCAGCAGAGCAAACAATCCACAGAGAAAACACAAAGAAACTAAAAGTCTGCTTTTACTTCCTTGTGCTAGGTTTACTGTATAAATCCCCAAGAAGGAAGCTTGTAGTGCCTGTTACCAGTAGGAAGAAGATTGACCTAAAAATCAAGAATCTCGCTGTTAGGAAATATTTGCCATTGGGCAGTAACCTTCATAACTTCTCTCATCTGGGAAGTGGAGATACCTATGTGCCTTTTGGTTATAAAACGTAAGGAGAGCTAATTGTAAACTGTTACTGATTACACTTTTAACCTTTTTTTTTTTTTTGGTCTATATGATCTCTGTTGTTGATTCAGTATTAGCTCTTCTTACGTAGTACCTGAAATGTCCTGCATACATTTTTTCCCCATTGATATCACTAGATTTTTTCAAGTATATGCATAGTCTGAGAAAATTGGGACAGATTACTTTCTAATTCAATGATGAATGACCTTTTTGGTGGTATATACCATTTTGAGAAGCCAAGGGAAACTACTGACTCTCCCCTTAGAGAAAGACACAATTCGAAACATAAGTGGATGTTGGATAAGGAACATCTGTTTTCGATCAACTTCTTGAGTGTTAAGAAAATTACTCTCCTATCTTGCCTCACTTCAAAGAGTGACGAGTAATTTATATCCAAAAGTACTAGGAGGAGAGTTGGGTCTCTTCCATGTCTTCCAAAATGCATCTTAACTGTAGTTTAGTTTATGGTCTTCAATGAATCCTTTTTCTTCTTCTTTAAAAAAAAGTTTATTTTTTTAGTATTTAACAAACATGAACTACCAATGATCAATAAATTATAGCTGACTCTTAAAACCATGTAAATTGAATTTTATTATAAATGCCATTTGATCATTCTTTCAAAGAATATTCTTATATTTAAGCAAATGAAAAGAGAAATTATTGTCAACTTGTTTGGGGAAATGTTAAATTGTAGTTTTTAGACAAACATTAAATACACAAACTTTCTCTTCTATCAAAGTCCATTTTTGACAAATAAAAACATTACTTTTAGTATATGCTACTAGAATTCTTTAATTCAAATGAATGACCTTTATAATATAATTTCTCATGGCTAAAAAATACTGTATTTGACTCTGGTTTGGCTCTTTTCCTGATTTCTGTATTAAAATGGAAGGCAGTAAATAGAAATATTTTGTTTGCTAATATACCTTTAATCTAACTTTATTAATAAAAGTGGGCATCAGTAGTAGATACTATCATTAGATAGGGAAAATGATGAAAAAGGAAAATATGTATGGTTTGTAATAAACATGAGTATTGTTCTTTATCACTTACAATTTTATTCGCACTGTTTAGTATTTGACTATTTTGTTAACTCACGTCATTTATAGTAAAAAAACTAGTATGATGATAAATTGATTACAGAGACAGTTCTAATGGAATTAGAGTTTTATGGGCTTAGTAAATAATAGCTATTGCATTTGTAAACAGTCAGGTGGAGTTGGTAATATCCAGTTCATTACAACAGAGCTGACTGGATGCATTGCTTTCAATGGGAGACCAAAACTGAGTACTAGTACTTCCTTCCCCTTTCTAGCTCTACTCCTTGTCTCAAAACCTAGACTTTAGTCCAGTGAGAGAAAATTTCAGTTTAAAGAACAGATAGATACACTTAGAATTGCTGGTCTATATGATCTAGTGCAGAGAGGGGAGAAAAAGAAGATAAACCTCTAGTGTTTACAGGTTTGTAATAGGTTATCTCTACCCATTGACATAATATGGACCAATGGATTTCAGCTTTGAATCAAATAACTTCCCTGTTGAGAACCTGTGAATACAGAGTGGGATCTGAGGTCAGGGCGATTAGTCTAGTCCTCTGGTTTTTCATCCTGGATAGTACCTCTGGGCCATTTGAAGTATGTAGGGATGTTGTTAAATTGTTGTTGTTCAGTCACTAAGTCGTGTCTAAAGCTTTGCAACCCTATGGATTGCATCAAGCCAGGCTCCCCTGTCCTTCATTATCTCCTGGAGTTTGCGCAAACTATTATCAGGATATCCTTAAAAGGTACTGACTTTTAGGACCTTGAAGTTTAAGGATGTTGAATATTGTATAATGTAGATGTCCACCAGTTCAGTAAAAAATTTCCTTCCTCTACTCCAATGCCAAAATCATCTTCAAACTATTCCAATGGCGTTCCTCCATAAAGAAACATGAAACTAGAGCACATTTCCCCCTAGCCTTTGTTCCTGTGTACCATATTTTTTCTTTCTTTTTATTTGTTTTCTTTAAAATTTAAGTGTAATATTTTTATAGTATTGTATATACTGGGCTTCCATGGTAGTTCAGCTGGTAAAGAATCTGCCCGCAATGCAGGAGACCCCGGCTCTATTCCTGGTTCAGGAAGATCCCCTGGAGAAGGGCTAGGCTACCCACTCTAGTATTCTTGGGCTTCCCTGACAGCTCAGGCAATAAACAATCTACCTGCAATGCAGGAGACCTGGGTTTGATCCCTAGGTTGGGACAATTCCCTGGAGGAGGGCATGGCAACCCACTCCAGTATTCTTGCCTGGAGAATTCCATGGACAGAGGAGCCTGGTGGGCTACAGTCCATGGGGTCACAAAGAGTGACAACTAAGTGGCTAAGCACTCAGAGGAGCCTGGCAGGTCACAAGAGTGGGACATGGCTTAGCAACTAAATCACCATAGCTTACTTTTTAGTTTTGCAGTGTTAAAAAACAATGATAGAAAGATAAATCCTCTGTACTTAGTGGTTTAACAAGTGTTGTATGTGGCTAAGCACACATACAACATAGTGATTCAGAATTTTTGTAGATTATACCCCATTTAAATTTATTATAGAATATTAGGTATATTTCCTATGCTCTATGGTATATCCTTGTGGGATATTTATTTTATACATCGTAGTTTATGCCACTTAATACCCTACCCCTGTTGTATCCCTGCTCTCTTCCAATCTCCCCACTGATAACCAGTAATTTGTTCGATGTGAGTCTGTTTCTGATTTGTTATTTTCATTCGTTTTATTTTTTAGATTCCACATATAAGTGATAATATACAGTATTTTATTTCACTGAGAATAATACCTTCTAGGCCCATTTGTATTATTGCAAATGGAAAGATTTTATTCTTTTTATGGCTAAATAGTATTCCATTTTATATATATATATGTGTATATATATATATATATATATATATATATATATATATACTGGCACACCACATCTCTGCAGCCCCATGGGCTGTAGTTCCCCAGGCTGCTCTGTCCATGGAATTTTCCAGGCAAGGATACTGGAGCAGGTTGCCATTTCCTACTTCAGGGGATGTTTTGACCCAGGAGTCAGACCAATACCTCTTGCATTTCCTGCATTGGCAGGCAGATTCTGTACCAAGTGCCACCTGGGAAGCTTTTATATTTACACACCACATCTTCTTTATCCATTCATCTGTTGAGTATGTACCATGTTTTTGATATCAATAGATTTGACTCTTAAGTGTGAAGGTCTTAAAAATACTGCTTAGAATATGGTTATTTTTTGGTATTCTCTCAGAATGACTAAAATTATATTAGTGGAAAATAGTGATATATATTTAATTATATTTGATATTCTTAAGACTAAATATATCCTTATTGAACATAACAGAATCATAGACTCCTAAGGGCTAAGTTTTGGTCACACTTATTATGTACATTTAATCCTTTCTTATATGGTTCAAGTGTTAAGTATCTTTGCAACAATAGAGTGAGTAGGTATATATTTTCATGAAAAAGAAAAGATGGTTTCTTAGCTTACTTTTTACTAATTCCCTTGTAGCTCAGTTGATAAAGAATCTGCCTGCAATGCAGGAGACCTGGGTTTGATTCCTGGGTCGGGGAGATCCCCTGGAGAAGGAAATGGCAACCCGCTCCAGTATTCTTGCCTGGAGAATCCCATGGACAAAGGAGCCTGGCAGGTCACAAGAGTGGGACATGACTTAGCAGCTAAATCACCATAGCTTACTTTTTAGTTTTGCAGTGTTAAAAAACAATGATAGAAAGATAAATCCTCTGTACTTAGTGGTTTAACAAACTTTGTTGTGTTAAATCAGAAGGTGGAGACAGTTCCCTAAATGAGAGGATCTTATCAGTTTCATGGTTTTCAAGCCATTAAACATGGAGAATGAAGCAGGAATAAAGTAGCTTAGTTCTTCTGTAATGGTATTATACAGAACAAAGCTGAAAAAGCAGCAGACCAGTTAGACTGAACACCTTAAAATTTTGGTGAAGACAAAGATAGTTTAATCCCAAAGCATTTTTTACATACTTTGAATTTTAAAACATTCAAATATTTATCTATATAAGAAATTATACGGATACCTGTGACAGATCCTAATTGTGGATTGCAGTTTATAACTTCTACCAGGTAGAAAGTGCACTGGATTGAAAGCTTCAGACCTGGCTTGCAGTAGATATATCATTTGTTAGATTTTATAATGTTTTCAGGCATCAAGTTCCTTATTTGAGAATAGAAAGAGTTGAAGATTTTTATTGGTTTTCTACCATTTTTTTCTGAAGAATATGCTTGAGTATTATGAAAATTTTCATTATTCACAGTGATTCACTATAGCACTGAATCTTTCTGGGCAGGGATATATTAGATTTTTTAAGGTATAATTTAAACAATAATCTCCCAGTTCCTGATTTCATTTTGTCTGTTCATAGAGGTTTATTCTCTTCTCCTTTCTTCAGTATTTCCCTCAACCTCCACACATGCACACATTTGGAAAACACTGGATTATGTAGAAATGATCTATATAGGCTCTTTCAATGCCAAATTTTTCTGGATAAATATAGCATTTGAAATGAATAAAGTGGAACAAAAAAAAAAATCCCACAAAGCCAAGAAAAAGGAAATTGGCAGAATACTCAGGCATACCTGTGAAAATCTGAGAAGAATTTTAAGGTAAGGAAGAACATTTGATAGAATTCTTTGATATCTAACACATAGAGAGGAGAACTCTATGTAAAAAGAGCCATGATTAAGTGATGGTGGAAAGAAGAAAAGGTAGAACAAAAAGAGGATGAAAAAACTGAAAAAAATGTGAGAATTGTATTAGTTTTATATTCCTGATGTAACAAACTACCACAAATTCAGGATGTTATAATTCTATACTTTAGAAGTCTGATATAGGTTTTACTGAACTACAATCTGTGTATGGGCAAGAATTTTTTCTTTTCAGGGGCCTCTGGGAGAGATGTTTCTTTGCCTTTTCCATCTTCTGGAGGCTGCACACATTCACTGATTTATGAAGATGGTTCCTCCATCTTCAGAGCCAGCAACATTGCATCTCTCTGACTAGTCTTCTGTAGTCAAATACACTTATGACCACAACTAGGATAACTTAAAACATTTAGAGACTCAGTTGGATAGTCCAGGAGGTTATTCATTGAATCACATCTGCAAAGTTCCTTTTGCAGTATAAGGTAACACATTCGCAAGTTCTAAAAATTAGAATTTGGGCATCTTTGAGGGGGAACATTACCCTGCCTACCACAATAACATACTAAATAAGTCCATATTTGAGACAGTCAAGAGTAGAACTGATGTTACTATAGAAAATTTAATGTGTGGAGAACAGACTTGAAAAGTTATCCTAGCTAAAATACTGAATGCATGAAAAGAAAACTGTGTTTGGAGAACAAAAATGAAGTCCATTATATGAACACTTGGAATTTCTGATAATTGTTTCTAAAGAAGAGGACAGAACAATTCAGAAAAATGTAATAAAGAGATTGTTGTTGTTGCTGTTTTTCAGTTGCTAAATCACGTCTGACTCTTTGCGACCCCTTGAACTGCAGCACGCCAGGTTTCCCTGTCCTTCTCTGTCTCCTGGAGTTTGCTTAAACTCATGTCCACTTAGTCAGTAATGCCATCCAATCATCATCTGTTGCCCTCTTCTTCTCTTGCCTTCAATCTTTCCCAGCATCAGGGTCTTTTCCAATAAGTCAGCTCTTCGCATCAGGTGGCCAAAGTATTGGAACTTCAGCATCAGTCCTTCCAATGAAAATTCAGGGTTGATTTCCTTTTGGATTGACTAGTTTGATCTCCTTGCTGTCCAAGGGATTCACAAGAGGCGTCTCTAGCACCAAAGTTTGAAAACATTAATTCTTCAGTGCTCATCCTTGTTTATGGTCCAACTCTCACATCCATATGTGACTACTAGAAAAACCATAGCTTTGACTATATGGACCTTTGTTAGCAAAGTGATGTCTCTGCTTTTTAATAAATTCTCTAGGTTTGTCATAACTAGTCTTACAAGGAACAAGTGTCTTTTAGTTTTGTGGCCGCACTCACCATCCACATTGATTTTTGAGTCTAAGTAAATAAAACTTTTCACTATTTCTACTTTTTTCCCAATTATTTGCCATGAAGTGCTAGGACTGGATGCTGTGATCTTTGTTTTTTGAATGTTGAGTTTTAAGCCAGCTTTTTCACTCTCCTCTTTGACTTTCATCTAGAAGCTCTTTAGTTTCTCTTTACTTTCTGCCATTGAAGTGGTGTTATCTGCATATCTGAGGTTGTTGATATTTCTCTCAGCAATCTTGATTCCAGCTTGTGCTTCATTCAGTCCAGCATTTGCATGATGTACTCTGCATATAAGCTAAATAAGCAGGGTGACATTATGCAGGTTTGATGCACTCTTTCCCAGTTTGGAACCAGTTTTTCATTCCATGTCCAGTTCTAACTTTTGCTTGTCTTGCATACAGGTTTCTCTGGAGGCTGGTAAGGTGGTCTGGTATTCCCATCTCATTAAGAATATTCCACAGTTTGTTGTAATTCACACAGAAAGGTTTTAACATTGTCAATGAAACAGAAGTAGATGTTTTTCTGAAATTTCCTTGTTTTTTCTATGATCCGGCATATATTGGCAATTTGATCTCTGGTTCCTCTTCCTTTTCTAAATCCAGCTTGTACATCTGTAAGTTCTTGGTTCATGTATTGCTGAAGCCTAGCTTGAAGGATTTTGAGCATAATCTCAATGGTATGTGAAATGTGTGCAATTGTATAGTAATATGAACATTTTTGGCATTGCCTTTCTTGAGATTGGAATGAAAAATGACCTTTTCCAGTCCTGAGGCCCCTGCTGAGTTTTCCAAATTTACTGCCATAATGAGTGCAGCATGTTAACAGCATCATAAGGATTTGAAATAGCTCAGCCGTAATTTCATCACCTCCATTAGCTTTGTTCATAGTAATACTTCTTAAGGCTCACTTGATTTCAGACTCCAAGATGTCTAGCTCTAGGTGAGTGACCACACCATCATGGTTATCTGGTCATTAGGAGCTTTTTTGTACAGTTCTGTGTATTCTTGCCACCTTTTGTTAATCTCTTCTATTTCTGTTAGGTCTTTGCCATTTTTGTCCCTTATTGTGCCCATCTTTGCATGAAATGTTCTCTTGGTATCTCCAATTTCCTTAAAGAGATCTCTAGTCTTTCCCATTCTATTGTTTTCCTCTATTTCTCTGCATTGTTCACTTAAGAAGACTTTCTCATCTCTTTGCTGTTCTCTGGAACTCTCCATTCAGTTGGGTATATCTTTCCCTTTCTCTTTTGCCTTTTACTTATCCTCTTAGCTACTTGTAAGTCCTCCTGAGAGAACCACTTTGCCTTCTTTCATTTCTTTTTCTTGGGGATGGTTTTAGTATCCCCTTCCTGTACAGTGTTACGAATCTCTGTCCATATTTCTTCAGGTACTCTGTCTACCAGATCTAGTCCCTTGAATCTATTCATAAGTGTTTTGGTATATTCATGAGTTTTGATTTAGGTCATACCTGAATGATCTACTTTCTTCATTTGGATCCTGAATTTTCAGTAAACAGAGTTAGCAGGAAATAAAATTTTCTGAGCTAAAAAAGATCAATAGACACAGAAAGGATATTTCTTACATAAGATATGACAATTCAGAGACACAATGTCAACAGTTTTTCAACTCATAATGATAAAGGAAAAAAATCCTTCCTATATATAGAAGGAGAGAGGAGAAGATAGGGCGTTATTATCAGGAAACCAAACTTAATATGGTTGCAGACTTTTTTTCTATAGTTTTAAATACTAGATGACAACAGAGAAATATTTTTAGAGTTAAAAACAAAATTCCATGCAATTTGTTTTGTTCACACACAGCAACAGAAAACCATTCTTAAGTATATAAAACCTCTAAACTACATACCTTTTACTTCTGGAGGAAAAAAGATAATAATAAGATGATACAATATAAATGCAAAAGCAATGGTATATTAAAAATCAAAACATAGATTTCTGGGATATAGAGTGGCTTTAAATAATTAAGTCTAATTAAAAATTTAAATGAAAAAAACTGCATGAGAAGATATATAATGTAAAAATTTATTCAGCAACAATAACCCAGATTTAAATAAAGCATGTGATCGTCTGATTTGTTTATGCCAGAGATGAAACCTGGTAATTCAAGAGTATGAATAAATTAAAAAATACATCTAGCAAATTGTGACCCAGGCCCACCCACATCTGGCTTGTTTTTATAGAACCAAGGAACCAAAAATATTTTTTGTGTTTTAAATGGTTGAGAAAAAATTGAGATAATATGTTTTATACGGTGAAAAGACTATGAATTTCTAATCTTATTGATTATAAATAAAGTTTTATTGAAACAGTTACACTCAGTTGTTTACATGTTGTCTATAGCTGCTTTTGCATTAAAACAGCAGTTTTGAGCAATTGCAACAGTGGTGTAAATGCAGTGCTCTCCTTGCTTTGCTTTGCTCCTCAGAGCACTACAAATCACACTGACAAAACTGAGTTACAATTTGATTTTGCCTCTTCACCTGAAGAGCCTAAAGTATTTTTGATCTGACCTTTTACAGAGAAACTTTGCAACTCCTAATCTAAACTATGTATATGAACTTTGGTGTATAAGACTGAGACTTTGATTTCAGTCCACAGTATCCAAATTTACTCAGCTATTGCCCTTCAATACACTACTTACTGTAGCATCTCTTTGGTCTTATATGGACTGAGGTTAAAACCAAGTATGTATTATTCTGTATATTTAATAATCTAGATTTTCTCTTTTTCATTCCATGCTTTAAATGAAACAAAATTCATGTAAAGATTTCAAATATCACTTCCAAAGACAAAAGTCAGTTAATACTGCTGTAAGAAGAAAAAATGAATGCTTTACTATGGTATGCCAAAATCGTATGTGCTTTTAGAGGTAAGCACATACCACATTTAATAAGTTGGTTGTGTGTCAGTCATTTAATCAGCCTATATTTGTGGCAAGCATAGATGAATTATTTCAGAGGAAGTGGCATTGAAATGCAGTTTTGAAGGGTGCCTGCAAATTCAAGGTGAATAAGGCTGGCGCTAAGGTAACATGGAGAATAAGATGTATAAAGCCACTAGGCTGTCAGTAGGGTCGTGTGACTGACAGAAATTCTGTAGCTGGAACAGAATTTGGAGAAACAGTGGCTGGAGTTGAAACAGTAAAGACCTGCTAGCGAGCCTGGTGGGCTGCCGTCTATGGGGTCGCACAGGGTCGGACACAACTGAAGCGACTTAGCAGCAGCAGCGCAGGCTAAGAAGCCTAGTATATGTCATGCAAAACAGTCTTCATCTTGTGGGCAACGAGGATCCATTTCAGATGTTTGAACTGTAGAGACACATGATCAGATTAGTATTAATAATACTTAGATATTGGTTCTTAAATTTTTCAAAGATAGCCCTCCCTAAAATTCTCCAATGTTATGACTTGTAATTTCATATGGCATAAGTTGCCTTGAGATATAACCATTTATATTCTATTTATAACAGTTCTTCCTTGAGGGAGATATACAAACAATCCCCCAATGTCTTTTCTCCATTTTACAGATGTAAAATCTATATCTCAGATAAATGATCTGAACACAGCTCTTGCTTATAAAGGAAAGTGAGTGAGTTCTTTGATTAGATAGGTTTGAATTCAGTTTTCTATCTTTTCCCTGTTAACTGTGCATGCTTGAAAAACTCACTTAATAGTTAGAAAACCTAGTTTTCCCAGTTGGGTTTTATTGTATTTATCCCACAGGAATATAAGAATTTCTGATAATGTATGTGACATGCTTAACACAATAAATGGAAACTGCTGATATTTTTATTATTACTAATATTAATCATCATCATTATAAGGGTTCAACACCCATTATTCATATTTTCAAAATCCAAAGTTTTGAAAAATTATTTTTCCCAAGATTTTCACAATTTCATTTGATGGAAACCAGCCTTGAAGTGACAGGGGACGACTTATATAGTACTTATTTCTTTAGTCAGTGTCAATATTGATAAGATTTTGCTGTGAAGTATTGCTATGCTGTCCCCATACATGTTGTATAATTATAGCAGCTGTGAGACATAGTTACTTTCTGTAGTCTCCAAGACACATCTGGCCCAAGCATTTTAGATAAAGACTATAGATCTATATTATTATGACACCTTTAATAACAGCTTCATTGAGATATAATTCACAGTCATAAAATTTATGATTTTTAAGTGTACCATTCAGTGGTTTTAGCATATTCAGAGTGAGGTGTGTGATCATCACTATCTAATTTTAGAATATATTTATCACCTCAAAAAGTACCCTGTGTTAGTTATTCCCTATTTCTTCTGCTCTCACCCTCAGCTATGAAAAGTTAAGTCGCTCAGTCGTGTCCGACTCTTTGCGACCCTGTGGACTATAGCCCACCAGGCTTTTCCATCCATGGGATTCTCTAGGCAAGAATACTGGAGTGGGTTGCCATTTCCTTCTCCAGGGGATCTTCCTGACCCAGGGATCAAACCCAAATCTCCTGCGTTAGAGGCAGACGCTTTAACCTCTGAGTCACCAGGGAAGCCCTCAGCTATGAAAAGTGAAAGTGAAAGTCGCTCAGTCATGTTTGACTCTTTGTGACCCCATGGACTGTATAGTCTATGGAATTCTCCAGGCCAGACTACTGGAGTGGGTAGCTGTTCCCTTCTCCAGGGGATCTTCCCAACCCAGGGGTTGAACCCAGGTCTAACACATTGCAGGCAGATTCTTTACCAGCTGAGTCACCAGGGAAGCCCAAATATACATGAGTAGGTAGCCTATCCCTTCTCCAGAGGATCTTCCCTATCCAGGAATTGAACTGGGGTCTCCTGCATTGCAGGCGGATTCTTTACCAGCCTAGCTGCCAGCCTAAGTAACCAATTATCAATCTATTTTCTGTCCCTATGCTGCTGCTGCTGCTGCTGCTAAGTCACTTCAGTCGTGTCCGACTCTGTGTGGCCCCATAGACGGCAGCCCACCAGGCTCCCCCGTCCCTGGGATTCTCCAGGCAAGAACAGTAGAGTGGGTTGCCATTTCCTTCTCCAATGCATGAAAGTGAACAGTGAAAGGGAAGTCGTTCAGTTGTGTCCAACCCCTTGTGATCCCATGGACTGCAGCCCACCAGGCTCCTCCATCCAAGGGATTTTCCAGGCAAGAGTCCTGGAGTGGGGTGCCATCACCTTCTCTGGTAGATTTTCTCATTCTGAATATTATATATAAAGAGAACAAACAAGAATGATGCATTAATTGGACTTTTTGTAAATGACTTCTTTCACTTAACATAAAGTTTTCAAAGTTCATCCATGTTGTTCCATGTATCAATATTTCATTACTTCTTTTTATGTTGAATTAATATTGAATTGTATGATTATACCACATTTTGTTTACCTATTCATCATGGATTGTTTTCACTTTCTGGCTATACGGATAATGCCTCTATTTACATTTGTGTACACATTTTTATGTGACCATATTTTCATTTCTGTCCCATGTATAGCTGGAAATGGAGTTTCTAGGTCATTTGCCTCTCTGTTTAGACTATCAGGAGCTGCCAAACTGCTTTCCAAAATGGCTGCAGCATTCTGCTTTCCTACCGGCAATATGTGAAGGTTCTAGTTTGTCCACATCCACATCAATACTCCTTACTGTCTGTCTTTTGGTATAGCTATCCTTCTTGTTCAGTCTATAAGTTGTGTTTGACTCTTTGCAATTCTATGAACTGCAGCATGCCAGGCTTCCCTGTCCTTCACTCTTTCCCAGAGTTTGCTCAAATACATCTGTTGAGTCAGTGATGTCAATCCAACCATCTCATCCTCTGTCGCCCCTTTCTTCTCCTACCCTCAGTCTTTCACGGCATCAGAATCTTTTCCAATGAGTTAGTTCTTTGCATCAGGTGGCCAAAGTATTGGAGCTTGAGCTTCAGCAGCAGTCCTTCCAGTAAATAATCTGGACTGATTTCCTTTAGGATTGACTGGTTTGATCTACTGGCTGTCCAAGGGACTCTCAAGAGTCTTCTCCAGCACAATACTGGAAAAACTATAGCCTTGACTACACATTACTTTGTCTAGGTTTGTCATTGCTTTTCTTCCAAGGAGCAAGTGTCTTTAAATTACATGGCTGCAGTTACTGTCCACAGTGAGTTTGGAGCCCAAGAAAATAAAATCTGTCACTGTTTCTACTTTTTTTCCCACCTATTTGCCATGAAGTCATGGGACTACATGCCATGATATTCATTTTTTGAATGTTGAGCTCTAAGCCAGCCTTTTCACTCTCCTCTTTAACCCTCATCAAGAGGCTTTTTTTTCTTCACTTTCTGCACTTAGAGTGGTATCATCTGCATATGTGAAGTTGTTGATATTTCTCCCAGCAATCTTAATTGCAACTTGTGAGTCATCCAGCATGACATTTTGCATGATGTACACTGCATATAAGTAAATAAGCAGTGTGACAATATATGGCCTTTACCAACTCTTTCCCAATTTTAAACCAGTTCATTGTTCCATGTCTGGTTCTAACTGTTGCTTCTGCCCTGCATATAGGTTTCTTAGCAGACAAGTAAGTTGGCTTAAAGCTCAACATTCAGAAAACGAAGATCATGGCATCCGGTCCCAGCACTTCATGTCAAATAGATGGGGAAACAGTGGAAACAGTGGCAGACTTTATTTTTTGGGCTCCAAAATCACTGCAGATGGTAATTGCAGCCATGAAATTAAAAGACGCTTACTCCTTGGAAGAAAAGTTATGACCAACCTAGATAGCATATTCAAAAGCAGAGACATTACTTTGCCGACTAAGGTCCGTCTAGTCAAGGCTATGGTTTTTCCTGTGGTCATGTATGGATGTTAAGAGTTGGACTGTGAAGAAGGCTGAGCGCCAAAGAATTGATGCTTTTGAACTGTGGAGTTGGAGAAGACTCTTGAGAGTCCCTTGGACTGCAAGGAGATCCAACCAGTCCATTCTGAAGAAGCTCAACCCTGGGATTTCTTTGGAAGGAATGATGCTAAAGCTGAAACTCTAATACTTTGGCCACCTAATGTGAAGAGTTGACTCATTGGAAAAGACTGTGATGCTGGGAGGGATTGGGGGTAGGAGGAGAAGAGGATGACAAATGATGAGATGGCTGGATGGTATCACCGACTCGTGGAGTTGGTGATGGACAGGGAGGACTGGAGTGCTGTGATTCATGGGGTCGCAAAAAGTCAGACATGACTGAGCGACTGAACTGAACTGAATTGAAAGTGATCTGGAATTCCCATATCTTGGAGAATTTTCCATAGTTGGTTGTGATCCACATAGTCAAAGCCTTTAGTATAGTCAGTGAAGTAGAAGGAGATGTTTTTCTGGAATTCCTTTGCTTTTTCTGTGATGCAATGTCGTTTTGAATTAGTGTTTATTCTCTTCAGAAAAATACTAGGAAATAGAATTAATAGATTATATAGTAGTTCTATTTGTAATTTTTTTAGGAACCTCCATTCTGTTTTCTTAATGGCTATACCAACTTACATTCTCACCAACAGTTCCCTATGTTCCTTTTTCTCTACATTCTTGCCAACCCTTGTTAATTTTTGTCTTTTTGATCATAACCAGTCTGACAAGTGTGAAGTAATATCTCATTTCCCTGATGATTAGTGATTTTGAGCATCTTTTAATGTGGCTGTTGGCCATCTGTATGTCATTGGAAAAATGTCTATTCAAGTCTTCTGTGCATTTCGTATTTTTTTTTTCAAAGCTGAGGTTTATGCATCCTTATTATGTTTTGAATATTGACCCTATATCAGATCGGTCATTTGCAAATCCTCCTGTCATTCAGTGGGCAGCATTTTCATTTTGCCATGGTTTCTTCAGCTGTGCAGGAGCTGAAGAAATACATTCTTATTTAATGTAGTCCTATTTGTTTATTTTTGCTCCTATTTCCCATGCCTGGTAAGGCAGATCCAAAAAAATATTGCTGAGGCTAACATTAAAGAGCATATTATGTTTTTTTTCTAGGAGTTTTATGGTTTCATGGCTTACATTTAAGTCTTTAATCCATTAAATTTTTTTTTTTGTATATTATGTGAAAAAGTAGTGCAATGTGAGTTGGTCACATGTAACTGTCCAGTTTACCCAACACCATTTATTGAAGAGGTTGTCTTTTCCCTATTTCACAGTCTTACTTCCTTTTTTGTAGATTAATTGATCAGGAAAGTGTATGTTTCTTTCTGGACTCAGTTCTAGTCCATTGATTTCTGTGTCTTTTTTTGTGTGCCAATATCCTACTGTTTTGATTACCATAGCTTTGTAGTGTAGTTTGAAGTAAGGGAGGGTGATGTCTCCATCTTTGCTCTTCTTTCTCAATATTGCTTTGACTCTTTAGGGTCTTTTTGTGTTTTCATACAAATTTTATAGCTATTTGTTCTGGTTTGGTAAATAATCCTTTGGGATTTGATAGGAATTACAGAAGTCTGTTGATTTCCTTGAATAATAGGATCATTTTAACCATAATATTTCAGTCCATGAGCAAAGTATATTTTTCAGTTATTTGTATGGCTTCAGTTTCTTTCATCAGTGTCATAGTTTTCTGAATACAGGTCTTTTGCAACCTTCGTTAGATTTATTTCTAGTATTTTATTCTTTTTAATGTAATTATAGGTGGGATTATTTTCTTAATTTCTCTGATAGTTCATTGCCAGTGTACAGAAATAAAACAGTTTCTGTATATCAACATTTTGAATTCATTGAGGAGTCCTAACCGTGGAGTCCTAACAGTTTTGTGGTTATATCTTTAGAATTTTCTATATTTGTATATGTATATAAATTATATGGGTTTCCCTGGTAGCTCAGCTGATAAAGAATCCACCTGCAATGTAAGAGACTCCAGTTCAATTCCTGGTTCAGGAAGATCCTTTGGAGAAGGGATACCCAATCCGGTATTCTTTGGCTTTCTTGGTGGCTTGGATGTAAAGAATCCATGTGCAGTGTGGGAGACCTGGGTTTGATCCCTTGGTTGGGAAGATCCACTAGAGGAGGACATGGCAATCCACTCCAGTATTCTTGCCTGGAGAATCCCCATTGTCAGAGGAGCCTAGAGGGCTACAGTCCATGGGGTTGCAAAGAGTTGGATATGACTGAGCAACTAAGCGCAGCACAGCATAAATTGTATAGGACATACATATTTTACATATATATGTGTATATATAGTATACACACACATATATATATTCATGTCATCTCTAAATAGTGAATTTTGTCTCTTCCTTTCCAATTTGGATTTCTCATTTCTTTTTCTTGTTTGATTGCTGTGTCTATGACTTCTAATACTATGAAGCCATCTATGCCTAGACTTTGTTGAGAGTATTTTTTTAAAATATATTACTGATTAAATTTTATTACTGGTAATTTTTCCTCTTCATATTTTTTAATTCTTCCTGATTCAGTCTTGGGAAATTCTACATCTTTAGAAATTGATCCATTTCTTCTAGGCTTTCCATTTTGTTGGCACATAATGGCTTGTGGTGATCTCTTATGAGCCTTTTATTGGCACATAATAGCTTATAGTCATCTCTTATGGGCCAACTGTGGTATCAGGTGTAACGTCTGGGCTGACTGTGGTATCAGGTGTCGTGTCTCCTTTTTCATTTTGATTTAATGTTTTGAGCCCTCTCTGTCTTTCTTGATGATTCTGGCTAAAGAGTCATCCATTTTGTTTGTCTTTTCCAAAAAACCAACTCTTAGTTTTATTGAACTTTTCCCTCTCTCCCCCTCTCTCCTTTTTAGTCTCTGTTTATTTTTGTTCTGGTATTTTTTATTTCTTTCCTTCTATTAACTTTGGATTTTGTTAGTTCTTTATTTGCTAATCTTTTTGGTATAAGATCAGATTGTTTATTTCATATTTTTTTTGTTTCCTGAAAAAAACAGGCTTTTATCACTGTAAATTTCCATCTTAGAACTAATTTTTCTGCATTTCAAAGATTTTGGGTTGTTGTGCTTTAATTTTCACTTGTCTTCAGGTATTTTTTTTTCCTTCATTTAATTTTTGTCTGTTTCTCATTGCTTGTTTAACTAGCATATTGTTTAGCTTCCACATGTTTGCATTTTCTGTAGTTCTTTTTTTTTTTTTTTCCTTCTTGTATTTGATTTCTAGTCTCATAGCATTTTGGTAAGAAAAAACTGCTTGATATATTTTCAGTCTTCTTACATTTATTAAGGTGTATTTTGTGGCCTAGCATGTGATCTATCATTCAATGTCCCATGTGCACCTGAAAAAATTGTGTACTGTGATATTTTGAAATGGAATATTTCATGTGTATCTACTAATTCCATCTTCTCTAATATGCCATTTAAGGCCAGTGTTTTTCTCATTAATTTTCTGTCTAGATGATTTGTCCATGGATGTAAATATGGTGGTAAAATCCTTTACTACTATTGTATTACTGTAAGTTTCTCCTTTTATATTGGTTAATATTTGCTTTATTTAGGTACTCCCATACTATATGCATTTATATTTACAATTATTATATCTTCTTGTTGGACTGATCCCATTATCATCATGTCATGACATTCTTTATCTCTTGTTACAGTTTTTGTTCTAAAAAAATTCATCTGTCAGTGCTGCTGCTGCTGCTACTAAGTCACTTCAGTGGTGTCCAACTCTGTGCAACCCCGTAGACGGCAGCCCACCAGGCTCCCCGGTCCCTGGGATTCTCCAGGCAAGAACACTGGAGGGGGTTGCAATTTCCTTCTCCAATGCATGAAAGTGAGAAGTGAAAGTGAAGTCGCTCAGTCATGTCCAACTCCTAGCGACCCCATGGACTGCAGCCTACCAGGCTCCTCCGTCCATGGGATTTGCCAGCCAAGAGTACTGGAGTGGGGTGCCATTGCCTTCTCCAAGCAGCCTCTTCCACTTCTCACTGTTGTTGGCTTCCTCTCCATTTTGTGCCAGGCTTTTTTGTTTCAATTCACATGAATAGTTTTTTCATTTCCTCACTTTCAGTCTATATGTGTCTTTAGATATGTAATGAATCTTTTGTAAAAAGGATATATATGGGTCTTAATTTCTTAATCCTTCAGTGAATGCCTTTTCATTGGAACATTAAGTCCATTTAAGCTTAAAGTAATTATTTGATAAGTATGTACTTATTGTCACTTGATTAATTGTTTTTGGGTTTTTTCTGTAGTTCTTTTTTCTTTCTTTGTTCTTTTTCTTCCATTTTGATTTGATGACTATTTTAATGTTGTTTAGATTCTCTTTTTTTGCAGTTTTGTGTGTATATCTATTTTAGGTTTTTGATTTGTGGTTACTGTGTGGTTCATAAAAAACAACCTATGTATACACATATGTGTATGTGTGTGTGTGATTATTTTATGATCTGTTTAGTTTGAAGGCATTCTGACCATCTTATATTTTTATTCCCCCACTGCTACATTTGAGATTTGTATTTTTGCGTCTCTTAACTATTTAGACTTCCCTGGTGGCTCAGACCAGAAAGTGTCTGTCTACAATACGGGAGACCAGGGTTCGATGCCTGGGTCGGGAAGATCTGCTGGAGAAGGAAATGACAATCCACTTCAGTACTGCTACATTTGACTTTTATATTTTTGTGTCTCTGAACTATTTATTGTGGATATAGGTGATTTTACTACTTTAGTCTTTTAATAGTCCTCCTAGGTTTATAAGTAGGTGATTTATTACTTTTGCTGTATGTTTACCTTTACAGTGAGATTTTTTTCATTTCATAGTTTTCATATTTCTAATATGGCCTTTTCTTCTTAGAGGAGTCCCTTTAATATATATTTTAGACTGAGTTTGATGGTGTTGAATTCAGCTTCTGCTTATCTGTAAAACTTCCAGTTTTGCTAAGAATTCTGAATAAAAGCCATGTCAGGTAAAGTATTTTTGGTTGTGGGGTTTTCCCTTTCATTGTTATATATATTATGCCACTACTTTCTCATCTGCAGAGTTTCTGCTAAAAATCAGCTGATATGGGAGTTTCCTCAAACTTAACTTGCTGCTTTTAATAGCCTTAGCAGAGTTCCGTTGTATAACTTGTTGCTTTTAATTTACTGTTTTTAATATCCTCTTGTTATCTTTAATTTTTGCCATTTTATTTATAAAGTGTGTTGGAATGAGCCTTTTTGTGTTCATCTTGTTTTGGAATCTCTGTGCTTCCTGGACTTGGATGTCTGCTTCCTTCCCCTGGTTAGGGACATTTTCAGCTATTATTTCTGCTCCTTCCTCTCTTTCTTCTGAGACTCCTATAATGTAGATGTTAGTTCCCTTGATATTGTCCAAGAGAACTGTTAAATTATCCTAATTTTTTTTTAATTCTTTTTTTTTTTTTTCCAGTCAGCTCGGTTAATTTCCACTAGTCTATCTTCCAGATGGCTTATCTGTTCCTCTGTATCTAATCTACTGTTGATTTCTGCTAGTAAATTTTTTATTGCAGTTATTATAATTTTTGCTCCATTTCGGTCTTCTTTATATTTTCTAGTACTTTGTTGAAATTCACACTGTGTTCATCCATTCTCCTGAATTTGGTGAGCATCTTTATGATTGTTACCTTGAACTCTTTATTGGATAGATTGCTTGTCTCACCTTTGTTTGGGTCTTTTTCTGAGATATGTTCCTTCATTTAAGACATATTTCTCTGTCACCCCATTTTGCCCAGTTCTCTGTGTTTGTCTTTGTTAGATAGATCCATTACATTTCTTATTCTTGAAGTGGCCTTATGTAATAGACATCCTGGGTGGCCCAACAGCATCCTCCACTCTGGTCACCAGAACTATATGTTCTGAGAGTGTTTCCTACGTGGACTGAATGTGCTGTCTGTTGTGGCGGGGCCAACTACCATGTTTGTGATGGTAGATGAGGCTGGCCCCAGCCTGGTTGACTGTGAAGTCATGTGTTGTATGTTAGCTGTAGGCCTGCTAGGGGTAGAATGAGCTTCCCATGCAGTTGGTTGTACAGCTTGGGGGAAACAGGACTTGCTTCTCACCTATTGTTGGGTGGGGCTGGGTCCTAACATGACTGTTTGCATGGTCCGGGGGGATACTGGGCTGGTGCTTATTGCTAGAGAGAGGAGCCAAGTCTTTGGGTGGCTGTTTACACATTCCAGGGAGGTATGGGCCTTTTGCTGTCCCACTAATGGCTTGAGGCACGATTCCAAAATGAGAGTTGACAGTGCTGATTTTACTGCCATAGAATGAGCTCCCAGAAATCGTTGTTGCCAGATTCTCTATCCTCATGGGGAGCCCCAGTTGCTTCCTGCCTCTCTGGGAGGCTCTCTGAGTCAGCAAGTGGACTGTTGCCTCTGTGCTGGGAGGCAAAGCTTGTGAGGTTTGGGGCATGCCCTTTGAGAGCAGAGAGTCTATTCCTGTGGCTTTCTGGTTTTCCCAAACATAAGACTTACTGGTTTTCAAAGCCAAGTGTTCTGAGGGTTTGTCTTCCTGATGCAGGACCCCCAGGCTAGGGAGCTTAGTGTGGGGCTCAGACCCCTTAGTCCTTGGGGAGGAACTCTAAGATTTTGATATTACTTTCATTTGTGGTTGGACAACTTGAGGAAATGGGTTCTGACTATATAGCATCTCTCCCTCTCATATTCATCTCTGTGTTTTCCCTTCTTTATGTGTTTATTTGTAGAAGATTCTTTATGCTAGTCTTAATGTTGTTTTCATGGAGAATTGCTCTGTAAGTAGGTGTAATTTTAGTGTATCTGTTTGGGACAAGGTGTGCTCATGGTCTTCCTACTCTATCATCTTGGCCACTTCTGCAAGATGTTTTTAATGATATGATTATAATTAGTAAAAATTGTATTCTCAAATACTTAGAGTTACATTTTGAGTTGCTTATTATTATCAGATAGCAGTTTGGAACCACTTAAATTTGATATTCTCATTTATGTGAAAACAATTGGAACATAAAGCTAGAGATAAGTTCAGTTCCTGGATAATAAATATATTTTTTTTAATTTTAGTTTTTTATTTTTTAAATTTTAAAATCTTTAATTCTTACATGCATTCCCAAACATGAACCCCCCTCCCACCTCCCTCCCCATAACAACTTTCTGGGTCATCCCCATGCACCAGCCCCAAGCATGCTGCATCCTGCGTCAGACATAGACTGGCGATTCAATTCACATGATAGTATACATGTTAGAATGTCATTCTCCCAAATCATCCCACCCTCTCCCTCTCCCTCTGAGTCCAAAAGTCCGTTATACACATCTGTGTCTCTTTCCCTGTCTTGCATACAGGGTCGTCATTGCCATCTTCCTAAATTCCATATATATGTGTTAGTATACTGTATTGGTGTTTTTCTTTCTGGCTTACTTCACTCTGTATAATCGGCTCCAGTTTCATCCATCTCATCAGAACTGATTCAAATGAATTCTTTTTAACGGCTGAGTAATACTCCATTGTGTATATGTACCACAGCTTTCTTATCCATTCATCTGCTGATGGACATCTAGGTTGTTTCCATGTCCTGGCTATTATAAACAGTGCTGCGATGAACATTGGGGTACATGTGTCTCTTTCAATTCTGGTTTCCTCGGTGTGTATGCCCAGAAGTGGGATTGCTTTTAAACAAAATGAATAAACTGTATATTATTTTATTTTCTTATTACTTTTTAATGAAAATTTGGCTTAGAAAGTAACATGTACTTAACAAATTATGGTTGAATAAATATAATTATGTTTATAAATCAACTCTAAAATTGCACTAATGGAAAACAAATTCAAATCAGTCTCTATATTCATATTTAAGTCTAAAATGTAGAAGAAACACCTCTTACTGCTTTACAGATAATCACTATACAGTGAATCATTCTTAAAATATGATCTGCAGAAATAATGTTGCTGTTGATTGTAGTGAAAGGAGGTCTTTACTTAAATAAGTTTGGGACACCTCGGTTCAAATAAATTTCAATAGGCTTTTCTATTACAGGATTTCTCAGAGCCTTTTAATGAAATTGTATCTTGTGTAAAGGGGGAATAGTATGCAATGTTTTTTCAAGTATATTTTGGCATAGAAACTTAATTTGAATGAACATATAATAGAGTTAGCAAACCATAAACCACAACTTGGAAAATGCTACTACAGTGATTTTATTTTGCATACACTAAAGAACTAGAGATCATCTATTTAATATTTCCATATACTCTATTTGAATTCCAGTAAGAAAAAGCAATCAGAGTATTATTATTGGTGGAATTGAATTTGCCAGGAATGCGAGCACAGCTTCCTCAGTAAAGATCTTGCCTTTGGAAACATCTTACCTCTTGGCAGCTCTCCAGAGTTCAGACTTGGCAGCCTCAAGGACAAAGCACAAGGTGTGTTTATTTGATTTAACATTTGGCAAAAGGTGTTTTGACTTGTTTGTTTTCTTTCACTTTGTTTTTCTTGTTTTTGTTTTTGGCAATGAACTTGAGTTTGGAATTTGTTCTTTCTTATGGGAGGCAGGATTACGATGGGGAAATGTTTTTACTTGAATTTATTTTGTGATTTTGGACAAATCCAAGAAAACAGAGTGAGATCCATAGAACCATAAACCTTTATCTGATTAATTTGTTAAATCATTTAGTATTATTGTCTATGAGAATTTGTTGCCAAAGTAAAATATTTGCTCTCTCTTGATATTTGGTACACTATGATATTTTGGTACATTACTGTATTTTGATAATTATACATTGGTTAAAATCGATGTACCTGCATATAAGCAATTAAGGTCATAGAACAAATTAAGATAATAAAATATCGATTATTCAACATTATTTTAAATCTTTCTTGATTAATTGATACATTGATGTCTAATAAGTTTCACGGAGAGAAGAAATCTGTCATAAAATGGAAGAAAATGGGCCCCTATTGTATATGTGACCTTATCCTCTACTCTCTTCTGGCACCCCTCATTCTAATCAGAACTCTTCAGTGGTTCCCCATATATTTATGGTGTGGACTCCAGGGCACAAAGGAAGTAGGACACTTTCTATACTTGAAGGAGATGGGACACGTCTTACACTGAGATCAAAGTACTGACACGATCAATGTTTGTGTCTGAGCACTCGTATGTGGATTTTTGTCTGTTTGGTGTATGTAAATGTGTGTTTTGGTGTGTGTGAGAGAGTGAGAGTGAACTTGCAAAGTCAGTTGACCTTACCTAAAGATCTATATTTTTATGATTTGGGAAACAAACTCATGTGCCCAGACTGAGATGTGTTTCAGGAGAAACACAACCTGGAGTTGCTACTGAATCAAACAGGAGATGAGATCAACTTGGGACTGAGAGGTTGCTGGACAGAGTTCTGTACTTGTACAAAATCAGGTTAAACATTTTACTGTAAAACTTGCTTTGGGAAGTTCAATTATTTTTTTTCTTCAAATTGTTCAGAGTTCAGTAATAATTTGAAAATAAACATTTTAAGTGAATTTTGTGTATGCCATTTTCATTAAAAGGGCCCATGATATGTAATCTATTCCCTGCTTCCAAATTTTGGTTAAAATAATAAAGACCCAATAGTAGGGGAAATATTTCTAAAATTAGTGAGGTAGCTATCAAGTGCTTTTATAAAATCATTTTTATGATGGACCTTGAAATAAATAGTATGTTATAGTGAAGTTAATTTTCAAAAATAAAATAGAGAAGTGATTTGAATATTATTATATTTTTCTTAAGGTTTTTTCCTGGAAAACATTGGAATGGACTGTAATATAAAGGATATCCTAAAATTATATTTCTTACTCAGCATTATATTTTAGAGTTAAGGTCATTTTTAACATTTGGAATGCTAAATTTGGTACTGCAAATTCAAGTTTTGAACATTAACGGAACCAGTTTTATCTAATATCTGATTACCACTGCTCTAGTAAAAAGAACTATACTGACCTACCTAATGCAAGTGTGAATATATAAGAGAAATTGTGACATATAGACTTAGAAATAACATCAAGGATTTACAACTCCTGAACTCCTGAGGAAGAAATAACAGAGAAGTAGTGCAAGTGTTGAACAGAGAAGATTCTTTTCTTAGACTGGAGAATAATTTGAGATTTCTGACAAAGATTAAATTGTTATTTTAAAAAAATGGGGCCAGTGTTCAAGATTTTTGTTGTTGTTCAGAAGCCTTCCATTTTAGAAAGTATTTTAGAATGCTTCTTATGTACATAAACTGTAAGCATATAAGCGATAATCTATTCATCCAAAGTTTTCAACACGTTAGGAAGACCGTATATGTAATTTGCTGTTTTAAGTTATCCAAAGATAGTTTTGCTGAAGCCACTTAGCTGATGCTAGAAGATGGTTAAGAGACCAAATGATAGCAGAAAGGGTACTATTTATATGTAATTAAGTTACACATAGATATGAGACCATCCTTTTCTTTTTTTCTTTATATATCTCAGTGACTTTTTACGTGAATGTGAGGTCTTCAAGTTCAGATTAGTTTTTTCCTCTTAAAAAGCTTATTTGAACTGTATGGTGACTCCACAGTGAGTAAGTGATTAAGTCAGTATGATGTAATGATGCTAACAACATTTATCCAGCACTTACTATGTGAGGAGCACCATGTTAAGTACTTTAAATGAGCTAGCGATTTAATTTAACACTTACAGCAGCCACATGAGATAGGAATTCTTACTGTACTGATTTGAAAAATGGTAAATGAGCTTAGCTTAGTAAACAACTAAAAAGGGATAGAACCAGAAAGGAAATAAGTTAAAGCAAGGAAGAGTTAACTCATAGTTTATCAGACTCATCTCCTTATAAAAGAGAACTTATAGTAATATTTTAAAATTCAAAGCTTTTAAAATCAAATTTATAATAATTAAGCATAAAATGTGGATGTTTTAAGTTAACATAATAGTTCTGGAAAATATCTGTTCAAAAAAGTACTGAGTATCCAGTGTTCTAATTTGTTTGAGATTTTTTAGTATACAAACAGTTGTACAAACCTTCTACTGAAGGGAAGCCAGAAAATAAAAAAGACTAAATTTAATATGAAAAGAGCTTTATAACCTTTTAAAAGTAACAATTGATAGGTCTAAGGTAAAATAACTTTCCTCTTGCAACACTTATCATCTAATTGTTTATATTTTGTCGTGCTTGTATCAAATCATGAAGAAATGAAATACTGATTGCTATAATATGGTTATTTATTTTAAATATTATTGACATGACTTTGAAGAAATCGCTTCTCTCCTCCCTTCTTATACACTGAAGATGCAGCATTCCAAGAAAGTAATTAAATGTCATTTGTAAAGGAACTTTTATTTTCTATAATTACAGACCTAGGTGGTCTGTGGCTTATACGGATTGACAGTGAGAAGTCTTGGACATATTTTTCCTATGAAGGACACATTTAAGTGCATTTTAGCATCAAAATAGCTACAAATGCTCATTATTAAAGATTCAATCTTCTTTTTGTTTGCAGTATATAGGGGTGTGTTTATGTGTGTATAGAAAAAAAGAGGAAGGGAAAGAATAAACATGAAAATGAGAATGAATTATGCCAAGGCTCCCTAGGTGTTTTGTTTTAGTAGCTTTTCAGAATCCTACCACTGTAATTCAGGGGATTGACTAAACATTTACATTTATCATTAAAATACAAGATACCATTTTTTTCTGTTCTCTGTTTTCTCTGTTTTCTCTCAGGTGGTCTCATATTACTGTAGTGGATATTCTTTTATGTAGATATCTTTACTATACCACTCTGAATGTCTCTGCTTGGTAGATCATCTTACATCTATTCTTTCTTGTAAATGCTTTAAGGAGTTAAAAAACGGATATGGTTTATGAACTTCGTTATTAAAGATGTAATAATGTGGCACAGTGAAAAATTGAAGTGTTCAATCACAAGGTCATTAACAAAGAATGAAAAATCATTAAGTGCAAAAGATGAAAGGGGGTTTTAAGGTAAATTTGAAATTCAAGCATGAAAACACCACTGTGTTGAGAGAGGCATAGGAGAGATTTTTGCAGAGGATAGAACCTGTATTGAAAGTCTGGTTCTGTAGTAACTAGACTTTTGTACTGAAAGAGATAACATGTAAGTCTTAGGAACAGGCTGTAAAAAATTTTTGGAAAAAGGTAGCAAAAGTGACAAATGTATTATAGTTAAAATTAAACAGTAAGGAAATATGATTCATCAAGGAGAAATTTGGACCAGAGATTGTGATTATGGTCAATAATGTAAAAAAGTTGAACAATTCTATTTTATTTTGGGCTTCCCTGGTAGCTCAGCTGGTAAAGAATCTGCCTGCAATACAGGAGATCCTGGTTCAATTCCTGGGTTGAACAGTTGAAAAATTATACTTTTTTCTTCATTAGTTGCTTCATACAGTTTATGAGTACACTCAGTTATTTACTTTCATAAAATCCCATTTTCTAAAATGAACAGAAAAGGGCAAGTTTAAAGACAGGGACCCAGAAGAGTTCACAGCCTTTTTATGACATTCATTTCTAAATGCCTTATTTGAAAGAGAATGTCCTGGTTTATGATTTTCTTTTCTTTTCTTTCTTTCTTTTTTTTTTTTTTTACTTTTAGAAAGAGGCAGATGGTATGAAAACTGGACTCCCTTATTTAAAGGGAATGTTGATATTTATAACCAAGCTTATCTCCAGCAAGATTTGTTTTTTGCAGCTGTTCCAGGTTGAAAAAAAAATATCTTAAAGTCCTGGCTTGTTTTTCTTTCCACATTTGGGGTGGGGGGGAGAATCTTCAGAATGTGAAAAAGTGATGTTTGATTTTAAACATGAATGCAATGTAAACTGTGATTTTTTTGCTTCTATATGTGAATTTTCTGTTTGTATGCTGTGATGATATTACTCTTTTTGTTTCACTGATCTATTTCCTAGATACATCACACTTGGGAAATAATTTACTCATCATTTTCATATCATCAAAGTATTCTAGGAAATGTAGTATATTTTCACTGAGTTAGCCTTTATTATTAAACTATCTTCTGACTTAAAAAATTTTTTTTTAATTTTCTGACTTTTCATTTTGATATATTAGTCATTTTCTTTCTTCCCAGAGTGAGTATATTTTTCACTGGGAAATAAATGTTTTCTGTCCTTTTTTATAGTTATATTATTTTTTATAAGGTGTGATATTCTTCCTTATTCTATTCTTTGCTTCTATTTTCAGTTGTAAAAGCTGCTATTTCTCTAAACATATATATCTTAGCAACTTCCTTTTATAATTTCACTGAACATTAATTGTATTTTATACTCTAAACTTAATACATGGAACTGTCTCTTTGGGAACACGACAACACTGGAATGAATATCTAAGTTCAGTTCAGTTCAGTTCAGTCGCTCAGTCGTGTCTGACTCTTTGCGACCCCATGGACTGCAGCACGCCAGGCCTCCATGTCCATCACCAACCCCCAGAGCTTACACAAACTCATGTCCATTGAGTTGGTGATGCCATCCAACCATCTCTTCCTCTGTCAGCCACTTCTCCTCCTGCCTTCAGTCTTTCTCAGCATCAGGGTCTTTTCATGTGAGTCAGTTCTTTGTATCAGGCAGCCAAAGAATTGGAGTTTCAGCTTCAGCCTTAGGCCTTCCAGTGAACACCCAGGACTGATTTCCTTTAGGATGGACTGGTTGGATCCCCTTGCAGGCCAAGGAACTCTCAAGAGTCTTCTCCAACACCACAGTTCAAAAACATCAATTCTTTGGTGCTCAGCTTTCTTTATAGTCCAACTCTCACATCCATACGTGACTACTGAAAAACCATAGGTTTGACTAGATGGACCTTTGTTGGCAAAGTAATGTCTCTACTTTTTAATATGCTGTCTAGGTGAATATCTAAGCTTATACACAAACATAATATTTGTTCATATGTGTTATGATTATGTACCTACATATATAGTTTTCCATAATGAAGGATATTTTATCATGAGATATATAATTTATTGTGAATAAATGTGATTATTGATATAAGTGGAGATCAATTACATAGTTTGCTTGTCAAATTGGAGCAAGCCCCACTGTTTACATACAGATAACTTCCTGAGTATAAAATATTATGTAAATTATGATTATGTCAGGTAAATATTTTTCCTTTTCAATAATTAAAACTAAAATATTTATTTAAAAGTTTTTGTCTGTCGACACTTACAGTTAATCTGTTTGATTGAGTATTGTGAAGACCAGCATATTGCTTAAATTTATAAAAGCCCAACCATTACTAGTGGGCTTCTCTGAAAGCTTAGTTGGTAAAGAATCCGCCTGTAATGCAGGAGACCCTGGTTCGGTTCTTGGGTCAGGATGATCCTTTGCAGGAGGAATAGGCCACCCATTCCAGTATTTTGGGGCTTCTCTTGTGGCTCAGCTGGTAAGGAATCCGTCTGCAATGAGGGAGACCTGGGTTCAATTCCTGGGTTGGGAAGATACCCTGGAGAAGGGAAAGGCCACCCACTTCATATTCTGGCCTGGAGAATTCCATGGACTGTTTAGTCCATGGGGTCACAAAGATTTGGACACAACTGAGTGACTTTCACTTTCAACCATTACTGCTGCTGCTGCTGCTAAGTTGCTTTAGTCGTGTCCAACTCTGTGCGACCCCATAGACGAGAACCCACCAGGCTCCACCGTCCCTGGGATTCTCCAGGCAAGAACACTGAAGTGGGTTGCCATTTCCTTCTCCAATGCATGCATGAAAGTGAAAAGTGAAAGTGAAGTCGCTCAGTTGAGTCTGACTCTTTGCAACCCCTTGGACTGCAGCCTACTAGGCTTCTCCATCCATGGGATTTTCCAGACAAGAGTGATGGAGTGGGTTGCCACTGCCTTCTCCATCAACCACTACTAGTACCAAACTATTTATTTCCAGAGAGTCTCTGGCTGTTTTCTGAATAAACCCTTTAAATATCAATCTTTGATTCATAAAGTAATCACTCTCTCTCTTTAATCCCGTAGAACGTTTATCAGTTTAGGTTATTCCACACCTCCTTTTCTTCTTTCTTTTTTACTTTGGATTGATTTTCTTTTCTTTTATTGGAGTATGGTTGCTTTATAATGTCTTAGTTTCTGCTGTACAAGGAAGTGAATCAGCTGTAGTATACATATATCCCCTCCCATGTGGACCTCCCTCCCACCCCAGCCCACATTTCACCCATCTAGGTTGTCATAGTCACTCAGCTGAGATTCTCGTGCTATGATAACCATAGTTAAATGTGCTAAGTGAAAAATACATGAACTATTTGCGTATCACCTCTGCCTATCTTTTTGTAAGGATTCACTCTAGTTGTTCAGCCCCTCAGTCATGTCCGACTCTTTGTGACCCTGATGGGTTGCAGCACGCCAGGCTTCCCTGTCCTTTACTATTTCCCTGTGTTTGCTCAAACTCATGTCCATTGAGTCGGTGATGCCATCCAACCATGTCAGCTTCTGTTGCCCCCATCTCATTCTTCCCTTCGTCTTTCCCAGCATCAAGGTCTTTTCCAGTGAGTTGGCACTTTGCATCAGGTGGCCAAAGTAGTAGAGCTTCAGCATCAGTCCTTCCAATGAATATTCACGTGTTGGTTTCCTTAGAATTGAGTGGTTTGATCTCCTTGCTGTCCAAGGGACTCTCAAGAGTCTTCTAGAGCACCACAGTTCAAAAGCATCAATTTTTTGGTGCTCAACCTTCTTTATGGTCCAATTCTCATATCCATACATGACTACTGGAAAAACTATAGCGTTGACTACATGGAGCTTTGGAAAGTGATGTCTCTGCTTTTTTTTTTTTTTCTCCCTTTTTTTGCCACTTTATTTTTTAATTCAAGGATAATTGCTTTACAGAATTTTATGGTTTTCTGTCAAACATCAACAAGAATTAGGCATAGGTACACACCCATGTTTGCTGCCTTCCATCTCCCTCCCCATCCCACCCTTCTAGATTGTCACAGAGCCCCTGTTTGAGTTCCCTGAGTCAGACAGAGAATATCGTTGGCTATCTATTTTACATATGGTATTGTAAGTTAAGTATGCTGCTCAGGTTTGTCATAGCTTTTCTTCCTCGTAGCGAGTGTCTTTCAATTCCATTGATGCAGTCATCATCCACAGTGATTTTAGAGCCCATAAAAATAAAAGTCTGTCACTATTTCCACCTTTTTCCATCTGTTTGCCATGAAGTGATGGGACTGGATGCCAGGATCTTAGTTTTTTAAGTGTTGAGTTTTAAGCAAGGTTTTTCACTCTCCTTTTTCACATTCATCAAGGGGCTTTGGTTCCTCTTTGCTTTCTGCCATTAAAATTGTATCATCCGCCTATCTGAGGTTGTTGATATTTCTCCTGGCAATCTTGGTTCCAACTTGTGACTCATCCAGCCCAGCTTTTTATATGATGTACTCTGCATAGAAGTTAAATAAGCAGAATGACAATATACAGACTTGATGTGTTCCTTTCCCAATTTTGAATCCAACCATCGTTCCATTCACTCTAGTAAGTTAGTTCACTTTACAAATGCCATTCTTCCTTGCATGAGTGTTTGCTTAATGTAGGTTTAGTAAAAATTTAAATGGAATTTTCACAATAAACAAATTGACTTGAACCATTCAGTAAAACTTGCTAGTATTCTATTACTCTGCACTCTCACCATGTAATAAAGCAAGTGATTCTATAAGAAATGTGAAACTGTACAAACAAAAGTCTTGCACCTCACTGCTCCTGATTTTGTTGTTATTGCTCATGTTCCCGATGGATACCATGTGAGTGAGCACTTAAAGATCATTGACCAAGGTTGTCTGTATTCATCTCTGCTTCTTTAACCAGAAGATCCAAAGTGTATGTTTCTCAGATTCTCTGAAAATAATAAAAATAAGGAAGATGAAAGGATGTTTTTTCAATTAGTGCTATAGATATCTGAATAACATTTAGTTCAAATATCAATGGCTAAGGCAGAAATAAAGTACATTATTTTATTATATGTTATGGCTGAAGGAAATTGGTGCTTAGTTATATTAGAAGTAACAATGCATAAAGGAAAGTGATTTAAATATATATTTATAAACTATATTAAAATAATTGAATTTTTAATTCAGAAGCATTTATGTATTTCCCAGGCTTGCAGCATTTCATTTTGAACATCAGCAATCATAATTCTATTAGTTCATGGGAAAAATAGCACACTGCTCATAATAATTACCCTCTTTTTTATGAAATATTCTTCTAGAGGACCTGATTCTGAGATAAAATGTTAGCTTATATGAAGGAGGATTTAATTAACACTGTTGAAAATTGACCAGTGGGAAAGAGAGAAAACTTGCAAAGTAGTAATGCCAATTTATAAAGAATAAAAATTGATTATAAAATAGAAACCTGTAAAGGATATGTTAGTAGAGTATAATGGCAATTGAATTTCCCAATAAGAATGTAGCTTAGAGAGCATCTAAGAAACTTTACACATTTCTTTTTTTGTCTTTAAAAATAGTTAGTGAGAATTCCCTGGTAATGGTTAGGAGTCAGTGCTTTCATTGTGGGAACCAGATCCAGTTCCTGGTTGGGGAATTAAGAACTTGCAAGCAGTGTGGTGCTGCCATCAAAACAAAAACAAAAACAAAATAAATAATTACTAGTGATAACCAACGGCTATGTTTAACTGATTGAATAAACTAGATACTCAGTTCAGTTCAGTTCAGTCACTCAGTCGTGTCCCACTCTTTGCGACCCCATGAATCGCAGCACGCCAGGCCTCCCGGTCCATCACTAACTCCCAGAGTTCACTCAGACTCACGTCAATCGAGTCAGTGATGCCATCCAGCCATCTCATCCTCTGTTGTCCCCTTCTCCTGCTCCCAATCCCCCCTAGCATCAGAGTCTTTTCCAATGCGTCAACTCTTCGCATGAGGTGGCCAAAGTATTAGCTAATTCATTTCTAGATATGTATTAGTTTTCTATAAGTGCATAATTTGTTACCATAAACTTAGTGGCTTACAACAACAATCACTTATTAGCTCACAATTTTGTGGGTCAGGAGTCCAATGTGGTCTGAATAGGTTTTCTGCTTGGGATCTTGCAAACCTGAAATGCCAGCCAGACTGTTCAAAGCTTTGTGAAAAAATCTACTTCTAAGTTCTTATAGGTTGTGGGCATAATTTAATTTCCTGTGGTTGTAGGACTAAAGACCTCCTTTCCTTCTTGGTTGACTGATGTTCTCCATGTCAACCTTATTTCTTGCTACATGGACCCTTCCATCAATGGAGAATTTCTCATTCATAAAATTCCTTTGAATTTCTCTGACTTGTCTTACTTTGACCTCTAGACTGTGATTTAAAATGCTCATATGATTAGATCAGTACCGCTTTGATGATGTCCTTATTTTAAAGTCAGCTGATGTAGAAGTAACTAAATGTTTGAAACCCTTTTGCTGTTAATGTAATATAATCTTAGGAGTTATATTTTGTCATATTTACAGATTCTACCCACACTCTAGATGAGGAAGAGATTCACAAAGAACAGCATATTGGAGGCAATCTTAGAATTCTGCCAATCATATTTGATAAAGTCATTGCTTATCAGTATAATGTATGGGTAATTTTTAATTTACTGGGTGTTCCAGGGTTGCCTCCAGAGAAGGCAGTGGCACCCCACTCCAGTACTCTTGCCTGGAAAATCCCATGGATGGAGGAGCCTGGAAGGCTGCTGAGGGTCAGACACGACTGAGTGACTTCACTTTCACTTTTCACTTTCATGCATTGGAGAAGGAAATGGCAACCCACTCCAGTGTTCTTGCCTGGAGAATCCCAGGGACGGTGGAGCCTGGTGGGCTGCCATCTATGGGGTGGCACAGAGTCGGACACGACTGAAGCGACTTAGCAGCAGCAGCAGCAGGCAGGGTTGCCTCATTATTTTTGTACTTAATACCAGCTCTTTCCTTCTCTACTTACTTACCATTTTTGTATTTGCATCTAACATCCTACTTTCTACATGTCTGTTGCTATTATTATAACTTTCTTCTTATCTGTGTTTAGAACCAATGAGACTTAGGAACCAACACACTGAGATTCCTACTTTTAAAAAGCAGCTGATGAATTCCTATGGAGAGTTATTCTTGGCCTCTCTTGGTCATTCAAAACTGTTTTGAGAAAACACAGTTAATTGTAAAAAGCTGTATTGTATTTAGAAATTGATAGGGCAGAAGTCGAGTAATGAATTATATATTTTACCACAGGCTCCCCAGACAACAGATTCTGAGGCACAGCTTAAACTTGGATGCAAAACAAGGGAGACAAGAGTGAGTGAAAAATAGAAGGAAAAAAACTAGATAAGGAGGAAAAACAAATATAAGGTGGTTACTGAACTGGCCACAGTGTAAGAGAAAATATAGGCTTTTATTTAGTCATGTGGGACATCTCCAGGCTGGCTGCATAGAGCCAATTAGTTGGATTGAGGAAGAGAAAGAAATTTATCTGCTAACATCTTCCTGTCACTTATTTTTTATTGGTCAAAGCTCTATCCTTGTACTTTTCAGATTGTTTTGGGGCTATGGGGCTTGGGATTTGGAAGTGGTAGGGGAAGCCAAGCTTCCTATTGATCTAGGTGTAGGTATTGCTGTAGCTGTGGAGGTGGTGTTGGAAGTTGTACCTTCACCCACCCCCCAGAGGAACCATGTCAGCTAGCACTAGTAGATTAGTTGTGGGTAATTGCTGGTGCTATTCATTGGGCAAGTGGCTGAGCATCCAGGAGACAGTGAATATGGGAAAATACATCAGTTCAATTCAGTCACTCAGTCATGTCTGACTCTGCGACCCATAAATTGCAGCACGCCAGGCCTTGCTGTCCATCAGCAACTCCGGGGTTCACTCAGACTCATGTCCATCGAGTCAGTGATGCCATCCAGCCATCTCATTCTCGGTCGTCCCCTTCTCCTCCTCCCCCCAATCCCTCCCAGCATCAGAGTCTTTTCCAATGAGTCAAGTCTTCTCATTAGGTGGCCAAAGTACTGGAGTTTCAGCTTTAGCATCATTCCTTCCAAAGAAATCCCAGGGTTGATCTCCTTCAGAATGGACTGGTTGGATCTCCTTGCAGTCCAAGGGACTCTCAAGAGTCTTCTCCAACACCACAGTTCAAAAGCATCAGTTCTTCAGCACTCAGCCTTCTTCACAGTCCAACTCTCACATCCATACATGACCACTGGAAAAACCATAGCCTTGACTAGACAGACCTTAGTTGGCAAAGTAATGTCTCTACTTTTGAATATGCTATCTAGGTTGGTCATAACTTTTCTTCCAAGGAGTAAGTGTCTTTTAATTTCATGGCTGCAATCACCATCTGCAGTGATTTTGGAGCCCCCCAAAATAAAGTCTGACACTGTTTCCACTGTTTCCCCATCTAATTCCCATGAAGTGATGGGACTGGATGCCATGATCTTCCTTTTCTGAATGTTAAGCTTTAAGCCAACTTTTTCACTCTCCACTTTCACCTTCATCAAGAGGCTTTTTAGTTCCTCTTCATTTTCTGCCATAAGGGTGATGTCATCCGCATATCTGAGCTTATTGATATTTCTCCTGGCAATCGTGATTCCAGCTTGTGTTTCTTCCAGTCCAGCGCTTCTCATGATGTCCTCTGCATAAAAGTTAAATAAGCAGGGTGACAATATACAGCCTTGATGCACTCCTTTTCCTATTTGGAACCAGTGTGTTGTTCCATGTCCAGTTCTAGCTGTTGCTTCCTGACCTGCATACAGATTTCTCAAGAGGCAGGTTAGGTGGTCTGGTATTCCAATCTCTTTCAGAATTTTCCGCAGTATATTGTGATCCACACAGTCAAAGGCTTTGGCATAGTCAATAAAGCAGAAATAGATGTTTTTCTCGAACTCTCTTGCTTTTCCCATGATCCAGGGGATGTTGGCAATTTGATCTCTGGTTCCTCTGCCTTTTCTAAAACCAGCTTGAACATCAGGAGGTTCACGATTCACGTATTGCTGAAACCTGGCTTGGAGAATTTTGAGCATTACTTTACTAGCGTGTGAGATGAGTGTGATTGTGCAGTAGTTTGAGCGTTCTTTGGCATTGCCTTTCTTTGGTATTGGAATGAAAACGGACCTTTTCCAGTCCTGTGGCCACTGCTGAGTTTTGCAAATTTGCTGGCATATTGAGTGCAGCACTTTCACAGCATCATCTTTCAGGATTTGAAATAGCTCAATTGGAATTCCATCACCTCCACTAGCTTTGTTCATAGTGATGCTTTCTAGGGCCCACTTGACTTCACATTCCAGGATGTCTGGCTCTAAATGAGTGATCACATCATCATGATTATCTGGGTCGTGAAGATCAGGACTTCCCTGGTGGCTCAGACGGTTAAGCGTCTGTCTACAATGTGGGAGACCAGGGTTCAATCCCTGGGTTGAGAAGGTCCCTGGAGAAGGAAATGGCAATCCATTCCAGTACTATTGCCTGGAAAATCCCATGAACAGAGGAGCCTGGTAGGCTACAGTCCATGGGGTCGCAAAGTGTCGGACATGACTGAGTGATCTTTTTCAATGGCACCCTCCAAGAGGACTTATGCCAAGATGCATCTTTAAATATTTAAGTATCTTTAAATAATCTTTCAGGATTATTTGTAATATGTATGTATGCCTTTGCTAGGACGCAGGTCAAAGTTATAACTCCTTAAATGTTTAATTTTTATATAAAATATCCTCCTTTGTTCTCAGATGTGAAGTGCAGTGAAAGTCATTCAGTCATGTCCAACTCTTTGCTACCCATGGACTATACAGTCCACAGAATTCTCCAGGCCAGAATACTGGAGTAGGTAGCAGTTCCCTTCTCCAGGGGAATCTTCCCAACCCAGGGATCAAACCCAGGTCTCCCTCATTGCAGGTGGATTCTTTACCAGCTGAGATTCTCAGATAGTCCTTTCAAAATTTAGATAGCTTTTTTTTTTTAAAGATGGGGAAATTAACCAAGCATAATTAATGTGATATATCATTCCTTTGGACATCCTTTGTTAGTTGAGTCCTAGAGTTTTACTGAAAGGCATCAATTGTGGATGTGTTGCTTTTCAGATATGAGCATTCCTAGGTCAATATTCTTTACCAGTGGAGACAAAAGCCAGTTGTCTATTTTCACATGATTACTGTAATAGCAGAATCTGAGATCAGTATTTACATGATCCTTCTTAGACAAAGATTTTGTTATTATTTATTTTTTGCTATTGTTAGTAGGATCAGTGTAGGGTTGAACTCAGGTTCTCCAGTAAGGCTTGTTGGACTTTCTAAGCTAAAACGGTTAAGAACAAATGGATATATTTAATCTCTGATGTTTCTTCTGATTCTGTGATTCTGTTGTACTAGATCAGCTGATATGCTGGCTAGTTATTCTCAGCTCCTACCTTTAAAATATTTAAGGTAGGTTCCATGACTTCAACACTGACATTCTTATTCGCAAGTTTGGGTATATTCATATGTCTTTTCAATGGTGAGGCTGGGGATCCCTGAGCCTTTTGAGGTTCCTGGGTGGCGGATCAGCCCCAGGGCAGCCAGTGGCAGCAGAGAGGCCGGGAGCCCTCCACTCCTGGGCATCCTCAGCATTCATCAGCTCCAGTCAAAAAATCCAGCAGATCCTTTTCTCAGGCCCTGGGGCGGCACATTGACCAATACCCAGTAGCCAGTAAAGGTTTGGTGGTTGTTGTTCAGTTGCTCATTCATGTCTGACGTTCTGCAGCCCTATAGACTGCAGCATATCAGGCTTCCCCAGTCTTTCACCAACTCCCTGACTCTGCTAAAAGTCATGTCCTTTGAGTCAGTGATGCCATCCAACCATCTCATCCTCTGTCGACCCCTTCTTCTCCTGCCTTCAATCTTTCCAAGCATCAGGGTCTTTTCAAATGAGTCAGCTCTTCACTTCAGGTGGCCAAAGTGTTGGAGCTTCAGCTTCAGCATCAGTCCTTCCAATGAATATTCAGGGTTGATTTCCTTTAGATTGACTGGTTTGATATCCTTGCAATGCAGGGGACTCTCAAGAGTTTTCTCCAATACCACAGTTCTAAAGCATCAATTCTTCGGCCCTCAGCCTTCTTTCTGGTCCAACTCTCACATCCATACATGACTACTAGAAAAACTGTAGCTTTGATTATATGGTATTTTGTTGGCAAAGGTCTCTGCTTTTTAATACACCACCTAGGTTTGTCATAGCGTTTCTTCCAAGGAGTAAGCATCTTTTAATTTCATGGCTGCAGGCACCACCCACATTTTAGAGCCCAAGAAAATAAGGTCTGTCACTGTTTCCATTGTTTCCCCGTCTGTTTGCCATGAAATGATGGGACCAGATGCCGTGATCTTCATTTTTGGAATGTTGCATTTTAAGCCAGCTTGTTCTCTTTCCTCATTCACCTTCATTAAGAGGCTCTTTAGTTCTTCTTTGCTTTCTGCCATAAGGATGGTGTCATCTGCATATCTGAGGTTATTAATATTTCTCCCAGCAATCTTGATTCCAGCTTGTGCTTCATCCAGCCTGCAATTTCTCATGGTGTACTCTACATGAAAATTAAATAAGCAGGTTGACAATATATAGACTTGATGTACTCCTTTCCCTGTTTTGAACAAGTCCATTGTTCCATGTCCAATTCTGACTGTTCCTTCTTGACCTGCATACAGGTTTCTCAGGAGGCAGGTAAGATGGTCTGGTATTCCCATCTCTTTGAGAATGTTCCATAGTTTGTTGTGATCCACACAGTCAAAGAATTTAGTATAGTCAATGAGGCAGAAGTAGATGTTTTTCTGGAATTTTCTTGCTTCTTCTATGATCCAACAGATGTTGGCAATTTAATCTCTGTTTCCTCTGCTGTTTCAAAATCTAGCTGGCACATTTGGAAGTTCTTGGTTCACATACTATTGAAATCTAGCTTGAAGGATTTTGAGTATTACCTTGTTAGCGTGTGAAATACCTGCAATAGTCTGGTAGTTTGAACATTTTTTGGCATTGTCCTTCTCTTGGATTGGAATGAAAACACATATTTTCCAGTCCTGTATTCACTGATTTTTTTCAAATTTGCTGCCATATTGAGTGTAGCACTTTAACAGCATCATCTTTTAGGATTTTGAATAGCTCAGCTGGAATTCCATCAACTCCACTGGCTTTGTTTGTAGTGATGATTCCTAAGACCCACTTAACTTCGTACTCCAGGATGTCTGGCTCTAGGTGACTGATCACACGACTGTGGTTAGCTGAATCATTAAGATGTTTTCTATATAGTTTGTCTGTGTATTCCTGCCACCTCTTCTTAACATCTTCTGCTTCTGTTAGGTCCATACCATTTCTGTCCTTTATCATGCCCATCTTTGCATGAAATGTTCCCTTGGTATCTCTAATTTCCTTGAAGAGATCTCTGGTCTTTCCGAAATTATTGTTTTCCTCTATTTCTTTGCAGTGTTCACTTAGGAAGGCTTTCTTACCTCTTCTTGGTATTCTGCATTCAGATGGGTATATCTTTTCTTTCCTAGATCAGTGAAAGTTTACACACTCAAGAGGATCAACAGTGGGGCAGCCGGTACCTGGGCATGTCCTATAGCTATGTGGAATAGCTGAAGGGCGTGTCCCTGCTTGTCTGGGCCTGAGAAAACATTGTCCACTGGAGAAGGGCATGGAAAGTCACTGTCTTGCCTTGAGAACCCTATGAAAAGTATGAAATATGACACCAAAAGATGAGCATTCCAGATTGGTAGGTTTCCAGTATGCTACTGGAGAAGAGCGGAGAAATAGCTCCAGAAAGAATGAGGAGGCTAAGCCAAAGAAGAAATGACACTCAGTTGTGCATGTCTGGTGATGAAAGTAAAGTCTGATGCTGTAAAGAACAATATTGCATAGGAACCTGGAATATTAGGTCCATGAATCAAGGTAAACTGGACGTAGTCAAATAGGAGATGGAAAGGGTGAGCATTGACATTTTAGGAAGCAGTCAACTAAAATGGAGGGGAATGGGGCAAATTTAATTCAGATGACCATTATATCTACTACTGTGGGCAAGAATTTCTTAGAAGAAATGGAGTAGCCCTCTCGTGGTCAAAAAAAGAGTCCAAAATGCAGTTCTTGGGTGCAGTCTCAAAAATCAACATAATGATCTCGGTTCAGTACCAAGGAAAACCATTCAATATCACAGTAATACAAGTCTATGCCCCAACCACTAATACCAAAGAAGCTGAAGTTGAACAACTCTCTGAAGTGCTCTAGGTGAGTGACCACACCATCATGGTTATCTGAGTCATTAAAACCATTTTTTAATAGTTCTTCTGTGTATTCTTATCACCTGTTATTTTCTTCTGCTTCTGTTAGGTCCTTACTGTTTCTGTCCTTTACTGTGCCCATCCTTGCATGAAATGTTCCCTTGATATCACCAGTTTTCTTGAGGAGATCTCTAGTCTTTCCCATTCTACTGTTTTCCTCTGTGTCTTTGCATTGATCCCTTAGGTCAGGGCCAGGGATATAGGTCCTTGGGATATATAAGTACATCTGTGAAGGAGTGGGGCACCCAAGGAGAGCACATGTGGACTGGTTGTGCTATGCTGTGCTTAGTCACTCAGTCACGTCCGACTCTGCAACCTCATGGACTGTAGCCCACCAGGCTCCTGTGTCCATGGGGGTTCTCAAGGCAAGAATACTGGAGTGGGTTGCCATCTCCTCCTCCAGGGGATCTTCCCAGCCTAGGGATAAAACCCAGGTCTCCTGCATTGCAGGCAGATTCTTTACCATCTGAGCCACCAGCGAAGCCCAGTTGTACTGTGGGTGGCACCAAAATTTAACAAGCAGACAGGAAAAAATGCTTATGATGGTTGTAAGCAAGAAATCAAGTTGATGGAGGTGGAAAATCAGGTGAGTACTGACTTGAAAACTAATGCCTAACAGTTTCAATACTAAGTACAGTTGGCCTTCCATATCCCTGGGTTCTGCATCCACTGATTCAACCAACAATGGGTCAAAATGGTTCAAAACAAGAAAAAAATTCTAGAAATTTTCAAAAAGCAAAACTTGAACTTGCCACATACTGGCAACTAGTTTCATAGCATTTACATTGTATTAGGTATTATAAATAGTCTAGACATGATTTAAAGTATGTGGCTGGATGTATTAGGTTATATTGGAGAAGGAAATGGCAATGCACTCCAGTATTCTTGCCTGGAGAATTCCATGGACAGAGGAGCCTGGTGGGCTGCAGTTCATGGGGTCACAAAGAGTCGGACACGACTGAGTGACTAACACCACTGCTATATAGGTTATATGCAAATATTGTATTATCTTATATAAGGGGCTTGAACGTGAAAGATCCTGGCATCCTTGGGGACTCTAGAATTAATCTCTTTATGGGTACTGAGGGACAGCTGTACTCAGTACTGCCACATATCACCAAGAGAGAGGTTTCATAAATAAGAACTGTTTGTCCTGTGGGACAGCCTGATCTTGTGGTATTCTCATATCTGCAGCATATATTGTCTAAAATAGTCATCTGTTTCCTGAAATGTAAATATTCCAGAAGAAGATTTGCCATTCTAACCTTCACCCTCCAACACCTTGTAAAAGACAAACCAGTTGAGCTACAGTGTGTTGTGAATTGCCCTTGTGTGCTTCATAGTTGGGGTTAGAGTAATACTGATGGGCCCTGGTTTATAGTTGTTCACCTGGTGTCACAGGGCCTCATTGACATGAGACCTCAAAAGTGCCCTGATTTGGGATGGTAAATTGTATAGTCCCCCTATTTTAGGTTCCTGTTGACAGAATATTTCTTTCACATCTGAAGCTGGGGAGCTGGTTGATGAGCATGTCTCTTAACCAGTTCTTGATAACTTTTATTCATTAACCAGATGCTTATTCCCTTCCGTTATAATCCTAAATCAGCTTTCTGATAATCCCTTTATTTCACCAAACTTTACATAAAACAGAAGTTTTATAGGGTGATAATATGCAAGATTTGAAAAGTTGGACAAGTAACATTGGAAACGTGGCATTTTCAAATTTTCTCTTAGAGACTGACAAGGCACAAGTGGAGGCTTGGTAAAGCTTTTCAGTAAAGCCAAACTAATAATAGTATATTGTCCTAAAACATTTTGGGAACTTGACTCATGTTTACTTCAATGTAAAATAAATGTAAATTAAGAAAAATATTTTTAACTTTGAAATAAGCCAAACTTGGTTATGAATAGTGATTTTGATAGATTTAGAGTGAATCAGAACATTTGATCTATACAGATATATTATTTAGAAATTCCCAGTCAAATGTGTAACATTGGGCTAAACATAACAAGTTGTACATTTTGCTCATAAAACCTGAGTCTCAGGTAACTTATTAAAAGCTCTGAGAAGAATTTGCTAATATTACTTCACAGCCAAGAAAAGGGAATTCATATTGGAGAATTATCATAAAACAAACATATATCTGTTTACTTAGGAATTTCAGAGACAAGAATAGATGCCATCTGAGATGTTTGCATCTAGAGCTTATTGTTTTCTCTCATCATTTAGCTACCAGTTTTTGGTACCATCTGGATAGAATACAGTTTTTTGTTGTTGGTATAATTGAAACAATGTTAGGTTTCATAAAATTCTCTTAAAATAATCAAATTTTAAAGGGATTATAAGTATTGAAAAATCAGTTTGTGACCTTTATAACTAGAATCCTATTTCTAATTACTCGTTTTCTCATCAGGAAAAACAATCTGAAAGTGTTTTGGTCAAAGATACGAAACTGCCTTTTCTCTACTTCGAGTCACTGAAGCCAAAGACAGCCTTGGTATCTCTTATTCTGAGCTACTGTTAGTAGCTTGTAGCATGCATTGTACACACTGCCTAACTTACTGATTTATATTAGAATTGTGGATGTCTTTGCTCTTTTTTTGCATGGTTGAGTACGTTTCTCTTCTTATATCAGCTTATATATAACTTTGTGTTAGTAAAAGCAGGGTCTGCAGTATTATTTGGTACCATATTATGGTAACCTATAAACTTTTTACAAGTACAGTTTCTACTCAAAATAATCTTTATTTGAAGTGTTAGTTGCTCAGTCACGTCTGACTCTTTGCAACTCCTGGACGGTAGCCCAGGGTAGGCTCCTCTGTCCATGGGATTTCCAGGCAAGAATACTGGAGTGAGTTGCCATTTCCTTCTCCAGGTGATCTTTCCAACCAAGGGATCGAACCCTGGACTCCTGAATTGCAGGCAGATTCTTTATCATCTGAGCCACCTGGGAAGCCCCCTTTATTTGAAAGACAGTATAATTAATGTATGTCATTAATGATTGTTTTATTAACTATTAAAAGTTATATGATATACCAGTCTAGCTTAATTAACACCTTTTTTTGTAAATATAGTTTAGTACAGGAAATTAAAAAACATTTCCGATTTTGCTGATTTTAAACCTTGTAAATCATCATGATCGTTTCTCTGCTTAGGAACACGGTCCAGATAGAAATCCTTCCCAGATTTGAAGTGCCTATTTCTTTGATATTTATGCAATTCAGAATTTAAAAAAATAATGTAACTAATCTCCCTGCCCCTAAATGATGAGCGTTGTTGATGGTGCATGCAAGGCAGCTTTTGTGTCTATTCTGGGCAGTATGACTTTAATGTGTTGTTTTCAAGTATGTCATGTGTCCAGATGCCACAACAATCTGTGCATCAGAAAGGCATGGAAATAAAAGTAACATAGTTGTTGATATTTTTTAATGAAGACCAGTGAATTTGTGGTGCATTATGTTTGGATTAACTAATTCTATTAGGTTTCAGGAAAAAAGGACATTGTTTCCTTATAGCCATTTGAAACATTTTATAATATGAATTTATAATAATATTCTGCCCTCACCGCCTACCCCATACCTACTTCTCCCACTACATTACCTATTTCTGTTGATGATGGTATCATATCTCTAACCCAGTATTTTGCCAAGTATGGTCCACATAACAAATTAGTTTGAAAACTCTGACATGGAGTTGGTGCTTATTTAAAATGCAGCTTCCTTGACCCCTCCCCAATATTACTGACCAGGTATCTCTGAAGAGTGTGACCTGGGACTTTGTTTTTTAATTATGACTCTACTTTTAAAGCACAGTTGGCTTCCCCATTTCCTCTGCCTCATGCACCCATCCAGGATGTCCCCATAGTCTAAAAGTCAAATACCAAACTGTCACCTCCTACCCACTTGCTGCATCCCTCCCCTTAGTGGGTTGCCTTTGAATATAATTTGGCTTTTTAAAAGCTTATTAACTATGTTCAAACCATCTAGTCTTTCTAATATCATTAAAAAGTATCTGATTTACTCACCACATTGCACAATACCCTTTTATAACTTTCTGTTGAATTCAGAAAAAGCCTGAGGTTTCAGCTGGTCCTGAAAAGCTTCCACAAGGCAGACTGTCCACTCAGCCTCTACTAAAGAGGCCAAAAAGTTCTCATGGTCCCAGTGCAGGCTTCACATCTACTTCTAGCAGTGTTCCTCAAATGCTCCCACAGAGGAGAATTAGCCAACAGCTGGTTAAAAAGAAAACTAGTGTCTTTCAAATGTAATAGCCTAAACAAACAGAAAAACCCCTGGAGATTTCTGGACCTTAGCCCTTGGGATTCCTGGGGCCCAGGAATCTACATTTTTGCCGGTGATGGAACACATTTTGGGAAATACTGGCCTAGGGCCTCTAGTCGCTCCTGGTGAATTTGTGTGCCTAGTTAGACTCTTGAGTCCTGAGCCTTTTCTCTGGAGCTGAGATCCTCAGGTCTGGGCAGCAGATTCTTCCCACTGGTACTGGGATCTCCCATGTTTACCCAGGTCTTAGCTGACTACTGGGAGGCCTGAATACTCCGTGCAATTTTGAGATGAGTTGGTTCAATATACTCCAGATTCCTGGTATCTTCGTTCACCATTTGGTGTTTTCAGTTGCTAAGTTGTGTCTGACTGGCAAGCCCATGGACTGTAGCCTGCCAGGCTCCTCAGTCCATGGGATTCTCCAGGCAAGAACACTGGAGTGGGTTGCTGTTTCCTCCAGGGGATTTTCCCAACCCAGGTATTGAACCTGGGTCTCTTGCATTGCAGGCAGATTCTTTACCAACTGAGCTATGAGGGAAGCCCTCATTCACTGTTTAAGATGACCTATTTGACCATTTGTCCTCCCTTTAACGCATATGCATCCCATTATTTTGTGGCTTATTTGTTTTTGTTTTTCTTTTTTTTTCAGACCAGTGTTTTGCTATTTCCTTGTCCCTCTATAATTTTCTTTATGTCCCTCTTGAACCCCATACTCTCAAGCAGTTATTACTTTTACCTCTTGATGTTAATTGAAACCTTATTCTTGTCATAGACACCATTTCCCTGAAGCTTTTTAAAGCAGCGGCTATTCTTTCTTTAACCCTCCATATACCCATGGATTAAGAGTCAGTTGTTACCTTTTTATTTCTTTATTATCGCTTCTAGACTGTTTCCTTTTCCATGCATATGGAGTGACAAGTGGCTCCTTTGTGGTTCATCCCGTTAGATGTGGTGCTGTTTACCGCTCTTCTTTGCTGTTATCTGTGGACATTCAGCTTCCCTGGCGGCTCAGAGGTTAAAGCATCTGCCTCTAACGCGGGAGAGAGTTTCCCTGTCTTAGCTTTTCCTTCCATCCGAGCTCCAACTGTACCACCCTGCTGGTGCCTTCATTATTCATATGTATCAGAGTATGTATTATTCTGGTCTCACCTTTCCTTATCAGCCATAATGTTTTTCTGTCATTTTAGTCACCCTCTATCATAACCTACTCCATCTCAATGATAACATAAATCACCTCACATGTTCTATTAATAACCTTTAGTTCTTCTCGAGTGACGTAAGACTTTGGTAATTTGGCTTCATCCAAATCTTTTAAGTCCAAAAATCAATCTGCTTTCTTCTTAACTCTTAAATTGCTGCTATCTCCACTTCTTTTTTTTTTTTTTGGATAGTGTTTATTTTAATTAATTTTTTAAAAAAATTTTGTATTAAGTATAGCCAATTAACAATATTGTGATAATTTCAAGTGGACAGCAAAGGGGACTCAGCCATACATATACATATGCATCTGTTCTCTGAAAACTCCCCTCCCATCTAGGCTGCCACATAACACTGAGCAGAGTTTCGTGTGCTATGCAGTAGGAGTTATTGGTTATTCATTTTTAAATATAGCAGTGTTTACATGTCAGTCACAAACTCCCTAAATATCCCTTCCCCCTTTACTTCTCCCACAGCAACCAAAAGTTCATTCTGTAAGTCTGTTGAGTCTATTTTCATTCCTTTTTGTATTCTGCATATGAGAGATGTCATATGATATTTCTCCTTCTCTGACTTACTTAACTGAGTATGACAATCCCTAGGTCCACCCATGCTGCTGAAAATAGCATTATTTTGTTCATTTTATGACTGAGTAATATCCAACTGTATGTGTGTACCATGTCTTCTATATCCATTCCTCTGTCAATGGGCATTTAGGTTGTTCTATGTCTTGGCTATTGTAAACAGTGCTGTGACAAATATTGGGGTGCATGTATCCTATGTTTTTTCTCTGGGTATATGCACAACAGTGGGAATGCAGGGTCATATGGTACCTCTGTTTTTAGTTTTTAAAGTACCACCAAATTCTGCATTGGAGGTACCAAGTTATATTCCCACTAACAGTGTAGGAGGGTTCCCTTCTCTCCACACCCTCTCCAGCATGTGTTATTTAATAGATTTTTTTGAGATAGCTACTTTAACTGGTATGAGGTGATAGCTCATTATAATTTTGATTTTGCAGTTTTTAGTGATTGTAGCCATGAAATTAAAAGATGCTTACTCCTTGGAAGGAAAGTTATGACCAACCTAGATAGCATATTCAAAAGCAGAGACATTACTTTGCTGACTAAGGTCCGTCTAGTGAAGGCTATGGTTTTTCCAGTAGTCATGTATGGATGTGAGAGTTGGACCGTGAAGAAGGCTGAGTGCCGAAGAATTGATGCTTTTGAACTGTGGTGTTGGAGAAGACTCTTGAGAGTCCCTTGGGCTGCAAGGAGATCCAACCAGTCCATCCTAAAGGAGACCAGTCCTGAGATTTCTCTGGAAGGAATGATGCTAAAGCTGAAACTCCAATACTTGGGCCACCTCATGTGAAGAGTTGACTCATTGGAAAAGACTGATGCTGGGAGGGATTGGGGGCAGGAGGAGAAGGGGACAACAGAGGATGGGATGGCTGGATGGCATCACCGACTCGATGGATGTGAGTTTGAGTAAACTCTGGGAGTTTGTGATGGACAGGGAGACCTGGCGTGCTGCAATTCATGGGGTCACAAAGAGTCAGACACGACTGAGTGACTGAACTGAACTGAACTGAACTGAATAATTACCAGTGCTGAACATCTTTTCATGTGCCTCTTGGCCATCTTTGTATATTTTTTGGAGAAATGTCTATTTATGTCTTGCCCATTTTTTGATTGGGTTGATTGTTATGATGATAGTTAAGCCTCATGAGCTGTTTGTAGATTTTGAAAACTAATCCCTTCTCAGTCACATCATTTACAAATATTTTATCCCAATCTGTGGGTTGTCTTTTCACATAGTTTAATGTTTCTTTTCTGTGAAAAACTTTGAGTTTAAGTTGGTCCAATTTGTTTATTTTTGTTTTAATTTCCATTATTCTGGGGGATGGATTGAAAAAATATTGCTGCAATTTATGTCAGAGAGTGTTCTACCTGCTCTCCTCTAGAAGTTTTATAGTCTCTGATCTCATATTTAGGTCTTTAATCCATTTCAAGCTTATTTTTATGTATGGTGTTAAAGAATGATCTAATGATATACATATTTTTTCATATGGCTGTTTTCCCAGCACCAGCTGTTGAACAGACTATCATTTCAACATTGTGTAATCTTGCCTTCTTTGCTGTATGTTAATTGTGTGGGGTTATTTTTAGGCTTTCTTTCATGTTCCATTGACCTATATTTGTATTCTTGTGCCAATACCATGCTATTTTGATGACTATGGTTTTGTCATATAGTCTGAAGTCAGGGAGCTTATTCCTCCAGCCTGCTTTTCTTTCTCAGGATTACTTTGTCTATTAGGGATCTTTTGTGTCTCCATGTAAATTTTAAGAATTATTTTTTCTTTGTTCTAGTTCTGTGAATAATGCCATTGGTAATTTGATAGGGATTGCATTGAATCTGTAGATTGCCTTGGGCAGTATAGCTGTTTTGACAATACAGATTCTTTCAGTCCATGAACATGGTATGTCTTTCCATTTGTTTGTTTCTTCTTTGATTTCTTTCATTAGCATCTTACAGTTTTTCAGAGTACAAGTCTTTTGTTTCTCCTAGCTAAGTTTATTCCTAGGTATTTCATTATCTTTGATATAGTAATAAATGGAGTTGTTTCTTGAAATTTTCTTTCTGATCTTTTGTTGTTAGTGTCTATAAATGCAACAGATTTCTGTGTATTAATTTTATAAACTACACCTTTGCCAAATTCATTGATGAGCTCTATAGGTTTGTGGTAGCACATTTAGTATCTTCTATGTACAGTACCATGTCACTTGCAAACACTGACAATTTAACTTCTTTTCCAGTTTGTATTTCCTTTATTTCTTTTTATTCTCTGATTGCTGTAGCTAGGATTTCCAAAACTGTGTTGAATAGAAGTGGCAAGAGTGAACATCCGTGTCTTGTTTCTGTTCTTAGAGGAAATGATTTCAGCTTTTCACCACTGAGTATGATGGTAGCTGTAGGTTTTTTGTATGGCCTTTATAATGTTGAGGTCTGTTCCTTCTGTGCCCACTTTCTGGAGAGTTTTTATCATAAATTGGTGCTGAATTTTGTTAAAAGCTTTTTCTACACCTATTGAGATGATTATATGGCTTTTATTCTTCAGTTTGTTGATGTAGTTTATCATAATCATTTTGTAAATATTGAAAAATTATTGCACTCCTGGGATAAATCACACTTGATTATGATGTATGATCTCTTTAATGTGTTGTTGAATTTAGGTTGCTCATATTTTGTTGGGGATTTTTGCATCTATGTTCATCAGTGATATTGGTATGTAACTTTCTTTTTGTGTGGTATCTTTGTCTGGTTTTGGTGTCAGGGGGATGGTGGTCTTAGGGAATGAGTTTTGGAGTTTTCTTTTCTCTGTAGTGTTTTGGAATGGTTTAGGAGTAGGTGTTAGTTGTTCCCTAAATGTTTGATGGAAGTCTCTTGTGAAGCCTCAAGTCCTGGAATTTTGTTTGTTGGGATTTTTAAAATCATAGTTTCAATTTCAATGCTTGTGATTAATCCTTTTATATTTTGTATTCCTGATTCAGTAGTGGGGGACAGTATCTCTCTTAAGAATTTTTTCACTTCTCCCAGGTTGTCCACTTCATTGGCATCAAGTTGTTTGTAGAGATCTCTTATAATCCTATGTATTTCTCTGGGGTCAGTTGTAACTTCTCCTTTTTCATTTCTTATGTTATTGATCTGAATTTTCTCCCCTTTTCTCTTGAAGAACCTGGCTAAAAGTTTATCAATTTTGTTTATCTTTTCAAAAAACAAACTTTTGCTTTCATTGATCTCTGTTGTTTTCTTTGTCTCTGTTTCATTTACTTTTGCTCTAATCTTTATGCTTTCTTTCCTTCTACTAACTTTGATTTTATTTGTTCTTTCTCTAGTTTTTTTTTTAGGTGTAAGGTTAGGTTGTTTATTTGAGACGTTTCTTGTTTCTTGGACATTGTATTGCTATAAACTTTCCTCTTAGATCTGCTTTTGCTCCATACCATAGGTTTTGAATCATTGTGCTTTCATTTTAGTTTTTCTCACACTGTATTTTTATTTCCTCTTTGATATCTTTAGTGATTCATTGACTAGTAGATATTTTTATAGTCTTTTTCTTGTAGTTTATTTCTAATCTCATAGTGTTGTGACCAGAAAAGACACTTGATGTGATTTAAGTTTTTTTAAATTTACCAAGGCTCACCTTGTGACCTAGTATGTGATCAATCCTGGAGAATATTCTGTGTGCATATGAGAAGTAGTCTACTGCTTTTGGATGGAATGCTCTGTAAATATCAATTAACTTCATCTGGTCCAATGTGTCATTTAAGGCCTTTGTTTCCTTTTTAATTTTCTCTCTGGATGATCTGTCCATTGATGAAAGCAGGATGCTAAAGATACCCACCATTATTGTGTTACTGTCAGTTTCTCCATTTGTGGTTGTCAGTATTTGCCTTACATTTTGAGATGATCCTATATTGGGTGCAAATATATTTACAGTATTATATCTTCTTGAACTGACTTCTTGATCATTATATAATGTCCTTTTTTGTTTTAACAGTCTTTGTTTTAAAGTCTATTTTGTTTGATATGAGTATTTCTACTCCAGCTTTGATATCTGTTTGTGTAGAATACCTTCTTCCATCTCCTAACTTTCAGTCTGTATGTGTCCCTAGGTTTGAGGTCCATCTCTTGTAGACAGCATATATAGACAGCATACTTGTAGGCACATCTTGTTTTTGTATCCACTTATCTAATGTATGTCTTTCAGTTGCATTAAATGATACATTTAATCTATTTACATTTAAGGTAATTTTCAGTATGTATGTTTCTGCCCATTTTCTTGTTTTGGATTTGCTTTGTAGGTGTTTTTCTTATTTCATATTTCCTGCTTAGAAAAGTTCCTTCAGAGTTTGTTGTAATGTCAGTTGAGTGGTGCTGAAATCTCCTAACTTTTGCTTGTCTGTAAACCTTTTGATTTCTCTGTCAATTCTGAATGAGAGCCTCACTGGTTAGCATGTTCTTTGTTGTAAGTTCTTTGCTTTCATCACTTTAAATATATCATGCCATTCCCTTCTGGCTTGCAGAATTTCTGCTGAGGAACCAGTTGTTAACCTGGTGGAAATTCCCTATGTTATTTGTCATTTTTCCACTATTGTTTTTAATATTTTATCTTTGTTTTCTCCTTCTGGGACCCCCGTAATGTGAATGTTGGTGCATTTAATATTGTCCCAGCAATCTCTTAGACTTTCTTCATGTCATTTCATTCTTTGTTCTTTGTTCTGAGGCAGCAATTTCCACCATTCTCTCTTCTAGGTCACTGATCCATTCTTCTGCCTCAGTTATTCTGCTATTGATTCCTTCTAGTGTATTTTTCATTTCAGTTATTGTATTGATCATCTCTGTTCTTTAGTTTTTCTAGATCTTTGTTAAATGTTTCTTGTATCTTCTCTCTCTGCTCCCATTCATTTTCTGAGATGGTGGATCATCTTCACTTTCATTATTCTGAATTCTTTTCCTAGAACATTGACTACCTTTGCTTCATTTAGTTGTTTTTCTGGGATTTTATCTTGTTCCTTCATTTTGGACGTAATCCTCTGAATTTTCTTTTCTTTTGTTTTTAACTTTCTGTGATTGTGGTTTTAGCTTGAAGGCTGCAGGATTGTAGTTCTTGCTTCTGCTGTTTGCCTTCTGGTAGATGAGGCTAAGAGGCTTGTGCAAGCTTCCTGATGGGAAGGACTGGCAGTGGATAGAACTGGGTTTTGTTCTGGTGGGCAGGGCCATGCTCAGTAAAACTTTAATCTGCTTGTCTGCTGATAGGTGTGGCCATTCTCCAGCCCTATTAGTTGTTTGACCAGAGGCTACCCAGCCCTGGAGTCTGAAGGCTCTGTGGTAGGGTGACTTCCAGGAGGGCTCCTGCCAACAAGTACTTCCTAGGATTTCTGTGGCTGGTGCCCTTGTCCCTGTGGTGAGCCACTGCTGCCCCATGCCTCTGAAGGAGACCCTCCAGATAGATATTCAGTTTTCTGTGGGATTACCACTCCTTTGCCTTGGGTCTTGGTTTGCACAAGATTTTGTGTGTGCTCTGCAAGAGTAGAGTTTCTGTTTCCTCCAGTCCTGTGGAAGACCTGCAGTCAAATCCCACTGGCCTTCAAAGTCAGAGTCCCTGGGGTTTCCTAGTCCCTTTGCAGGACCCCTTGCTGGGAAGCCTGACATGGAGCTCAGAATCTTCACAACAGGAGGACTTCTGTGATCTGTTCTCTAGTTCTAGGATGCACCCGGTGGGTATGGGATTTAATTTTATCATGATTGTGCCCCTCCTCCCATCTCATTCCAGTTTCTCCTTTGTCTTTGGACATAGGGTATCATTTGGTGGGTTCCAATATCTGCCTGTCAATGGTTGCTCAGTAGTTAATTGTGATTTTGACGTTCTTGCAGGAGGAGAGTGCACATCCTTCTACTCTGCTACTCTGAACCAATCTTCACCTCTTTTTCTATCTTTAAACTCCTTGATACATTATTTCCCCTACTTTATATAGTAGCCTAGTCTTTTTTGCTCTACTGCCCTTCTGTTATGCCTGTCAGAGAAGATTGAAACTTTGCTTGATCCAGCTGTCTACCCCTCCCCTAAACCAGCAATGCACAACTGAGCACTCAGAAATACATTATTTCCAATCATGTAGTTTGCTGCTACCATGGATTCATGGTTACCAAATTAATGCAGTCTCATAATGTTACTGATTTATCCTATTTTCCCTAGACACCTCTTTCCACTTCTCCACAACAGAAATTTCAGCCTTTGCATTCTTAAATCTCCAAACTTCTCACCTCCCATTTAACTTTTAGGAGATAACCTTGCCTCCTAATTCATATGAAAGGAGAACTACCACTTAGAGCTCCCTCTACTTTAATCTGCCAAACCTCAAAACTTACATATAATTTTACTCATTGTTTTTCCTCTTTCCTGCTGAAGTGAAGTAAGTAAGTAAGTATCTGCTATGATTAGTACTTCAGTGTACATTGAATTCTGTCCCTTCCTATCCACTTGGCAACCTCCATGATTCTCTAGTGTTTTTCCCCTGTATCTTCACCTCCTTACTTTGTACTAGCTCCTTCTAATTACTGTTTAGACCAACTCAAATTTCCATGTGTTCTCCAAAACAAACATCTCAGGCTTTCATGGTGGTTTAGTGGTAAAGAATCCACCTGCCAATGCAAGGAGCATAGGTCTGATCCTTGGTCTGGGAAGATTCCAGATGCTGTAGGGACACTAAGCCTATGCACCATAATTACTGAGGCGACATGCTGCAACTACTGAAACCCATATACCCTAGAGGCTGTGCTTTGCAATAAGTGAAGCCACTGCAATGAGAGGCCCATGCATCACAACTAGAGAGTAGCGTCCACTCACAACAACTAAAGAAAGCCTGTGTGCAGCAAAGACGACCCAGGATAGCCAAAAATAAGTTTGTAAGCAAGTATAAAAAATCAAAAAGCAAACCTAAAGGAAAAACAAACATGCTCTGAAATGTAATGAAACAAGACATAACAGAAAATCTCCCTCAACCTTAGTGCCTCTCTACTCACTATCCTCTCTCTCTCCTTCCTTTTACTTATTTTGTAATAGATTTGTCTAGACTTTTTTTGATTTGTGCTTTCTCACCTTGTACATATTTCTTAGCCCACAGAAATTAGACTTAAGTGTATGTGTCAGAGAAGGAGCGGGGATTACAATTGTTAAATCATGTTATAAGGCCACTTATAATGAAATGGTAAATGCCTATTCAATTTAGGTCCAAAAGAGCCATAGCTTCTTTTGCTCAGCATACTATTTTTGAGATTAATTTCCATTGTTGCATATTATTATCAGTAGTTTTTTTCTGGGTAGTATTTCTTTACACGAATAAACCACAGTTGACCAGTTTTTATATTTATCAACATTGGGGTTGTTTCCATTTTTTGGCTATTATGAATAATAATGCTATGAATATCCTTTCATGAAGCTTTTCTTGTGAGCATATATATTTATTTCTCTTAGATAAATGCATAAGAGAAGAATTATTAGTAGTTAATTTTATGAGAAATTTCTTAACAATTTTCCAAAGTGGCTGTATGATTTTACAACTTACACATATGAGAGTTTCAGTTGCTCCACATTCTCCCATTGTTCTGTAGAGCAAATCTTTATGTGAATTATTCCAGTGGGTGTATAGTGATATCTCAATTCTAATTTTAATTTACATTTTGCTGATTACTACCGGTGTTGAGAAATTTTTTGTGTGCTTATTTGTCATATGCATATCTTCTTTGGTGAAGTTTCTTTTACCCATTTTTTGTTGGTTTGTGTGTCTTACATTATTGAGAGTTCTTTATACAATCTAGATACAAGTTCTGTTTGTCATATGTAGGTATTATGAATATTTTCTTCCTATTCATAACTCAGCTATTTATTTTCTTACTTGATTAAGTCCAGTACGTCTTTTTTTTTTCCTTTGATGCTACATACTATCTGTGTTCTCTCTAAAGTGTTATTTGCCTACCCCAAGGTCATGAAAATAATCTTCATTTTTTTTCCCTAGCAGCTTTGTTGTTTTATTATTTATATCTTTTTTGAGTTTTGTGTGTGATAAGATAGGGTCCTGGGTTGTTTTCTTTTTTTTTTTTCCTGTAAGGATATACAGTTGTCCCAGCACTATTTGCTGATACTGTAATCACTTTAGTTCTAAGTGTAGTGGAAGGATAGTCCCAACCACTAAGATTTCTTTCTTAGAATGTAACTTTTTGGAGACATATGGAGTACTGTCCTATAGTTACTTTTCTTGTTAATTTTTATGTCAATGTTGGCAAGTGATCACCATTTTAAAAATCACCTTTTCACACATTCAAGTTTTTACATGCTCTTTCTGTGCCTACAAAGGAAAGTAATTTGGCAAATGACAAAAATGGTCACTTTGATCCCTGAAAACATGAGGAAGACCACTGTTAAGCTCTCCAACTTTATACAGTAGGAATGTGTTCCATAACAGACCTGTCTCACTATTACACTTATGTCAAAGTGTAAACTGTCTACTTGAACGCTATGTCACACTTTGATAGTCTTTGTTGTTGTTGTTCAGTCTCTAAGTCACGTCTTACTGTTTGTGACCCCCATGGATTATAAGATTCCAGGCTCCTCAGTCCTCTACTATTTCCCAGATTTTGCTGAATTTCAAGTCCATTGAGTCAGTGATAATATCTAACCATCTTATCCTCTGTTGCCCCCTTCTCCCTTTGCCTTCAGTCTTCTCCAGTATCAGGATTTTTTCCCAATGAGTCAGCTTTTTTAATCAGATGGCCAAAGTATTGGAGCTTCAGCTTTAGCATCAGTCCTTCCAGTGAATATGCAGTGTTGATTTTCTTTAAGATTGGCTGGTTTGATCTCCTTGTTGTCCAGGGGACTCTCAAGATTCTTCTCCAGCATCAAAATTTGAAAGCATCAATTCTTCAGCATGCAGCCTACTTTATGGTCCAACTCTCACATCTGTACATGATTATTGGAAAAACCATAGTTTTGATAGTCTTTTAATTAGCTAATTTTCATTTCCTTAGCATGGCCTTGCCCATCAGAACAAGACCCAGTTTCCCCTTCAGTCAGTCTCTCCCATCAACAAGTGTTCATAAGCTTCTTATCCTTCTCCATCAGAGGGCAGACAGACTGAAAACCACAATCATGGAAAACTAACCAGTCTGATCACATGGACCACAGTCTTGTCTAACTCAGTGAAACTATGAGCCATGCTGTGTAGGGCCACCCAAGACAGATGGGTCATGGTGGAGAGTTCTGACAAAACGTGGTCCATTGGAGAAGGGAATGTCAAACCACTTCAGTATTCTTGCTTTGAGAACCCAATTTACAGTATGGAAAGGCAAAAAGATAGGACACTGAAAGATGAACTCCTTAGGGTCAGTAGGTGCCCAATATGCTATTGGAGATCAGTGAAGAAATAACTCCAGAAAGAATGAAGAGATGAAGCCAAAGCAAAAACAACACCCAGTTGTGGGTGGGACTGGTGATGGAAGTAAAGTCCGATGTTGTAAAGAGCATTATTGCATAACTGGAATGTTAGGTCCATGAATCAAGGCAAATTGAAAGTGGTCAAACATGAGATGGCAGGAGTGAATGTCGACATTTTAGGAATCAGCAAGCTAAAACGGACTAGAATGGGTGAATTTAACTCACATGACCATTATATCTACCACTGTAGGCAAGAATCCCTTAGAAGAAATGGAGTAGCCATCGTAGTCAATACTGGGATGCAGTCACAAAAAAGACAGAATGATCTCTGTTCATTACCAGGGATCACCATTCAATTTCACGGTAATCCAAGTCTATACCCTGACCATTAATGGTGAAGAAGCTGAAGGTGAATAGCTCTATGAAGACCAACAAGATCTAGAACTAACACGCAAAAAAAGATGTCCTTTTCATGATAGGGGACTGGAATGCAAAAGGAGGAAGTCAGGAAACACCTGGAGTAACAGGCAAATTTGGCCTTGGAGAATGAAGCAGGGCAAAGGCTAATAGGGTTTTGCCAAGAGAAGGCATTGGTCATAGCAAACACCCTGTTCCAACAACAAAGAGAAGCCTCTGCACATGGACATCACCAGATGGCCAACACTGAAATCAGATTGATTATATTCTTTGCAGCCAAAGAGGGAGAAGCTCTATACAGTCAGCAAACACAACACTGAGAGCTGACTGTGGCTCAGATCATGAAATCCTTATTGCCAAATTCAGACTTAAATTGAAGAAAGTAGGAAAACCACTAGACCATTCTGGTATGACCTAAATCAAATCCCTTATGATTATACAGTGGAAATGAGAAATAGATTTAAGGGACTAGATCTGATAGAGTGCCTGATGAACTATGGACGGAAGTTCATGACATTGTACAGGAGAGAGGGATCAAGACCATCCCCAAGAAAAAAATGCAAAAAAGCAAAATGGCTGTCTGAGGAGGCCTAACAAATAGCTATGAAAAGAAGGGAAGTGAAAAGCAAAGGAGAAAAGGAAAGATATACCCAATTGAATGCAGAGTTCCAAAGAATAGCAAGAAGAGATAAGAAAGCCTTCCTCAGTGATCAGTGCAAAGAAATAGAGGAAAACAACAGAATGGGAAAGACTAGAGATCTCTTCAAGAAAATTAGAGATACCAAGGGAACATTTCATGCAAAGATGGGCTCAATAAAGGAAAGAAATGGTATGGATCTGACAAGCAGAAGATGTTAAGAAGAGGTGGCAAGAAGACACAGAAGAACTATTAAAAAAAATCTTCATGACCCAGATAATAACAATGGTGTGATCACTCACCTAGAGCCAGACAACCTGGAATGTGAAGTCAAGTGGGCCTTAGGAAGCATCACTACAAACAAAGCTAGTGGAGGTGATGGAATTCCAGTTGAGCTATTTCAAATCCTCAAAGATGATGCTGTGAAAGTGCTGCACTCAATATGTCAGCAAATTTGGAAACTCTTCAGTGGCCACAAGACTGGAAATGTCAGTTTTCATTCCAGTCCCAAAGAAAGGCAATGCCAAAGAATGATCAAACTACCGCACAATTGCACTCATCTCACACACTAGTATAGTAATGTTTAAAATTCTCTAAGCCAGGCTTCAACAGTACATGAACCGTGAACTTCCAGATATTCAAGCTGGAATTATAAAAGGCAGAGGAACCAGAGATCAAATTGCCAACATCCGCTGGATCATGGAAAAAGCAAGAGAGTTCCAGAAAAACATCTATTTCTGCTTTATTGACTATGCCAAAGCCTTTGACTGTGTGAATCACCACACACTGTGGAAAATTCTGAAAGAGATGGGGATACCAGACCACCTGACCTGCCTGTTGAGAAATCTGTATGCATGTCAGGAAGCAACAGTTAGAACTGGACATGGAACAACTGACTGGTTCCAAATAGGAAAAGGAGTATGTCAAAGCTGTATATTGTCACCCTGCTTATTTAACTTTTATGCAGAGTGCATCATAAGAAACGCTGGGCTGGATGAAGCACAAGCTGGAATTAAGATTGCTTGGGGAAATATCAATAACCGCAGATATGCAGATGACACCACCCTTACGGCAGAAACCGAAGAACTAAAGAGACTCTTGATGAAAGTGAAAGAGGGGAATGAAAAAGTTGGCTTAAAGCTCAACATTCAGAAAACTAGGATTATGGCATCTGGTCCCAGCACTTCATGGCAAATAGATGGGAAACAGTGGAAACAGTGACAGACTTTATTTTCTTGGGCTCCAAAATCACTGCAGATGGTGACTGCAGCCATGAAATTAAAAGACGCTTACTCCTTGGAAGGAAAGTTATGACCAACCTGGATAGCATATTAAAAAGCAGAGACGATACTTTGCCAACAAAGATCTGTCTAGTGAAGGCTATGGTTTTTCCAGTAGTCATGTATGGATGTGAGAGTTGGACTATAAAGAAAGCTGAGCACCAAAGTATTGATGCTTTTGAACTGTGGTGTTGGAGAAGACTCTCTAGAGTCCCTTGGACTGCAAGGAGATCCAACCAGTCCATCCTAAAGGATATCAAACCTGAATATTCATTGGAAGGACTGATGCTGAGCTGAAACTCAAATACTTTGGCCACCTGATATGAAGAACTCACTCATTGGAAAAGACCCTGGTCCTGAGAAAAATTGAAGGTAGAGGATGTGATGGTTGGATGGCATCACCGACTCAATGGACATGAGTTTGAGTAAACTCCGGGAGTTTGTGATGGACAGGGAGGCCTGGCGTGCTGCAGTCCATGGGTTCACAGAGTCAGACACAACTAAGTGACTGAACTGAACTGAACTTCATTTCCTTAAGTGTGGAGAATTATCTCCAGAGTTCTGAATCATGTACACTTGTTTGAAATATTAAAATATAGTTTGCATGAATTTGGAGATATGGAACTGACATTTAAAGTAAATTGTAGAGTGAAGGACCTTGTCAAAATCATGGGCCTAGAAGCTGAATTTGATAGTGCACAGTAACATGAGTGGGGAACAAATGATAAACCTGAATCATTAATAGCTCTTTATAGTAAGGAGTTTTGCTTAGTATAGGGAAAAGGGCCATCACTTGGATGACTTAAGCATGTTAATTACATGATCAATTTTGAACTTTTAGAATATTACTCTGGAATGTTAGATCAGAGATGTTTATCTTTCTTCATTTCAGCAGCCAGCATAATATTGTATTTTCATAAGTGGCTCTCAGTTCTGATCAAGTCATAGCCAAACATTTTTGGTTTCTTTATAACTTCATACTTAAATAAGAGGTGTTTTTTTTTTTTTAAGTTCTATCTTACAGCCTTAATAACTGAGCTGGTTATTTTTTTGTGGTCATGGGTTGAGTATTTTTAATAACCTATGTTTTAATCTGTATTTAAATGTCACGGTCTGGATTAAATTCTTTTTCTGGAAGCAGAGACATATGTGAAGGCTTCATGTTTCTTGTTTATTTACATGTACTTTCTAGATTTCATAAGAGAGGTATAAATAAGCAATAAAATAAGTTCATTGGAATATGATTGAATATAACACTGTCTTTGTTTTAAAGGTCACATGTTATGCTTAAAAATACAGGTAGCAAATTGCAGTGCAAAATTCAGGTTAAGAAAAGATATTAAAAACTAAGTATTCTTTTTAATTTTAAAAGTCTTAAAGGACATACAGTTTTAATCAAGTAAAGTTAATTATGAATTGTTTTAATATGCAATTTAGGCATTAAATACAATTAGCATTTTTTTCTTCCTTAAAAATGTGTTATCAAGTTTCAAGAATGTTAAAAACTTCTCTGATGATTTAATCTGAAATCATTCCTACAGCAAAATTCATAAATAATAAATATTATCTTATTAATCCATATTTTAGTTTAGCTGGATCTCAGAGCAAGTTAATTCCTCAGGGAATGTAGTATTCTTTATGAAAGAAGGTGATGAGATGTAATCTCTAAGGAATTAAATTGTGAAAACAATCTTGGTATTGTACATGCTAATATAAATCTGTTATTCCCTTTCCGCATCTATCACAACACATTTTAAACTGTGGCTGATCTGATATGCAAATAGCTGTCTTATTAGAAATTGTGGCTGTATGTGCTAATGTCTCCCTGGATTTCTTGGGAGTTTGCTATCTAACCATCAAAGCAATAGAAATGAATGATGATTACTGCAAGGCTTTGAAGAACAAAGAAAGTCAGAGCATTTTAGAGGTTCTAGATGTGTGAGGCATTGACAGTTTGTACAAAAGACATGCATGGGTTTCTCTATAGGTTTTTTAAAATAGCTCAATATGTTTATTAGGAAAGTAAAATATTTCCTATCTTCTTGCATTTTTGCAACCAATATTGATAAAAATCTGAGCCATTTGTACATATGTGTGTCCTCTAGGCATTTTTTGTTTGTTTCAACATTTGTTAAAATGTAACCTTGCTTTAAAAATAGAAGATAATTTGAAATACAAGAATAAAGTTTAAATTTTTGAAATTTTACATAGGAATTACCAATCACCTAAATAGAAAAACTAGTTCCTCTTTAATGTCTCTCCTAGGTTGAAATTCTCTTAAAGTTTTTATATTCACAGGTTATTATATACCTAAAATGTAGCATAGAGTATAGGCCCTTATAGTGATAAAACTTTAGGTTATTTAGCTTTTTAATATTTGCTATAGTTTTTTATATTTAAAGTATATTTTAAAGTAAATAAAGTTCAATTTACTTCGGTGAAAAGATAGTCTCTGTGAGTTCCTGACATTTTTTAAATTTACTCCAGGTAATAAAAGAATAAAATACTGGTCTCTAAAGTGTTATCTTTATTTGACTCTTTTTGACCCCCATGGACTGTAGCCCACCAGTCTCCTCTATCCATGAATTCTCCAGGTAAGAATACTGGAGTGGGTTGCCATTTCCTTTTCCAGGGCGTCTCCCCAGCTCAGGGATGGTACCTGGGTCTCCTGCATTGCATGTGGCTGCTTTATCGTATGAGCTACTAGGGAAGCCCAAAGTGTTCTGTTTGTTTAGATGTTTGTTTAAATGACCAGGAAAGAATTGAGGGAAACATAGTAAGTGACTGTGTTGGTAAGTAGCCTTAATAACTTGCTTTTTAAACATTTAAGCTATCCATGAGGGTGAACAACAACAAAAAGAATAAATTAAAGAGGGAATAATATATGGTGCCTGTATTCATTTAAACTAACTTCCTTCCTAAAATGTATTGATATCTTGTCTAGTCTCACGCAATCAAGATCAAAATAACTTGAGTCCTATCTACAATTAACAAATGCAAAACACTTGCAAATGGAATTGCTATATGAATAAATTATAATAAAATTATTGACATTTATGGGTTTTGTATTATTAGAATTATTTTTAATGTTCTGAATTATAACAAGTGAGAATGTAGGATTAGGTGATGTCTTGGTTTCAATTCTGAAATTTAAGGATGTGTTATCTTATATGTAATAACTACATGGTTTATGAGATATGAAGACAATTTATTTGACTTGTTTAACTTTGTACATTCCTCAGAGTCGGACATGACTGAAGCAACTTAGCAGCAGAAGCAGCAATTACATTAAATATTAAATATTAAATCAGAATATTAAATCAGAAGATTATTATGAATATAAAAGTAATTTTAGGTGAATTTATAATTTTCTTACATATTGGTAGAAATTATTACTTTGGAGATGTCTTTTACTGTATAACATGTGATCATTGTTATTATTGCTCTGTGTGACCATGTGTTAGTCACTCAGTCATGTCCAACTCTGCAACCTCATGGACTGTAGCCTGCCAGACTCTTCTGTCCATGGAATTTTCTAGCCAAGAATACTGGCATGAGTAGCCATTCCCTTCTCCAGGAAATTAATTTATTTATATTCCATTAACTGAAATTCAGTCACAGGCCTACAGGAAGCTGAAATATGTAATTGAGTGTGACCGGGAAAGAAAAAAAGGAGAACATGCAATTTAGTAAATAGCTTTCCCTAAATTTCACATTTCTGATCATGAGTTAGCCATGTGCATCCTTTTTCTTGCCTGCCCAGTAGGGAAATCCTGAAGTTCTCCATCTCCAAAGTCATGGTTCTCAAGCCAGTACACAGTCAGTGGTTCTTTGAGGTTTACAGATAATGAAACTTACCTACTATTCCCAGCCTCACCTGGCTTCTAATAAATAATAGTGAAGCAAAGGATAACTGCTTCATATCTCCGATAATTGTCTCCATTTAGAAAGGCAAGATGAGAAACACGGTGGGATCATTGATCCGTGTTGTACAGGATGCCACTGAGAAGGCCCATCATAGTGACAGTACGAGTTTCTTGCTTAGCCTCTAATTATGGTCTTTTTGGAGAATTCCCTTCTCTGCCTTCTGGATGACTCCTCCTCATGGTCACATATGAAGAACGTTACATATCCACAGTTTGCCTTCTTGGTGGCCACACTCTGTTGGTTTAAGTTTAGAGGGCCAAGGATTGGTTTTCATTCACAGACGCTTTTAAACAAAGTTTCTGGTTTCCCTGTAAATACAATTCCCTCAGATTTTAGTGCCATTCTTACCACTTCCAGGTAGTTCCATGTGCCAGTAATCACACTGCAATTTCTTTCCTAGACACGGTTCTCAAGTCTGCTTTCTTTATCAGCATCAGACCTCCTATGTCTCTCTGTAGTGGCTGCCTCCAGGTGATCTGGAACAATAGGTTCGGTGAGAAAGGAACATTCTTGATCTGCTCTGGGTCCCCTCTTCCATTTTAAAACTGAGAAGTCTTAATGAGCACTTTTTTCTTCAAGATCTCATTAATTTTTTATTTTCTGTTATTTGGTATTTAGAAGTTGCCTTTTCCACACTTGTTCCCAAATTACTGGGCCCTCTAATCCCTCGTGGTTTTGCTTGTTAACTGGCTAGGTCTTGCCTGACTTCATCTTTATCCTGTAGCTCCTTCCTGGAAGCAGGGGGGAACAACTTCCAGGCCCTACTCTGGGGAACACTAATGTCTATAATAGGCCCCACCAATGTACATGATTCAGTTACAGTAGAGTTTCATTTCTTTTTCAGTAGAGTACAATGAGGGTGAGGACTAAAACGTTGCCTGCCATGTCAGTGAACAAAGAATATTGCAGCCATCAGGTCATTACGTTACAGCTGCTGGATGGTGAGCCCTGAGGGAACTCAGGATGGAGGCAAATGGGCTGCCTACTGCCAAGCCCACCTAGCAGGCCACGGCAGCCACCCCTGATGGTGTACCTGAGGAAGCTGGGGACGAGAAGGCACAGGGTGCTGGCCCCAGATGGCTGAAGTGCATAACAAAGGAGTGATTTCAGTGAACCCGGGCTCCTGCATCTTCCCCTACATAGAAAAGTGCTAAATTTCTTAAACTTGACATGTCTGGTTTTCTTTTATTAACAATCATCATGTTATGTTCCAATTTGGTCTTTTGTTGTCACACACACACACACACAAACTCCTCTTTATCCTGGATTCCCACTTTGTCTTTTTAGAGCAGTCTTTTAGAGTTATTAGGTATGCTTTACTCTCAATTTGTAGATTATGCATTTTTTCAGTCGACAGTAGTAGTACGTAAGTGAGAGAATACCCTCCTCCATCCCAAGCAGATCAGGATTCTGTGTGCTTACAAATATATCCTTAGGGTTTGTCAGGGGATTGTTTCCCTTCTAGCCAACTGGAAGGGGAAAAACCCAGGGAGATTTTTTAGTGTGCAGGTCTGGAGTGGCACACATCACTTCCGTTCATATTCTACTGACAATAATTCAATGAGATGTTTGACTTGAAGCTAGGAAATATAGTGCCAGGAAGAAAAGGAGAATATGGATTTTGGTTGGTAGATTGCAGTCTCTGCTACAATATTTAAATTCAATAACAAGAATAGGATTTGAAAGATATGTTATGGATTAAATCAAACAGTGCATATAATGTAGTGTACAAGAGGAAGAAATTGTCTTCTACCCTTACAGGTTCTTCTTGCTGGTCTAAGAATTAATATAAGACAGACGGACAGGAGACAATCAAACAAAAGTTTATAGCATGCGTACATGGGAGAGACCCAGGAAAACAGAGTAGCTCATCAAAATGGCTGAAGCTCTCAACTTAAATACCATATTCAGCTCTGTAACAGCGTGGCTTAATTGAGCATTGATAGTTTTTGATAAAATGAATGTTGCCAAGAACAAATATTTGGGAAATTTAATTACCAGCAATTGTATTTGAAATAATTTTGTAATTTTTGATAATTTATTTGAAGTAATTTTATGTTTTTTTTTCCCAATATCTAATGGGAATAACATACTTCCCATTGGCTCAGATGGGGAAGAATCTGCCTGCAATATGGGAGACCTGTATTTGATCCCTGGGCTGAGAAGATCCCCTAGAGAAGGGAATGGTTACCCACTCCAGTGTTCTGGCCTGGCAAATTCCATGGACAGAGGAGCCTAGCTGGCTACAGTCCGTGGGGCTGCAAAGAGTTGGACATAACTGAGCGACTTTCACTCACTCAATGGGAATAATTTTGGGAACAGTTACAGACTTTATTTTCTTGGGCTCCAAAGTCACTGCAGATGGTGACTGCAGCCATGAAATTAAAAGATGCTTGCTTCTTGGAAGCAAAGCTATGACAAGCCTAGACAGTATATTAAAACGCAGAGACATCACTTTACTGATAAAGGTCCGTCTAGTCAAAGCTATGGTTTTTCCAGTAGTCATATATGGATGTGAGTGAGATTGGATCATAAAGAAGGCTGAGTGCTGAAGAATTGATGCTTTCAAACTGTAGTATTGGAGAAGACTCCTGAGAATCCCCTGGACTGCAGGGAGATAAAACTAGTCAATCCTAAAGGAAATCAATCCTAAATATTCATTGGAAGGACTGATGCTGAAGCTGAAGCTCCTGTACTTTGGCCATCTGATGAGAAGAGGTGACTTGTTGGAAAAGACCCTGATGCTGCTGGGAAAGATTGAAGGCAGGAGGAGAAGGGGACGACAGAAGATGAGATGGTTGGATGACATCACCAACTCAATGGACATGAGTTTGAACAAGTTACAGGAGATAGTGAAGGACAGGGAGGCCTGGTGTGCTGCAGTCCATGGGGTCGCAAAGATTCAGACACAACTGAGCGACTGAACTGAACTGAATGGGAATGAGTCAAATGAACTTTTACCCATTGCTTTAAAAGCAAATTTTATGAAATGAATTATTCCCAAAGTTTTTAAACAGTCCTTTTGATTTTTTTTGGGACTTCATCATAATTCTTTTTTTTCTTTGCAGCAGGCATCTTGGAGATCAAAGATGGGCAGAAAAGATGCCTCCACTATAAAACTTCCTGTTGATCAGTACAGAAAGCAAATTGGTAAGCAACGAATCCCCTTTGATACATTCTTGTGAACTGAGATGAAGAAAAAAGCAATTGTTTGTGTGATATTAACAAAACAACTTTTACCTCATACATATGATGCACAGAATACGAATAACAAGGGAATGCACAGAGGTTTTAAGGAACAAAAATAAGTGCAGCCTTATTTATCTATAAAGAAATACATTTTTGTACTTAGGATTTTTCAAAGCTCTTACAATTTTTATTGATTTGATAAAAGCAAAAAGACTTCTATTTTTATTCTTAAGGCTGTGTGCTTGTATGTAGTCAATAATTTTAATATTATCATGTTTATTTCTTGTTATCCTTATGAAATCTTTCAGTTCTGTTGACTCTTAGTGGCAATAATGTGATAGCCTCAAAATTCTCCATTAAAATTTAACCTTAGTAAAATGGTGAACTAGAGAGAAGTCCAGTCATCAGCATAGAAAGATAAAAGGAATCTTCTCTGATTTAGACTGTGCTCTAAGTGCATGATTTCCTACCCAGTCTTTTCAATAATGCCTGGAGTATTTAAAAAAAATTACCTACATACTAGGTCACAACCAGGTCTCCTCAATTTTATAGAAGCAATATCCTACAACTACAACTTTGAAGAGTGTAGTAAATTAGAAATCAGTTAAAAGTCAAAAAGTTAATTTCTATGCCCACCATCACCCTCTCTTCTTACATGTTCCTTCCTGTTCTCACCTGTTCCCATCCCTTTGGAAATTAGAAAGTAATTATAATAATAATTAGTTAAAAACTCTTCTAAATAACTAACAGATAAAGAAGTTGCAAGTCAAAAAATAAGTAGAAGGGATTGGTACCAAAAGACTATATACCTGTTTTATAAATATGATACATAAAGTATACTCCTAAAGGAGAAGATATTTCTGCAAAACAAAGAAGATGCAGACAAAGGGAAAATATTTAAAATTTATAACCAGTTAAAAATTTACATGTTGAAAGATTAAACCCTGCGTGCATGTATGCTAAGTTGCTTCAGTTGTGTCCAACTCTTTGCAACCCTGTGGACCATAGCCTGCCAAGCTTCATGAGATTCTCCAGACAAGAACACTAGAGTGGGTTGTCATGCCCTTCTCCAGAAGATCTTCCTGACTCAGGGAATGAACCCACCTGTCTTATGTTTCCTACGTTGTCATTTGGGTTCTTTACCACTAACACCACCTGGGGAGCACTAAATAAAGTCCTACTATAAATAAATAAAATAGTCTGGAAACCCAATAGTAAAATGGGCAGAAAATATGAGGAGCCAATTCATATAAGTGGAAATCTAAATACACAAATAAAAACAAACAATATACATTAAAAGGGCTTCAGGTGGCAGTAGTGGTAAAGACCCCACTTGGGGCATGGCAACCCACTCCAGTATTCTTGCCTAGAGAAACCCATGGACAGAGGAGCCTAGTGGGCTACAACCCATAGGGTTGTAAAAAGTCGGATGTGACTGAAGTGACTTACTGTTTTGGAGATGCCTTTTACTGTATAATATGTGATCATTGTTATTATTGCTGTGTGTGACCATGGGTTAGTCACTAAGTCATGTCCAAATCTGCAGCCCCATGGACTGTAGCCTGCCAGGTTCCTCTGTCCATGGAATTTTATTGCATATATTAAAATAAAACATAAAATCAAGAGTCTTATGAAAAGATCTCATTCATCTAATAGGTAACTGGAAAATAAAAAACTTCTGGCTATATTATTTCTTGAGAGAAGTTTTATGATATTTGATTTTTTATGTCCTCCCTTCACTTATGGGATGCTGTATCAATAATAGTATAGATTGTTATATTATTTATGTATTTAAAGAGAAGGACTGACTTACCAGGTTGGAGTTTGATCAAATGGGATGTGCAAAACCACATGAATAAAGAATAAACATATTCAGGAACAATTCGCAACCAACTCGTAAGCAATTTAGAATTTTGACAAGTGTATATCTCCGTGTAACCATATATGCCAATCAAAATGCAGAACATTTCTATCCTCTCAAATAGTTCCAATGTCTCTATCCCACCCTCCCATATGCAACTACTGTTCTGATTTCTCTCATCATTGATAATAGAAAAAATAAAGCATCTGCTAGGATTTTTGTTGAAATTGAATTATATCTAATAATCCATTTTTAAAAGTAAACATACCAAGTATCTCTAAAGTATTCTGTTCTATAATCATTGTATATTTTCCTTTGATTTAGTTATATTCATACATATAAGAGCAAGAAAAAATAAGAGAAAGTAACTTAATTGTAAAGTCACATTCCTCTTCTTATACTAAATTGTTCTAAGGATTCTGTTATGCATTATTGTTATTCAGTCGCTCGGTCCTGTCCGACTCTTTATGATTCCATGGACTGCAGCATGCCAGGTTTCCCTGTCCTTCACCATCTCCCAGAGTTGGCTCACACTCATGCCCATTGAGTTGGTGATGCCATCCAACCATCTCATCCTCTGTCAGCCACTTCTCCTGTCTTCAGTCTTACTGAGAATCAGGTCTTCTCTAATGAGTCAGCTCTTTGCATCAGGTGGCCAAAGTATTGGAGCTTCAGCTTCAGCATCAGTTCTTCCAATGAATATTCAGGACTGATTTCCTTTAGGATTGACTGGTTGGATCTCCTTGCAGTCCAAGGGACTCTCAAGAGACTTTTCCAACATGACATTTCAATACATCAATTCTTTGGCACTCAGCTTTCTTTATAGTCCAATTCTCACATCCATACATGACCCCTGGAAAAACAATAGCCTTGACTAGATGGACCTTTGTCAGCAAAGTGATATCTCTGCTTTTGAATATTCTATCTAGGTTTGTCAAGCTTTTCTTCCAGGGAGCAAAGCATCTTTCAATTTCATGGCTTCAGGCACCATTTACAGTGATTTTGGAGCCCAAGAAAATAAAGTCTGTCACTGTTTCTATTGTTTCCCCATCTGTTTGCCAGGAAGTGGTGGGACCAGATGCCATGATCTTACTCTTTTGAATGATGAGTTTTAAGCCAGGTTGTTCACTCTCCTCTTTCACTTTCATCAAGAGGCTCTTTAGTTCCTCTTTGCTTTCTGCCATAAGAGTGATGTCATTTGCATATCTGAGGTTATTGATATTTCTCCCAGCAATCTTGATTCTTGCTTGTGCTTCATCTACCTCAGCATAGAAGTTAAATAAGCAGGGTGACGATATACAGCCTTGACATACTCCTTTCCCAATTTTGAAACAGTCTATTGTTCCATGTCTGGTTCTAACTGTTGCTTCTTCACCTTCATACAAGTTTCTCAGGAGGTAGTAAGATGGTCTGGTATTCCCATCACTTTATGAATTTTCCAGTTTGTTATGATCCACACAGTCAGAGGCTTTAGCATAGTCAATGAATCAGAAGTAGAGGTTTTTCTGAAATTCCCTTGCTTTATATTTGATTCAGTGGATGTTGGCAGTTTGCTCTCTGGTTCCTCTGCCTTTTCTAAATCCAACATGAACATCTTAAAATTCTTATTTCACATACTGTTGAAGCCTAGCTTGAAGGATTTTAAGCATTACCTTACTAGCATTTGAGATGAGTGCTATTGTGTGGTACTTTGAACATTCTTTTGCATTGCTCTTCTTTGGGATTGTAATGAAAACTGAGGAGCTGTGGCTGAGCAGGCACGGGGGGCTAGAGGAGCTATAATACGTTGAAGGTCAGGAACGGTGGCGGTAAGGAGATACCCCTCATCCAAGGTAAGGAGCAGCGGCTGTGCTTTGCTGGAGCAGCCGTGAAGAGATACCCCACGCCCAAGGTAAGAGAAACTAAAGTAAGATGGTAGGTGTTTCAAGAGGGCATCAGAGGGCAGAAACACTGAAACCATACTTACAGAAAATTAGTCAATCTAATCACACTAGGACCACAGCATGTCTAACTCAATGAAACCAAGCCATGCCTGTGGGGCAACTCAAGACGGGTGGATCATGGTGGAGAGATCTGGCAGAATGTGGTCCATTATGGAAGAGAATGGCAATCCACTTTAGTATTCTTGCCTTGAAAACCCCATAAACAGTATGAAAACGCAAAATGATAGGATACCGAAAGGAGAACTCCCCAGGTCATTAGGTGCCCAATATGCTACTGGAGATCAGTGGAGAAATAACTCCAGAAAGAATGAAGGGATGGAGCCAAAGCAAAAACAACACCCAGCTGTGGATGTGACTGGTGATAGAAGAAAGCTCCATGCTGTAAAGAGCAATATTGCATAGGAACCTGGAATGTCAGGTCCATGAATCAAGGCAAATTGGAAGTGGTCAAACAAGAGATGGCAAGAGTGAACGTCGACATTCTAGGAATCAGCGAACTAAAATGGACTGGAATGGGTGAATTTAACTCAGATGACCATTATATCTACTACTGCAGGCAGGAATCCCTCAGAAGAAATAGAGTAGCCATCATGGTCAACAAAAGAGTTCGAAATGCAGTACTTGGATGCAATCTCAAAAACGACAGAATGATCTCTGTTCATCTCCAAGGCAAACCATTCAATATCACAGTTATCCAAGTCTATGCCCCAAGCAGTAATGCTGAAGAAGCTGAAGTTGAACGTTTCTATGAAGACCTACAAGAGCTTTTAGAACTAATACCCAAAAAAGATATCCTTTTCATTATAGGGGACTGGAATGCAAAAGGAGGAAGTCAAGAAACACCTGCAGTAACAGGCAAATTTGGCCTTGGAATGCAGAATGAAGCAGGGCAAAGACTAATAGAGTTTTGCCGAGAAAATGCACTGGTCATAGCAAACACCCTCTTCCAACAACACAAGAGAAGTCTCTACACATGGACATCACTAGATGGTCAACATCGAAATCAGATTGATTATATTCTTTGCAGCCAAAGATGGAGAAGCTCTATATAGTCAACAAAAAACAAGACCAGGAGCTGACTGTGGCTCAGATCATGAACTCCTTATTACCAAATTCAGACTTAAATTGAAGAAAGAGGGAAAACCACTAGACCATTCTCTTATGACCTAAGTCAAATCCCTTATGATTATACAGTAGAAGTGAGAAATAGATTTAAGGGACTAGATCTGATAGACAGAGTGCCTGATGAACTATGGACTGAAGTTTGTGACATTGTACAGGAGACAGGGATCAAGACCATCCTCATGGAAAAGAAATGGGAAAGAGCAAAATGGCTGTCTGAGGAGGCCTTACAAATAGCTGTGAAAAGAAGAGAAGCGAAAAGCAAAGGAGAAAAGGAAAGATATAAGCATCTGAATGCAAAGTTCCAAAGAATAGCAAGAAGAGATAAGAAAGCCTTCTTCAGCGATCAATGCAAAGAAATAGAGGAAAACAACACAATGGGAAAGACTAGAGATCTCTTCAAAATTTAGAGATACCAAGGAAACATTTCATGCAAAGATGGGCTCGATGAAGGACAGAAATGGTATGACCTAACAGAAGCAGAAGATATTAAGAAGAGGTGGCAAGAATACACAGAAGAACTGTACAAAAAAGATCTTCACGACCCAGATAATCACGATGGTGTGATCACTCATCTAGAGCCAGACATCCTGGAATGTGAAGTCAAGTGGGCCTTAGAAAGCATCACTACGAACAAAACTAGTGGAGGTGATGAAATTCCAGTTGAGCTATTTCAAATCCTGAAAGATGATGCTGTGAAAGTACTGCACTCAATATGCCAGCAAATGTGGAAAACTCAGCAGTGGCCACAGGACTGGAAAAGGTCAGTTTTCATTCCAATCCCAAAGTAAGGCAATGCCAAAGAATGCTCCAACTACTGCACAATTGCACTCATCTCACATGCTAGTAACGTAATGCTCAAAATTCTCCAAGCCAGGCTTCAGCAATATGTGAACTGTGAACTTCCAGATGTTCAAGCTGGTTTTTGAAAAGGCAGAGGAACCAGAGATCAAATTGCCAACACCCACTGGATCATGAAAAAAGCAATAGAGTTCCAGAAAAACATCTATTTCTGTTTTATTGACTATGCCAAAGCCTTTGACTGTGTGGATCACAATATACTGTGGAAAATTCTGAGAGAGATGGGAATACCAGACAACCTGACCTACCTCTTGAGAAACCTATATGCAGGTCAGGAAGAAACAGTTAGAACTGGACATGAAACAACAGACTGGTTCCAAATAGGAAAAGGAATACATCAAGGCTGTGTATTGTCACCCTGCTTATTTAACTTTTATGCACAGTACATCATGAGAAGTGCTGGGCTGGAAGAAACACAAGCTGGAATCAAGATTGCTGAGAGAAATATCAATAAGCTCAGATAAGCAGATGATACCACCCTGATGGCAGAATGTGAAGAGGAACTAAAAAGCCCCTTGATGAAAGTGAAAGAGGAGAGTGGAAAAGTTGGCTTAAAGCTCAATTAAGAAAACGAAGATCATGGCATCTGGTCCCATCACTTCATGGGAAATAGATGGGGAAACAGTGGAAGCAGTGTCAGACTTAATTTTTTGGGCTCCAAAATCACTGCAGATGGTGACTGCAGCCATGAAATTAAAAGATGCTTACTCCTTGGAAGAAAAGTTATGATCAACCTAGATAGCATATTCAATAGCAGAGACATTACTTTGCCTACTAAGGTCCGTCTAGTCAGGGCTATGGTTTTTCCAGGGGTCATATATGGATGTGAGAGTTGGACTGTGAAGAAAGCTGAGTGCCAAAGAATTGATGCTTTTGAACTGTGGTGTTGGAGAAGACTCTTGAGAGTCCCTTGGACTGCAAGGAGATCCAACCAGTCCATTCTGAAGGAGATCAGCCCTGGGATTTCTTTGGAAGGAATGATGCTAAAGCTGAAGCTCCAGTACTTTGGCCACCTCATGCGAAGAGTTTGTTCATTGGAAAAGACTTTGATGCTGGGAGGGATTGGGGGCAGGAGGAGAAGGGGACGACAGAGGATGAGATGGCTGGATGGCATCACTAACTCAATGGACGTGAGTCTGAGTGAACTCCGGGAGTTGGTGATGGACAGGAAGGCCTGGGTTGCTGCGATTCGTGCAGTCACAAAGAGTCGGACACGACTGAGTGACTGAACTGAACAGAACTGATGAAGAACCTACAAGATCTACTAGAACTAACACCAAAAAAGATGTGCTTTTCAACATAGGGAACTGGAATGAAAAGTAGGAAGTCAAGAGATACCTGGAGCAACAGGCAAGTTTGGCCTTGTAGTACAAAATGAATCAGGACAAAGGCTAACCAAGTTTAGCCAAGAGAATGCACTGATCATAGCAAACACCCTCTTCCAACAACATGAGAGACAACTCTACAGATGGTCAATACCAAAATCAGATTGATTATGGAGCTTTTCCACCTTCGGGTGCAGGGCTTCCCTTTGGCTCAGCTGGTAAAGAATCCAACTACAATGTGGGAGACCTGGGTTCATCCCTAGTTTGGGAAGATCCCCTGGAGAAGGGAAAGGTTACCCTCTCCAGTACTCTGTCCTGTAGAATTCCATGGACTGTATAGTCCAGGGGGTCACAAGGAGTTGGACACAACTGAGAAACTTTCATTTTCACCTTCAGGTCCAACGAATATAGTCAGCAAATACAAGACCAGAAGCTGACTGTGGCTCAGATCATGAACTCCTTATTGCAAAATTCAGACTTAAAATTAAGAAAGTAGGGAAAACCACTCAGAGAAGGTGATGGCACCCTACTCCAGTACTCTTGCCTGGAGAATCCCATGGACAGAGGAGCCTGGTGACTACAGTCCATGGGGTTGCAGAAAGTCAAACATGACTGAAGGACTTCACTTTGTTTTTTTTTTTTTTTTTTTAAATTAATTAATTAATTATTTTAAATTTTATTTTATTTATTTATTTTTTTTAAATTTTTTATTTTTTTTATTTTTTAAATTTTAAAATCTTAAATTCTTACATGTGTTCCCAAACATGAACCCCCCTCCCACCTCCCTCCCCATAACATCTCTCTGGGTCATCCCCATGCACCAGCCCCAAGCATACTGTATCCTGCGTCAGACATAGACTGGCGATTCAATTCTTACGTGATAGTATACATGTTAGAATGCCATTCTCCCAAATCATCCCACCCTCTCCCTCTCCCTCTGAGTCCAAAAGTCCGTTATACACATCTGTGTCTTTTTTGCTGTCTTGCATACAGGGTCGTCATTGCCATCTTTCTAAATTCCATATATATGTGTTAGTATACTGTATTGGTGTTTTTCTTTCCGGCTTACTTCACTCTGTATAATTGGCTCCAGTTTCATCCATCTCATCAGAACTAATTCAAATGAATTCTTTTTAACGGCTGAGTAATACTCCTTGTGTATATGTACCACAGCTTTCTTATCCATTCATCTGCTGATGGACATCTAGGTTGTTTCCGTGTCCTGGCTATTATAAACAGTGCTGCGATGAACATTGGGGTACATGTGTCTCTTTCAATTCTGGTTTCCTCAGTGTGTATGCCCAGCAGGGGGATTGCTGGGTCATAAGGTAGTTCTATTTGCAATTTTTTAAGGAATCTCCACACTGTTCTCCATAGTGGCTGTACTAGTTTGCATTCCCACCAACAGTGTAGGAGGGTTCCCTTTTCTCCACACCCTCTCCAGCATTTATTGCTTGCAGATTTTTGGATCGCAGCCATTCTGACTGGTGTGAAGTGGTACCTCATTGTGGTTTTGATTTGCATTTCTCTAATAATGAGTGATGATGAGCATCTTTTCATGTGTTTGTTAGCCATCCGTATGTCTTCTTTGGAGAAATGTCTATTTAGTTCTTTGGCCCATTTTTTGATTGGGTCGTTTATTTTTCTGGAATTGAGCTGCATAAGTTGCTTGTATATTTTTGAGATTAGTTGTTTGTCAGTTGCTTCATATGCTATTATTTTCTCCCATTCAGAAGGCTGTCTTTTCACCTTGCTTATATTTTCCTTTGTTGTGCAGAAGCTTTTAATTTTAATTAGATCCCATTTGTTTATTTTTGCTTTTATTTCCAGAATTCTGGGAGGTGGATCACAGAGGATCCTGCTGTGATGTATGTTGGAGAGTGTTTTGCCTATGTTCTCCTCTAGGAGTTTTATAGTTTCTGGTCTTACATTTAGATCTTTAATCCATTTTGAGTTTATTTTTGTGTGTGGTGTTAGAAAGTGATCTAGTTTCATTCTTTTACAAGTGGTTAACCAGTTTTCCCAGCACCACTTGTTAAAGAGATTGTCTTTACTCCATTGTATATTCTTGCCTCCTTTGTCAAAGATAGGACTTCACTTTGACTTTTCACTTTCATGCACTGGAGAAGGAAATGGCAACCCACTCCAGTATTCTTGCCTGGAGAATCCCAGGGACAGAGGAGCCTGATGGGCTGTCATCTATGGGGTTGCACACAGTCGGTCACAGCTGAAGTGACTTAGCAGCAGCAGCAGCAGCAGCAGCAGCAGCAGCAGGAAAAACCATTAAGCCATTCAGGTATGACCTAAATCAAATCCCATACAGTGGAAGTGACAAATAGATTCAAGGGATTATATTGATAGAGTGCGTGAATAACTATGGATTGAGGTTCATAATATTGTACATGAGATAGATTAACAGGACAAATATCAAACAAAAGTTTAACAACACATTTACATGGGAGAGACCTGGGAAAAATTAACTCACCCACATGCCTGAAACCCTCACCTTGAATACCATCTTCAGCTAAAAATAAAGAAGGACTTGGGGATGGTGGTTTGGTATTTCAAAGGAGAGGAAGGCAATTCACATGAAGGTGGAAAGCAAATGTTTGTTAAACAAATGTTTTCTGGGTCCTGCAGAGATAATGTGGGCTTCCCTGTCTCAGAAGGCAGAGTCTGCCTGAGATTCAGAAGACCTGGGTTTGATCCCTGGGTCAGGAAGATCTACTGCAGAAGGGAATGGCAACCCACTCCAGTATTCTTTCCTGGAGAATCCTATGGACAGTGGAACCTGGTGGGCTACAGTCCATGGGGTCGCAAAGAGTTGTACACAACTGAGCGACTAAGCAGGCAGACAGGCAGAGATGATGGAACACAAGAGTTCACTCTGATCTCTAGGCACTACTGAGTTTCTTCCACCACACTGCCCCATATATTTTGCAGATATCTCTAGTAATAGCTCTATTCTTAGAGCACACCTTCTATCTAAATTTTTTAAGTGGGAGAAGGTACAGGTTTCTTCCTGAGTGTTTCTGGGCCTTGGTTGTTTTCAGCTCAAATGATCTGCATACCAAAAAGACATTTGGGGTGGTAAATTTCGCTCCCCTACACATACATATATAAATTGTTGCTTGGTTAGTATTTTTAATGCATTTTCTGAGAAGTTTATTTATATAAGCAACTTACTGCATTATCTTTGTAGAGTCCAAAGTAAAGTGCTTGTTTTTTAGTACTAATGCCATTTAATAATGGTATGTCCTTCGCAACGTAGAATTAATGTCCAGTTATTTTGTCTAAAATTTGAAAAATCATCATTGTTTGAGTTACCTCTGTAATATAATTTCAAAAGTTTTCCTGAGATTTTTGTTTCTGAGGATGAACTCACTAGTTTTCTCTGTATAGCCCAGGTATCCTTCAATAATTTTAAGAAAAATACTTTTTTCAAATATTATTTTTATAGATAATACCTCTTTCTTTTTCTTTAGGTAAGTATGTGGCATCATTTTGTAAGACTAGCTGAGTATAAAGGTATCCAGTGATCATGAAACTATTAGATCTGTATTTTATTGTGTTTCTGGTTTTTGTAATAATTTTCTTTTATCAACTTGACTGATTAAAACTATAATGTTATTTTGCTTGTGATCATGTAATTTGTGAGTTTATTAATCTTACAGCTATCAAAATGCAGATGTTTTGTTTACTGGCCTAGCTATTGGAACTTGCTATAGACTCTTGACCCTTGCTTTTGCAAAGAATTTTCTACAGTTATTTGTAATTTATAATATAATAACTAAAAATTGTGTTCATTATAGTAGTTGGAAAATGACTCTATGTCAAATTGTAGTGTTCTTCTATGTATAATTTTGATAATATGAAAAAAATAATGTTCCAAATAGCTTTTTGCTTTTTTAAGGAAGGGAGAAGGGATTTGAAGCAGTGATGAGAAATTATTTTAAAATGTTGAAAGAAATATAAAAGTCTTTATTGTTGATTAGCAAATTTTATTATTTGTCAGTAATTTTGGCATGCTGTAAATAACTCATCTTCTAATAATTCATTTGAGTAATTAAATTTAGATTGCAAATTTTTCTTTTCAAATATTTTGACTCTTATCTCTTCGCTTTTCTATTGTATCTTAATTGGTATGGTCTATATAAATGGACAATAAATTATATATCTTTGTTATAGAGATCAGACAGTGAATAGAACTTGGTATTCATCCCAGACAGAATTATGATTGAATGTATTTGCAAGATTAAAGCACTGAATTTACTTTTTTCTAATTAAAGGCAATTAAAGATTTCCAGACACAAATAAAAGACAATGAATTGAGGAATAAGTGTAGGAGCAAGTCCATTTGCAGGTGAAAAGATGTGCCTTTGAAGCAGAACCAGCTGTATTTTCATTGAAAGAATAACAGTTTAGGAAGCTTTTCTGCATGTGCTTGCTTGATAGCATAATGTACTCATAAGCAGCTTATGCAGTATTCAGAAAATAACAGTGCATTAATTTTTAAAAGCAGCAAAGGCAGGAGAAGAGCAGTACTGCCACACGATGATAATGAGTGGGGCTAGTGTAAAGTCTACTGTTCTAAGAAAGGAAAAAATCAGTGAGCTTCTGAAAAATGAACAGTTATAAAACAATAACTGGATATTCAAATGATAATGAGCTTAGACAGCAGTATCAACAAAGGGCAAAGATGCAGTCTTGTTTCTAGGCAAAACGAAGGAATCAAAAAAGCAAAAAGCGGTTAATCTATTCTTTTATTAAACTGAGGAGACTGTAAAACTGCGGCATAGTTAACACTGACTATTGCTTTAAGTGTAAAATAATTCGCAGCATAAATGTAACTTTTTATGTTGAATTAAATAGAATATACTGATTACTTTGTTCTTTCCTAAATTAATGTAATATGAGGAACGGTAAGTGATAATATTGAGGTACCAAAATATTTATGATCTTTATTAAATATATGCTCTTATGATTCTTTACAGAAACAGTACTTATGCTAAAGTTAAATATATTTTAATTACATGGAATAAGAAAGGAAATTTTACCATACATAGCACCTACTGATTAGAGATTATGAATGAAAATGACTTTTTAAAGTATTCTGTTTAAACAAACAGATATTACACAGATTATTGGCAAAGTACACATAAATAAAAATTATGAGAATGTATAGCATCATATTTGCTATCAAAACATTCAGGCATACATAATTCAAATATCTTTGGTATAAATGTTTTCTTTTTTAGTTATTATTTTGCTTTTAGTTGATACTTGTGATCCCTATTTAAGACTTGAAGCAGAATATTCTGGTGATTATATACGATGAGTTTTCAAGTATAAGTTTTCAGTATATTTAACAGCAGAAATCGAGACAGAGTAGTTTGCTTTGTTAAAGTTGCTTGAATTGGAAACTGTACACATATTGAATGAATCTTAGTTTTCCACCATTGGAAGTAACTTGTGAGAGAACCTTTTGGAGCATACAAATTATTAAAATGATCCCAAGGAAAAGTATCCTTTCCACTTTGCTCTTAGTTTTGTGAGAATGTGAGTCAGGGCTGGAGATAGCCATGACTCCAGACTGAAACAAGAAAGAAACTCTTCTTCTTCTCTTATCTCCTGGAAACAACAGTAATCAATTATCCTCTCTCTCTCTCCTCTGTTTCTTTCTCTCTCTCATTTTCATGTTATTTCAATTTGACTTTCTGTTCCTTATCATGAAATAATCCTAAGAATATCTAAGAAGATTCTCAAAAGCTACCCAGATATTTTCCAACCAAACCAGGGGCTATTGCTTTCCAAGTCTAGGATCTTGAGTTATATTTAGACTTTTATCTTTCTTGTGAGAAAGAAATATTTAAATGTTTATAATGCTGTTTGTCCCTAGAAATTGGTTGTGTAGAGAGGATAGGCATTACACTTTAGGAGAGGAATAAGTAAGGGATTATAGGTTCAGGTTATTATTGTCAGTCTTGTAGCTGGTCATTGTGGTTTTAATTTATGATCTCCATTCTCAAATATTCATTCCAGATCTTCCTATTTTAGCAAGCTTCTTAGTTTGATGAGCCCTTTGCCTTTAGTGAGAAACATAAATCTTCATTCCTGAAGGTTCTAAGTGATTTTTCTTGTTATAAAGACAGATAGTTGGCCTTGCTATCCATGGGAGATTGGTTCTAGAACCCCCATGGATACTCAAGTCCCTTATATAAATAAAATGGCAAAATACAGTTGACCCTTGGACATCATGTGTTTGAACTGCTCAGATCCACTTATATGAATTTTTTTTCCTCCAATAAATATATAGTAGAGTACTACAGGATCCTGAGTTGGGTGAATGCATGGATGTGGGACCAGAGATCCAGAAGGCTGACTGCTGACAATAAAGTTGTACTATATTTTTGACTGTGCAGAAAGTCAGAGCCCCAACCCCTGCGTTGTTCAAGGGTCGGCTGTATTTGTGAATAACCTATGCACATCCTCCTGTATGCTTTAAATCGTCTCTAGCTTACAGTTGTGCAGGAACAAAAACCTGAAACTGAAGTCGCTCAGTCATATCCAACTCAGTGCGGCCCCATGGACTGTAGCCTGCCAGGCTCCTCCATCCATGGGATTTCCCAGGCAAGAATACTGGAGTGAGTTGCCATTTCTTTCTCCAGGGTATCTTCCCAACCCAGGGATCGAACCCCCCGGGTCTCCTGCACTGCAGGCAGATGCTTTACCGTCTGAGCCATCAGGGTAGCCCTGGTGTTGATGTGCGGCAACACCAGTACAATATTGTAAAGTAATTAGCCTCCAATTAAAATAAGTAAATTTAAATTTAAAAGAAAAAGGGAAAAAAATGCAGGCTAAGTTGCTTCAGTTGTGTTCGACCCTTTGCGACCCTGTGGACTGTAGCCCACCAGGCTCCTCTCTCCATGGGATTCTCCAGGCAAGAATACTGGGGTGGTTGCCATGCCCTCCTTCAGGGGATCTTCCCAACCCAGGGATCGATCCTGTGTCTCTTAAGTCTCCTGCTTTGGCCGGTGGGTTCTTTAAAACTAGTGACACCTGAAAAGCCCAAGATTACAGTTGACTGTATAGTTATTTCATTACAGTCTACCATTGGTCATAGCAATACATGGAATTAACCCAGGAGTTCCTTCACAGCTTTCCATATTTCTTTTAGCACTCACTGTGTATTAACAAATAATTTTTTCCTTGATAACAAACATTATTATAATAATTAATGTTACCCCACCCAACACAGTGAATCCCCATTTTACTGTTTACTCATAGGCATGAAGAATCCAAACTGATTAGACAGAAGGCTCAGTTTCCAATTCAGGAAAAAATAATACATATTATCTTAGGTTACCTGTCTTTCTAGGTAAACTATACAACAAAATGTATTACTTAAACTTTGGCCGCTGGGAGGATTTCCCTTATGGATAGTGTTTTAGGGCCACCTCCAAACTAGCAGTTTACTTCCATTGTGCAGCATATTTTAAAGAACCATCCACATACATTTTATAAACTACTAAAATGGTACACAACTTTATGAATTTTTGTTGAATTAGATGAGTCCCAGTTCATGACTGGTAGCTCAGGCCAGATGGTCCCTGAGTGTCATAATTAGATAGTCGGTCTTCATCAGAGCTTGGTAGCAATCCAGGCGTTGTTTCATAGCAGTTGTTTCCTGTTGAAGGGTGTATGGAATTGTTTCAAAACCCTAGAGGCTGCCACTTCTTGCTTTATTGGGACCTGCTAAGGGCTTATTTCTATGTTTCAGTTAGTTAGATGCACTTAAGGCTGCGCTGACTCTGCCCTGTCATAAGCTCTAAGAGGTAGAAGCACTTGCACAGCGATCTGCCAGAGAACTTTCATTGTCCCATGTCTTAGCACCTTTCCATGTTCTCTCCATGCATAAAATATGCATACAGATTAAAAAGCTTGACAGCTACATAAGCAGCCATGTATCCATTATCTAGGTTAAATACAAGATACATACTTCTTTATGCGCTTTCCCAGTTGCAACACCCTCTATGCCACTGTATTTGTGAGAGAGAACCACTGTCTTGAGTTCGTGTTAATTTCATTTATGAAATTTTCACCTAGGTACATTGTAAACAATGTATTTTTTGTTTGTGAACTTATATAAATGAAATCATGCTGTATATATTGTCATAAAACTTGCTCTTATTGAACATCATATTTTTGAGTTTTATTCTTATTGATAAATGGTGATATGGTCCATTCATTTTCTATGCCTTATAATAATCCATTATCTGCCTATACCAATATTTTCCAGCCTATTCTCTTGGTTTTGACAATTGCATGGTTCTCAGGTTTTCCTCTATGAATGATATTATAAGGTTTCTGTAAATAATTTCAGACATGTCTGCTCTTTGGTTCACAGGCACAAGAATTTCTCTGCAATATATACACAGCAGAAAAACATTGCATCAGAGGTATAGATATTTGACATTATCAAGTAATGCCAGTTTTACAAGCAGTTGTGCCTATGTTTCATTCTTAATGATAGATATGGCACAAGTGCAGCAAGTTGACTTATTTTTTGCAGATAATCCTGCTGTGCTCTAAATCAATGCAATTTCATGTATCAAATGTAGTTGACAAGCCTCTGTGTTTTTAACAGAATGCTCTGTGTTCTCTCTCATATATATGATATATATATGATATATATCAATGCATGCGTGCATGCTAAGGTACTTCAGTCATGTCCAACTCTTTGTGACACTGTGGACTCTAGCCCACCAGGCTCCTCTGTCCATGGTATTCTCCAGGCAAGAATACTGGAGTGGGTTGCCGTGCTTCCTCCAGGGAATCTTCCCAACTCAGGGATCCAACCCATTTCTCTTATGTTTCCTGCATTGGCCTGTGGCTTCTTTACCACTAGTAAAGAAGCCGATATATGAATTATATATATATATATATATATATATGTGATATATATAAAAATGAATGATATATATCTGAATGAGGTATCTCACGAAGTTTTCATATCTTCTTCAAGGCTTATTTCGTACCAGTGCTGTGATGTGCTCCAGGTTGGTGAGGCAGTTACTCTCAGAATTAGACTATAGCAGTAAGTGAAGAGTTGATTTAGTATACAAACAGTATACTACTGTTCCTTCCAGTAAAGGTGTATAGTCTCTTATGGTATCTGTCATCAGAATTTAGAAAAACTCATTGGGTAGATTAATTAACTAGTTGTAACCATGTGGAAAGGACATTTATATCCTGCTAGAATAAGAAGGCAAAGTGGTTTTCTGAGGAGGCTTTACAAATAGCTGAAGAAGGAAGAGAAGCAAAAGGAAAGGGGAAAAGGTGAACACAGAATTCCAGAGACTAGCAAGGAGAGATAAGGACTTCTTAAATGAATAATGCAGAGAAACAGAGGAAAGCAATATAATGCAAAAGACTAGAGATCTCTTCAAGAGAATCTGAGATATCAAGGGGACATTTCATGCAAGAATGGGCACATTAAAGGACAGAAAGAGTAAGAACCTAACAGAAGCAGGGGAGAGTAAGAAGAGGTAGCAAGAATACACAGAAGAACTACAGAAAAGATCTTAAAGACCCAGAAAAACCGTGATGGTATGGTCACTCACCTAGAGCCAGACATCCTGCAATGTGAAGTCAGGTGGGCCTTAGGAAACGTTACTACAAACAAAGCTAGTGGAGGTGATGGAATTCTAGTGAGTTATTTCAAATCCTAAAAGATGATGCTGTGAAAGTGCTGCACTCAGTATGTCAGCAAACATGGAAAACTCAGCATTGGCCGCAGGACTGGAAAAGGTCAGTTTTTATTCCAGACTGCAAGAAGGACAGTGTTAAAAAATGTACAAACTACCATACAGTTGTACTCATTTCACATGCTAGCAAGGTAATGCTTGAAATCCTTCAAGCTAGACTTCAGCAGTATGGGAACTGAGAACTTCCAGATGTACATGCTGGGTTTAAAGAGTCAGAGGAAACAGAACAAATTGCCAACATTCATTGGATCATAGCGAAAGCAAGGGAGTTCAAGGAGAACATCTATTGCTTCATTGACTATGCTAAAGCCTTTGTGTGAATCACAAAAACTGTAGACAATTCTTATACAGAAGAAGTACCAAACCATCTTACTTATCTCTTGAGAAACCTGTATGCGAGTCAGGAATCCACAGTTAGAACTGGTCATGCAACAACTGACTGGTTCCGAATTTGGGAAAGGATTATGACAAGGCTATATATTTTCACCCTGTGTATTTAACTTATATGCAGAGTACATCATGCAAAATGCCTGGCTAAATGAATCACAAGCTGGAATCAAGATTGTCAGGAGAAATATCAACAACCTCAGATATGCAGATGATACCACTCTAATGGCAAAAGACGAAGAGGAACTAAAGAGCCTCTTGATGAGGATGAAAGAGGAAAGTGGAAAAGCTGGCTTAAAATTCAGCATTTAAAAAACTAAGTATGACATCCAGTTCCATCACTTCATGGCAAATAGAAGAGGAAAAAGTGGAAGCAGTGACAGATTTTATTTTCCCGGGCTCCAAAATCACTGCAGACGGTGACTGCAGGCATGAAATTAAAAGATGCTTGCTCCTTGGAAGGAAAGCTATAATTAACCTAGACAGTGTATCTAGGTTAAAAAGCAGAGACATTCCTTTGCCAACAAAAGTCCATATAGTTAAAGCTATGGTTTTTCCAATAGTTTGTATGGCTGTGAGAGTTGGACCATAAAGAAAGCTGACCACTGAAGAATTGATGCTTTTCAACTGGGGTGCTGGTGAAGATTCTTGAGAGTTCCTTCGACTGCAAGGATATCAAACTAGTCAATCCTAAAGGAAATCAAGCTTGAATATTCATTTGAAGGACTGATGCTAAAGCTGAAGCTCCAGTACTTTGGCCACCTAATGCAAAGAGCCAACTCACTGGAAAAGTCCCTGTTGCTGGGAAATATTTAAGGCAAAAGCAGAAGGGAGTGGCAGAGGACAAGATGGTTAGATTGTTAGTTATGTTCATCACTGACTCAATGAACATGAATTTGAGTAAACTCTGGGAGATAATAGGGGACAGAGGAACCTGGTGTGCTATAGTCCATGGCATCACACAACTTAGCGACTGAACAACAGGTGCATTAAAAAAAAAAATTCTACCATAGTAGATTTAATATTACTCAGTTAGTCTCTAAGACCAACTAGACAGTGAGGAAATAAACAGCTTTGTGAAAATAATCAATGTAAGCACATATTTAGTTTTTCATAATATAATCAGTTTCTGAAACTTCTCCAGGAATATGCATTCCCTTTGATTTACCACTTTAGTAAGAAAGGGGAATAATATTTTTACTTCGCTCTTGCTTTCCAAAGCTCTCACATCACATGTCAGGAAACCAAGCTGGAGATTTTGCCTATTTCCAAGGATATTATTTGAGCCAATATACTCAGATATTGACACTTGGTTTCTGAGCGATGAGCCTGACATCAGACACTGAACTTTTAAATTTTATTACCTATTAAGCTCTCTTTCTGACTTGAGAAACTTCAGTGACGTTTTGACCTCCTCCAAAAGTTAGTGTTTTCTGAGTCTTTACAGCTCTATATGCCAGTATTTGGAATCACTTCCAGTAGGTATCCACATGACTTCCTAAATTCGTTCAAGTATCTGATAAGTGACATCAACTGATAATGCCAAGTGCTGTTACCAAGAAGGGCTTTCCTGACCACTCTACTTGAAACAGTACGTCTTTTGCTGTTACTTTCTGCCCCTTGCCAACTGTGTTTTTCTCTTTAGTGCTTTCCATTACCTGGCAAATTGAACTGTTCTTTTTATGTGCTTATTATCCATCTTTTTATAATGTTCAAGATAACAGGCATTTGGTCTATTTTGCCAAAATTTTATTTTCAGTTCTTTGAACTCTGTTTCTATCTAGTATAAGTGCTCAATAAATAATCTTTAATGAATGAATGAAAGCATGATTTAAGAAAATAGGAGTTCTTGTGACCAATTGTGAATATTGTCAGGTATTCTTTGACATAAGATTAACTAAAAAAATTGTGATATGTTCTGATGTTACAGTGTTTACAGCACTGTTCTCAGAGAATCTAGCAACTCTGTCTGCTAACCATAAAAATAATGTTTCATGTAATTAAGAGCTTGAATACAGGTGAAAAAATTTTTAAAAATATTATGATATATAGACATACAGATATAACTTTTGTATTTCCTTATAGATAATAATATTTTGTTACTTGCTAGCCAAAGTAAGCTATTTAATAATATGTGTACAGTCACAGTGATTTGATAATCAGTTGCTAATATTTGTTCAAAGAGAAATTTTATAATACAGATTTCCTGTGTGAAGATGAAAATTTTAATGTTACTCATTCAAAATGTCCATTTTTCAGCATTAAATGCAGATTGTTGTTTAGTCACTAAATTGTGTCCGACTCTTTGCAACCCCATGGACTGCAACAGACCAAGCTTCCCTGCCCTTCACCATCTCTTGGAGTTTGCTCAAACTCATGTCCATTGTTTCAGTAATGCCTCTAACCATCTCATCCTCTGTCATCCCTTTCTCCTCCTGCCTTCAATCTTTCCCAGCATCAGGGTCTTTTCTAATGTATCCGCTCTTCTAATCAGGTGGCCAAAGTATTGGAGCTTCAGCTTCAACATCAGTCCTTCCAATGAATTATTCAGGACTGATCTTCTTTAGGATTGACTGGTTTGACCTCCTTGCAGTCCAAGGAACTCTCAAGAGTCTTCTCCAGCACTGCAGTTCAGAAGCATCAATTCTTCAGCACTCAGCCTTCTTTATGGTCCAGCTCTCACATCTGTACATGATTGCTGGAAAAGCCATAGCTTTTACTATATGGACCTTTGTTGGCAAAGTGCTGTCTCTGCTTTTTAATACACTGTCAAGTTTAGTCATAGCTTTTCTTCCAAGGAACAAAATCTTTTAATTTCATTTGTACAGTCACTGTCCACAGTGATTTTGGAGCCCAAGAAAATAAAACCTGCCATTATTTCCATTGTTTCCCTGTCTATTTGCCATGAAGTGATGGAGCCAGATGCCATGATCTTAGTTTTGTGGATTTTGAGGGTTTTTTAAAAAATAATTATTTATTTTTAATTGATGATGATTGCTTTACAATATTGGTTTCTGTCATACATCAATGTGAATTAACAATGGGTGTATATATGTCCCGTCCCTCTTCAATCGCCCTCCCACCTCCCACATATTCCCACCCCTCTAGGTTATTACAGAGCCGCAGTTTGAGTTCCCCGAGTCATAGAGCAAATTCCCATTGGCTCTCTGCTTACATATGTCAGTGTGTACTGTTCCGTGCTACTCTGCATTCATCTCACCCTCTCCCTCTCCTCCTCCACACTTGTCCGTAAGTCTGTTCTCCATGTCTGCATCTCCTTGGCTGGTCTGAGAACAGGTTCAGCGGTACCATCCTTCTAGATCTTATATATATCTATATAGATATACACACATTAATATATGATATTTGTTTGTTGGGTTTTAAGCCAGCTTTGCACTCTCTTTCACCTTCAAGAGGCTCTTCAGTTCCTCTTTGCTTTCTGCCATTAGGGTGATATCATTTGTATATCTGAGGTTGTTGATATTTCTCCTGGCAATCTGGATTCCATCTTATGCTTCATACAGCCTGGCATTATGCATGATGTACTCTACATATAACTTAAATAAGCGGGGTGATAATATACAACCTTGCCATACTCCTTTCCCAATTTTGAGCCAGTCTGTTGTTCCATGTTGGGTTCTAACTGTTACTTCTTGACCTGCATACAGGTTTCTAGGGAAGCAGGTAAGGTGGTCTGGTATTCCCAGATTAATTTTTAAAATGCAGATTATTTTGAATTTTGAAGAAAGCTGCTAAATTCTATTATGTAACACAAATAGCAAAATTTACATATTCTAAGTGTTTTTTCCCTTATATAGTTACTATAAGTCCACTGATTAACAGGAAATATAATGTTTTATTGCTCCAAGTACATTGCTTATTATTAGCATATTTGGGAAAGGCTTTTAAATTTTTTCCTAATAATTATCTTAGATTCTACATACAAAAGGAGAACCTTTCTAATGAGATATTGACAGAAACACTCTATTTCACATAGTACCAAAGGAATTTTAACTTTCAATGTCAGGATTTCAGAGAAATTTTCTTTTTTTATTGGCAATATTAATAATATAATCATCTAAAGATATATTAATATTTATTTTTAAGAATTATACATAATGGATAATAGAATCTATATTCTTACTAAGGCATAAAAACTGTTTTCCATGTCACAGAATTTTTATTAGAATATTGATTTTGCAACTTTATTTTAAACATACAAAGATGACATTTCATTAGTATACATAAATCTCATAAGTTTAAGTTTTAATATGTAGTTATTTTAGAGAAAATCAGAGAGAGTGTTATGGCTGTTTTGATGAAGGTGATTGAGATTGAGGTTTAAGAGTGGTATTTGTCATCATTTATCAACCTGAACATTGCATTTATTCCTGCCATTTGTTTGTTTTATTATATCAAGGAAATCTTTTAATACAAATAAATAGTTAACATAATAATGTAACTTTAAAAAACAAATGTTTAGTTTTAATTGGAGGATAATTGCTTTACATATTGTGTCAGTTTCTGCCAACAATCAACATGAATCAGCCATAGGTATACATACGTCGCCTCCCTCTTGAACCTCCCTCCCTAGGAGGGAACCACCCAATCCCACCCCTCAAGGTCGTCACAGAGAAAAATTTAACTTTTTAATAGTACAGATCTACATAAAGCTATTCTTCAACTAAACTGAGTATAACACTTGACAGAGGAGTAGTTAGAAATTTTACTCCAGAATGAAACTACAAGTATTATCTAAGGACAACTTGGAGTTTTTATCACGAATATAAAATTTCAGTAACCGAGTATAATAGTCCTTCTAACTATGCATGTGCCTTTCACTTTTTACTGCAAAACAGTTAAGCTATAATAAGCACATGCATCAAACAGGGATACCAGTCTCTTGCCTAGCATTTTTAAGGAAAATACATCTGTTCTACAATAGTATATTCACTTGTATGACTCTTTGCAGACATTTAAAGGCTTGAATTATTAAAAGTCATTTACATATAATTGAAACAACTTTCCTAACCTATGACATATGTCCAAGACAATAAAATATAGGCCCAGGAAAGTCCAAAGTGGGGACAACTAATAAATCTCGCACTACAAAGCAGTGTGTTGCTTGTTGACATTTTATTACAATGTAGAATGTATTGCATTGCATGTTAAAATTTTTTAATGATATAGAATATGTTTAAAATATGAAATTGTATAAAATATTGATTTGAATTAGACTCCTAAAAGTTAAGTGTATATTTTATAATCTCTAAGGAGGGTATTGCAACATTATTTTAAGAGATATATCAAAATACAAAACATATGATTTGAATGTAATATTGAAAAATATTCAAATAATTCAAAAAAAGGTATGAGCAGTCCAACAGAAGGAAATCAAAGGGAAAAAAAAAAAGAAAACAAAAATAAAATGGTAGGCCTAAATAAAAATGCGTCAATAGTTTCATTAAATGCTCACCCTCGTGCTCAGTCGCTTCAGTCATGCCCAACTCTTCGCAATCCCATGGCCTGCCCTGTGGCTACTCTGCCCTTGGGATTTTTCAGGCAAGAATACTGGAGTGGGTTGTCATTCCCTCCTCCAGGGGATCTTCCTGCCCAGGGATGGAATATGTATCTCCTGTGTCTCCCGCATTGCAGGCAGATTCTTTACTGCCAAGCCGCTGGGGAAGCCCTCCATTAACTATGAATAGTCTAAACATACCAATGAAAGGACAGGGGGTTTTCAGATTGAAATTTTGTAAACTGACCTAAATATAGGCTGGAGATAAGAAACTCACTTCAAATATAATGATATTAAAGGTAAAAGGATGGAAGAGAAGTACTTCTTGGATGGCAAGTAAGGACCTCAAAAGTGTGTTTTTCTAGACAAACGGATGGCTGATAAACACATAAAAAGATACTGAATATCACTAATTATTAGACAAATGCATATCAAAACTATAATGAGGTATCACCTCAGACTGGTTAGAGTGGCCATCATCAAAAAATCTACAGACAATAAATCCTGGAGAGGATGTGGAGAAAAGGGAACCCGCCTTTTCTCCTTTTCCAATGATTTGTCCACAGTTGGTGGAATTTTAAACTGATACATTTAGTATCCTACAGTTGAAAGAAATGTAAACTGATAGTTATTATGGAGAACAGTATGGAGATCCCTTGAAAACTGGGAATAAATCTACCATATGACCCAGCAACCCCACTACTGGGCATATACCGTGAGGAAACAGTAATCGAAAAAGACACATGTACCCCAGTGTTCATGGCAGCAGCATTTACAATAGCTAGGACATGAAAGCAACCTAGATGTCCACTGGCAAACGAATGGGTGAAGAAGTTGTGCCTATATACAATGAAATATTGCTCAGTCATAAAAAAAAAGAATACATTTGAGTCAGTTTTAGTGAAGTAGATGAACCAAGAGCCTGTTATACAAAGTGAAGTAAGAGAGAAAAACAAATATAGTGTGTGTGTGTATATATATATGCATATATATATATATATATATATATATGAACCTAATTGAACTCATCTCACATGCTAGTAAAGTAATGCTCAAAATACTCCAAGCCAGGCTTGGAGTGAAATTCCTGATGTTCAAGCTGGCTTTAGAAAAGGCAGAGGAACCAGAGATCAAATTGCCCATATCCGCTGGATCATGGAAAAGCAAGAGAGTTCCAGAAAAACATCTATTTCTGTTTTATTGACTATGCCAAAGCCTTTGACTGTGTGGATCACAATAAACTGTGGAAAATTCTGGGAGAGATGGGAATACCAGACCACCTGACCGGCCTCTTGAGAAACCTATATGCAGGTCAGGAAGCAACAGTTAGAACTGGACATGGAACAACACACTGGTTCCAAATAGGAAAAGGAGTACATCAAGGCTGTATATTGTCACCCTGCTTATTTAACTTCTGTGCAGAATACATCATGAGAAATGCTGGGCTGGAAGAAGCACAAGCTGGAATCAAGTTTGTCGGGAGAAATATCAATAACCTCAGATATGCAGATGACACCAGCCTTATGGCAGAAAGTGAAGAGGAACTAAAAAGCCTCTTGATGAAAGTGAAAGAGGAGAGTGAAAAAGTTGGCTTAAAGGTCAACATTCAGAAAAGTAAGATCATGGCATCTGGTCCCATCACTTCATGAGAAACAGATGGGGAAACAGTGGAAACAGTGTCAGACTTTATTTTGGGGGGCTCCAAAATTAGCCATGAAATTAAAAGATGCTTACTACTTGGAAGAAAAATTATGACCAACCTAGACAGCAGAGACATTACTTTGCCAACAAAGTCCTGTCTAGTTAAGGCTTTTTTTTTTTTTTTCCCCAGTAGTGATGTATGGATGTGAGAGTTGGATTATAAAGAAAGCTGAGCACTGATGAATTGATTTTTTGAACTATGATGTTGAGAAAACTCTTGAGAGTCCCTTGGACTGCAAGGAGATCCAACCAGTCCATCCTAAAGGAAATCAGTCCTGAATGTTCATTGGAAGGACTGATGTTGAAGCTGAAACTCCAATTGTTTGGCCACCTGATGCAAAGAGCTGACTCATTTGAAAAGACCCTGATGCTGGGAAAGATTGAAGGTGGGAGGAGAAGGGGATGACAGAGGATGAGATGGTTCGATGGTGTCACCAACTCAATGGACTTGAGTTTGAGTAAACTCCGGGAGTTGGTGGACAAGGAGGCCCGGCGTGCTGTAGTCCATGGGGTTGCAAAGAGTCGGACATGACTGAGCGACTGAACTGAACTGCAGAAACCAACAAAACATCATAAAAATGTTTAAAAATTAAATTAAAAAGTCTACTCTTCTATAAAAGCAAGAACAATGGCAAAAAAACTGTCAATTAATTTTTTGAAAAATGTATAAATTAATGCAAATTTTAAAACAGTGCAAGTATATTTATTTGAGAAATACAGCTAACTCTGAGTAAAAACATCAAGCTTTGTTTTGTTCGTCTCACCTTAGTCCCTCCTTCCTCTCCTGAACCTTACAATGATAACAGTCATGAATGACAGCAGCCTGCAGTCACTGGAGAAGGTGGTTACCCTTTAGAGGTAACCACGGGCTACCCCAAATCCCATCCTCTGAGAAATGTCACTATTTGACCCATCCAGCAACTCACTGAATATCCCCATTCTCAGAACTTGTCTTTATTTGACCTGCCTTATAGCTCATTCTGTGTGAAGGGTTCTTTCCTGATGGCGTGTGGCAAATACAATCCATGGCAAGCATTTAATATCACAACCCCCTGAGGCAGCATTACTAGCATGAGACTGACCTAAAAAAACTTTTTTTCTTTTTCAACTGGGCAATGAGATGTTCATAGTGCCTTTGAAAATCCCTGATATAGTTTCTTGGGGATCTAGAAAGTCATGAGCCTGTGGAGGGCTATGTCATGTCCGGTAAAGACCTGGGAAAGCTATAAATTCTCACTTCTTGCTGATCTTGAGGAAGCTAGCAGGAAGTTAAGGCTAAGGCAGAAGTATAAACTCCTGTTAAAGCATGAAACATCTCTTCAGCAAACTGGTTCAAGACATTTAAGATAATACCTATCCAGTTTCTAGATGAACATTAAGGTAAGTGACTCCATATGACAAAGAATACAGACTCTATAGAATTAGCCCATTAAAGTCACTAAACAAACAGACAGGCAAACACTAACACCAACAAAAGAAGAACAAAGACCAGTAACAATGAATTCTAGGGGAGATCTGTTTTGCAGAGTTGCCGTTTTACATTATTTAACTGTTGCCACATAACATTATTTTGTAGAAAACTGTTTTCCACAAAAAGTATGAAAAAAAAAATTAGCAAATTATGGTCCATGCACAGAAAAAGGATAGAAACTGTCCCTAAAGCTCAAACTTTGGACTTACTAGACAAAGACTTTAAATCAGTCATTTTAAATATGTTCAAAAAACTAAAGAAAACCATGTCTAAAGATATATGAGACTGATGTCTCAACAAATAAAGAGAATAATATTCAGTTCAGTTCAGTTCAGTCGCTCAGTCATGTCTGACTCTTTGCAACCCCATGAATCGCAGCACGCCAGGCCTCCCTGTCCATCACCAACTCCCAGAGTTCACTCAGACTCACATCCATCGAGTTGGTGATGCCATCCAGCCATCTTATCCTGGGTCGTCCCCTTCTCCTCCTGCCCCCAGCCCCTCCCAGCATCAGAGTCTTTTCCAATGAGTTAACTCTTCGCATGAGGTGGCCAAAGTACTGGAGTTTCAGCTTTAGCATCATTCCTTCCAAAGAAATCCCAGGGCTGATCTCCTTCGGAATGGACTGGTTGGATCTCCTTGCAGTCCAAGGGACTCCCAAGAGTCTTCTCCAACACCACAGTTCAAAAGCATCAATTCTTCGGCGCTCAACTTTCTTGACAGTCCAACTCTCACATCCATACAGGACCACTGGAAAAACCATAGCCTTGACTAGACAGACCTTTGTTGGCAAAGTAATATTATAGTAATGTAAATTGTGTATAGAAGGAAATAGAAATTCTAAAGTTGAAAAAATATAATAATATTTCACTTAAAGAGCTTCACAGTAAGTTTAACCTTATAGGGGAAACAGGGAACATGAAGAGAGGTTATTGAGATTATCCAGTCTGAAAAAACATTACATAAAAATAATGAATAAGATGTAGTTAAATAGGAACAGAGCCATACATACCTGCAGGACTCTATCTAGCCTACAAGTCTATGCATAATAATAGTTCTAGAATAAGAGGAAGAAGAGAGAGGGTCAAAAATAATATTTGAAAAAATAATGTACAAAACCTTCTCTGATATGAAAAACTTTAATTTGTATATTCAAGAACCTCACAAAATTTTAAGTAAGATAAACTGAAAGAGATCCACACCTGACCACATGATAATAAAATTGTTGAGAGTCAGACATAAAGAGTGAATTGATGTGATGAAAGCAAAGGAGCGCCAATCAAGAATTCTGTACCAAGCAAAGCTATCCTTTAAAAAAAGGAGAAATTAATGTGTTCTTGGATAAACAAACCCAGAAAATCCATCAGTAGCACACTTGCCCTACGAGAAACACTCAAGGATATTCTGTAGGCTGAAGTCAAAATACATAAGACTAATTAGAATCCGCAAAGAAAAAATAAGCTAACATCGATAAAAGTGACTGCATAGGTAAATATATCTACAAGTGTTTTTTGTATATAATATTTTCTTCTCCTTTCTGACTTATGAGATGCTGATAAAGCAGTCTTTAGATGTAAATTTATACCTGTTAATGACTTTATTAATAAAAAAGGTTTAAAATAATAACCTTTATCTCTATCTACAAAAATAGAAAAAGAAGAGCAAACTGAACTCAAAGCAATGTGAAGGAAGGAAGTAAGATTAGAGTGGAAATATAATATGAAAAGGAAAATCAGTAGAAAGAAATCAATAAAACCCAAATCTTGTTATTTAGAAAGACAGATGAAATTTAAAAATCTTTAGTTAGACTATATAAGGGAGGAAAAAAGAAAAATAGTACTAATGCCAGTGATAAACCAGTATACTATCAATCTTACAAATATATCATGGATTATAAGCGAATATGGGCTTCCCTGATAGTTCAGTTGGTAAAGAACCCACCTGCAAATGCAGGAGACCACAGTTCAATTCAGAGAAGGTGATGGCACCCCACTCCAGTACTCTTGCCTGGAAAATCCCATGGACGGAGGAGCCTGGTAGGCTGCAGTCCATGGGCTCACTAAGAGTCAGACATGACTGAGCGACTTCTCTTTCACTTTTCACTTTCATGCACTGGAGAAGGAAATGGCAACCAACTCCAGTGTTCTTGCCTGGAGAATCCCAGGGCTGGTGGAGCCTGGTGGGCTGCCGTCTATGGGATTGCACAGAGTCAGACACAACTGAAGTGACTTAGCAGCAGCACAGTTCAGTTCTTGGGTTGGGAAGCTCCCCAACAAGCTTGGAGACCTGAAGAAGGGAAAGGCTACCCATTCCTGTATTCTAGCTTGGAAAATACCATGGTCTATATAGTCCATGGAGTCGCAGAGTCAGACACGACTGATTGACTTTCACTTTAATAAGGGAATACTATGGACAATTATGGAGAAGGCAATGGCCATTCACTCCAGTACTCTTGCCTGGAAACTCCCATGGATGGAGGAGCCTGGTAGGCTATAGTCCATGGGGTCGCGAAGAGTCAGACATGACTGAGTGACTTCACTTTCACTTTCATACACTGGAGAAGGAAATGGCAACCTACTCCAGTGTTATTGCCTGGAGAATCCCAGGGACCGGGGAGCCTGGTGAGCTGCTGTCTATGGGGTCTCACAGAGTCAGACACGACTGATGCAACTTAGCAGCAGCAGCAGCATGGATAACTATACACTGAAAAATTAGATAACCTAAATAAAATAATACCAAGGGCTAGTGGTAATGAAAAACTATCAGAACTCTAATTTGTTGCTGGTGCAAATGCAACCACACTGGAAGATGATTTGGCAATTTTTTCAAAAGGTAAATATGATCACTCACCTAGAGCCAGACATCCTGGAATGTGAAGTCAAGTGGGCCTTAGGAAGCATCTCTACAAACAAAGCTAGTGGAGGTGATGGAATTCCAGTTGAGCTATTTCAAATCCTAAAAGATGATGCTTTGAAAGTGCTGTGCTCAATATGCCAGCAAATTTGGAAAACTCAGGACTGGAAAAGGTCAGTTTTCATTCCAATCCCAAAAAAAGGCAATGCCAAAGAATGTTCAAACTACTGCACAATTGCACTCATCTCACATGCTAGCAAAATAATGCTCAAAATTCTCCAAGCCAGGCTTCAGCAGTACGAGAACCGTGAAGTTCCAGATGTTCAGGGTGGTTTTAGAAAAGCAGAGGATCCAGAGATCAGATTGGCAACATCCACTGGATCATTGAAAAAGCAATAGAGTTCCAGAAAAACATCTATTTCTTCTTTATTGACTATGCCAAAGCCTTTGACTATGTGCATCACAATAAACTGTGGAAAATTCTGAAAGAGATGGGAATACAGACCACCTGACCTGCCTCTTGAGAAATCTGTATGCAGGTCAGGAAGCAACAGTTAGAACTGGACATGAAACAACAGACTGGTTCCAAATCAGGGAAAGAAGTATGTCAAGACTGTATATTGTCACCCTGCTTATTTAACTTTTATGCAGAGTACATCATGAGAAACTCTGGGCCGGAAGAAGCACAAGCTGGAATCAAGACTGCTGGGAGAAATATCAATAACCTCAGATATGCAGATGACACCACCCTTAAGGCAGATAGTGAAGAAGAACTAAAGAGCCTTTTGATGAAAGTGAAAGAGGAGAGTGAAAAAGCTGGCTTAAAGCTCAACATTCAGAAAAGGAAGATCATAGCATCTGGTCCCATCACGTCATGGGAAATAGATGGGGAAACAATGGAAACAGTGAAAAACTTTATTTTCTTTGACTCCAGAATCACTGCAAGCCATGAAATTAAAAGACGGTTACTCCTTGGAAGAAAAGCTGTGACCAACCTAGACAGCATATTAAAAAGCAGAGGCTTGACTTTGCCAGCAAAGATCTGTCTGGTCAAAGCCATAGCTTTTCCACTAGTCTTGCATGAATGTGCAAGTTGGACCATAAAGAATGCTGAGCGCTTAAGAATTCATGCTTTTGAACTCTGGTTTTCAGAAGACTCTTGAGAGTACCTTGGACTGCAAGGAGATAAAACCTGTCAATTTTAAAGGAAATCAGTCCTGAATATTCATTGGAAGGACTGATGCCAAATCTGAAACTCCAATACTTTGGCCACCTGATGAGAAGAATGACTCATTAGGAAGACTGTAATGCTGGGAAGGGTGAAGGCAGGAGGAGAAGAGGGTGACAGAGGATGAGATGGTTGGATGGCATCACTAACTAGGTGGACATGACTTTGAGTAAGCTCCAGGAGTAAGTGATGGACAGGGGAGCCTGGCATGCTGCAGTCCATGGGGTTGCAGAGAATCAGACATGACTGAGGAACTGAACTGAACTTATGCTGAAAAAAAGCCCCTGTCACATTATTGCCACATTATTGAAAAGACAAGGCTAGAGAAATAGACGATAGATCAGTGGTTACAAGGAATTACGGGTCAGAGGGAGGTTGAGTGTAGAAGGATAGTGCCGAGATTCTGTAAGATGTTATAGAAAAATACAAATGAAGGTTTTGGCCAACCCAATATAAACTTTCTATATCCAGACTGTAGTAGTAATTACATGAATCTGTATATAAGCATTAAAACTGATATAACTGTACACCAAAAGAAAAAAATGTTGACTTTATGAGAATTTAAAAATAAAATGAAATAATAGGCTTGTATTGGAGAAAGGCATAAATCAGTCCATCAGAAATTAAGGAGATGCTTTTGTTGGGGGAGAAAACTTTTGCTACTTAAACTATATCATGGGAAATTCAAATACGGAAATGTGATGAATAGTGAAAATGAGGGGGAAAAATTGAGATGATTGAGTCCCTGTATTAGCTTCATGGGCTCGAATTTCTCCCATATAAAATATAATGAGCAATTGCTAAATTGTTACTGTGATTATTGTGTTACTGATAGAATCAGATCCAACTGGATTTCAGAATTGCCTACATATAAAATCTAGATTATATAGGAGTGTTTTTTCCTAGGTATAAGTAAGTAAAGTCAAGAGCTTCTTTTTTATATTTTTATCATGTGGGCATAGGTATTTTTTGAAACCATAAAAAATTAAAATGTTAAAATTCTCATTGGGTATAAAGGAAAGATCTGGTTTTAGTTACAAAGAACTTAGCAGATGTCCCTGTAAATGTTTTCCCTCAGTAGAATGAAACCACATTTTGCAGTATATACTTTTGGATATCATAGTCGGCAAAGAGAATGCTATATTAATGACAAACGCACTTTTTGAGGTATGAGGTATGCAGTAATTTTTAAAACTATTATTAATATAGCTTCAAATGTTTGTATCAACATTAATATAAATCTATAAATATTATTCTTTAAGAGATTATAGGAGTTGAATTGAATAGAATGCATTATTTAGCCAATGGCAAGTGAAGTAGAATGATAAAATCTCACTTTAACATTGACTTTTTTAGGCATTTTTGTATCTGTTTTATGACAGACACATCATCCAAAATACTGTATGTCTATGAAAGGCAAATGGTTAAGGTAATTCTTTTTTGTTTATTTATTTTGTCCCTCTGGCACCCAGAATTTATTATAGGGCATATATAAGATAATATAAGAAATGACTCCTTGGCTTCATATACATAATAATGAAATTTCTCTTTAGATTCTCATTAGAAATTTGCTTTGTAACCATGAGTGGAGACATTTGGTGTGTCACCAGTTTCATTGTTCTGACCTGTTTATATCTCAGCAGGAATAATGACATGAATAGTTTGACCATTGAGAATGCAAAATCAGAGTGAACACTTGTCAAGGTTTTTTTTTTCAGCAAAATTAAATGTTGCTAATTTAAAATGGGTCAGAGTAATATTTTTCTGTATTTTATTCATTGTGTAATTTAAATTTAGATCATTTGATATACATTCTTACAGTTGGCTCATTTCTGGATCATTAAGCTCTACCATGAAATAATACTTATTAGACTTCTGCATGCTTATAGATCCAGAATGAGTGCAGTTAAGGAAATAGCATGCATTCTTCTTTAATAAAAACATAATTCTTCAGTCAAACAAATACTTTGATGTGTCTAACAAACACAAATACGGCATTTCTTCATTATTCCAATCTATTTGTCTCACTTCTCCCTGCCATTTCTAATTCTAAAAATCTAATAGAATTCTAAAGATACTCTTGAATCATTAGCAAACACGTTAAGAAGACCCAGAGAGATGTTATGGGGAGGGAGGTGGGAGGGGGGTTCATGTTTGGGAACGCATGTAAGAATTAAAGAAAAATTAAAAAAAAATAAAGTAGAAAAAAAAAAGAAATATATTGCACATTACACTTTGATGATATACTTTAGATAAACTGCTTTCAGGTTTACTTCAGTGTGGCCAAATAAGAGAATATAAAATACTCAAAGAGATTATTTGGTCACATGTTACTTCCCACTCAGAATGACATATGCTTATATTTGACACTCATTTGACTCAATTATTGGCTAAGAGTTTGGTTAACAAAAAAGTGTACATTATTCTAGTCAGTGTTTTTGTTGTTGTTATTGTTGTTAAATCTATTTTCCTCACAGGCTGTGAAATAGCTCTTTTGTTACTCATTAGTGGGGTCACCAGATGGTACGCAGAAAAAAGCAAATTTTGTGACTCTAACTTAATTTTGTTCATTTCTGGTTGTTAAATTTGGAAAAGAAGATTGAAATTAATATTTCAATATAGCTGCTGCTGCTAAGTTGCTTCAGTCGTGTCAGACTCTGTGCGACCCCATAGACGGCAGCCCACCAGGCTCCCCTGTCCCTGGGATTCTCTAGGCAAGAACACTGGAGTGGGTTGCCATTTCCTTCTCCAATGCATGAAAGTGAAAAGTGAAAGTGAAGTCGCTCAGTCATGTCTGACTCTTTGGGACCCCATGGACTGCAGCCTCCAGGCTCTTCTGTCCTTGGGCATTCTCCAGGCAAGAATTCTGGAGTGGGTTGCCATGCTCCTCTCCAGGATGAAGACAGTTAACCTTACCTATTTAATGGGATCTTATGTATATTCATTTATTTCCAAATTTGTCTCCAAATGCTCCAGATGCTCTTTGCTTTAAACATCTTATTCTCTAAAGGAATTTTTTTTCTTTTAAATCTTTGTTGATGTTCACTTCACAGGAAACTGAATATGTCTGTCAAGTCTTCTTCCTGAAAAAGTAGGAGAAAGAAAAGTAGACCTTTTAGGGTGACCAGTTTATGGTGTCTGTAACTGGGAGTTACTTTGCAACTTTGTGTTCCAGATTTACTCTATTTAAAAGTTCTTTGGCATTTCAGATGGCTATTACACTTGAATTATAGCTCATTGTCTGAAATTATTTCTTTTTAGGTAAACAGGATTATAAAAAAACCAAACCTATTTTACGAGCAACTAAATTAAAAGCAGAAGCAAAGAAAACAGCAATTGGCATAAAGGTACCTGTATTTGCTAACTTTAAAATTTGATATATTGCCTGCCACTTCATTTTCTAAAATGGATTGCATAAATGTTGAATTCTAGATGTTTTTTGACGTTTCAAAATCTAAGTCAAATGCCAGAATTAGAGGCTTTTGAAAAGAATTTACTTAATGAGAAACATCCTTCCCATTCTAAGATTTTATCAGGTCTTAGATTAAGACCCAATATCACTTAAGAGAACCAGTTACACTTAAAGTTGCAACTTTAAGTTCTGTCGCTTCTGTTTCAGTTCAGTGATATATGTGGCCTGGATCAAAAACTTTTCTCATTTGCAAAAAATTTCACTTTATGGTTGTTTATGTTTTAATTATAATTGTATATACTCAGATCACTTCATGTATTAGTTTAGTTGTCAGTACTCTCGATGATGAAATTCTAATGACGTTCCCAGACGATGTTCTTTTAAAAAACCAGTGTTTTTACTGCTTAAGAAGGATAAAAGCTATTGAGAATGATGTTAACAGATAATCCAATGTGCTATCACAATGAAGTTCAACAAAATTACATTTACATTATTACTCATGTCGACTCTGCCAAATATTTAGAGTAAAATTAAACTATAAATAGAAAAATTATTTTGGTGGCTCCAGTGTCAAATGTGTAAAGTTAAAGTGGCTAGTGCATATATTTTATTTAAGTATTAAAATGTTAAAAGGAGATTTTGGTTTTTATCTGGCAGATGAAAAATCAATTTTTCTAAGTTATAGCTTATAGCAAATGCCAAGGTATTACTACCAAGCTGCAACAGCTGTTGAACTGCCAGATGATATATTTGGTTGTCTTCCAGAATTTGCTATTATGATCACAAAACACTGCCTTCTTTTTACTCCTGATTGCTGATTTTGATCAAGCATTGCCGTGTGCTGTGGTATGTTTTCACAATAGCCTCCTCAGTTAGTTCTGTGTGTCGGTTTTTAATGAAGAAAAAAGAAATAGTGAATTACCTTTTTGTTTAAAAGAGAAATGATTAATCCTTTGAAGTTTTCTTCTAATTTCACATGAAATTTCATTCATCTTTAAAATTATTTGTATGACGTGAACTTTCTAAAACCAGTGCTTATTTCCTTATTTTGCAGTTAGTTACCCGATGACTGTCTTTTGTAGTGAGAGCATTGTCTTGTCATTTTCCAGGAAAGCAATGTGTCATTTACTTTTATCTTTCACAATATAGTACTTTGCTTTTGTTTTGTCAGAAAAATATTGGGGTAGTACACTCTGCTTGCGGCACAATATAACGAGAAACTATAAGTTAGAATTTGAAAACCAGTGCCGCCGCGCATTTATTGATGTATACCACTTTCCCATACACTTCCTTTTTCATTTGGTCTTATAAGTTTTGCTGTGGTTTTACTTGGAGGAAATAACCATGTTTCTAGTATAAGTCTACTTTACAGTGCAGTCATTTAATGTATTGTTTCAAAACAATGTAAAATTTATCTCTTATGAGAAAAAAAATTGTTCTTAGATTTCATTTATGATTTAAAGCACGTACAGAAAAATTTTTGACCTCACAAACGTAGCTCCTTTTTAATAAACTAGCATACCATTTTGATTTGTAAACCTGTGAAAAACAAAAACCTTAGCCTTAAACATCATTTACTTTGTTTGAAAATTTATGTGAAATGCCCATTAAAATGATAGGAAACTTTTTAGAATCAGAACCATGGAGGTGTTTTACGTTTCAAATCTAGCGTACTAATTAGCTTGCCCTGTCAAACTTTGATTGCCTTGTCATTTTCAGCATAGTATTTTAAATAACGAAGTTTCTTTCAGGATTGCCATTCAATGCTATTTAATTTCCCTGGTGAGTGATTTTATCCATACCGATAATGTCAGAGAAGCAACTAAGAACTAACGAACATCAGACATGTTTGACTCTTACCTAGTTAATACAGGAGGACCGTAATGTTATCTTTTATCACTTGACTACTTAGTTTTCAGAGGGAATCATAGTCACGCTCTTCAAATAATGTAAATATGTAGAAAATGTGAACAATTGCATGGGATAGAAAAATAACAGCAGTGATAAAATTGAACACAAAATAAAGAGGCCTAGAATCACTTGCTTCTTTCCTCTAATGTTATAATGATGCAGAGTCTAAGATAGCACATTTGTAAAATGGATTTTATGCCATTTACCTCACAGAATAGTTGGGAGAGTTAAATAATACAATGATAGAATTAAAACACTTAACATGAATATGTGCTTGAACTAGCTGTTACTGGTTTGCATAAATAAGACTTTCCTTGGATGCTTGTCATTGGCCTAAAGATCCCCTACTTCAACTAAGTCTGCCTTGTGTGACTATACTCCGTATTACAAAACGTTCTTAGTTTTGTTGTGAAGATAGTATTGTGGATGTCATTGCGGTAAAGTTTTCAAAGCAGTCTATAATTTTAATATATACCTTACTTATGAATTATATAAATCTGACTCAATCCTTCATTATCTATTTAGAAATTGTATTACCGTATTGTAGAACCTGTGAAAGGAAAGAAAAGACATAATTATTTTGGAGAAATTTTTATAAGAAACCACTTCCAGATTTCAGTAGCATCTACAATCGATTGAGGAATCATGGATATGAGATATTAAAATTGCACAGTAGGGTACCTTACCCTCAGGGCCTTCCAGTGCATTTTAATAAATGAATGTTTAGCAACAGAAAAATTCAAGGAACAGTAATGATTCAGAATAAGACACGAATATGGCTGCTTCAAAATGTGAATTAATTTCTATTGTGAAGCTATTTTTGGTTCCTGTGTCTTACCAATGTAAACAAAATAATTTATGACCCAGTAAAGTGTACCACCTACAAAATATTTGCATGACTAATATTTGCTGTTTGGTTGCTGTTCAATTTGAAAGCTTTTTTCAAGAATTGCAAATTAGTAAAAAAATAATTTTAGAATGTAAATACCTGTTTCCTAGTATTTACAAGGAAAAAATAATCTTTATTTATTAAGTAGTTTATTAAGTTTATTTAAGAAACTAATAAAATAATAAGGATCAAAATTTGATTTATCTGTTATATAAATGACATATTCAAATATCAACCACATCTTGCTAACATGAGTCACCTGGAATTATTATTTTTGTTCTTTTTTGTTATTTCTGATCTAAAGCTAAAAATGGCCAAGGGCAAAGAGTGTCATCTTAGGGATATAAGTTATGATTTGCATAACCAGCATTCTGAAGGCAGTGTTTTCCAATTTTACCAGTTTTAACCTTCCAAACATGCAGTCCCCACAGTAATAATCTCTTTAACAGAAAAGGGACATTTTGACAAAAATGATTTGCTGTACTTCCTCATCTAATACTTCTTAAGCCTCACCAGCATAATGTAGTATAGTGAATAGACTTAATTGAATTAATAGATCCTCTGAAGTTGTATTCTATGAATGTTCTCCACTTTTACCCTTAAACCTCTTTTTTATGCCTCTGGATATTCTAAAAATGTACAATGAAGGTGAAACAATGTTGCTTGAAAGGATAAGAAGGAGTTGAAAAGCAGCAATTAGAGGTGATTATTAGTGAGAATGAGAATCATGGCCTCCAATCAAGAGTAAAAACTTTCTTCTTGTGTTAAGCTAATGTGAACGGTGACTGCTGGTGAACAGTTTTGTTGTCCACTATGCAGAACAGATGGAGTTTGCAGTTGTGTGTCACTTGTTTATTACATCCTCTTAAAATTAGTAGCTGTGTAACCAGATGGGTCTGGGAGCACAGCTGTGGATACAAGAAAATAAATGAAACCTGTCTGATGCTGCCGTGCCCTTTTGAGATGCCAAAGTATTCCAACTGCAACAGAGAAAAATTCACTTTAATTTGACATTATATTGATAGAGTAATTTTTGTTTTGTTTTGATTTCATGAAAGTAGATTTAGAAATCGAATCTTACAAAAATAGTTGACACTAAATCTTTCAACCCCATGATTTTCATTAATATTAATTTTTATAGTTTTCAGATCCAAAAATGTAATTTTTTGGAAAGCTAAAAATCTGTATAAAATATCCACTTTTAATTTCAAAATTCAGGTAAAAATGACATGTTTATTATAAACCAAATTGATTTTATTGTCTTTAAAGTTTATTAAGTGGCATATGAAAAGCTATATTTGTTTTAAGTGCAAATAAATAGTTTCTCCATAAAATAGTATCAGGAGGGGTGTGATATGAAAGTGAAAATTAGAAGGGAATATTTAAGCCCTTTAAGATACTGTACTAGAACTATTTGTTCTTTTTTCTGTTTAGCCAAGTGATATGCTAACATTGAGAAAATTCCTTCATGGTATGTCTCTATATCAATACAAAAAGTTTATAGATTTTCTAAAAAATAATATGATTTTGCTGTTGTGTATGTGGTAAACTTCCTGGCGATTATTTCAACATAATCAATATAATCTGCATCAGATCACTAAGTGAAGTACCCAGGACCATCCTTCATAGTTGTGATAATTCTATCATATCATATCATGCTTCATGATCCAAGAGTATTGAGTTTGGTTCTAAACATTGTAAACTATAGAATTTAGAGTTAAAAATAAGAGTTTTAACAAAATAATATTTAATAAGAATGTTTATGGGCTTCCCAGGTGGCGCTAGTGCAGGGACATAATCTAGAAACTTGTTATAGTTGTTTCTTCCCTTTAGAAAAGGAATGATCATTTTAGAATCTGTGTCCAATTGCTATAATTAATAATTAATGTGTTGAAGCAAGAAATACAGAGAAAGATAAACTGTGTAGGCAGAAACTACACTGCTTGCATCCAACAGTTTGATATCTAAGCTATGAAAATATATTAAAATTATAAATGTTAATGTTACTATTAGAAAGATACAAGCTAAATAAAAGTAATAACAGGTATAAATATACTTCTGTTATTATACCCACTGATGTTGTTGTTTAGTCACTAAGTCATATCTGACTCTTTTGCGACCCCATGGCCTGTAGCCCACCAGGCTCCTCTGTCCGTGGGATTTTTCAGGCCACCAGGGAAGCCCACGCACTGTTGTACTTGCCATTATAATAGGTGTCCTCAACCACGAAATAAGTTTCTTTGCTTAATGACAGAAAGTGTTAAAAACAATGTGATTATTGTAGACTTTTTTTAAATGTCATGAAACTATAAACATTAACCAATCGCATTTCATGAATTTCAAATCTACTTTTTTTTTTCCTTCCTCAGGAAGTTGGCCTTGTGCTTGCAGCTATACTGGCCCTCCTGCTGGCTTTCTATGCTTTCTTTTATCTCAGACTGTCCACAGACGTTGACCCTGATCTGGAACCAGATGAAGATTAGTTGAGCAGCAATCAATGCATGAAAAGGAAATAATTTTATAAAAGCACCTCTAGGGACCAATACTTTCTGAAATACTGAGACAGCAAGATCTTGAATTTTTTTCTGCTGGTATTTTCAGTTTGCAGAAATCTCTTTTTAAGTAGTTGCATAGGATATCAAGAAAAGAACCTTACCTAGCAATGTAGTATAATATGTGTGCTACCAGATACTTTTATAAATCTTTCTACTTTGACAGGCAACCTATTCATGGTGCATTTTGATAAAATGGGAACCAGATCCTAAATTCTTCGGATGTCTTAGGCAATTTATGTGTATAACTCCATCACTTGCAGATTACCAAATCTGTTTTGTTCGTGTACATCATGAGTGGAAGTATATATCCTCATTTCCAGAAGCATTCTCTAGTCACATTGAGCGCCTAAGAAGGAATGAAAAGTCATGGGAAATTTTTCATTTTACAAAGAAGCCCTGCTTTCTTTCCAGACATATTTTATATCATTAGACTATCTGCACATACATCTACAGTAATCTTTTTTCCTTCTTTGCCAACTGTTCAGTGCACATGTGCTCCATCAGAAATGGCACCTGGATGACAGAAGCTCAAAGAGTCACATATGTCTCTAAAATAGAGTTCCTTTCCTCTTGGGCTGTCTGAACTGGTGTAAACAGAAAGTTCAGTTGATCTTGATTTTAATTAACTTATTACTTACTAATATAAACTTGGAATCCTTTTTTAATTATGTTGTTCTGGCTGCTTGCTGTATCAGTTTGCCCCTCTTGTTAGAGAGTAACAATCTGTCATCTAACTGTGCAGTCTTTTTCATACAACAGTAATAGCAGAAGTCCTACCTACTCAGAGGCAGTTTCTTGGGTTGTCTCATATCTGAACAATACAGACTTGTTTTACAAAATTGTACTTTGCCTCTAGGGAATTAAATCAATTAAGACTCTCTTGTGAAAAGCAAGTAATAGAAGGAAATATGTGTCTTATATTACCTGCATATGGAGTTTTTTGTTTATATGATTTTTCAAGGTATTTTACATTTGTTGGGTTATAATGACTAATGTATTCAATATTTTTTACTGGTAGTGGATTTTTAAAACATTTTTACAGCACACAAATACATTAAGCTTAGAAAATGGAAAAATATGTGTCCACAGCAGAGTCGTTAGTTACTACCTTATATAAGTATGTGTAGAAAATGAATAGTTTGCAACATGTTCTTAAGGCGTTTTATAGTGTATTTATAAAGACTGAATAAAATGTTAAGATTGTTTCCATACTCACATACTCACCAAGAGCACAAAGTTTTGATAAATATCTTTGTGACTTTTGCAGATAGTTGAATATGGCTGTATAGCATTTTGTTCTATAGACTTTTTTCAAGTAGTTTAATTTACTTCATTAGCATGCAAACAGCCAAAAGATCCAGTATCCTCATAGATACTTTTTGTCAAACAGCTGAGGGCAGAATTTAGCCAATGCTATTTACTGGATTCTTCGCCTTGAAATCACAAACTTAAGAGACAGACCAAGAGTTCCTATACACTCACCATAGTGGACCAATCCAAGTGGCATTTTTAGGAAAGGTTGCAGCATTTAATGCCATGTGGTATGTCTGTTTGTGAAGTGGGTGGCAAGGGAATATCCAAGCTGGCATTTTGGATATGATGGGTCTTTTACTTTCCTGAGTGACATGCCACATGTCAAGAAATACTGTTTTCCCTTACTCCTATCACATTTACGTGAACAATTTTCATTTAGTTATTTTCCCTCCCATCTGGTGCTAAATGCAGTCGTATTAAATAAAGATTATATCTAATTTCAGTGGTAATTTAAATGCAAGGATATGTAATACTTGTTTATTAGATACCTATCCAAGTGAGATATAACAGAATCTATAGTATTTAAAATACATGATTATACTCTTAGAAATGTTTGAAAATTCATTATTACTCTGAAAAAATAATTTATTATCCTGTTCTACCTTTGAGGTGTTCTTTGGGAGAAAATGTTGTTTTTGATAATAATGAATATTAGGCTAAACACAGTATGATTATAGGCAAGTTTCATTACATAGTTTTACCAATACTCTGAATCTATGGCTGGTCTGTTTGTATGACTGACTGACTTATGGTAAGTTCTAAGAGCTAAATTCTGATTTTAATAAATAGCAGGTAAAGTGAGACAGTGTATGTTTACAATACACTATTTTTGTGAAGTCCACATTTTTCAAACTTGCCTTAGTTATAAAGCAGCAGTTTTTTTATAAAGAAATCCCAAGTTGAAGTCTAGTTTGAATCTTTGAGGTCAGAGAGGTGTTATCCAGCCTGTGGTTTCAGGGCACTACACTTTTGAATAGTGAGGGGTATTTGGTGTAAGTCTGAGACTGGCACCAGACAAATTTTAGGAGTCAGTTTTTCCCCTGCAATAATTCATCGCTCAGAGTAATTCAGAAGACAAAAACAGAAAAATTTAATTACTTTTCAGAATGTTAGAATCTGTTAACATGCTGTTTCTGCGGGAAAAATCAATTTCAACTAATGCAGCTGGACTTAATGTACAACCTAGGAAATGTTGTGAATGAAGTGAAAATGGTTATTGCATCTTACTTGCATGCAAAATAAAGAAAATGTAAATTCATCTGAGAGGAGATGTAAAAATATTACCTCAACTAGAATTTCTTTTGAAACAAATGTACTAAAAGCCTATTTTAGTACAGAGTCGGACATGACTGAGCGACTGAACTGAACTGAACTGATGAGGTTTGTTGTTTTAAGGTGACAAAATACTTGAAGATTTTCTAATCTTTTTCAATTTTTCATAAAATAGAAATATTTCCATTTCAACTGATGATTACAAAGTCCTGAGAATATATTCTTATTTTTCTGTAATTTCGGTAGTGTAGTGATCTGCATATATTTAATAAATGCATGTTAAAATTAATCTCTTTTAGTCTTCTCAGAGCCTGGCACAATTTTTGCATGTGATATATGGTCAAAAATTATTTGTATTTAATAAATAAAACTTAAAATCACAATATTTTTCAACTCAGCACTTAGCATTTATGATCTTTGCTTGTATTGGGGCACATATACATTTAATCCTGGTTTTCTTGATGATCAAGACAACTAGCATTCGATCTATTATAAAATAGAAATATTGCTCTTTTTTAGGAAGTCAAATACATTATTCTGATCTTAATCATCATTCAAAATCATACTCATTGTTTTAAATTTAACTTAGTCCAAATCTTCACTCTTACTGAAAATAAAACTAAATTTTCATTATAATGCTTATATTTATGTGAAAATGAAGATGCTTTATTTTTCCAGATTCTGAAATTATATAGTCATGATAATTGAGTAGAACAAGTTATACTTTAGATAGCTTCAGAAATAAACTTCTGGAAATTAAACAGATTTTAAATGTTAATGTATTTCCTCCATAAATAAGGTTGTTGAGCCAGAGGCTAATCTAAGATAAGCTTTTATTTCCTTGTTACCAACAATTAGGCTTCTTTACACTTACCTGAGGCTTCTCTGGGGAGATTCGCACCACTTCTCCCTTAGCAGCACTGCCTTCTTTTATTAGAATTGCTCCAGTGCAGTCTGGTTAGGATGTTTGCTAGATTTTGTTCCACTGACACCATATCTAAAATCAGTACAACCTACAGAAAATATCGTAGCAGATGAATCCAGTGCCTACAGAGACACTTTGCTATTTTGTATAGGTTGTAGCTGTACAGGTAAATATAGAGGGAACTGGGAGAGTTGCTTAAAGAATTGCACCAGTGTGGAAATATCTATAGTGGGTCAGTAAATGTATTTAAAACAATTGAACTGCTGTCATATTCAGCACTGTGCCTCCTTGTTAAACGAAATTTTTTTATCCCTAGCAACAGACATGAGATCCGTATTTCAAGAAAAATAAGATACTTCACTTGCCAGAAGATTTTTTGATGACAGTACCCCCTCCTATTCTTCATTTTTTAAAACAACAACCAAATTGGTGGGGAGGCAGCCAAAATTTGAGGTACCAATGCCTCTCGAACAGATGTCGCACCATTATTTTTTAGCTCGTTTAGATGAATAAACATGTTAAACTGTGAAGTATTACATTTTAGATTTTTTCATTAAAAAAAGAGACAATCTGTTTACTGTCCTAATTGAGACAACAATCCTTGTGGTTGCCAGTTTTGGCAGTCATAACAATGAACTATAAATATTTGGACCCACCAAGTAAATGGTGGCTATAAAGGCTATAGCGTGTGTAAAGTTCTGTTTTCATGGGCACCCATCTTAGTGTGGCATTTTTTTCCTGACTTCTTCAAATACAATTGTTTGTGTAAATGTGAAACTTCATGGTAAGCCTAAAAGAAATTGATTTCAATATCTAATTTTGTTCTAGTTTATCATCCTTTTCAGTGTTCAGCTATCCATCTGCTTGTAACAAATTGCTTCTGCAGTTGCTCTGTTGAATGTGACAAGGCAGGTCTTCATTGGCTTGTCTTCTCTGTACATCCTAGGATAACACAAAGTTCAGAGGTCTTTTTTTCCCCCCTATTTTCATATTTATAAAGTGAAGGTAAAGGCATTTTTAAAACTCTCTTAAATTGTAGCAGTTTTTAAAAAGAAAGTTTTATAAATAAAACATGACCAAATATAACTCTTGGTATAATGACCTATGATGGAGGTCATAGTGTTAGCCCATATTGGTATGCTGTACATAAAACAACAGGTGTGAGAAGTTGGTGGACCAAAGAGAAATAACCCAGACATTAAAAACTTACTTATTGCACTAGCAGCTACACATCCGTGATCAAGATAGTGCCCTTCTCAGCATCTTACTTGAGTTCTCTTGTTCACTTACTCTTTACCATCTCCCCTATCTGCCTCAGTTCTAAATTCTCGGCAACCTTGAACATTCCTTTTCTGTTTGTATGAACCTCACATGTACTTTGTCATACTTAACTGGTGCATACTTTATTAACTACCTCTACATATCTACCATTTTACTTAGAAATATCACTGATCCTTCACTTTTTTTTTCGATTGTCTTTCTTCTTACCTGCTTTCTTTATCTGTCACTAAATACAGGTATTACACAAAGCTGGAGAGAAGAGTACAGTGAACCTCAAGCTACCCATCACCTAGTTTCAACAACTACCAATGTTTTGCCACTCTTTTTATATACTCCACCCATTTTCTTCTGTAACCTGAGGTATTTTAAAGCAAATTTCAAATATGCTGACATTTTTATCTGCAAATATCTCAGTGTGCATTCCTGAAAGTACTTTGGTATTTTGCTTTTGTTTTCTGTTAGGTATTTTTTTTCTTTAGTTACTAAGCTAATCAAATTAAATAATTAGTTCCTCATATGACCTAATACCAAGGCAAGAGTCAAATGTCCTTAATTGTCTCTAAGATATCTATTTAAGATAGGTTTTGGATCAAGATCTGTACTACCTTTGTTTGTATGTCTCTTAAATTCTTTTAAAGCTGACCCTTGAACAATATGGGGACTAATCTGCCTCTAACTTATAGTCAGCCCTCCATAATCCTGGTTCCTCCATCCACATCTGAAGATTCAGCCAACCATAGATCGTGTAGTAGTATTTACTATTGAAAAATATCCACATGTAAGTGGGCGCCTGCAGTTCAAACCCACGTTGTTCAGGAGTCAACTGTATTCAGCAACAAACCTCTCTTTCTTTCATGCCATTGGTTGTTGAAAAAACCAAGTTATTTGTCTTTCTGAATGTTCAACTTTCTAGATTTGGCCTTTTTCATTTTATTATTCATTTTTTTCCCTTTATTTTTCCTATTTTCTGTAAAATAGAAGTTTTAAGTTAGATTAGATCCAGACAATTTTGTTGTCATTTGTTTTTAAAGCAAGGGTACTTCATAATTCCTAATGAGACACATGATATCTGCTTGTCTCATGGCAATGCCAAAATTTGTCACTGGATTCATGTGCTAGTAACCTGATTCCCTCCAAAATAAGGTTTCACATCAAGGTTTTACCTAAAGCTTTTTAATCCATTCATAATTGTTTCCTAGGTTATTAATCTCATTAGGCATTTCAAACTGGTGATTTTCCATCATTCCTTTAGCATATGTTAAGTGAAATTACAAACAATTTCTACCAATTATTTGGTTAGCTTAAACAGCTTAAAGAAATCCAAATGTAAGAGTAATGACTTAGTACTATTAACTGTGGCCAATGAAGATGTACTATTGTTGTTCCAGTTGTTTTTTATTATCATTATAAAGGCATAGATTTTACATATGAAATCTTTGTTCTTTTCAGTACTGAAATGAGAATTATGTTATCATGCTTCATATTATTAAAATCATGAAAGCTTTATGTTTTTACACTATTTTAAGTTATTCTGAAAGTGACAGCCAATTAGTCAGATTTTTAAAATAGCAGGAATAAGTAGTAAATGTGGGGAAAAGTATTATATTTGCATATTATATGATTGACTAGAAAACTGAGAAAATATTAAGATTTATGTAGCATGCTCTTTTAGAAAAATATTTGTGAAATCAATAGCTTTATCTATCTATACAATAATTAGCTAAATGTAATAGCATGAAAATATCTTTTACAATTGCAATCAAAACTATAGAATTATCTAGAAGAAAATCAGCAAAAGTATGAAGAGAATTCATTGGATAAAACAATGTAACAGGGTGACATAATGAAACTTTAAAAAAGAATTAATAAAAATAGTCTTCTGCTCTGGAAATAGAAAAGAGAACCTTAACCCATCAGATATGAAAGTGTATTATAAAGTTATAATACATAAAATAATATCATTGTCAAGGAAAAGTAGACAAACCAATAGAAAAAGTGCAATGTCCAGAAATAGATCAAAATATGAATATTCATTTAATGTTTTCTATAAGTCAGGAGGATATAAATGTTATTTATTAAATACACTAACTGAATATCCATCTGGAAATTAAAAGATGCCTAAACCATGACTTAAAATTAATTTCTGATTTAATTTGATTTCTGTATGAAAATGAAATGATAAAAAGTATTAGAAGAAATTATAGATATTTTTAGAAGCTCTTAGTAGGGAAATTATTTCTGGGCATTGATTCATGAGTCAGAAGCCATAAAGGAAATACTGCTGGTTTATAACACATTAAATTAAAATCTAACACACAAGCCGGTACCCAGTGTTAATTAAAGATGTGAAGAAACAGTCTCTTTCATACACTGCTTCGGGGAATAGTAATCTCACACACTTTCTGGAAGGGACTTCTGCAGTGTGCTTTAAAACTTCTTAAATTTGATGTATACTTTAAGCATTCTTCATAATGTTAAAAAACAAACAATTAAAGCTATGTAAATGTCCAATACAGGAGTCTTTTTAAATGTCTTTTTACTTCTATAAAATAAAATGTGATGGATTCACTGAAATAGCATGTATTTATATTTAACTGACATGGAGGGAGGTCAGAAAAGTTATAAAGGATTACAAGTAATTGTGATACAGTTCTTTTTTAAATGTATATATGTCTTGGGCTTCCCTGGTGGATCAGTAGTAAAGAATCTGCCTGCAATGTGGGAGACACAGGAGACGCGGGTTGGATCCCTGGGTTGGAAGATCCCCTGGCAGAGCCTGGGGGACTGTGGTTCAAGAGCCTGAGAGACTGGAGTTGCAAAGAGTCAGGCGCGACCGAAGCAACTGAGCACGTAACATGTCTCTGTGTTGTAAATGTGTTTGTGTGTTGGAAGAATATTTAGCAAGAATTAAAGAGTATTTCAGAAAAGAACTGATATTGTAATAGGGAAGAACCTTTTGTATCCTATTACCAGTTAATAACTAGAGATATTGCCTATAAGGTTAAGTTATACATAATGACTCATCTCTGGGAATCCTGCCTCCCAGGTACTGAGTGTTAAGCTAAATTAACCTTTGTTTAGCTCATGGCTTCCTTGGTGGCTGAGATGGAAAAGAGTCTGCCTGCAATGCGGGAGATACAAGAGAGGCAGGTTCAATCCCTGGGTTGGGAATATCCCCTGGAGAAGGAAATGGCAACCCACTCCAGTATTCTTGCCTGGAGAACTCCGTGGACAGAAGAGCCTGGTGGGCTACAGTCCATGGGGTCACAAAGAGTCAGACAGGACTGAGTGGAAAGATTTTAGCTCAACAAGAAACATCCTGACCAGACCCAACCTGTGAATGACTAGACAGAAGAAGAAATTAACACATCTCTTCTGGAGGCTGATGAAAAAATCAGGAAATACTGCATTTTACTCCTTTCCCTTTTAGTATAAAAGAAGTCTAAATTCTAACTCAGGCAGTGTGGTTCTTTGAGGCATGAGCCCACCATCTTGGTTTGCTGGCTTTCCAGATAAAGTTGTTATTCCTTGCCCCAACAACTTGAATCTCCTTTATTGGCCTGTCACGTGGCAAGTGGTATGAGCTTAGACTTGGTAACGATTTGGGGTTTATTCACTTGTTCATTTGAAAAAAATGAACGTTTGCTACATGCCAGAATTGTTTTTGTGCTTTCAACATATCCATAAACATTAAAGAGCAAAAGGAACAAACAAAAGCAATACTCTTGCTTTCGTGAGATGATCTTGAGAGATGGAGATGGTGATGGTTTCATCAAACAAAGTGTGAAGTATATTCTAAAGCGAGAGAAAACCAATGAAGGAGGATAAAGACATACTAGCGCTTGGCCTGTTGCAGCCAAGAGTGGCTGGAACACAGAGGGCATGAGGTAGATGGGGTGAGAAGGTCATTTGTTAATGTCCCTTTGTACTCACTGTCACCTTCTTTCTTTCCTCTGCCTAAAACTATTTCCTTATATTTAATCTTGGAAAATGCCTACCTATCTATCCTTGAAGACCTCTCTGTTTCCTGATTTTCCTGGCCTTTCCCCTTCCAGTCCCCATCCCTTCCAGCTCAAGGCTAGGTGAGGTGATGATTCTTTGTCTTTCAGAGAATTTATTCCATGACAATTATTCATTTATATAATTCTCCAACTGGACTCTGAGGTTGTTCAGTGTGGATTCTGAGTTTTATTGCTGTAACTCAAATGCCAAGAATGCCTCTAGACCCATGGTTTTTGCCACAGTAAATATTTTTGAATAAATAAATACTACACCCCGTTCTCTAAAACAGGGTTTCTCAGTGTTGGCGCTGTTGACATTTTGGGCCAGATAATTCTGTTGTGGGGCCCTGTCCTGTGCATTGGAGGATGCTTAGCCCTATTCTCTACCCTGTATACAAGTCTATGCCAGTAGGACCTCCTCCTGCCATTGTTTTATTGGAAGAGGTCATCAAGAAGGTGTGACCACTCATTGATCCATCAATTAGACTAGGGCAACTTTGTATTTTCTGTTGTTTTTGCTTTTTGAGCACGGTTGCTCTGTTATCTGGAGAAGGCAATGGCAACCCACTCCAGTACTCTTGCCTGGAAAATCCCATGGATGGAGGAGCCTGGTAGGCTGCAGTCCACGGGGTCGCTAAGAGTTAGGCATGACTGAGCGACTTCCCTTTCACTTTTCACTTTCATGCATTGGAAAAGGAAATGGCAACCCACTCCAATGTTCTTGCCTGGAGAATCCCAGGGGTGGGGGAGCCTGATGGGCTGCCGGTCTATGGGGTCACACAGAGTCGGACATGACTGAAGTGACTTAGCAGCAGCTCTGTTATCTGGTGTCTTGTTATTTGGTGTATTGATATTCAAAGTTATTAAATCTTGATTATGAGTTTTGGCTTTTAGCATTGTAGGATGTCTTTGATGCTTTTATATCTGAGTTCTGTGGGGTTTTTTTTAGGAAAAATGTCACAATTCTTGCAAACTTAGTTTTTTTGATATATTCTTTCTATAGCTGTAATCTCAACCTTCTGAATCACTGTATGTCAGGCGTGCCCTTTACATGGAATTAACAATAGCAGAGTTCAGGTTTGTTTTATGAGCTGATTTGAAACTTTTTTGGAAATAGCTAAGTGAAACCCATCCACATTTTTCAATATTATTATCAATTCTGCAAATGATTTTATAATTTTATTTTACAGTCATCAAATGTATTGACACCTATATGTTTCTGTATTTGATGTGTCTTTGCTTCTGAACATTTGGGTATTTTTGAACATTGGTATTTTTATTTAGAGATTTCACTTATATTCATATGTTTTTAATACACTTAATATACATTTTGACAAATAATCTGTTACTCAGTGGATTGTCAAGCTTACATGATACCCTGACCTTCGTCTGTTACCTATAAAGCAGTCAATAATCTTAGACTGCTTTCTCCTTTGTCTTTCGCTTCATCCATCTCTAGTTGTTTTCTCTCTACTTTTCTAGAGCATATTCTTCTACCCTTTTTGGTATTTTACTCTGAAATTTAACTCTAGAATTAAAAATATATGAAATGCTTATCATCAGTTATTTTGCCAAAATTTTCCAGGTTATTTCCTAGTTGAATGAAGCTCAGCCAGCTAAGGAAGGGCTCATCTATAAAGTATTCCCTGGATCCATGAAACTTTTAAGTATTTTTTTTTTCTATTGTCTTTATACTTGAGGCAATATGGTTATTATAAAATACTTGAATTTTTTCCTTCAATTTCTTCAAAATGTTGCCCCAACATTGCTTTGTTTTTGTTGTTGCTGCCCTTGAAAAGCTTAATGCTAGTCTTTCCCAATTCCCCCTCTATAAGCAAGTAACTTGATCTTACTGCCTGTATACGGAGAAGGCAATGGCACTCCACTCCAGTACTCTTGCCTGGAAAATCCCATGGGCGGAGGAGCCCAGAAGGCTGCAGTCCATGGGGTTGCTGAGGGTCGGACACGACTGAGCGACTTCACTTTCACTTTTCACTTTCATGCATTGGAGAAGGAAATGGCACCCCACTCCAATGTTCTTGCCTGGAGAATCCCAGGGACGGCAGAGCCTGGTGTGCTGCCATCTATGGGGTCACACAGAGTTGGACACGACTGAAGTGACTTAGCAGCACCCTGAATTCTAATTGTTTTTCTAGGATATGTCCTTCTCTCTCTCTTTTTTTTTTCAGTTTCCTAGGCACACAGTGGGCCCTTTAAATATGTAAAAATAATATTTTCTTTGTTCTGAAAAGTTTTCTTCAATTATACTTTCATGTCAGTTATAGAATGTTTTGTTTTCCTTCTTCAGAGACTTCAACTATATATATTTTGAATTCTCTTTTCACGTCTTCCATTTCAACGGATTTTCCTTGACCCTTTTACTTACTACTTTATTTCACTTTTATCTTCTTGGTTTTCCTGTTTTTCTTGAGTCTCAGTAAATTTTGCTACAATCTATTATATACCTTGGGTACCTTTCAGTGTATTCTCTGTGAGTTGGGCTTTTTTCCCAGTTTCTTTGCTGAGATCAGTCAGCTCCTATGCATTATTCCACATTTTGTCACTGTGGTCTTAAGCTTTAAATTTTCTATTTCTAGTTTATATCTGTAACTACATTTACATCTGCATCTCTATCTACATATCTGCCTCTAATTTCCAAATATTTATTTGAGGATTTTTAGTTCAGTTAAAAATTTGTGTTTTTTTTGTTGTTGTTGTTGTTTTTTGGTATGGAACAACTCTTCAGCTGAAGTGTTTTGATTTGAATTTTCTGTTTTATTCTTCCATTAGCTTTGTATGTAGTTGGCTTGATTTTTTCTCTATTTCTAGTCATTTTAGGAGTTGAGTCTGTAGTCCAGGATTATCTCTTTACAACAACCTGCTGAAGACAGTTTCTTTAATGAATGCTCTCAGTGGTAGGGGAGACAGGCAGGATTGGCATGCCTTATTTCTTTTTCATTTCTGAAAGATCCTCAGTTTTTCTTTTACCTTCTTTCTCATTTCTGCTACTTCCTCAAAAGCATAATCTTTTCTCTGCTTTTATGATTCTTGATAGGAAGCTATGCTCTTTTGATGCTGCTAACTTCTTCAGTATTACTCAATTTCAAACCTTTCTCCTATAGTTGGTACTGTGAAGTGCCAGATACCAGACCTCAAATGTTGGCACTTAGTATTATTTCCCCTCTCTGGGGTCCATGACTTGTTTTGTGTTTTTCTTTTTTTTGGTCCATGACTTGTTGATGTGCTCCACTTTTTAACGGTGTGTCTTAAGCAATCCTGAAGGAAATCAGTCCTGCATATTCATTGGAAGGACTGATGCTGAACCTGAAACTCCAATACTTTGGCCACCTGATGGGAAGGACTGACTCATTGGAAAAGACCCTGATGCTGGGAAAGATTGAAAACAGGAGAAAGGAACGACAGAGGATGAGATGGTTGGATGGCATCACTGACTCAATGGACTTGAGTTTGAGCAAGCTCCAGGAGTTGGTGATGGACAGGGAGGCCTGAAGTGCTGCAGTCCATGGGGTTGCAGAGTCAGACATGACCAAGTGACTGAACTGAAGCTTCCTAATTTTGGAACCCACAGGTTTATATTAGTCTTTTTAAAAATATTTATTTATTTGACTGCATTGGGTCTTAGTTGTAGCATGTGAGATCTTTCATTGTGGTATACAGACTCTAGTTGTAATGTGCAGGCTCAATAATTTAGTAGAGATTTAGTTACTCTGCAATATGTGAAATCTTAGTTCCCTGACCAGGGATCAACCTTCATCCCCTGTAGTGCAAGGCAGATTCTTAACCACTGTATCACTAGGGCAATCTCTTACAGTAGTCGTAAGATGCCTGTTGAAATGTGGTATTTATGTTTCTGTTTACAGGTAACTTTGATTTTGGTATTTTCTCCTTCCTAGTAAGGCTCAATACTTGAGCCATTTATGATTGTATTTGCACTCATATTTTGATATGATTGGGTGGAAAACTTGAGAGATTTCACTTCAGGGGGATATCATTATCTCAATTCCCATGGTTTTTAAATAAATCTTGAAATTGCTCATTTTCTAGGTTAAATGTACAAAGCCACCTTTGATTTGGTTTCTATAGACCTTATTATATTTTGATTTTTAAAATATTTTTGTGTCTTCTAACTGTATACCCCTAAATGGACTCTGTACTTTAAGGGGGGAGATCTTGTAATTTTGATATTCATCCTAGTACCTGCTATACTTTTCATACACACAATAGTTTCTCTATTAACTGTTTAGTTGTTGCAACTCTCATTTATCAATATAAGAAAACTTTTTTTATATAAGAAATTCTTAGCAAAATATTTGGGTTCCCTATACATGTTTTCAAAAAGATGTCTTAGGTAAACCTGAGAAATATCTTCTAAAAGCTATTTCTTAAAGTATCTTGAGAATTTCTCTAAAAGAAGCCATGTTTTAAAAGAAACACAAATATGTGAACATATTCTCATGAAAAGATGGAAATAATACAGACTAAGTAGTTTCTCCAATTCATTTTTTTCAATAATTTCTCTGTAAAAAATAAGTGGAAACCTATAAATTTTGTTCATTTTAACATGTATAAAAATTAAAGCAGCAAGCAATAAGAAAATATAACACATTTTTGTAATCTCTGCTATTTATTAATTCATTTAATTTAAATGCAAATTATATGTTTTAATAATCATAAATTGCTTGGCATCAGGTTGTTCCTAGTAATGAGCAGTGCAAGAGATGGCACTTTTTTGAAATTCTAATAAAGCATTCCACGGAGCCCTTTTCCTTTGTGAGCATGGTTGCCCCCTTGAAACATCCTGCAATACAGAGCTGAAATGATTTAAAACCTCAGAAGAAGGTTTTTAAGGTTGGAATATGAAGCCACTCTTGGCTTCATGGCCAGATCTGAACCACTGAAGTTAAGAAGTAATTTCAAATCAATCTGTAGAAAGATTTTACCTCTGATCATGAGCAAACAGAAGCCTTCTCTCCAGTAGGTGTCAGGAGTCATGTGATGGACACTAATGATGTCTGCTGCCTTTTATCATCTGTCAGGAACGACACACATTTATTTCCACACAGGCAGTGAGAACATTTAATGAAACAAAACAGCATTATCGAGCTCCAGGTTTTCCAATTCTCTTTGGTGCTAGAAATGAAGCTCTAGGTTCATTAAATTGTGGCTTGTGGAGGTATACTACAATTATAATCCACCGAACCAAAAATTATAATAAGATCCCAAAGTGAGACTTTAATATATACAGACCTCCTCTCTCTATTTCAAAAGTTCAAGTTAATTCAGCAAATATCACAGGCTTAGAATATATATATATATATAAAATAATTATAGGAAAAATACAAAAATAAATTTAAAAATAACCAGAATCATATTGTCCATAAATATACCCTAATAATATCTATACATTAATTAGTTTGCTTTTAGCCTTCTAGACTTTATACTTTCATATTATAAAATATGCAATATATTTGTTCACAGATCTCAATAGCCTGTGACTACAGTAATACCCAAATTTTTGCTGTCTTTAATGAAAAGATACACAAATGTAGACATATACAGGCCTATCATATTGCTTTATTCTTATTTATTCATTCTTTCAACAAATATTTACTACATTTCTGCTAGAAGTAAGGCATTTTTTAACAACTGGAAATATAGCAGCCAAAAATAATAAAATCTAGGTCCACATAGAGCTCATATTCTGGAGGAGTAAGTGAGCAGAAATAGGCAATGAACAAATTAAAAAATATGTACAAATATATAAACATAATATGCCAGGTGATAAGAAGTGCTGTGGAGAAGAAGAAGGTCAGGGACTTGGAAAGGGGTGCCTCTTCACTCAACTTGCTCTATCAGAGCCACGATTCAGGCTCTTCCTGATTTGGCCAAACACACTTCCACCAGAGGGCCTTTGCACTGACTTACGTCTATTTGACTTCTTCCTTCATCTCTAATCTTTGCTCAAGTGACACCTTCTGAATGAGGCAAACCCTAACTAGTCTACTTAAAATTGCAACCTGATGCCATATCCTCTCCCCAGCGCTTCTAAACTGTTACTGTATTTGGTCACTCCCTCGCCTACTTTTTCACTTCTGATTCTTTGCAGCCTCCCTTTTCTCTCTCTGCCCTTAACTTGCCAGTGTTCCTCAGAGGTCCATTTGTGATCCTCTCAGCACAACTCTGTCTTTAATCTGAGTCCCTGGTTCCAGTCTAATTAAATTGAATGAAATTCATTCATTCCCCAATGCTCACCTATGTTTTGCCTCTCTTTGGCCACACTGTCCTTACTTTCTGGATTCTTTTTCTGCTTTCACCATCAACCCACTATCAGATCTGTAGTACTAGTCCTTTCAGAGTCAACTGGAATAGCCTGTCCCTTCCTCCCCAGAGCATCTCAGCTTCAGTAAGGGGCTGACCACAGCCCAGCAAGCATTAGCATTCATCATATGCTCTATTATCCCCCTGTAGGCTGGCCCCATGTCTGATTCATCTTTTCCTGCACTGGCCTTAGATAGCTGAGATTCGGTAAATGGGCTATTATAATGGCACAATAATAATCACTAGGAAAATGCCACTTAGCAACTTCCTGAATACCTAGCAGACTCTGAAATTAAGAAGTGAGCACACTAATTCCTGTCCTGTTGAAAACACTGCTTGATGAAACCACTCAGTGAGTGATGGGTATGGCACAGCATCACTGAGAAGCAGGTATCTTTTTCATATTCTGAATAACCAGACATGAAAATATAGGAACATATATATATATATAAAATATATAAAACAAACTTACAAATATGCAAGTTACAGTAGTTATCTTTTCTTCAATTACTTTCAATGAACTATTTATATGTACAATACTGTTATTTCACATGTTTTTATAATGTTTCACACATCTATTATGTATGACTTCACAGTTCTCTGAGTACCTTAGAAGAGCTCACTCTGAAATAAAATTAACATTAATGATGACTAATAACAATTTAATGAGGCATTATATTAACGTGAGAAGATTAGGACTTATTACTAATATTCCTCATATGATAATTTCTTTGACGGTTTTAAAATTTGTCATGTTATTGTATTGGCCCCTTTTCCTTAAGCATTGCTTTGTCTTACAACTACCAAGACTACAACATTTTATTAGTTAGTTATAATAGTAACAATAAAAGCTACCATTTACTGAGCACTGTGCCAGTGAAGTCTACTGGTAGGCACTTCGTGTGTATCATTTTCTTTGATCCTTACAGAACCCCAGGAAGTAAACCATATTGTTATTCCCATCTTGCATTGAAACTGAGGCTTAGAAAAGTGAAGTGATTTTTCAAGGTCGTGATCTGGAAGCAATGAATCTAAGTTTTCAAAATAAAAATGTCTGATTTTAGAGCCAGTCTTTAAACCATGCTTTTCAGCTTCTAAATATCTTTGCTGTCAGTAAGACATATTTGTATAAACAATGCCACTCCCGTTGAGTCTGCCAGTTTTGTATTTAACATCTGTAAGGTCATGCTGTACTTTGCTCTAGGAGAAAAACAAGTGTTCCCAGATAAGGAACTTATTAAACACATTATGGTTTGAGATATGATTACTGCATTTCCATAATATTTTATAAATGAAAATAAACCAGATATACATTCTTATCGTACAATGTTGCCTTCACTTTAAGTGCTCACAAAATACATTTTTAATCAGCACATCCTAGACTCTTGACTGGATTCAGGTTCTCTGACCTGCTTTGCAAGAGCAGAGCTAAGTTTGTCCACCTCAAGTCTCTCAAAATTTCACATCTTCATGATTCCGTGTGTGTGTGTATGGTCAGTTGCTCAGTCCTGTCCAGCTCTTTGTGACCCCCATGAACTGTAGCCTGCCAGTCTCCTTTATTAATGGAATTGTCCAAGCAAGAACACTGGAGAAGATTGCCATTTCCTACTTCAAGGGATCTTCCCCACCCAGGGATGGAACCTGAGTCTCTTGTGTCTCCTGCATAGGCAAGTGGATTCCTTCCCACTGTGCCACCTGGGAAGTCTTCATGAGTCCATTGTGTGTGTGTGTATGTTAGCCACTCAGTAATGTCCAGCTCTTTATGACCTCATGGACTACAGCCCACCAGGCTCCTCTGTCCATGGAATTCTCCAGGCAAGAATACTAGAGTGGGTAGCTATTCCCTTCCCTGGGGAATTTTTCCAGACCCAGGGATTGAACCCAGGTCTCCTACACTGAAGGTGGATTATTTACCATCTGAGCCACCAGAGAAGCCCCATGATTCCATAAGGATATCCAAACTAGACTGATGAATTCACACTACATTTCCTTTAAGTTCTAAATAAGTGGTACATGAAAGCAGACATGTAGAGACAAAAATTCTTCATATGGATTGAAGGCTTTGATTTCCTCTTACAAGCATTTGTGCCAGCTTTCCTATCTGAAGATCATCTTCCTTCTACAACCAGGGCAGAAAGAAATGGTCAGCCTTTACCAGGTCTGTTCTCTACTTGTTATCTGTCAGTACTGATACAATAGGACCCGAGCAGCAGGCAGTGTGGAACATCCTTGCTCATATTTGGAATATAAGTGAAACTTTTTTGTATTTGTCTTTATCAATTTGCTCTCACTTCAATTCATTTAGGAACTGAGAAACTTAAACTTCTTGCTGGCATTCTTTAAAGTCTCTGCTACTTTTTTGGTATCTGTTCTTTATTTGTGGTAGCAAATTTTCTCTTTAAATTTTTTGTTGTGTTTTTGTTTGCTTTGCTTTTATTGTCAAAACCTGTTTATATTTACAGTGTTTTAAGAAGAAAGATGATGGCAGCATTTTTTCAAGTGAAGATGGTTAAACTGTTTGATGCTGCTAAGTCACTTCAGTCGTGTCTGACTCTGTGTGACCCCATAGACGGCAGCCCATCAGGCTCCCCCGGCCCTGGGATTCTCCAGGCAAGAACACTGGAGTGGGTTGCCATTTCCTTCTCCAATGCATGAAAGTGAAAAGTGAAAGGGAAGTCGCTCAGTCGTGTCCGACCCTCAGCGACCCCGTGGACTGCAGCCTACCAGGCTCCTCTGTCCATGGGATTTTCCAGGCAAGAGTACTGGAGTGGGGTGCCATTGCCTTCTCCGGTTAAACTGTTTAGTAAACATCAAAAGAAAAAACCTACGGCTTAACAAATCCAACCAGTGAATGATATACAATATCTTTAGTTTCTCTGGCAATAATATTTCATACTGACAATATTCACTTTAGACAGCCTTCTGGCACATCCATGGGGTCGCTAAGGGTCGGACACGACTGAGTGGCTTCACTTTCACTTTCACTTTCTGGCACATCAGAGAGTAAGGTTGGTCCTATTTGAAGGGCAGCAATGGAGATGCAGACCTAGAGAAAGACTTGTGGATGCTTTGGTATAAAAGAGAGTGGGAAGGACAGAGAAAGTAGCATTGAAGCTTGATCATTCAACTGGTTTAGAACCATCACTTTAGAAGTTACATATGCCTCTAAAGAGAGCTTTCAAGTTGTATTAAAGAAGAACAAATATTATTCTAAATTTGTTCTTCTTTAATACACCTTTTTACATTGAAATCCACCAGAAAGCATCCATTAGAGGTATATGTAACCTCTAAAGTGATGGTTCTAGACCAGTTGAATGAACAAGCTTTGGGGACATGAGGAAAGCTTAAGGCACCCACCCTCCTTGAGTAATGCACCTACAGATTCAAATCTGTAAAGACTTTCTCATTTTTATGTTTATTAGGATTATCGTAATTATATTGAGGCAATGAAAATTTAATATAAATAATTTAACTTTTTTACTTTTTTCCTGCTAATTAACATACAGCACTGTGTAAGTTTGTGTACAGCATAATAATTTAACTTACATACATCATGAAATAATTATCACAGTAAGTTTAAATACCCATCATCTTATACAGATAAGAAATTAAGGAAAAAGGTTTTTCTAGTGATGAAAAGTCAAGATTTTCTCTCTAAACTACTTTTACATTTAAAACATATAGCAGTGTTAATTATATCAACTACATTGTATATACCTCTTAGTATGTATTTATCTTATAACTGGAAGTTTGTTCTTTTTGACCTTCAACACTATGTTAATTCCTGTTATATAAATAGTGACTCAATATTTCTATTCTATGCATTATAAATGATAACAATGCTAAGTCTAGTTACCATGCAAAATGTTAAATTATTTTGGTTATGTTCCCCATATCATGTATTTCATACTCCTGACTTATTTATTTCATAACTGGAAGTTTGTCTCTCTTAATCTACCTAACCTATTTCATCTCCTTCAGTCCCTTTCCCTCTGGCAACCACCTGTTTTATTCTCTGTATTGATGAGTGTTTCCGTTTTGTTATGTTTTCTCATTTATTTTTCAGATAACATATACCAGTGAAATCATTCAGTATCCATTTTCCTCTGTCTGACTTACATTATTTAGCATAATACACTCTAGATCCATGCATGTTGTCACAAATGGCAAATTTCATTATTTTTTATGTCTGAACAATACTACATTGTATCTACATATATATATATCATATCTTCTTTATCCATTTATCTATTGATGGGCACTTTGGAGAAGGATATGGCAACCCACTCCAGTCTTCTTGCCTGGAGAATTCCATTGACAGAGGAGCCTGGTAGGCTACAGTCCATGGGACCACAGAGTCAGACACGACTACGTGACTAACACTTGGTTGTTTCCATATCTTGGCTATTGTAAATAGTGCTGCCATGAATATAGGTGTGCATATATCTTTTTGAGTTAGTGTTTTTGTTTTCCTCAGATAAATGCATAGGAGTAGAATTGCCACATTATATGGTAGTTCTGTTTTTATTTTTTTTAGGAGCCTCTGTATTGTTTTCCATAGTGGCTGCACCCAATTTGTATGCCCATCAAACAGCGCAGTAGTGACACCTTTGGTTTACATCCTCACTAACACTTGCTTTTTGATGATAGCCATTTTGATAGGTGTGAGTTGATGTCTCATGGTGGCTTTAATTTGCATTTCCCTGATGATTGTGATATTGAGGATCTTTTCATGTACCTGTTGGCCATCTGTATGTCTTCGCTGAGGAAAAAAAAAAAGTCTATTCAGTTCCTTTACCCATTTTTTAATCAGTTTGTCTGTTTGATTTTGACTTGTACACATTCTTTGTACAATTGGATTTTAACCCTGTATCAGATATATTATTTACATATATCTTTTCCCATTCAGTAGATGACCTTTGGGCTTCCCTGGTGGCTCAGCTGATCAATAATCCACCTGCAATGCAGGAGACCTGGGTTCGATCCCTGGGTTGGGAAGATCCCCTGGAGGAGGGCTTGGCAACCCACTCCAGTATTCTTGCCTGGAGAATCCACATGTACAGAGGAGCGTGGTGGTCTGCAGCCCATGGGGTCACAAAGAGTTGGACATGACTGACCAACTAAGCACAGATGGCCTTTGTGGTTTGCTGTTATTTTCCTTTGCTGTTCAAAAGATTTTTTGTTTGATGTAGTCCTATTTATTTTTGTTTTTGTTTCCCTTGCCTGAGGAGACAGAGCGAAAAAGCAAATATTGCTAAGGCCAATGTCAAACAGCATGCTGCTTGTGTTTTTTTCCTAGGAGTTTTAAGATTTCATGTTTTATGTTTGAGTCTTTAATCCATTTTAGTTTATTTTTTTATGTAGTGTGAGAAAGTAGTCTAGTTAGATTTTGACAACATGTAGCTGTCCAGTTTTCCCCAAACCATTTGTTGGGGAGACTATCTTTCCCTCATTGTGTATATTTGCCTCCTTTCTTGTAGGTTAATTGGCCACATAATTTTGGATTTAGCTCTGGGCCCTCTATTCTGTTCCACTGATTATGTGTCTGCTTTTGTCCTCGTGCCATATTGTTTAGATTATTGTAGCTTGGTAGTATAATTTGAAGTCAGTGTGCATGATACATCCAGCTTTATCCTTCTTACTCAAGATCGTTTTGGCAGCTGAGGGGCTTTTGTGCTTCCATACAAATTTTACAGTTATTTGTTCAAGTTGTGTGAAAAATGCCATTTGTGTTTTGATAGAGATTTCTTGAATCTGCAAATGGCCTTGGAGAGTATGATCATAATAATATTAATTTTTTCCCAATCACAAGCAGGACGTATCTTCATATTATTTGTGTCATCTTCAGTTCCTTACATCAGTGTCTCCTAGTTTTCCAAGTACAAGTTTCTTCCTCCTCAGATTTATTCCTCTGTATTTTGTTCTTTTTGATGCAGCTATCAGTAGAATTATTTTCTTAATTTCTCTTTCTTATAGTTTCACCATTTGTGTATAGAAATGCAACAGATTTACAGATATAAATTTTGTATTCTACAACTTTTTCTGTATTCTTTGATGAGTTCTAATAGTCTTGTTGCCTCATTAAGGTTTTCTATATAATGTACCATGTCATCTGCAAACAGTGACAGTTTTTCTTCCTTTTCAATTTGGAATTCTTTTGTCAACTAAAAAAACACACAATGTGTTAGTCGTGAGTCAAGTTTTATTTGGGACAAAATCGGGACTATAGCCTAAGAGATAGCATTTCAGATAGCTCTTAGAAACTGCTCCAAAAAGGTAAGGAGGTAGGTCAGTGCACATGTGATTTTGGTAAAGGGGAAATATATGAAATTAAGCACATATATTTTTGCAGAAGTCTGCTGCTTGTCTTATGACAGTTACTGCTAATCTCAAGAAATAGACATCACCATTGAAGATTTTAGTACTTTTCTAGATATGAGGAGATGTAAGAATTGGGCTCATGAAATCTCCTCCTGAAAACATCTATCTGAATTCTCTTCTGTAAGCTTTTTCCAAGGCACAGTGATCCCCACCCTCTCCTCCTCTCAGCCTTTGTTGAATCAGGTCAGCAGTCACAGAAGCTTATGACTTGATCCTTGTAGAGGTAAATGGCAAGTGCCAATTTGTAGTTGATATTTTTATTTCTTTCTCTATTTTTTGTCTGATTGTTGTTGCTAGGACAACATCAATGTATTATTAGATAACATATTAAATAAAAGTGGCAGAGTGGGCATCCTTGACTTGTTTCTGTTTTCACCATTAAATACAATGTTAACTGTGGGTCTGTCATATATGACTGTTGTTATGTTGAGGTATATTCCCTGTATATCCATTTAGCTGACACTTAAAAAAAATTCACAAATAGATGAGTTTTGTCAAAAGCTTTTTCCAAATCTATTAAGACAATCATATAATTTTTATTCTTCAATTTTTAATGTGATATATCACATTGATTGATTTGCAGATATTGAAACATTCTTTCATCCCTGGGATAAATACCACTTGGTTATGGTGGATGATCCTTTTAATGTATTGTTGAAGTTGGTTTTCTAATGTTTTCTTAGGAATTCTTGAATCTATGTTCTTTTCAAGTATTTTTTTCTGGATTGGATATCTGAGTGATGCTGGCCTTGTAGAATGAATTAGGAAATCTTCCTTCCTCTGCAATGGTTTAGTATAGTTTGAGAAGGATAGGTATTATCTCTACTCTAAATATTTGGTAGAATTCACCTGTGAGACTGCCTTTCCTAGACTTGCTTGTTGGAAGTTTTTAGAGATACTGATTCAGTTTCATTACTGGTCTGTTCATGTTTTCTATTTCTTCCTGATTAAGTCATAGGGAATCGTATATTTCTAGGATCTGGTGAGTTTTTCCAGGTTGTTCATTTTTTAGTATATAGTTGTTTGTATTGGTCTTTGTCTTTCTGTGGTGTCAGTTGTAAGTTTTCTGTTTTAAATAATTTGATTTTAAAAATATTTATTTTAGGGTCTGACATCACCAGTTTATAGATGTCTTTACTCTGAATATTTTGAAGACTGTTCTCATAAGATTTGTTTACCACCTTAATTTTCTCCCAGAGCTATTTTTTTAAATTATTCAACTAAGACAATGTATGTGATAGAAAAATACAAGGCTTTGATATGTAACATTAATCAAGGTATTTCATATCTCTAAGCTACAGTATTTCCATGTGCTAAACGCGATTAGCATCTCCTTCATTGATTGTTTGCTTTTTGTTGGGTGAGAAATAGATGAGAATGTCAGCTCCTCAACAGAAAAAGTGTCACTGATTTTGTTAATTGTGGTTCCTCAGCACTGGTTCAAACACTACCTGGCACATAATACTTGCTTAATGAATATTTACTTAAAGACTCAATAAGGTATGCGATATTGGACTTACGTTGTAATGATGTCATTCTGAAATTTAAAAATAAGTACTAAGGACATACCATCTGCTAAGAATATGAGAACACGAAAGTGAAGGAAAAGAGAAACAAGAATAAGAAATTAATGAGAGAGACAGAAGCTACAAAAGAGACTATGGGAGAGAATAAAAAGGCATCCAGAAATAACAGAAAGGGGTGTGTATATAAAGTTAGTCACTCAGTTGTGCCCGACTCTCTGACCCCATGGACTGTAGCCCACCAGGCTCCTCTGTCCATGGAACTGTCCAGGCAAGAATACTGGAGTAGGTTGCCATTCCCTTCTCCAGGAGATCTTCCCAACCCAAGGATCAAACCCAGGTCCCCTGCATTGCAGGCAGACTCTTTACTGACTGAGCCCCAGGGAAGCCAGTGTGTACATAAAGGCTAGTTAACTGAAAAGACCAATCTCTATACTATTTTACAAGCAGATGAATTTTAAAAAATTACTCTCCTTTGGCAGCAGGAAGCTTCCTGCAGAAGCAGTACATTCGAAGTAAATTTTTATACCTGCTGCTTAGCATTGACTGGATATATAATACAGGTTTATTCAATTTCTTAGAGTAGTTTGGAGTCCCTAAGTATGTCTTCAATTATTTATCGATAGAATTTAACCAACAAGCTAGTATCCTAGAGCTTCCGTAGCATTTTCTTTGGTTGTTCTCAGCATCTATTTGCATGACATCATTATACATTCCCTGTGAAGAATGCCAAGGAATGGCCACAGGTGTCTGGCACATTCTGACTATGTCCAGGAGACCCATATCATTAGGATAATGACCACGAGTCATCCTGCCTGGATATGTGTTGGAAATCAAAACAAGAGGCAAAATCAACATAAGTGCAGTTAATTTAAGGTACTTTCTCTCTCTTTATTAAAGCTAATTTCAAGTCTGTTTCACATACAACGATTGCCCAAGGGACTAAAATGCCCACATCATATAACAGAGTTGCTCTCACACTGCCCCTGGCTTTAATACTTCCAGGAACGGATTTCACTGCTTGTGACGTTATTGCTGGAAAGAGTCCTACTGTAAAATAAGTTTCAATGATGTCTTGGCAATGCCAAAGCAATTTATGATTTTTATGACCATCTATACTGGTGTCTAGTATTAAAGCAATACAGCTGGAGGCTAATTAATGGGTACAGGTAGGATGCTCCATCCTGTAAGAGGGAGGCCGCCTGTTCCCTCACCGGCTGCTGGCTGCAGCTCTCACACTGATAGCATGTTGTTGCCAGTGTTGCCACCTCATTAGAAAATTAGCTTTTAATTAACTTTGGAAGCTGTTGCATGGGTTTCAATAGGAGGCATACATTTGTACACATCTTGTTGCAGAATTAAACCGCCCCTCCATGCTTCTAATGGGCCTCTCCTGCCTCGCAGAAAACCAGCAGTCTAGCCGCTTGCAGGCAGCAGCTCTGTGGGTCGCAGTGGCCACGCAGCTCCAGCTTGCTCCCAATTACAAAGAGATGTCCCTTAGTGCCCTCGTGAGCAGCCCCTTACACCAAGGCCACTTGAGACATTAAGCGGCAAGAGAGAGGACTGCGATCCCAGATGCTCCCCTTTCATGCTTCTGACCCCCAACCTGGCTTTAATGGCACATAGTCTGGCAAAAATGTGCCTTACCTCATTTTTATATTTAAGCATCTCTGCCTGAGCACAGTGGTGATAAACCTACAGACAAGATAAATAGCTAGATGATCACTCTTCTCCCCAGGGGAAAGTCATGCTGTCAATTAGGCTAATGGGGGTTCCAGGTTCAGCTTTGGCATGCCCTAACACTAGGGAAGGCTATTTGCCCTGCATCGCTGCAAAGCCCAAAGATGGATTTGAAACGTAGCTACAACCCTAGGGTGGCCAGTCAGCAAAGAGAGAAGTCAAGAATCTGATGATTAATCATCTGCTGCAACAATAGCAGAGCAGAGAGGATGAGGCCCACGAGACCAGATCTTTTGAGCTCTATTATAATTATACATCGCCTCTTTCAATTCTGTTTGGTGGCTTAAAAGGAGATATGGGTGTTTTCTCTTGAAGAAGTGAGGCTCCATCCTTTACGAAAAATAAGTGTTCTTTTGTCATACTTTTTCAAAGCACTTACTCTGACATCTCACTTGATCTTATTACCAATCTTGGAAGGACTTAGGGCAAGTGGCATTTTTCTCATTTTCCAGCTGATGGAACTGTGCAACACAGCAGAGTTTAGTGATTTCCCTGTGATCACACAGCCAGCCGGTGATGGCGTCAGGATGACAACCCAAATAATCTAGCTCTCCTAAATTTTTACAGTGGTTCTCCACTGCATCATACCTCATTCTCCAGTCACAGAAATTAAATTATGAACTGCTGACAAATGATTTTTTCAATTGTATCTGTTACGTTATTTGTCATGCATTGAAGTATAACCTAAAACGTAGCACCTCTTGGCAAATACAGTCTGCTAAACAAAGAAATAATTTATTTAATCCAGAATTAGAAAGCATAGGGTTAGCACTGATTTATTTAACAATTGGGGGAAATTGAGATCATATTTTTTTTTTTTTTAGATACTAGCAGAAAATGACAGACTGTACAATATTGGGATTTTCCATTCCAAAGACTGCCTTTTTGCAGTATTAATGTTAAATTATAAGCAGGGCGGCCATGTAGTTTCCTGATTTACCTGGGCAGATCCCAGTTTTCGGCTGATATCTAGGCATTCAATTGGTTTTAGAATTTGTCCTGGAAAAAAAAATTGACAACTTGATAGCAAATTCTGTGGCACCCCAATTTGAAGTCGAAGATTTATCTTGTAGTTATATTGTCCCAGTGAGGAACTGATGCTTCCACAGCTTAGCTGCTGGAAATTTTTTAGGAAATGCTTTTTCAGTGTATACTGCCTGTGCTTTCCTGGGAGCAGATAATAGTTATGAAGATGGAAAACCACTCACTGGTCACTTTCTCTAGGCGAGGTGTTATGCTTTACCTACATCATTACTGCCTTTAATCATCCCCAAGTGCCTCTGGGCTTCCCAGGTGGCACTAGTGGTAAAGAACCCGCCTGCCAGTTCAGGAGACATAAGAGACTCAGGTTTGATCCCTGGGTTGGGAAGATTCCCTGGAGGAGGGCATGGAAACCCATTCCAGTATTCTCACCTGGAGAATCCCATGGACAGAGGAACTACAGTCCACAGCATTGCACAGAGTTGAACACGACTGAAGGGACTGAGCATGCTTGGCACGCAAGCCCTCTGAAATAGTTAACATTATTACACATAGTTCACGTAGGAAGACACTGAGGCTCACAGTAACCAAGTGACCAGCTCCAGATCCAACAGTAAGTAAGGGGCAAAGCCAGGACTTGAGTTCAAGTCTTCCTGGCTTCAAAGCCCAGACTTGAAACAGCAATGATCTTTCAGAGTAGGCAAAGTCTCAGTCCAGGTCTGTCCACCAGTGTGTTTGACTCCTAGAAAGGGGAAAGCCCACAGCACTGTCTTGTGTTTCCCAAGTCCTTTACATTAATTTAACCTAAATATTTTCTTCTTATGCTTTAACAGGAACAAGAATCACATGAGGTGCTTTGTTGAGATGTTGGTCCTTGTTTCAGAGATTGACTTGGTAGACTATAGGAATTTCCCTTTTTATTAAACTGCGGGTAATTCTGATGCTCAGTGACTTTTTCAACTACACTTTGGGTAACATTGATCTATATATTTTTAATTCTTGGAAAGTTTGGATATGAAGAGGGATCACCAAATATGCTGGGAGAAGCAAAGGTAGACCATCTATTTCACTGAAAATCCCTGAAAAGGAGAACAACTATAATGGTGAATATTAGCTACTGGCTCTGCATCAGACACTTTGACATTTTATTGCATTTAACCTTTATGACAATCTGGTTGTGTGTGCAAACATTGTTTACCAATAATAAAATTAAGATGGCTAAAGGTGAAATGTCTATTACTAAATTATGCATCTTGGTGATGGTACTGTCAGTATACAAACTTGAATGGTTAATGCAACTCTAATACTCTACATTTTTTATATGGACTGAAATACATCAAAATTTTAAAAAATGTAATATTATCTACTGTATTTACATTCTGACAGTTTTTGTCTTTTTTTTTTTTTGGTAGCTTATATTTTCTAAGTTACTTTCAGTAGGCAAGTGTGATTTTTATAATCAGTAAAAAAAATAAAACAGTAGCAAAATAAAAATATTCTTATTTTTCACTGGTTGGCTTTCCCACCAGTACACTTTAAAACAAGGATTTGAACACAAGTAGTTTATTTAAGAAGTGACCACAAGAAACACTAGCAGGGAGTGCAGAAAGGAGGCAGGAAAGATACTGATACCCACACAGGGTATGCATGGATAGATAACCACGTGTGCAACTGGGACTCAGTCCTCCTGGGGACAGCTGGAAAACTGCACAGAGTATTACTCAGGGTTATCCCACCAGGGGATTGAGAAAGTGAGGCCTTTCATCTTCCAACTGCTGTCCATCATCATTACTCAGCATTTCCAATCTGCCCTGTCCGTGGTATGAGAATGCTCCTGTGGTCAGGGAAACTGTTGGGCAAGGAGCTGCAAGTGTTTCCACTAAAAGGTCATTGGGCTCAGGGAAACTGACTGAGGAGGCTACATTATGGAAGCAAAGCAGATGAAGCTCCAGTACACAAACAAACAAGTAGTCTGTCTCCAGAAAGAATTATAGTTTGACTTATTCAGGGTGTTTCAGAAGTATACAGCCCTCCTGATCATTCACTTTTCCTATTTAAAAATGCATAGATAACATAAGCTTTGACTTTTATCTAGATTATAGCCTACGCATAGGTTTATTTTTCTGTTAGTAAGATTTTTATTTTCACTATCTTGTTAAAAAGATATGCCGTCATTTCAAGAAAGGAATCAGCTTCTATTCATTGTATCAGCTTTCTGCACTGCACGGGATGTTTGAATTCCCAGATTTCTGAGGACCATGAACAAATGAAGCAAGGGAGACCTGGAATGTTGCATGTGATATTTCTTCCTCATAGAACAGGATGGAAGGTCTATGCCACACCCACTGTTTTGGACACCCCAAAGGAGAGCTCAATATTATTGATCCAAGGAACTGACAGAACCTGACAATCCCCATCCGTCATAACCTAAATCAGCTGAAATGCTGCCACTGCTCTTTGGGGAACAGTAGTCCAGCAGAGAAAATCACCTTTGCTAATTGAGCCTCTTCTGGGGGAATTGCCAAGTTTGTGCTAAAAGCAGCTGTCCCTGTTCTTCACTCCAGAAAAGGACAAAGGAGATGGATCAAAAGGACAATACATATTGGGTTACCATCATGTCCCTGTATGTTTCTATTGCCTGCACAAATTCACATCAAAGTAAACTCTGGGCTGTATAATAAGAAATAAAACTCCATCTCTTCATTCTTCTGTTTCTAGCTATAGAAATTCAAAGACAAGAAAATGTTAAAAACTAGCACACACTAACAATATTTTTGAAAATTTGTCTAATTTGGAGAAATGAAAGTAGGACCAAGAGAATGTGAGGTAGTTTGCCTCAAGAAGTTGCTATTATTTTCAGCTGTGCAACAGGAAATGTCTACTTCTCTTCCTTCACTTTCTATTCTGGTCAAAGGCATTACTATAAAAGAATACTCCTCTTTGCTCCTGTCCAACATATCCATCGCTCGAGATCTCTGAGACTGTTAACTAAAACATTTTCTTCTTCAGATTCATTCTCTTTTTCTAAATTTCTCAGATGATCTGCTATAAGGAGGAGGTGTGGGTCCTAAATACCAGATCCTTAAGGCAACATACATACAACTGGTCCTAGATAGAAGATTACATATAAATGCTTAAAGAAGAATAATTAAGTGTAAGGGGAAAGTCCAAAGACAAAAGAATATGGAGATGGAGATCAACACTTCACATTTGTCCAAGTTTCTCAGTTGTTTTTTTCTGGGCTGGGCTCCTCAACAGCATCACTACTGCTCTTGGTTGGGAGGACCAGAGGTTTTTCAGAGAGAAGCTTCCTCTGTTGGCCCTATATTTAATTCTCCCCACGTGGATTTCTGTCGCTGTTTTGTTGTTGCTTTAATTTTTCTGGAGTATAGTTGATTAACAATATGTCTGATTCACTTTGTGTACACCTGAAATTTCAATTCAGTCACTCAGTGGTGTCCGACTTTTTGTGACCCCACGAACCGCAGCAGGCCAGGCCTCCCTGTCCATCAGCAACGCCCGGAGTCCACCCAAACTCATGTGCATTGAGTCGGTGATGCCATCCAGCCATCTCATCCTTTGTTGTCCCCTTCTCCTCGTGCCCCCAATCCCTCCCAGCATCAGGGTCTTTTCCAATGAGTCAACTCTTCTCATGAGGTGGCCAAAGTATTGGAGCTTCAGCTTCAGCATCAGTCCTTCCAATGAACGCCCAGGACTGATCTTTAGAATGGACTGGTTGGATCTCCTTGCAGTCCAAGGGACTCTCAAGAGTCTTCTCCAACACCACAGTTCAAAAGCATAAATTCTTTAATGCTCAGCTTTCTTCACAGTCCAACTCTCACATCCATACATGACCACTGGAAAAACCATAGCCTTGACTAGATGGACCTTTGTTGGCAAAGTAATATCTCTGTGTTTTAATAGGCTGTCTAAGTTGATCATAGCTTTTCTTCCAAGGAATAAATGTCTTTTAATTTAGTGGCTGAAATCACCATCTGCAGTGATTTTGGAGCCCGAAAAAATAGTCTCATTGTTTCCACTGTTTCCCCATCTATTTGCCAAGAAGTGATGAGACTGGATGCCATGATCTTCGTTTTCTGAATGCTGAGTTTTAAGCCAACTTTTTCCACTCTTGTCTTTCACTTTCATCAACAGGCTCTTTAGTTCTTCAGTTTCTGCCATAAGGGTGGTGTCAATCTGCATATCTGAGGTTATTGATATTTCTCCTGGAAATCTTGATTCCTGCTTGTGCTTCATCCAGCCTGGCATTTTGCATGATGTACTCTGCATAGAATAAGCAGGATGACAACATGCAGCCTTGATATGCTCCTTTTTCTATTTGGAACCAGCCTGTTGTTCCATGTCCAGTTCTTTCGAATAATTACGTAAGTGAATAAATCTAGAGCTTCACATCTGATAAGTCGGTAAGTTGAGTGATTCTGTCTCTTCAGTGCCTCTAGTGTGTGTTTCACAAACTTTCATCCTTATTGCTTCTTCCTGTCATCAGACCCTCTTCCCCTCTCATCAGCTTCTTGACTCCTTGCCCTCAAGTACAGCCCTGGTCCATCACTTATTCTTTACACAGTTATGGAGTTATCTTTCCAAAGCATAAAAGTAAACATTATATTATCTTGCTTCAGAAACCTTGCCAAAAATGAAAGCATAGGAGCATATGAGTAAAAGGCAAAAAAGACATTATGCAACTTCCGTGAACATAACTAAGGGGTCATGGAGCCTGAGGCATGATTATACCAAGGGAAGGTGGCAGATTGGGATGAATAGAACAATAGAAGTTCACAGTTGAACTCGAGACTTTATGTCCAAACACGTGTAAGGAGTCATGATCCAGACACGAGTCAGCTATGGGGTTTTCAGAGGAAGTGGTGGAGCCCATTCAACTAAATGGAGGTGAGTAAATAATTGGGCTTCACAGGTGGCTCAGTGGTAAAGAATCTGCCTGCCAAACAGAAGACATGGGTTCAATCCCTGGGTTAAGAAGATCCCTTGGAGGAGAAAGTGGCAACCCACCCCAGTATTCTTGCCTGGACGATCCCATGGAAAGAAGAACCTGCTGGTTCCATGGGGTCAGAAAGAGTCAGACATGCCTGAGCACACATGCAGTAACATAACTAACTAGCAGTTCTGTCCAGCTACCAATTTACTACTAGCTAGTGTCATTGGCTTCCCTGGTGGCTCAGACAGTAAATCATCTGCCTATAATGCAGGAGACCTGGGTTTGATCCCTGGGTCAGGAAGATGCCCTGGAGAATGGACAGGCTACCCACTCCATTATTCTTGCTTGGAAAATCTCATAGACAGAGGAGCCTGGCAGGGTTTAGTCCATGGTGTCACAAAGTGTTGGATGCCACTGAAGCAACTTAGCATACATTCAGGTAATATCAATAAACATCGTTGTAAATAGAAATTTTAAGAGATATTCAAAGATATGAGCTCTAAAATGTCAGAGATAATTAAATGCTCTTAAACACAGTATACATGGAAAGACGGAATAAAAATGTACAAAAGATAAAATAAGTATTATATTTCCTCCAAATTTGTAATAATAGGGCAAACTAACAAAGACTATAAAAGATGACTTTTTAAACTTTAACTACACACAAAAAGTAATTTAAATAATGAGAAAATTTTCATTTAACAGACAAATTTCTTCAATAAAGCACAAACTTCACAAACAGTAAAATAAGTGCTAGGTATATCATACTTTTGCTTTTCACTTTTCTTCTTTTCACAGCTATTTGTAAGGCCTCCTCAGACAGCCATTTTGCTTTTTTGCATTTCTTTTCCATGGGGGTGGTCTTGATCCCTGTCTCCTGTACAATGTCACGAACCCATGTCCATAGTTCATCAGGCATTCTGTCTATCAGATCTAGTCCCTTAAATCTATTTCTCACTTCCACTGTATAATCATAAGGGATTTGATTTAGGTCATACCTAGTCTAGTGGTTTTCCCTACTTTTTTCAATTTAAGTCTGAATTTGGCAATAAGGAGTTCATGATCTGAGCCACAGTCAGCTCCCGATCTTGTTTTTGCTGACTGTATAGAGCTTCTCCATCTTTGGCTGCAAAGAATATAATCAATCTGATTTTGGTGATGTCCATGTGTAGAGTCTTCTCTTGTGTTGTTGGAAGAGGGTGTTTGCTATGACCAGTGCTTTCTCTTGGCAAAACTCTATTAGCCTTTGCTCTGCTTCATTCCATACTCCAAGGCCAAATTTGCCTGTTGCTCCAGGTGTTTCTTGACTTCCTACTTTTGCATTCCAATCCCCTGTAATGAAAAGGACATCTTTTGGGGTTGTTAATTCTAGAAGGTCTTGGAGGTCTTCATAGAACCATTCAACTTCAACTTCTTCAGCGTTACTGGTTGGGGCATAGGCTTGGATTACTGTGATATTGAATAGTTTGCCTTGGAAACAAACACAGATCATTCTGTTGTTTTTGAGATTGCATCCAAGTACTGCATTTCAGACTCTTTTGTTGACCATGATGGCTACTCCATTTCTTCTAAGGCATTCCTGCCAACAGTAATAGATATAATGGTCATCTGAGTTAAATTCACACATTCCAGTCCATTTTAGTTTGCTCATTCCTAGAATGTTGACAATCATTCTTGCCATCTCTTGTTTGACCACTTCCAATTTGCCTTGATTCATGGACCTAACCCAGGTTCTTATGCAATATTGCTCTTTACAGCATCACATCCACAGCTGGATATTGTTTTTGCTTTGGTTCCATCCCTTCATTCTTTCTGGAGTTATTTCTCCACTGATCTCCAGTAGCATATTGGGCACCTACTGACCTGGGGAGTACCTCTTTCAGTATCCTATCATTTTGCCTTTCATACTGTTCATGGGCTTCTCAAGGCAAGAATACTGAAGTGGTCTGCCATTTCCTTCTCCAGTGTACCACATTCTGTCAAATCTCTCCACCATGACTGTCTGTCTTGGTTGGCCCCACATGGCATGGCTTGGTTTCATTGAGTTGGACAAGGCTGTGGTCCATGTGATCAGATTGGCTAGTTTTTTGTGATTATGGTTTCAGTGTGTCTGCCCTTTGATGCCCTCTCACAAAATCTACAGTCTTACTTGGGTTTCTCTTACCTTGGATGTGTGAAAAGAAGAGAAGCGAAAAGCAGAGGAGCAAAGGAAAGATATAAGCATCTGAATGCAGAGTTCCAAAGAATAGCAAGAAGAGATAAGAAAGTCTTCCTCAGCAATCAATGCAAGGAAATAGAGGAAAACAACACAATGGGAAAGACTAGAGATCTCTTCAAGACAATTTGAGATATCAAGGGAACATTTCATGCAAAGATGGGCTCAATAAAGGACAGAAATGGTATGGACCTAACAGAAGCAGAAGATATTAAGAAGAGGTGGCAAGAATACACAGAAGAACTGTTCAAAAAAGATCTTCATGACCCAGAAAATCACGATGATGTGATCACTCACCTAGAGCCAGACATCCTGGAATGTGAAGTCAAGTAGGCCTTAGAAAGCATCACTATGAACAAAGCTAGTGGAGGTGATGGAATTCCAGTTGAGCTGTTTGAAATCCTGAGGGATGATGCTGTGAAAGGGCTGCACTCAATATGCCAGCAAATTTGGAAAGCTCAGTAGTTGCGCCAGGAGTGGAAAAGTCAGTTTTCATTCCAATCCCAAAAAAGGCAATGCCAAACATGTTCAAACTACCACACAATTGCATTCATCTCATATGCTAGTAAAGTAATGCTCAAAATTCTCCAAGCCAGGCTTCAGCAGTACATAAACCGTGAACTTCCAGACGTTCAAGCTGGAATTATTAAAGGCAGAGGAACCAGAGATCAAATTGCCAACATCTGCTGGATCATGGAAAAAGCAAGAGAGTTCCAGAAAAACATCTATTTCTGCTTTATTGACTATGCCAAAGCCTTTGACTGTGTGGATCACAATCAACTGTGGACAATTCTGAAAGAGATGGGAATACTAGACCACCTGACCTGCCCTTTGAGAAACCTATATGCAGTTCAGGAAGCAACAGTTAGAACTGGACATGGAACAACTGACTGGTTCCAAATAGGAAAAGGAGTACGTCAAGGCTATATATTGTCACCCAGCTTATTTAACTTCTATGCAGAGTACATCATGAGAAACGCTGGACTGGAAGAAGCACAAGCTGGAATCAAGATTGCTGGGAGAAATATCAATAACCTCAGATATGCAGATGACACCACCCTTATGGCAGAAAGTGAAGAGGAACTAAAAAGCCTCTTGATGAAAGTGAAAGAGGAGAGTGAAAAAGTTGGCTTAAAGCTCAACATTCAGAAAAGTAAGATCATGGCATCTGGTCCCATCACTTCATGGGAAATAGATGGGGAAACAGTGGAAACAGCGTCAGACTTTATTTTTTGGGTGGGCTCCAGAATCACTGCAGATGGTGACTGCAGCCATGAAATTAAAAGATGCTTACTCCTTATAAGGAAAGTTATGACCAACCTAGATAGCATATTCAAAAGCAGAGACATTACTTTGCCGACTAAGGTCCATCTAGTCAAGGCTATGGTTTTTCCAGTGGTCCTGTATGGATGTGAGAGTTGGACTATGAAGAAAGCTGAGCATTAAAGAATTGATGCTTTTGAACTGTGGTGTTGGAGAAGACTCTTGAGAGTCCCTTGGACTGCAAGGAGATCCAACCAGTCCATTCTAAAGATCAGTCCTAGGTGTTCATTGGAAGGACTGATGCTGAAGCTGAAGCTCCAATACTTTGGCTACCTCATGAGAAGAGTTGACTCATTGGAAAAGACTCTGATGCTGGGAGGGATTGGGGGCAGGAGGAGAAGAGGACAGCAGAGGATGAGATAGCTGGAAGGCATCACCAACTCGATGGACATGAGTTTGGGTGAACTCCAGGTGTTGGTGACGGACAGAGAGGCCTGGCATTCTGCAATTTATGGGGTCACAAGAGTTGGACACGACTGAGAGACTGAACTGAATATCATACTTTTATGGGCTTCCCTGGTAGCTCAGCTGTAGAGAATCCACCTGCAATTAGGAGATGCAGGAGACGTGGGTTTGATCCCTAGATTGGGAAGATCCCCTGGGGGAGAGCATGGCAACCCACTCCAGTATCCTTGCTGAGAAAATTCCAGGAACAGAGAATCCTGGCGGACCCTGGTTCACAGGACTGCAGAGTTGGACATGTCTGAGTGACTAGCACACACATTATACTACATTTTTAAAAAATTAAGCTTCTGATCAAGCAAGACACTATAAACAAAATGAAAATTCAGCACATAGATTGGGAGAAGATGTTCATGATTCATGTAATATGCAAAAGATTAAACTTTAGAATTTATAAATTACTTCTACAAATGATTAAGGAAGGAAGGGAAGGAGGCAGGGAGAGTCAGAGGGAGAAAGGGAGGAAGGAAGGAGGAAAAGAGAAAAAGGAAAGAAGGGAAGAACAGATGGAGAAGGAATGAAGAAGAGAGAAAAAAGAAAAGTTCAATATAAAAATGACCCAAGTACATTAACAAAACAATTCAAACTAGAAACCCAAATGTTTAATGTTGTAAGGTGATAAACTTCACTAATAATGAGGAAAATTAATAAGGAACCAAGTTACCATCATTACTTATCTGGCTACCCAAATTTAAAATTTTGACAATTCAATTGCTGAAGAAGGATTGAAAACTAAAATTTAAACTATAAAAACTAAATTATTTTATTCATAAAAATCAATAAAACCAGTTCAAAAATATATTTGGTGGTTGGTGGTGGTTTAGTTGCTAAGTTGTGTCCAACTCTTGCGACTCCATGGACTGTAGCCTGCCAGGCTCCGCTGTCCATGGGATTCTCCAGGCAAGAATACTGGAGTAGGTTGCCATTTCCTTCTCCAGAGGATCTTCCCAACTTGGGGATCGAACCTGGGTCTCCTGCATGGCAGGCAGATTCTTGACTGACTGAGCTATGAGGGAAGCCTTGTATAATGATGTACATGGGTGTGATATCTTTTGAACGAGGCATTCTAGACTGACATGTACATCTAGACCCATGCTGTACAACACAGTAGCCACTAACCACATGGAGTTATTTTAATTTAAATTAATTTAAGTTGAATTAAAACAAAATTATCTTCTTGCACTACCTGCATTTCAAATGCTAGTGGCAAATGTCTATCATATCATGGTGACTAGTGACTTTCATGTTAGACAGAGCAGAAATAGAATATTTCCATCACTGTAGTGAGTTCTATAAGACAGAGGCCCTAAGATGTCTTTAATAATAATTTCTGCAAAGAAATATTTCTTTTCTTTCTCACTCCCCCATTGCACCCCAATCTTGCAGAACTGCCACCGCTGTATCTAATAGCCATTGATCTAAGATGATTTGTCTCAAAGACATTTTCTATCTAGTTTAGTTCAAGCACTTCAAAAATATTAGAGAAATAACTTACTCATGTATGAGTATATAAATAAATGAAAATAAATACTCAGTTTTAGGAAAGAAGCTGAAAAATAGCCCATCTGCCTAAAACAAGTTTACCAAACTGGAGACATGTTAGCCTACAGATATATTTTGTTTGGCCCATAGTTTGCTTTATTTTTGTGTTTTTAATTGCACTAGTGTCCAACATTTAAAAACAGATCTTATTTTTAAAATTGCCTGGATTCTCTTTAAAAAGTAGAAAAATGTAGAAAACTAGGTGACACTTTTGATTGAAAACCCTTGCTTGTGCTGAGTAGCAGGGACTTCCTCAAGATGGACACAGGTTCCCAGGAGTTCCATATTGTTCACCACTTCACTCATTTCTGTTATCTGTAAGCTTCTGAGTTTGTAACTCCTGCTCCAAATCTAGAAAAATGAGTTTATATGTTTCTAGCATACCCAAACATGCAAAGGCTCCCAGCAATATTGTATTGCATGTGGTTGATCATATGAACTGACCTCAGTTCAGTTCAGTTCAGTTCAGTTCATTCGCTCAGTCGAGTCCAACTCTTTGCGACCCCATGAATCGCAGCACGCCAGGCCTCCTTGTTCATCACCATCTCCCGGAGTTCACTCAGACTCACATACATCGAGTCCGAGGTGCCGTCCAGCTATCTCATCCTCTGTCATCCCCTTCTCCTTCTGCCCCCAATCCCTCGCAGCATCAGAGTCTTTTCTAATGAGTCAACTCTTCACATGAGGTGGCCAAAGTACTGGAGTTTCAGCTTTAGCATCATTCCTTCCAAAGAAATCCCAGGGCTGATCTCCTTCAGAATGGATTGGTTGGATCTCCCTGCAGTCCAAGGGACTCTCAGGAGTCTTCTCCAACACCACAGTTCAAAAGCATCAGTTCTTCGGTGCTCAGCCTTCTTTACAATCCAACTCTCACATCCACACATGACCACAGGAAAAACCATAGCCTTGATTAGTCAGACCTTGGTCGGCAAAGTAATGCCTCTGCTTTTGAATATACTATCTAGGTTGATCATAACTTTTCTTCCAAGGAGTAAGCGCCTTCTAATTTCATGGCTGCAATCACTATCTGCAGTGATTTTGGACCCCAGAAAAATAAAGTCTGACATTGTTTCCCCTGTTTCCCCATCTATTTCCCATGAAGTGATGGGACCGGATGCCATGATCTTCGTTTTCTGAATGTTGAGCTTTAAGCCAACTTTTTCACTCTCCTCTTTCCCTTTCATCAAGAGGCTTTTTAGCTCCTCTTCAATTTCTGCCATAAGGGTGGTGTCATCTGCATATATGAGGTTATTGATATTTCTCCCGGCAATCTTGATTCCAGCTTGTGTTTCTTCCAGTCCAGCGTTTCTCATGATGTACTCAGCATAGAAGTTAAATTAGCAGGGTGACAATATACAGCCTTGACGTACCCTTTTTCCTATTTAGAACCAGTCTGTTGTTCCATGTCCAGTTCTAACTGCTGCTTCCTGACCTGCATACAGATTTCTCAAGAGGCAGGTCAGGTGGTCTGGTATGCCCATCTCTTTCAGAATTTTCCACAGTTTATTGTGATCCACACAGTCAAAGGCTTTGGCATAGTCCATAAAGCAGAAATAGATGTTTTTCTGGAACTCTCTTGCTTTTTCGATGATCCAGGGGATGTTGGCAATTTGATCTCTGGTTCCTCTGCCTTTTCTAAAACCAGCTTGAACATCAGGGAGTTCACAGTTCACATATTGCTGAAGCCTGGCTTGGAGAATTTTGAGCATTACTTTACTAGTGTGTGAGATGAGTGCAATTGTGTGGTAGGTTGAGCATTCTTTGGCATTGACTTTCTTTGGGATTGGAATGAAAACTGACCTTTTCCAGTCCTGCGGCCACTGCTGAGTTTTCCAAATTTGCTAACATATTGAGTGTAGCACTTTCACAGCATCATCTTTCAGGATTTGAAACAACTGAACTGGAATTCCATCACCTCCACCTGCTTTGTTCGTAGTGATGCTTTCTAAGGCCCACTTGACTTCACTTTCCAAGATGTCTGGCTCTAGATTAGTGATCACATCATCATGATTATCTGGATTGTGAAGATCTTTTTTGTACAGTTTTTCAGTTCAAATCAGTCACTCAGTCGTGTCCAATTCTTTGCGACCTCATGGACTGCAGCACGCCAGCCCTCCCTGTTCATCACCAACTCCCGAAGTTCACCCAAACTCATGTCCTCTGTGTCAGTGATGCCATTCAACCATCTCATCCTCTGTCGTTCTCTTCACTTCCTACCTTCAATCTTTCCCAGCATCAGGGTCTTTTCAAATGAGTCAGCTCTTTGCACCAGGTGGCCAAAGTATTGGAGTTTCAGCTTCAACATCAGTCATTCCAATGAATATTCAGGACCAATTTCCTTTAGGATGGAGTGGTTGAATCTCCTTGCAGTCCAAGGGACTCTCAAGAGTCTTCTCCACAGTTCAAAAGCATCAATTCTTTGGCACTCAGCTTTTTTTATAGTCCAACTTTCACATCCATCCATAACTACTGGAGAAAAAATAACCTTGACTAGATGGACCTTTGTTGACAAAGTAATGTTTTTGCTTCTTAATATGCTGTCTAGGTTGGTCATAACTTTCCTTCCAAGGAGCAAGAATCTTGTAAGTTCACAGCTGCAATCACCATCCCCAGTGATTTTGGAGCCCCCCAAAATAAAGTCAGCCACTGTTTCCACTGTTTCCCCATATGGGACCAGATGCCATGATCTTACTTTTCTGAATGTTGAGCTTTAATCCACCTTTTTCACTCTCCTCTTTCACTTTCCTCAAGAGGCTCTTTAGTCCTTCTTCACTTCTTCCTAAGGGTGGTGTCATCTGCATATCTGATATAAATCTTTGATCATCACTTGAACTTGAAAAGACTAAGACATCATTTGATTGAGTGATATTAAGAAATTTTAGTTTGAGCATATGATTCTCTGCAAATGTTTATTTCTGAGGTTTTATTTATATAGTCATGTCTGTATGTATGCATCTGACAACTGTTATTTTGAGGAAATAAAGTAGAGGTTAAGGTCCAGCCATCCTCAGCTGTTCAAAGCTAATATTATGTTAACAGATGCACCGGGAAACACTTTATCACTTTGTTTACACCTGAATTGGGGAGGGAGATAAAGAAGCACAAAGTAAATAAGCATAATGTTTTCAAGGAGCATAAACGTTAAAACCAAGTGGTTAATTGCTTTTAGGGAAGAATACCTGACTATTTTTCACATCTGACCTGAATTCCTTCTCTTAATTAATTAGGCAACAAAAGCATTAACATAACTGTTCAGGCAGAATTTAATGGCTATTCTTCAGGGATATTGTAAAAAGAATTGCTGCTTTATTGAGTTTGGACACAGTTTAGTTTAATAATTTGGTTTCCTGAAATCTTGGGGGTAAGTGAAAGTCAACAAGTTTAAACAGTTGGGTAGTTTGGAGATAGGGCTGGGAAGACGGGTTGAGTTTTTTGGCAAAACTCTAACTACTAGAACACAATTAAGACTGCCTCTTGGGGGGCGGGGAGTGGAAGACTAGAAAGGCAGAAAATGGAAAGAGAAAGATCTCCCAAAGACAGTGGAAGAATTGGAACTCCTTGGGACACAATCTCTTTAGACCCATGCGTTCTAAACTTCAGTTCATAATCCATGCGTAAATCTTGAGCTAACATCAAGAGATAATTTTTAAACAATATTTAACCTTTCTAGGTGATGTATTATCTAATACTTCCTGATGGCATTTTTCTTTTCTTTATTTTTCTTCTGTTTAAGAAACTTTGCCCAGAACTTCCCCATTCTCTTCCTTAGTCTTTCACTTTTAGTTTCTCTTTCACACACATGGCAAAGAGATGAAACAAAGTAAGAAGAAAAATGGGTGCAGATAATCCGATAATCTTATCCTGGGCTGCGGCATCTGTTCCCTTGTTTTTTTTTTTTCCCCTTTAGCCCTATCTCTCACCAGATTTTCTGCCTTTAAAGAAAAGTCAAACCCTCTGGCCCTCCATTAAACCAACAATCTGGTTATACATTTTCATGAATTGTAATGCCTAAAGTCTAAAATATTAAGTACTAAGGGTATAAATGTTGTCTGGTTCACAAATCCTACTAACCCATTGTATTTGCATGAATATTGATGAGAATTCTCTCACAGAGCACCAATCCACTTGATTTTTGTCAAGCAGGAAGGGACTTTCTACAGGGAGTAGATGGGTTACAAAGGCATCCTGAGAGCTGAGGAAACGGACTCTTGGTAGAGCTCTCAAGAATGATTCTGAAAAGCCACACCACAGAACTAGGTCATCAAAGAAACTACTACCCATAAGCAAAATAAATGAGAGAAATTTAGTCTTTCTTAATACCCCTATGCCTAGTCTAGAGGCTGGCAAGGTTATGGTTAGGAACAGTGCCAGGACTGGAGCCTAGGTCTGTCTCATTCGTTCCCACCACTCTGTGTTCAGGACAGCTGGATACTGGCCTTCTCTGTGTTCTTTGTCAACTGACATGTTCTCTGTGAGACTTAAATTCCTCATCCATAAAATGGACCTAATATACCCTCCTATAAAGTTCTTTTAGAATCATGAAAGCAAACTCTTGCACAAGACCTGGCATAATGAATGTTAATTCAATTTCTTTGTTAAAAAGCTTATTATCAGCATGCAACACCTTATATAGGAAGTGGTCAACTTGATGGATTGGAAAAAAGTGGAAGAACTGTTGCCTTTTTGAATCACAGAGGTATTTGTAATCATAAACCCATGCATGCCTTTGAGTCAGCATGATTGAACTGAAATTAGCATGATCCCTTCCTACAGATATAATGCTGATAGGTGGCAGTGGACTAGAATCTGAATAGCTTAGACTTTCTGTACAAATGAAGCACAAATGATAGTTCGATGAGTGTAGCTTTTTTCTTACACGATAATAGTTTAGTGTAAAAATCATAGACTGAGTTGGCTTGAGTCCCTGCAGCATGATCTATGAACTACCTGATCTTTTTGTTAGGTAGTTAGAATAGGAAAAAGGAGTCCAGAATGGTGGTGGCTAAAAGACAAAGAAGGGAAAAGCCCATGGAAATAGAACAAAGGAAGGTCCAAGAACTGGAGTGAGGACCTCAGGTAAAACAAACAGCCCTCCTGGCCAGACCAATTTACAATTTACATAGGGCAGGCTCGGGGAAGGAGAAAAAACAGATAAAAAGAGGAGCCAAAATTGGGCCGGGGGCTCCTCTTCTCTTCGGTCTTTGGGTCGGCCTGCCCTCATGCCTCGAGGATGTATTTTCCTTTGCTTGCCAATAAAACTGAGCTGTAACACTGGTCCATCCAAGGAGATTACACGGGGCTGTAACACTGGTCCATCCATTGCTTCAAGTTTTTTTTGTGATGAGATAGAACCGAGGAAACTACAAACTGCCCTGACATTGCTAATGTCCTTAACCTCTACCAGCTTTGGTTTATTTATTTGCTAAAGCATTTGGGTGAATCTGTAAAGCACCTGACACATAATGCCAGCACAGTTTGGTGGAGAAAGTACAACTCTGAAATGCATGCTCTTCCTTTTGAAAAGGGTTGAACCTTATATAGTCGTTATCTTTCTTCTTTGCTTAGAATCTGACCTTTGGTCAATAGATCCTTAAGTGCTGCACTCTCCTCTAAGAAATAGTCTTTTTGACATCTCTAAGTTCCCAACTACTGAACATCATTCCATTTTCCCAAGTAAAAGCAAAAGAAAGTGCTTATCTTTTGTTATTTCTGAGAGAAAAAAACTGGTGTGTTACATAGCCCTAGGAAATAATATTGCTAATTGACCTTCACTAAATAGTAGAAACAATGGTTGACTTTATTTTTCTAGGCTCCAAAATCGCTGCAGATGGTGATTGCAGCCCTGAAATTAAAAGACGCTTACTCTTTGGAAGGAAAGCTATGACCAACCTAGACAGCATATTAAAAAGCAGAGACATCACTTTGTCAACAAAAGTCCATCTAGTCAAGGCTATGGTTTTTCTAGTGGTCATGTATGGATATGAGAGTTGAACTATAAAGAAAGCTGAGTGCCAAAGAATTGATGCTTTTGAACTGTGGTGTTGGAGAAGACTCTGAGTGTCCCTTGGACTGCAAGGAGATCCAACCAGTCCATCCTAAAGGAAATCAGTCCTGGGTGTTCATTGGAAGGAATGATGTTGAAGCTGCAACTCCAATATTTCGGCCACCTGATGCAAAGTGATGACTCATTTGAAAAGACCCTGATTCTGGGAAAGATTGAAGGCAGGAGGAGAAGTGGACAACAGAGGTTGAGATGGTTGCACGGCCTCACCGACTCAATGGACAGGAGTTTGGGTGGACTCTGGGAGTTGGTGATGGACAGGGAGGCCTGGTGTGCTGTGCTTCATGGGGTTGCAAAGAGTCAGACATGACTGAGCAACTGAACTGAACTGATTGTTGCTTTAAGAAAAGAATACCTCAAAGAAAGGAATACTTAAATGTTCCATACGCAAAACATTAACTTTTGAAATTAATGAGGAAATCAGAATCCACATATTCTAAATAGGTGCAGGTGAACTGGATAAATAATCCAAGCATTTGATTGCTTTGATGGTAAATTTAATAAGGCAAAAAAAGAAAGAAGGGGGGGAAAAAAAGAAACAAGACTTTTTAAATTGGGAATTGGTTGGAGATAAAACAGATCCTGGCAAGTCGTTTTACTGTGTAAAATAGATTGTTATGTCATATTCACTGCTGATAGATATTCTAGGTACTTCACACATACTAAATAATAACATCTCACAGTATACATCAATTACGAAATTAGTCTTGGCTTGCTTTTGAATGGTAAAAATCCCTTTTCAAAATATAAGTATTGTGACAAAATCTGTGGGTGTAGTAAGCCCTTGGGTATCAGTGTGTCTGAACTATCAAGGGAACAAAAGACACACAGCCTATATTTTCCCAGGGAGTGAATAGTGCCAAACATAAATATTGCAGCATTTAACATAAAACACTCTATGCAAAAATATAGACCTTGTTTGTTTGATTCCCCTAATGCTTTAAAAAAGCTTACATCAAGGGTACTATAAGTACTATATTTAAGAATCTAATTCAACTTAAGGGGTTCTACACTGCCTATAAATTTTTTTTTTTTTTTGAATTACTGCCTATTTTCAATTCAAGGCAATGCATTGTTCTATGCCAACAAACCTTGTTAGGTACTTAATAATAGCAATAATATACAATGACTGACTAAAGTGCTTGTGGAAAAATTAGTCATTATTAGTAATTACTGGCAACTTCTTCCCATTGGAGTTCAGATATATAGCTCAAGGACTATTCTGACTTTTTCAGCTAATTTTATGAAATACCTACTATGTATATAACCATGTTTAGGAGATTTCCATGTTCACTTCCTTTAATCATTTTACCAGTCCTGCCAGGTGGGTTTTTCAGGGAGGAATCCTTCTCCTCTATTTTTATATTCCTATGGAATTGGCCTTTAAGGGGAATTTTAAAGGGGGGCATTTCTGGCTTTATTCTCTCCTCTCCATACTTGCTCCTCCCAGGCCTGTGGAGAGCCTACCAGTCAGTGCTTCTCATCCCAACTGTCTCCCACACGGTTGCCCCTCAGTCGTGAGTAGAGACTCCATCTTGGTTCTCTTGAGCTCTTTGTTTAGCTGAAGAGAATTAAGATGAGGCTTTTCCTCAGCTCCGTCTGCCCTTGAACTCAGACCCAGGACATGTTACAGAGTTCACAGTGCTCCGCTGAGCCCACTGGGGCTCCTCTATAGGCACATAGTGAGTGTCGCTGCTGTCACCCTGAGTCAGAGATCCTCTCCAAGCTGCAGACATGGAGCAGGTATCTGAGGCTCTTTGCAGACCACACTCTTCCCCATTTCTGAGGTCTAGACCTGGGCAGGGAGTCAGCTGGAGAGAGGGCAGGAGACAGCCATGTTGACCTCAGTTATCAATCGTATATCTTTGTTATGAATTATTGTACTTTTGAAGTGATGCACATCCCTAATAGGCTGAAGCTTTGATTTTTCAACCATCTCCCTGTTCTACTCCTTACCATTAGGCTTATGACCAACCTAGACAGCATATTAAAAAGCAGAGACATTACTTTGCCAACAAAGGTCCGTCTAGTCAAGGCTATGGTTTTCCCAGTGGTCATGTATGGATGTGAGAGTTGGACTGTGAAGAAGGCTGAGAGCTTTTGAACTGTGATGTTGGAGAAGACTCTTGAGAGTCCCTTGGACTGCAAGGAGATCCAACCAGTCCATCCTAAAGGAAATCAGTCCTGGGTGTTCATTGGAAGGACTGATGCTGAAGCTGAAACTCCAGTACTTTGGCCACCTGATGTGAAGAGCTGACTTATTTGAAAAGACCCTGATGTTGGGAAAGATAGAAGGTGGGAGGGGAAGGGAAGACAGAGGATGAGATGGTTGGATGGCATCACCAACTCAATGGACAAGAGTTTGAGTGGGCTCCAGGAGTTAGTGGTGGACAGGGAAGCCTGGTGTGCTGCAGTCCATGGGGATACAAAGAGTCAGACATGACTGAATGACTGAACTGAACTGATTAGGCTTTGAAGGAGAAGAGGACTGTGTAATTTGGACCCTAAACTACAACAGGAGTGACTATCTTTATTTTTAACTGGGAGATGACTGAGATGGAGAGAGGTGAGTAAGTTGCCCTAATTGACTGTATAAATAGGTGTGATTTAGAGTAGCGGTCATCAAAGTGTGGTGCACAAGACGATTCGCTGGGTTTACAAAGAATATGTTATAAGCTATCTTTGTATTTTTTATATTAAAATGATCAAGATATTAAACTCTATTAATATTTAACATGGGGCTTAAAAATAACACCTCTGTTCATTGTATTGTATATCAGGCAGTCATTTATCTGTAAATATACAGGGTTCATCTACAACACGGAGAGGCATGCAGTCTTGCCCTCGCTCTCTCATTTGCTTTCAAGGTATTGCAGTGTGTTGGGCTGCTTTGTGCCTCATTAAACAGATTTAAAGAATACATTATCTTGTTTTAAGTAAATGAGCATTGCCAAAAACAGATAAATGCCTTACAAAGATTCCTGGTTGTGCTATTGTTTGGTTGCTACATTGTGTCTGATTCTTTTGTGACCCCATGGATAGCAGCCCCCTAGGCTCCTCTGTCCATGTAATTTCCAGGCTAGAATACTGGAGTGGGCTGCCATTTCCTTCTCTGGGAATTCTTCCTGACCCAGGAATCGAATAAGCATCTCCCGTATCTCCTGCATTGCAGGTTTGGATTCTTTATCACTGAGTCACTGGGGAAGCCCAGAAATAAAAAACAAAGACAAAAAAACAACATTGAAGATAATACTAATAGCATAAATACACGTGAACAATAGGAAAATGGCAAAGCTGAGATTTCTTAATATTAGGACAGGATTTTGTTGGTCATATTCGAAAGAATAATCATGGTAAGCTAATCAAATTCCCAAAGAATTTGAAAAATATTTAGAAACTATTATGAACAATATTTAATATGTAGATTTCATTCACTATATTTAACTAATAAACCTTATCTTGCCTTGAGATATTAATGATAATATAAACTAATAATTAGAAAGACTTTTAAAATTAAGGCATCTAACCCATGGACCCAAGTTCATGACATTGTACACAGGGATCAAGACCATCCCCAAGGAAAAGAAATGCAAAAAGGCAAAATGGCTGTCTGGGAGGCCTTACAAATAGCTGTGAAAAGAAGAGAAGCGAAAAGCAAAGGAGAAAAGGAAAGATATAAGCATCTCAAAGCTGAGTTCCAAAGAATAGCAAGAAAAGATAAGAAAGCCTTCCTCAGCGATCAATGCAAAGAAATAGAGGAAAATAACAGAATGGGGAAGACTAGAGATCTCTTCAACAAAATTAGAGATACCAAGGAAACATTTCATGCAAAGATGGGCTCAATAAAGGACAGAAATGGTATGGACCTAACAAAAGCAGAAGATATTAAGAAGAGGTGGAAGGAATACACAGAAAAACTGTACAAGAAAGCTCTTCATGACCGACCCAGATAATCACGATGGTATGATCACTCACCTAGAGCCAGACATCCTGGAATATGAAGTCAAGTGGGCCTTAGAAAGCATCACTACGAACAAAGCAAGTGGAGGTGATAGAATTCCAGTTGAGCTATTTCAAATCCTGAAAGATGATGCTGTGAAAGGGCTACACTCAATATGCCAGCAAATTTGGAAAACTCAGCAGTGGCCACAGGACTGGAAAAGGTCCGTTTTCATTGCAATCCCAAAGAAAGGCAATGCCAAAGAATGCTCAACCTACCACACAATTGCATGCGTCTCAAACGCTAGTAAAGTAATGCTCAAAATTCTCCAAGCCAGGCTTCAGCAATATGTGAATCATGAACTTCCAGATGTTCAAGCTGGTTTTAGAAAAGGCAGAGGCACCAGAGATCAAATTGCCAACATCCCCTGGATCATCGAAAAAGCAAGAGAATTCCAGAAAAACACCTATTTCTGCTTAATGGACTATGCCAAAGCCTTTGACTGTGTGGATTACAATAAACTGTGGAAAATTCTTCAAGAGATGGGAATACCAGACCACCTGACCTGCCTCTTGAGAAAACCTATATGCTGGTCAGGAAGCAACAGTTAGAACTGGACATGGAACAACACACTGGTTCCAAATAGGAAAGGGAGTACATCAAGGCTATATATTGTCACCCTGCTTATTTAACTTCTATGCAGAGTACATCGTGAGAAACGCTGGACTGGAAGAAACACAAGCTGGAATCAAGATTGCTGGGAGAAATATCAATAACCTGAGATATGCAGATGACACCACCCTGATGGCAGAAAGTGAAGAGGAGCTAAAAAGCCTCTTGATGAAAGTGAAAGAGGAGAGGGAAAAAGTTGGCTTAAAGCTCAACATTCAGAAAACGAAGATCATGGCATCCGGTCCCATCACTTCATGGGAAATAGATGGGGAAACAGTGGAAACAGTGTCAGACTTTATTATTTTGGGCTCCAAAATCACTGCAGATGGTGATTGCAGCCATGAAATTAAAAGACAGTTACTCCTTGGAACAAAAGTTATGACCAACCTAGATAGTATATTCAAAAGCAGAGACATTACTTTGCTGACTAAGGTCCGACTAATCAAGGCTATGGTTTTCCTGTGGTCATGTATGGATGTGAGAGTTGGACTGTAAGGAAGGCTGAGCACCGAAGAATTGGCGCTTTTGAACTGTGGAGTTGGAGAAGACTCTTGAGAGTCCCTTGGACTGCAAGGAGATCCAACCAGTCCACTCTGAAGGAGATCAGCCCCGGGATTTCTTTGGAAGGCATGATGCTAAAGCTAAAGCTCCACCTCATGCGAAGAGTTGACTCATTGGAAAAGATTCTGATGCTGGGAGGGATTGAGGGCAGGAGGAGAAGGGGACGACCGAGGATGAGATGGCTGGATGGCATCACTGACTCGATGGACGTGAGTGAGTGAACTCCGGGAGATGGTGATGAACAGGGAGTCCTGGCATGCTGCGATTCATGGGGTCGCAAAGAGTCAGACACGACTGAGTGACTGAACTGAACTGAACTGAGTATATCAAGAGAAACCCTGGGCTGGAAGAAGCACAAGCTGGAATCAAGATTGCCAGGAGAAATATCAATAACCTCAGATATGCAGATGACACCACACTTATGGCAGAAAGTGAAGAGGAGCTAAAAAGCCTCTTGATGAAAGTGAAAGAGGAGAGTGAAAAAGTTGGCTTATAGGTCACCATTCAGAAAAGTAAGATCATGGCATCTGGTCCCATCACTTCATGGGAAATAGATGGGGAAACAATGGAAACAGTGTCAGACTTTATTTTTAGGGGGGCTCCAAAATCACTGTAGATGGTGTCTGCAGCCATGGCATTAAAAGACGCTTACTCCTGGGAAGAAAAGTTATGACCAACCTAGATAGCATATTCAAAAGCAGAGACATTTCTTTGCCAACAAAGGTCCGTCTGGTTAAGGCTATAGTTTTTCCAGTGGTCATGTATGGATGTGAGAGTTGGACTGTGAAGAAAGCTGAGCACTGAAGAACTGATGCATTTGAACTGTGGTATTGGAGAAGACTCTTGAGAGTCCCTTGGACTGCAAGGAGATCCAGCCAGTCCATTCTAAAGGAGATCAGCCCTGGGATTTCTTTGGAAGGAATGATGCTAAAGCTGAAAGTCCAATACTTTGGCCACCTCATGCGAAGAGCTGACTCATTGGAAAAGACCCTGATGCTGGGAGGTATTGAGGGAAGGAGGAGAAGGGAACGACAGAGGATGAGATGGCTGGATGGCATCACTGACTCGATGGACATGAGTCTGAGTGAACTCCGGGAGTTGATGGACAGGGAGGCCTGGTGTGCTGCGATTCATGGGGTCGCAAAGAGTCGGACACGACTGAGCGACTGAACTGAACTGAACCCATGAAGAAAGCCTATTTTTTTTCTTAACATTTAAAGTTATTTGAAACTCATCTTAGTATTATACATCATTTCATTAAAGGTGATGATAAATATTTAAATAATTTTTGAGTTTGTTGATGAAGTAATGCCATAGTAATGTATGTAATGGAGAAGGAAATGGAAACCCATTCCAGTATTCTTGCCTGGAAAATCGCATGGATGAAGGAGCCTGGTGGGCTACCACCCACTGAGTCACAAAGAGTCAATTATAATTGAAGTGACTTCATTTCATTTATATATATATATAGGTGGAGTGTAATTTCCTCAGTTCTGTCTCATTGCAACAAAAATTTGAAGCGACCGACAGACCAGTTTTACAGCTCTGTTACAGTTCAGTTTTATTTAGAAAGCAAGGGAAAATACATCTTTGAGACAGGAGGGTGGGCTGACCCAAAAGACACAAAAGAGAAGAGAATCCCCCAGCCCAATTTTGGCTCCTCCCCCTGCACCTGCCCTATGTAAATCAAGCTGGCCAGGAGCGCTGTTTGTTCTATCTGAGGTCCTCACTCCGGTACTTGGACCTTCCTTTTTTCTATTTTCATGGGTTTTTCCCTTCTTTGTCTTTTAGCCACCTCCATTGTGAACTCCTTTTTCCTATTCTAACTACCTAACATATGTATACACATAATATACATATAGTACTTTCAGTCTTTCAATTATATTTTTATTATGGTGGTGGGATTTCAAAAACATCTGGAGACTCCTGGACCAGAGAGTTCAAGCCGACAGGGAGATTTTAGGAGGCATACTAGAAAATGAGTTAGACAGCGTATTTTGCAAATGGGCTTCCCTCATAGCTCAGTTGGTAAAGAATCTGCCTACAGTGCGGCAGACCTGGGTCCAATCCCTGGGTTGGGAAGATCCACTGGAGAAGGAAAAGGCCACCCACTCCAGTATTCTGGCCTGAAGAATTCCATGGACTATAGTCTATGGGGTTGCAAAGAGTTGGACACAACTGAGTGACTTTCACTTCACTTCACTTCAAGCAACATAAATCTGAAAGGTATCTCATTCTAATTGAGATAGTGGGATACACCAGTTGATTGAAGCAATGGAGTCAGTTCAACTAGAATATATTTAAAAAGATAAAGTTTAAGTGCTACTCTTCGAACTTAATCTTTTTAAATGTATATTTGATAATGAAAATTTCCAGTCTTCAACTGAAGGATGGGTAAACAGCCGTGTAAGAAAAGAAACAAGTCAGCAGTTTCTCAAGACAGAATGTGATACATGTGTCATACAAGACAATTTTTTGGCAGTATGGACGGAATCCTTTATCTAGAATGTAGAACCGTCTAGGCAGACACCAGGGATACAGTCTGTAGTAAGAGAAGTCATTTTTTACGTACCTCCTTAAAAACATTTTTTTTTATATTGGGATATAGTTGATTTCCAGTGTCATGTTAGTTTCAGGTGTACAGCAAGGTGAATCAGTTATACATACACATGTATCCTTTTTAAATAGACCAGAAGTAAATATTAATGGAAGAGCTACCAAAGGAGAGGCAGACAAAAGGATTCAGTGCTAGGAATTGCAGGTGTCAACTTTAAAAAGCCTCAAAGATGTCACGAGCCTACTAATATTAAAGGATGACTATATGAAAAGAGAATCACAGTCTGCACGATCCCAAGGCTGTCCTGTGCCATTCAACTCCACAGCCCAGCAGCTGCTTCCACCACGCCACGCTCTGTGAGCTGGCTACAGTCCGGGTTGACACCTGGGACCTGGTGGCCTTTACACCCCACAGGTGGACCTGCCCTTGAGGACGCACCCCTCTATTTTCAGATTCAAATGTAGGGATTGGAATCTGACTGCCCAGGGGACCATCTGAGGGCCAAGCACGGCAACCTGAGGATAGAGGAGAGTTAGGATAGGTCATCCTTGACCTATAAAAAGGTGGTCTGAGGAAGTCTGGCAGATAACTTCCCTTCCTCTATCGCCTGTGTGACCCATTCACTTTGAGTGGAGGTGTAACTCTGCTGTATCTCCGTCTGGCTCCCTGTAAAGTGGCAGCCGACGCATTCCACCTGTGCCTGCTTCACATCCTCTTTCATGTCCTGTGGGCTTGTGAAAGTGAAGTCGTTCAGTCGTGTCCAACTCTCTGCAGCCCCGTGGACTGTAGCTCACCAGGCTCCTCTGTCCATGGGATTTTCCAGGCAAGAGTACTGGAAAGGGTTGCCATTTGCTTCTCTGGGCTTGTACCCTCTAAATATATTACCTCCACTTTTTCCTTGACTCAAGCTTTCATTTTTAGAGGATCTACACAAAGACAACCAGTTCCTAGCATGTTAACTCGCAATGGGATGATAATCAACATAGACAAAGACTTAGTGGTCAAGTATATTTGGGGAACTTTGCGTTAAATAAAAATAGATTCACTTACTACAAAACTTCTTTAATGAGGTGGATATTATGCAGGCCTTTTTTTTCATATTTCTTGGAAATCTCTTTCCAGAGAGCACATGTAATGTCAGCATAATATAGAAAGAATTTGGGGAGTGCTGTTTTAGTTGGCAAAGCAAGGAGCTATTTTCTAGCTCAACTTCAGGCACAGAGTTGTCTTATTGTCAAAGACAAAGAATTGTTCAAAGGTAGAATCAAGGAGCCTTGGAAGATTGTTAGTTCTGATTGTTATATTCCCTGTCTGCACAGGGAATACCGGGATGGTAAAGAGATGAAGAGGCATCAACTAGTCAGATGATCTCTGAGGTTCATTCTAGTATTCCGAGCCTACTGCTTTACTTTATTATCTGGCATTTTTAGTTTAAAGATAGGAATGTCTTTGCCATTATTTATAGTAGATCATATGGATCCATTTACAATTAGTATTTGGGTGTTTCTCTGAAAGAGTTGTTCACCTCCTCCACCTGAGCTTGCCCACCTCAGTAAACTGCATAGCAGTCACACACCAAAAGCAGCTAGAACAATTTTTCATACATAACTGGTGTCAAATAAATCAGAGTTTTCATATTTTTCATGAGAAGGAAATTTGACCATATTTGGTAAATAATTCAAAATCCTTTAGAGCTGCTGCTGTTTAGTCGCTAAGCTGTGTCTGATTTTTTGTAACCCCATGGACTGTAGCCCACCAGGTACTTCTGTCCATGGGATTGCCCAGGCAAGAATACTGGAGTGGGTTTCTATTTCTTTCTCCAGGGGATCCTCCTGACCCAGGAATCAAACCCATGTCTCCTGTTTGGCAGGCAGCTGGGGAAGCCCAAAATCCTTTAGCGAGGATCAGCTAAATAAATGTCAAAGATTTAATGCTTGGTGACCAGGGCCTTTCTCTTCACACTTGGAAATATTGAGTTGTTTATAATTCGTGTCATGTTCATTCTCTACGGTAGGTCCAGTCTCTTCTCTCTGTAATCTCTCGACCTGCCATACTGTCTAGGAATAACTTCGTATCTTTTAGGTATCAATGCAAAATACACTTCTCTAACCTCCCCAGACAGAACTAGCAGCCTTCTCTTATGCTTCCAAAACAAGGCAGGGTCTTGGCAGAAAGCCCTCCAGCTGGTTCAAATAAACTATTTACAAAGGACCAAGCCAATGCATTCCGAGACTAGAAATGAAAATTCATTACCAACTCTAGAGATGAAAGAGTAAGGGGAGAAAGGAGGGTTACTAGACCAGTGAGAGTGGAGCTCTGGAGGAGGAGCACTTCCATTCTGGAGGAGCTCTGCTATATATTGCCAAGGATGTGCACCTTAGCAGCTTCTCACTGGCCAGAATAAATTGCAAGTCAGGTGGCAAGAGAATCTGAAGGATGGATTTTCAGAGGTATGCCCATCCACTGTGGTATAGGGAGAAGGATGGATATAGGAGAAAGGGGGGGATAAGTGGAGAATAACCTTTCTGACATTTTAGCCAACTCATCAATTAGATTTACTTTGTTCATGTGTCTATCTTTCCTTTACAAAGAGACAAGTATGCTTTCTTTTGTTGTGTTGTATTGTGTACATATCCTTAGTAGGCAATAGTGCAGCGGTAAATGTAAGTTGGAAGAAAGGAAGAGAGGGAGGGAGAGAGAAAGAGAGGAAGGGAAGAGTGATTTGTGCTTATATTAAGCATGTTTAATACAAAGCAGCAGTTCAATCCCAGTGAGACATTCTAAGAGGCAGCAGGAATGGAAAGTCTAGAAGCAAGTGGCTCCAAGCAGTGACTCAGAAAACAAATGGTGCATCACTTGCGCTGTGTGCTCCCAGATTAGCAGACTTCCTTTTGGCTTTGCACCACCCTGGATTTGAACTTTGTGTGTTAGCTTTAAATCTTAAGTGGTAATGGTCCTTCACACAGGTCATTTATATTAGAGGTACCACAACTTTATCGTCATATCACAATACATTAGAGGTATTTTTGAACTGAGATTGCTTATTACTTTATACTGATTTTACTATCTCAATATCCTGATTTAGTCATTTTAAACATTTTAAAGCATTTGCTTTTCTGTTCATTATCAAATTCTCCTACTTCTTGGTGACCAGTTACTATTAAAAAGTTTTTTTTTTTTTACCAGATCTAAAGATGGAGATAAGCCTTCTGGAAATATCAATATTTGTTATTGTTCAGTTGCTCAGTCAAGTCCAACTCTTCACGACCCCATGCATGGACTGCAGCACACCAGGCCTCCCTGTCCATCACCAGCTTTCAGAGCTTGCTCAAATTCATGTCCATTGAGTCAGTGATGCCATCCAAACATTTCCTCCTCTGTTTTCCCCCTCTCCTCCTGCCTTCAGTCTTTCCCAGTATCAGGGTCTTTTCCAGTGAGTCTGCTCTTTGCATCAGATGACCAAAGTATGGAGTTTCAACTTCAGCCTCAGTCCTTTCAATGAATATTCGGGACTGATTTCCTTTAGGATGGACTGGTTGGGTCTCCTTGCAGTCCGAGAGACTCTCAAGAGTCTTCTCCAGCTCCACAGTTCAAAAGCACCAATTCTTTGGCACTCAGCCTTTTTCATTGTTCAGCTCTCACATTCATACATGACAACTGGAAAAATCATAGCTTCCACTAGACGGACTTTTGTTGGCAAAATAATTTCTTTGCTTTTTAATATGCTGTCTAGGTTGGTCATAGCTTCTCTTCCAAGGAGCAAACGTCATTTAGTTTCATGACTGCAGTCACCATCTGCAAAGATTTTGGAGCCCAAGAAAATAAAGTCTTTCACTGTTTCCAGGACCAGATGCCATGGTCTTCATTTTTTGAATGTCGAGTTTTAAGCCAGCTTTTTCACTCTCCTCTTTTACCTTCATCAAGAGGCTCTTTAATTCCTCTTTGCTTGAGGGTGTGTCATTTGCATATCTGAGGTTATTGATATTTCTCCCTGCAGTCTTGATTCCAACTTGTTCTTCATCCAGCCTGGCATTTCAAATGATGTATTCTGCATACAAGTTAAATTTCAGGGTGACAATATACAGCCTGGACATGATCCTTTCCCCATGTTGAATCAGTCCATTTTCCAATGTCCGGTTGCTTCTTGACCTGTATACAGGTTTTGCATATGACGGTGGCTAAATATTGTGTTCCTGAAAGAGTTGCAGTATTCAGTGCAAATACTGAACATTTACGTAAGTGGTTTAAAAATAGCTTTCAGTGTTTAGAAAATACCCTTAAGCTATAAGGAGGGGAAGGAGGATGGAGAAGAAGGGGAGATAGATGGATGGGGTAAGTATAGATTCTAAAGTATGTGTTTATTTTGTACTTTGCCTCAAGTGTTTCTGAAATATTGAAATTATGAGAAATTTTTAAGATAATCAAATTTGTAGCTTTTGAAAGGAAAATATGCAAACTTGTTTTATGAAATTTGATCTTCTTTATTTGGTAATATTCAATTACTAGGCATTCATTCTGATTTAAGGGTAAATGCTCTTAGTAACTTTCCATTTCTAACCTGACACTTTCCCTGGGGCTTCCCAGGTGGCACAGTTGGTAAAGAATCCACCTGCCAATGCAGGAGACACGAGAGACGCAGGTTCGATCTCTGGTCAGCAAGATCCCCTGGAGGAGGAAATGGCAACCCGCTCCAGTATTCTTGCCTGGAGGATTCCATGGGCAGAGAAGCCTGGCGAGCTATGTATGGTCCACGGGGTTGCAAAGAGTCGGACACGACTGAGCAACTAACACACACACACTCTCCCTATTACTTATTCTTGGTTCCTACCACTAATATCTTCTTACCACCATCTCTGAATGTCTTACATATATTATTTGGCCTCATAAATATTTATCAGCTTATGTAGTGGGTGGGATGTACCAATATAAATATGAACAATAAGGCCCTGCAATGTAAGAGTGCCTACTCTTTCTTACTTGTGGAAAGGACATGGCAATAAATAACTACTGTATATCCCTGTGAGCAGTAAGTGGAGCTATTTACAAAATGCTAGGTGAGCAGCAGAAGATGGTAGTATTGATATTAGTTGTGAAAAATAAAAACCAACTTGTTGCAGCTGAGTCTTGAAGAATTAAATAAATCATTGCCAAAAGTATTACCAGGAGGTGGGAACAAAAATATACCAGAGTCACTGGTACAATTAATAATCCTAAAAAGAGTTTTCCATAATGTTTTATGATGCCCAAGTTGCCACACCACTGAGGCCCACTCTACAGTAATTTCTCAGGGGAACTTTCTATGACACAAAAGGGAGAAATAGTGACTTAGACACCCAGTGACTTAGACACCCAGTGACTTAGACAACTTCTAAAGTCCCCACGTACTAGCTATAAAAGCTTGTAAAAATATTTCATAAACTTTTCCCAAATAATCACTTACTTTCTAAAGGAAATGAGTATCATCATGTAGGTATAGCCATCGCTTCAATTTTTCAGAAAGCTAGGAAAGAGTATTTTCTTCCCAGGAAGGAAAAAAAATAAATATGTTAAGGCAAAAGTCAAACAATAGACATTTAAAATTAATGTATTTAAAGTGTTAGCATTGAGATAATTTGATTTCTTTATTGGAAAGAGCAAACATTAATTTAATTTAATCTACATAATTAGTATTATGTAGTTAACACTGGGGTAACAAAGACCAGATTTGCCATACTGACTCATACAACTGAAAAACAGGCAAAATATAACAATGGTTTTAAGATACTGGATATCATAACTGGATAACCAAGGGCAGCACTCCTGATGAGAAACAGAAGTAAGCCCTATAATTGTCCTGACTGGTTGCCTTGAGAGAGCTTCCAGGCCACCGTAGTGCCTGCATGCTAAGTCGCTTCTGCTGCTGCTGCCGCTAAGTCACTTCAGTCGTGTCTGGCTCTGTGTGACCCCATAGACAGCAGCCCACCAGGCTCCCCCATCCCTGGGATTCTCCAGGCAAGAACACTAGAGTGGGTTGCCATTTCCTTCTCCAATGCATGAAAGTGAAAAGTCAAAGGGAAGTCGCTCAGTCGTGTCCGACCCTCAGCGTCCCCGACCCTCAGCGTCCCCATGGACCGCAGCCCACCAGACTCCTCTGTCCATGGGATTTTCCAGGCAAGAGTACTGGAGTGGGGTGCCATCGCCTTCTCCGTAAGTCGCTTCAGTCATGTCCAACTCTGTGACCCTATGGGCTGTAGCCTGCCATGCTTCTCTGACCATGGGATTCTCCAGGCAAGAATGTTGGAGTGGGTTGGTGTGCACTCCTTAAGGGGATCTTCTTGACCCAGGGGTCGAATCCAAGTCTCTTACATCTCCTGCATTGGTAGGCGAGTTCTTTACCACTAGGGACACTTGGGAAGCCCAGTACAGGGAAAGGAAATCCAAGCAAAATGTACAGGTTCTTTGAATTGAGGAGACAGAATTGAGATTCTGAAGAGACCAACACAGCCAGCATTTTCAAGATAGAGAACCACGGCGGAAGGAAGGAACTGCACACAGAGAGAGCTCCAGGGACCTGCAGAAACTCCCTCTCAAGTACTCAGCTGAGTACTGATCAGCACATCCCTGTGAGAAAACTCACTACTCAGAGTGGGGAAAAAACCACTCGAATGCCTGAGAGGCAACAGTGCAAGGAGCTCACACAGGCTGAGGAACAGAGCTTATTCCCGAGTCGGAGTAGAAAAACTTCTAATTCACAGGTCAGAGACTAGGATTCCAATAACCCTAGACTAAAAGCTGCCTTGGTTCCAATCTAATAAATCTTAAAAACAAGACCCAGCATAATCATACTGTTTCCAAGTAGCTCCACCTGTTCCAGAATGCAACTCGAGTATATTTGTAGCAATATATAAATATCCAACAAGACATCCAATAAAAAAATTACCAGACATGCAAAGTAGCAGGAAAATACAATCCATAATGAGGAAAAAATCAGTCAAAATTGACTGACACAGATGTTAGAATTGGCAGACAAATTATAACAGCATTCCATATTTTCAAAATTTAGAGGTACGATCAGACATGTTAAGCCAAGACATGGAAGATATAAAAAGGACCCAAATCCTTCTTCTACCAATTAAAACTATAATGTGTGAGATGATAAAATAAATTTCAAAGCAAATATAAAAGACTGGATCAGATACTTGTTGAAGAAAAGATTAATGAACTTGAAGACAACAGTGGAAATTACTCAAAACACAGAGAAAAAAAGAAGCTAAAATAAATGAATATAGCATCAGGAAGCTTTGGAAAATTTCAAACAGCCTAACAATAAGCCTATTGTTTATTAAGGAATGTCTAAGGGAGGGGCAGAGTAAAGAGCTCAAGAAATAAGAGTCAAATTATTGCAAACTGGATGACATTGTAAACCTACAGATCTAAGAAGCTCAACAACTTGAGCTCAAGAAGTGAAGAAAGCTATACTACAGACCATCATAATCAAATTGCTTCAAACCACTAAAGAAAAGTCTTAAAAAGAGTCAGGGGGAAAATTGGATAATAGCAGAGCTCTCTTTGGAAAGAAGGCAGGTGAGGAGACAATGGCTGCCATCTTTAGCAAAGAAAAAGAAAAAAATTTAACCTGTCAACTTAAATTTTCTAGCCAGTGAAAATGTCTTCCTCAGTGAAGACAAAATAAAGACTTTCAGACATGCAAATACTAAACGGATCCATCCCCAGCATACCTATTCTGTGAATAGTGTTAAAGGAAAGCATTTAGGCAGATTGAAAATGGTACCGGAAGCAAACGTGGCCATACACAAGGAGGGGAAAGTATGGGAAACGGCGGCTATACTGGGTTAATACACAAGATTATTTTCTTTGTTTCAAACCTCTTAAAAAAAAAAGTTGGCTGAATAAAAATAAAAAGTGTAGGAAGAGGCTTATAGTACATGGACAGCTAAAATCTGTGATAACAATAACACAAAGACCAGAAAGGAAGAAATAGAAGCACACTGTTGCAAGGCTATTATGCTGTAAGTGAAGCATTATTTACTTGCAGATGGAGTGATATGGTAAAGATGTAGGCTGAAACCCTAAAACCACCACTCAAGCAGCAAAAGAGAGTTAGAGCTATATATTAAACCAACAAAAGAGTTAAAGTGGAATCATAAAAATACCCAATCTAAAATTAATGTATTTTATAAGACAATAACATTTTTATTACCCCATATGAAAGCAAAAGGCTTCATATACATTGCAGAAATATTTTCACCAAGGGAAATTAATGTCATTTATGTTGTTTCCCTCTGGTGTCTTAACTCGATAAAGGTATAGATATAGACTGAGAGAATAACACAGTAAATATATTTTCTATGCCAGAAATCCTTTACCACTTTTTGCCACAATGCACAGAAAGGATGTTTTTAACAAGGGTGATGCATTTCCATTGCCAGAGAAATGCATGTATTCAGTTCAGTTCAGTTCAGTTGCTCAGTCATGTCTGACTCTTTGCGACCCCATGAATCGCAGCATGCCAGGACTCCCTGTCCATCACCAACTCCTAGAGTTCACTCAGATTCATGTCTATCGAGTCAGTGATGCTATCCAGCCATCTCATCCTCTGTCGTCCCCTTCTCCTCCTGCCCCCAATCCCTCCCAGCATCCGAGTCTTTTCCAATGAGTCAACTCTTCGCGTGAGGTGGCCAAAGTACTGGAGTTTCAGCTTTAGCATCATTCCTTCCAAAGAAATCCCAGAGTTGATCTCCTTCAGAATGGACTGGTTGGATCTCCTTGCAGTCCAAGGGACTCTCAAGAGTCTTCTCCAACACCACAGTTCAAAAGCATTAATTCTTCGGCACTCAGCCTTCTTCACAGTCCAACTCTCACATCCATACATGACTACTGGAAAAACCATAGCCTTGACTAGACGGACCTTAGTTGGCAAAGTAATGTCTCTGCTTTTGAGTATGCTATCTAGGTTGGTCATAACTTTTCTTCCAAGGAGTAAGCGTCTTTTAATTTCATGGCTGCAGTCACCATCTGCAGTGATTTTGGAGCCCCAAAAAATAAAGTTTGACACTGTTTCCAGTTTCCCCATCTATTTCCCATAGATGTGTTGCTAAAACACCTGTCCTTTCTCTACCATATAAGAAAGAATTTAAAAACATGTGTGAGTGAGAACTACAATATTGACCTCCAGTCTTCTTTAGTTCATATCAAAATTATATTCACATATTCCAGTTATTTCTTACTAGTAGTAAATGACCAATGATACATCTCACAGCCTACGTAGAACCCAGTCTGTCTATCTATAGTTAAGAATAGCTGTCTTGAACCTAATTCCCAAACTGAAACCCAACTCTGGCAAGCACACTCTTACTACAAAATGGTTGCTTCCCCTCAGCCCCATCCTCAGTAACTTGATTACTTCTCTCCTGTTCCCTCTTTTGCCTAAATCATTGTGTCCATGTAAAAATTTGCAAAGTTGGCAAGTTTATAGAATAATTCAAGTTAGAAAACATTGCCTTAGGCACTGTTTTTCAAATATAATTTTTTAGCTATCTTTTCAATGGGAATGGATGGCAGCCAGGACAAGATGTAATTTACTAATGAGATTAAATTTCAGGTCAGTTCAGTTCAGTCTCTCAGTTGTGTCTGACTCTTTGCGACCCCACGGACTGCAGCATGCCAGGCCTCCATGTCCATCACCAACTCCTGGAGCTTACTCAAACTCATCTCCATTGAGTTGGTGATGCCATCCAACCATCTCATCCTCTGTCATCCCTTTCTCCTCCTGCCTTTAATCTTTCCCAGTATCAGGGTATTTTCAAATGAGTCCTCTCTTCACATCAGGTGGCCAAAGTATTGGAGCTTCTGCTTCAGCATCAGTCCCTCCAGTGAATATACAGGACTGATCTCCTTCAGAATGGACTGGTTGGATCTCCTTGCAGTCCAAAGGACTCTCAAGAGTCTTCTCCAACACCACAGTTCAAAAGCACCAATTCTTCAGCACTCAGCTTTCTTTACAGTCCAACTCTCACATCCACACATGACCACTGGGAAAAACAGCGAAGTACAGGCATGTCGTGTTCTTGATTGAGAAGAGATCAACCTTTCAGGTTCTCAACAGTCCAGTACCAGTGAAAGACTGACTTTATGTGAAGGGGTGTAAATTCCATGAAGATATTGAATGACTGCTCTTACCACACACTGGGCTCAACCCTGGTGAGCTAGACAAACAGCAGACTCTTACACAGCACTGTCTGTCACACAAGTGCTCTATGTACTGCGCTCAGTTGTTCAGTCATGTCTGACTTTGCAGCCCCATGCACTCCAGGCTCCTCTGTCCATGGGATTCTCCAGGCGAGAATGCTGGAGTGGCAAGAATGCCTCCAGGCAAGAATGCCATTTCCTCCTCTAGGGGATCTTCTTGACTCAGGGATTGCATCTGCAGCTCCTGCAGCGCCTGCATTGGCAGGTGGATTCTTTATCACTGAGCCACCCAGGGAACCCCCCAGCAAGCGCTGGTTGAGGTGAAATCCTAGCAGGGAAAGACACCACTGAGCAAATGTGTGTGTTAAAAAGTCATGTTGTGGGAATCTCTGGAAGTAGCTGGGGAAGAGAATACACGAAAGTGAAAGAAAGTGAAGTCGCTCAGTTGTGTCCGACTCTTTGGGACCCCGTGGACTGTAGCCCACCAGGCTCCTCCATCCATGAGATTCTCCAGGCAAGAAAACTGGAGTGGGTTGCCATTTCCTTCTCCAAGGGATCTTCGTGACCCAGGGATCGAACCCAGATCTCCTGCACTGCAGGCAGAAGCTTTAACCTCTGAGCCACCAGGGAATCCCTAAACGTTGACTTCCCGTAGTCGGCAGGATTCGAAACTGCGCAGGGAGACCCCAGTGGATTTCTAGTCCATCTCCTTAACCACTTGGCCATGACTACTGCTGGTGCATAAACATTCCATTTCACACTATTCTAAGTTTTGAATTTTAAGTCCGTGAATTACTGTTGTAACAAAAACTGTGTATTTTGAAATTACTATTTTTGTCTCTCTTCTTTTTGTTGCACTGCTTGTGTTACTCTGATATTTGGTAATTGCTACTTTATTTCTAATTTTAGGAAGTTGGTATTTGAAAGAGCTTTTCTGAAAGGGTAAATTTTTTTCCCCCCCAAAATAAGAAATACTTTGGGAATATGGAAATGGCAACCCACTCCAGTAATTTTCTTGCCTGGAAAATTATGTAGACAGAGGTGCCTGGTGTGTTGAATGAGGACCCAGCAGTCCATGGGGTTGCAAAGAGTTAGATGTGCCTGAGGGACTAACACACACAATTGTTTTTTTACTCAAAATAAGAAAGACTTCGGGGATATACTCAATAACTGTGTCATATCTTTGTATTGTGACATAATGTAACTAAACTTATCCTGATCATTTAAAAATGTCTAGAAGTATAAAATCATTATGTTTTGTAACAGGAACTAACATAGTGGTATAGATCAATTATACTTCAGAAAGTGAAAAAAAAAACAGATAAACTCATGGAGAAAAAAACTAGACTTGTATATAAGAGCAGTGGGAGACAAAGAACAGAGAAAGTGATGAAGGAGGTCAAATAGTAAAAACTGCCAGATATAAGACAGGTCAGTCCATGGGGTGTAGTGGACAACATGATAAATGTGATTACTACTGCTGGATGCTTTCTCTGACAGTGTTAGTAAATCCTGTTCCTGGAAAAGAAAAAAAAAGTTGAGTTCTTTAATTTTGTATTAATATCTCTATGAGATAATAGACATTTACTAAACGTATTGTGATAATCATTGAATGTTGTATGAAACTCAAACCACTGTACTGTATACCTTAAACTTATACAGCGTGTATGTCAAATATATCTCAATAAAACTGGAAGAAAAATCCTGTGTATGTGTTGTGTGCGTGTGTGCACATAATGGTGTGTGCGCATGTCTGTGTGTGTGTGTGTTAGTGTATGTTGATAGCAGAAGAGATGAAATTGTCATACTGTGTATACTCTGTAGCCTCAATAGAATTAAACTGGTGCTTACATCTAAGGGGCAGTGATAGGGGTGGTTCTTTAATATCATTTACTGTTTGTTTGTTTGTTTTTTCCAAAGCTGCTGCCCTTCAGTTGGATGCTTAGGGCAAACCGCTGATTTTATGCAGCTCACTGTTTCATGTTTAGAACTAGGCCTCCAAACTCAGAAAGACTGGCTGAAGGCCAGCTGACAGGTGGAGCCCACCATGTACTCGTGGCAGCCAGACCCTGAGCCTGGCCTGTCACCTGCCAGGTGGAATCTGCTGATGAATTTGGGGTCTTTTTACCAGCACACCCCACTTTGTCAGCCAGCCAGCCAGCCTCACAACCTTCTGTGTGACTCCAAAGTGCTGTGGAATAAGCCATTTCTAAAGGTTCCCCCTGAAAGCAATGCAGTTCTCAGAAACACCACCCACAAGCTAGTAAAAGAACAGCCATAACTTCATTTGTACTTCCTAACTCCAGACTTCCTCTCCTGAATGACAGATCACCTTTCCTGGAGTGGAGCAGTGTAAAGAGAGTGACAGTGACAGCTGACAGGTGAGGTGGGTCCTTTTGCAAGGCAAGCAAGCATTCTGATCTTGGGCCAGTGGGGCTCACCTGTCAGCAACTGCTGACAGTTCAGGGCTCCCTGCCAAGAGCAGGAGCCCTGTGATTTTGACATGGCAGATGGGAGTCAAATATAATAGCTGACAAGTGAGATGGGCAACCCAGGGATTGTTCTCCTGCATGTTCCAGGGTCAGAGTCTATGCAAAAGATCTGTGGTGTTGCCCAGCTTGCTCAGTGGCTAGACCACCTTCTGTAGCCCACCGAAAGGGCAGGAACAGAACCTCTCAAGTAATAATAAGAAGGTAGTGCCTATTGTGTTGCTGCTGCTGCTGCTGCTAAGTCGCTTCAGTCGTGTCCAACTCTGTGCAATGCCATAGACAGCAGCCCACCAGGCTCCCTTGTCCCTGGGATTCTCCAGGCAAGAACACTGGAGTGGGTTGCCATTTCCTTCTCCAATGCATGAAAGTGAAAAGTGAAAGTGAAGTCGCTCAGTCGTGTCCGACCCTCAGCATCCCCATGGACTGCAGCCCACCAGGCTCCTCTGTCCATGGGACTTTCCAGGCAAGAGTACTGGAGTGGGGTACCATCTATTTACAAATATTTTCTGTCTCCAGAACAACCGTCCAAGGGGATGGTCACTGTGTTACAGATGAGAAACCAAAAATCAGTTGAATGAGCATCTCATGGCCACACAACTTGGTGTGAGAAGAGCTGGGATCAGAGAGAGATGAGCCTAGTTTCCACGCTGGGCCATTTCCAAAATTCTGTTGCTGGTTTCCCAGCAATTTCCTGTTTCTGTAGCCCAGTCAGACATTTCTATTTCACTTTTGTACTGAAAAGGAGGAATGAATATTAATAGGAAGAAAGTATAAGTGAAAAAACATTAGCAAGAATACAATACATTCATTTTACTGTGGACAACGATTGGCTTATTACAAAGTTAAATGTTTTTTCTAAACCTAACACATCCCAGGAAACTGGCACAGTGCTTGCAAATACCAGACCTGAACATGAACAGGAATAAGTTTAGGAATCCCCTTAGAAGTATATGTACTTCATAAGCAATAGGAATATAGTTATAACAAAGGACAGTGCAGAATTTTTTACATTCACAGGACTGGCAGAATTTATTCTGGGATGAAAATCTGCTCTTTTGTTTAGTAAAGCATCTTATTAGAACTTTTGAATATACCATGATACTGTATGGAATGAGGAAGTAAATTTTGTGATTTAAAAAGATAGGCTCCTCGAGGCTGTGGAAGGTATGAGGTGAAGGGCTGGGCAGGGAGCAGAGAGGACTGAGGAATGGAGATAAGGTTTTGGAGCAACTGGTAGAGAGCAGTATCTGTTACCCTTGCTCAGGAGGGAGGAAAGTTCCAGAAGACTCAGATGATGTCCTTTGGAAGTGATGATAGTGGACATTGATTTTTGTTTCCTTTTTCTGTAACATAATTTCCTAACGATGAGTGCTGGTGTTTGACAATCCTCTTAACATGCAACCACAGTGTGTTACCAGGGCCTTTGACTCAAATTAGGAAGGAAGGAGGTTGTATTCATGCTCAGAAAAAGCCAGTAAATGGAGGGCCAACACAATTCACACTCTGAGACTAACATGATGCCAGTGGCTTCTGTGCAAGAAAATCCTGGAATCCTTTGTGAGTTTCAGGAAGTGACCGGTTGTGAGGATCACCACCCTCCAGAGTGGAGCTGAGATCGAAGTTACTGCCGTGAAGCAAGACATCCTGTGATTACATCATCTCTTCTGTACATAAATTACTCCCCTGGTGATCTCATCCTGTCTCATGACTTTAAATGTCATCCTCATACTGATGATACTTAAAGCTAATGTTTATCTCCAACCTCTCCCCCACCCACCTAACCTCCAACATCTCAAACTTGATGTGTCCAGTGCTCACCTCTGATTTACTACTTCTGCCCCAGCCCATCTCTCTCTCAATGTCCCTCATCCCAGTGAATGATACCACCACTCATCCTCAAGCCAACCGAAACACCCTATTTTCATCCTCAACTCCTTGTTAGAATATGGACCCCACTTCTGTCTCAAATGTGACTACTTCTCATAATCTTACAAATAATGCTCTAGCCAAGTGACTGACCTAACCCCTGGCACAGTGGACGCTGAGAGAGTCTCTGACCTCATTCTTGCCCCCTGTCCTGGCCATCTGTCCTCTGAGTCTATTCTTCACACAGCAGAGAATGAGCCCGTTACAGTGTGACTCAGAGCACTTCTCCTGTACTCGTTGCCCTTTGATAACCTTCTTGAGCGGATACATTCAGCTCTTGTCTTGTGTCTCAGTGGCTAATACAGTGCCTGGCACAGAGTGCTTAAGAACGCCAGTTTCTTCACAGACTAGAGAAATACAGAGTGCTTCTACCCAAATAGGAAAGCAGTGGGGATTGGGGAGGTGTGTACTACTGAAAAAGGTGCTATGTACTCTTCAGCAGCTTTCTTTTCAAGGCTAATTTCACAGCAAACATGGGATTATGTTTTAACAGTTTCTGAGAAATGATAGCAAATGGCAGGAAATCTGTACATTAGCAACATAGACAACTTCATGGCTCAGAAAATGAGAAAATGCAAAATTGTGATAGCATAAATAGGGGGTTTTCTGTATATATAGCTTCCTCTTAGCCCAATCTTGTGTTTATTGAATATTCATTGGGGTATGTTAGAACAGTGAACAATATTTTATGAGCTTGGCAAAAGGATAAATTGCTGAATGGCTTACATTTTTTTTGCTACCAAGAAAGCCCCACAGAATCTGCCCAAAGTGGATTTTTACCAGTCAAAGGTAACTGAAAAGTAAATTTATTTAATTGCTCCCATCAGTTCAGCCTTCTGTATTTGCTGAATCCTCTTATTTTATACTCCTCAATGACTATCAACATCACTTTTATAAAAAGGTTTGTCCCTTTATATATGTCTTCAATCTCTTTCTTTACATAGGCACCCTGATCTCTTCTAATAATCGCATTTCCCTCCACAGCCTATGTTTTCAACGATTTCAATAGTCTCATTTATTTCAGAACACTATGGAAAAAGTCTAAATCTCTTTATTGTTGTACAAAATCTTGAGCGGTGTTCTCCTGATGTTCTTATGCTTCATTCTGAATTAAGACCTAAGGGACTTTTCTTGATATCCTTAATCTAGTGGAATTTATTTGTTGTACTAAAAGAAAAGTGAATGGTTACTATTTCTATCTGTTAACAATTTGTTGAAGGATTTTTAAAGATATGATAACAGCCCCTGTGAGAACAGTGAAGCAAAGTTTCTAGCACATAGTAGGCACATAAAAATTTTCTTTAGAATGAACAAAATGACTGTGAGTGAAGAAGTGATTAAGTATGTTATTTAGTAGCATTTAGACTTCATATACTAGTTCATAGGCAGATGTGAAATTTGAATGCAATTTGAATATGATGTTTAAAGTAGCCAATAATTTTAATATTGTAATACATTTTAGAATGGTTTATGATGCAGGCTATAATACTGTTATAAAACATATGATCATCACCTAATATAGTGTTTGAAATCTTGCCAGCCAAAATTATCAATAAATAATTTTTATCCTAATTAAAAGCTAACTTTATTTTTATAACCATTGTATCATAATTGCTTAAAGAGATGTTAATAGATTTAGTCATTTATCTAAAAATATTATCCTACATTTCTGAATGGAATAAAATTCAGGAGAGAAATCTTTTAAATTTGCAAACATGTATTTTTTTCTCAGTTAATTGAATAGCTGAATGTCATGATCAAACCAGAGACATTACTTTGCTGACAAAAGTCCATCTAGTCAAAGCTATGGTTTTTCCAGTAGTATGGACATGAGAGTTGTATGTATGGATGTGAGAGTCGGACCATAAAGAAAGCTAAGCACCGAAGAACTGATGCTTTTGAACTGTGCTGTTGGAGAAGGCTCTTGAGAGTCCCTTGGACTGCAAGGAGATCCAACCAGTCCATCCTAGAGGAGATCAGTCCTTACTATTCATTGGAAGGACTGATGCTGAAGCTGAAATTCCAATACTTTGGCCACCTGATGTGAAGAACTGACTCATTGGAAAAGACCCTGATGCTGGGAAAGATTGAAGGTGGGAGGAGAAGGGAATGACAGACGATGAGATGGTTGGGTGGCATCACTGACTCAATGGAAATGAGTTTGAGTAAACTCCTGGAGTTGGTGATGGACAGGGAGGCCTGGTGTGCTGTGGTCCATGGGATCGCAAAGAGTCAGACACGACTGAGAAACTGAACTGCACTCAATTGATGTCATGATCAACGTATGCTCAAATTAGTTCGGGAAGAATTTTCTTGTTTTCTCTTTCTCCTCTCTCAGTCCTCACCCCTGGCTGTTAAAACTTCTTTCCCAAAGACTTTCACTTTTGTTTCCTCATCTATTACTTTATTTCATATCTTTCATTTTCCTTTAATAAAGTCTGCTGTTTAGTCAGTATATCACTCCTGTTACCATGTTTTTCTTCTTTTTAATAATAACTGTGGGCCACATGGTGCCTTAAAAGACATGATATAAATGTGCATAGCTCCCTGTGGCAGATTTCGTTACTGGTCCAGATGCTTCACTCCTCCCTGTACCCACCTCCGGGACCTCAGGCAAATTGAAGTGTGTAGCTCCTTGTTAAAAAGTGATTTAAATTTTCAAGATAGCAACAGCAAAGCATTAAACTAACCATGGATCCTTAGAAGCTTGTGGCTCTGTCTGTACAAATAACATGAAGGCAGTCCTGTTCCAGCCTTTGCCAGGTGACCTTGCAGTTTCTTCCCCTAAAGTCACTGTGTCTCCATCCTATGATTATTGGGTGCAGTGGTCTGAAGTCTGTGTCCCCCCAAAAAGTTCATATGCTGATATCTTAGCCTCCAAGATAGTGGTATTAGGAGGCGAGGGCTTCGGAAAGTGAGGGATCATGAGGATGTATCCCACATGGATGGGATTAGTGCCCTTATAAAGTGAAAGTCACTCAGTTGTGTCTGACTCTGCAACCCCATGGACTGGGGCCCTCCAGGCTCCTCTGTCCATAGAGTTCTCCAGGCAAAAATGCTGGAGTAGGTAGCTGTCCCCTTTAGCAGAGAATCTTGTCTTTACTGCCTGAGCTACCAGGGAAACCCTTCTAAAAGAGGTTCGCAAAACATCTCTGTGCCTTCTTCCATGTGAGGTCATAGTGGGAAAATGGTTTTCAACGAGGAAGCAGACTCTCATCAAATCTGAAATCTGGCGGTGCCATCACCTTGCACTTCTCAACCTTTAGAACTCTGAGGAATACTCTTTTGTTGCTTATAAGCCACCTGGCTCGTTGTATTTTTGTGACAGCAGCCCGAGTGGGCTAAGACGCTGGGCTTGGCCAGGCGCTCTGCTTCGGCCAGTAGAATGTGGGCAGGAAAAACGCGCACCAGGTCTGCCTTGGCCCTTGGAAGGCATCAGGCGTCTCTGCTTGCCCCTCTGTTTTTTGGTGATAGCCACACGAGGGGTATGTCTCAACCAACCCATCAGGATATGAGAGACTCAACCCACCTCACAAAGTTAAGCCCATCTGAGCCCAGCCTCTTTCAGTTAACTTCAGCCAACTTTCAGGCCCATCAGTGAGAATAAATGATAAGCAGTTTGATTTCGTGAATCTTGGAGTAATTTGTTACACAGCAGAAACCAACTAATGCACTAAACAAAACCAGTTCATCTAAGAGGCCCTAGCGGGCAAACTGGGTTTAGTTGTTGATCCTGACTCCTCTCTAACACCTCACTGGCCCAGCTCAGACTGTGACCCAGTTGGTTGCCATATCAAGACCCTGATTGTGCTTTTCCCTCCAAACCAACCCCTTTAACTGCACTCAAAACTCTACACAAACTGCCTCCCCAGCTCCACACTTGGCTCTGACAGGGCTTAGCACCCCCTCCTGCTAGGGATGCCACATCACACATACAAAAAGCACCGTTAACTCAAGGAATTTGTTGTGATTGTGCCTTTTATCTGATCTCCCTACTTTCCCTTTCAGTGGTTTTTGAACTATTTTCCATCCTGCGGTCACAGTGACCTTTGGAAAGCAAAAATCAGTGCACACCATCCCATGCTGACACCTTCTCTGGCAACATTTGATATTGGAGTAAAATCTAAACTTTTTATACTGCCTACATACTTGATTTCACTTCCCGCCATTCCTCCAACCACAATAGCTTTCCTGAAAACCGCCATACCTGTTTCCATCTCAGAACCTTTAGTCATTCTAATAAAACCCCTCTTGCTACCTCATCTTAAAGTCCTCCCTAAGTGCAGATTGCTCCTACCAGTGGAGTATCATTACTGTCCTATAACATTCTGGAAGATGTTTGTCTGGGAGGATACTGAAAATCAGGTGAAAAGGGAATAGAATGATGCACAACTTACAAAAAATAATAATATCAGAGAAAAGAGATCCATGACCAGATTAGGGGTCATTATATGCTCTGAGCTTTGAACCAAGGAAACAAGGTTCCTTCCTACACACTCTCAAATAGAAGAATCCTAAGAAGGACTTCCATTGTTTCCTGCACTTTTTAATGAGATCAAACATGAGATGTCTATTAACAAGTTTTTTTATATTCCTGCCACCTTATATTTGTATTTGATGAAATATTCCTGAACTCCACATATCTTGATTTGGGATAATAGTACTAATTATAAAAAAAAATTCTATCTCCACATATTTTAAAGGCAATTTTAGGAAGACTTTATCAAAAGCTATTAAGTAGATACTTTTAAACTGGAATTTAACTGCATTCTTTGTCATTTCATTGACTTTATCTTTCCAAAATTGACCTCATGTCTCCATTTTTCATTCACAAGTCAGCATGCATGAAGATAAATTCTTATAAAAATTTCTGTTAGATTTTTTTATATTCTTCACCAAGGAAGAATAATTATGAACCTTAATTGTCATTTGAAAGGGAACAACCAATAATACCATTGCTTATAGCATTTCCCTGGTCGCTCAGATAGCAAAGACTCTGCCTTCAGTGGGCGAGACCTGGGTTTGATCCTTGGGTCAGGAAGATCTCCTAGGGAAGGGAATGGCTCACTCCAGTATTCTTGCCTGGAGAATTCCATGGACAGAGGAACCTGGCAGGCTTACAATTCATGGGGTCACAAAGAGTCAGACACAACTGAGCAACTAATACTTTCAGTGTTAATATGAAAAATGTAAGAATATGTAAAGGATAAAGAAATATTATCCAAAACAATGATCATGAGAGACTTATGTGCAAAGCATATGAGCCACAACAAGGTCAACAGGAATAATGATTAGAGCTGTGAGTTTGACCAAAGCAAGGGACTGCTATGTGAAAATGCAATAAAGCTTTGTTAAGCTTAGGGAAGATTATAATAGAGAAGGTAAACAGAGTGAAGTGGAAATGGGTCCCATCCATTGATGGCCGAGGATGAGACTGAAAGATTCCACGTACAATTATAAGCAGTTGGGAAGAATTGAACTGCACATTCATCATATGATATATTAGGAAAGAATGATGTCCTCCAATGAGTGGGGAAGTAGAAGCTTGACAGAAGCTGTGTCTGAGTAGGATTAGAGCACTGAAAATATTCCCAGTAAAAAAAGAACAAGTCAGAAAACACAGGAGAGGAAATGAACATTGTATTAATAACTTGAGAGTATATTGTTACCCAGAAGATGCTGGGATATAGCTGGGGAGCAATGCTACTTTCACGGATAAATGTGGAATACATTGTTTGCTGTGGCTTATATACATTTAGAGAGTACACTTTATTAACCCTAATAAAAGATATTAACATTCAATACAAAAACATATAAATTAATAATAAATTTTTCCATTTATAATTTTATTAATTTGGCTCTCTGACATGAAGAGTTGACTCACTGGAAAACACCCTGATACTGGTAAAGACTGAAGGTAAAAAGAGAAGGGAGTGGCAGAAGACGAGATAGTTAGATAGGTGGTTAGATAGCATCCATCACGTGGCTGGATAGTCCATCCATGACTGAATGGACATGAATTTGAGCAAACTTCAGGAGGTAGTGCAGGACAAGGAAGCCTCAGGTGCTGTAGTGCATGGGGTGGTGAAGACTCAGACAGGACTTAGTGACTGAACAACGTAAAATTATTATGCTATGCATGACAACCCACTCCAGTATCCTTGCTTGGAGAACCTCATGGACAGAGGAGCCTGGCAGGCTACAGTCCATAATGTTGCAAAACGTTGGACTCAACTACAGCAACTGAGCACACCTGCATTAATGCCTGCACGTGCATTTTGTCTAAATGGGTGAAATATTCTTCTTGGAAAAAATTTGGGAAATGGAAGGAAAGAAGAGAAAAAAAAGATGATGCTTGTGCTTCCCCCAAACTGAGTTTGTATGTATAACTCTTGTTTGTGTACTCTGAAATTTTGAGTTGGTCATTGGTTAATTTTCAGTTCAGCCGCTCAGTCGTGTCTGACTCTGAGACCCCATGGACTGCAGCACACCAGGTTTCCCTGTCCATCACCAACTCATGGAGCTTGCTCAAACTGAAGTCCATCGAGTTGGATGAAGTCCATCCAACTATCTCATCCTCCATTGTTCTCTTCTTCTCCTACCTTAAATCTTTCCCAGCATCAGGGTCTTTTCCAATGAGTCCTCTCTTCACATCAGGTGGCCAAAGTATCAGAGCTTCAGCTTCAGCATCGGTCCCTCCAGTGAATATACAGGACTGATTTCCTTTAGGATGGACTGGTTTGATCTCCTTGCCGTCCAAGGGACTCTCAAGAGTCTTCTCCAACATCACAGTTCAAAAGAATTTTACTATAAATTGTATCTTATCTAACAAGATTTTCTCATTAATGACTCTGCCTTGTGTTTTATAATCACATTAATCATAAATTTTATGTATAAAATAGCATATTTTAAAACTTATCACTTTTCTTCTTAAGTAAATCAACCTTATTTTTGAATTCTATACTTCTGTTCATTTTTTGATTACATCAATAACATATTTGAGAATTTTTTTTCAGGGAACTATTTTTAGTAATAAACTTTGTAAATCATTAATTATTTGAGATTATCTCTCATGACAACTTGGATGGATATAAAATTCTTCATTACATCTTTTGCCTTTAAGTACTCTAAAAGGATTGTTTCAAACTTTAAAAATCATGGAGAAATTGGAAATTTGTCTGATGTCTTCCTTTTGCTTGTGACCTATTTTTTTCATGGATACTTGCAGAAGTATTTATTCTTAAAAATTATTTCTCATCAGGAAATAACTTGATCTTATCTCTTCACATTAACCTATCTGTATACATGCTAACTGTCCTTGGGGTTCTCCAGGCAAGCATACTGGAGTGAACTGGCATTTCCTTTTTCAGTTACCACTCTGGTGGCAGAAAATAAAGAGGAACTAAAGAGCCTCTTGATGAAGGCCAAAGAGGAGAGTGAAAAAGCTGAAATTAAAAGACTCTTTCTCCTTGGGAGGAAAGCTATGACAAACCTAGACAACATATTGAAAAGCAGACACATCACTATGATGACAAAGGTCCATACAGTCACAGCTATAGTTTTTCCTGTAGGCATGTATGGATGTAAGAGTTGGACCATAAAGAAGGCCGAGCGCTGAAAAAACTGATGCTTTCAAATTGTGGTGCTGGGGAAAACTCTGTGAGTCCCTTGGACTGCAAGGAGATCAAACCATTCCATCCTAAAGGAAGTCAACTCTGAATATTCATTGGAAGGACTGAAGTTGAAGCTGAAGCTCCATTCTTTGGCCACTTGATGTGAAGAGCTGACTTATTGGAAAAGAACTTGATGCTGAGAAAGACTGAAGGCAAAAGAAAAGGGTGGCAGAGGATGAAAAGGTTAGATAGCATCACTGACTCAGTGGGCATGAATTTGAGCAAACTCCAGGAGGTGGTGGAGAACAGAGGAACCTGGCATGCTACAGACCTTGGGGGCACAAAGAGGGAGACGCAGCTTAGTGACTGAACAATAACAATACATGTGAACCTAGTTAATTAAAGCCTGCTTTTAAATCTGTTGCTTTTAAGACTAAGTTGCCATATGTTTAACTCTATGGAATATTTCTTTCTCAGGAAAATTAGTATATTTGACATATTAAGCCATTTTATCTGTCATAAGAATATGAGAGACTCAAACTAGTCCCGATATCCTCTGCTTGTTGTTGCTAATGTTGATTGCCAACCCCATGGACTGCAGCATGCCAGGCTTCCCTGTCCTTTACTATCTCCTGGAATTTGCTCAAACTCAAACGCATTGAGTTGATGATAGCATCCAACAATCTCATCCTCTGTCATCCCCTGTTCCTCATGCCCTGTATCGTTCCCAGTACCAGGGTCTTTTCTAATGAGCCAACTCTTCACATCAAGTGGCCAATGAATTGGAGCTTCAGCTTCACCATCAGTTCTTCCAGTGAATATTTAAGGTTGATTTCCTTTCAGTTCAGCTCAGTTCAGTTGCTCAGTCATGTCCAACTCTTTGTGACTCCATGAATCACAGCACGCCAGGCCTCCCTGTCCATCACCAACTCCCGGAGTTCACTCAGACTCATGTCCATCGAGTCAGTGATGCCATCCAGCCATCTCATCCTTGGTCGTCCCCTTCTCCTCCTGCCCCCAATCCCTCCCAGCATCAGAGTCTTTTCCAATGAGTCAACTCTTCGCATGAGGTGGCCGAAGTCCTGGAGTTTCAGCTTTAGCATCATTCCTTCCAAAGAACACCCAGGACTGATCACCTTAGTAATCATAAATTATGATTCTGTAATAGAGATCAATTTTCTGTACTTTTCATTTTTAACTACAATCTTAAACTTAATTAGACATAAAATGCACATGAAATACTGATAAAAATGACTCAGGGATGAAAGCCCAAATTTGAACTCCCTTAAGATTTTGATACCAAGTAACCAATAATACAATTAATAGAAGCTAGAGGAAAGCTTTAAATCACAATTAGATCTGTAAATTTATATTTAAATATAAAAGCTATTAATGGGCTTTAAAAATATATTTTGGAAGGGTATCCTGTATTTGGATTGATGCAATTGCTCTTAATTTATACATGGAAAGACATGACAGCAAAAGAAAATTAGCCATCTAAGTTGCCTCTATACACAATGAATCAGACACTGTGACAGGGACAGCATTCAGTGCAAAAAAAGCTTCTTATGAAACTGGTTTACGTAAAGTAATTATTTTTCAATTTCAAAATGTGATCAGCTGTATGTACTTTTGCTGCTTCAGTCGTGTCCAACTCTGTGCGACCCCATAGACCGCAGCCCACCAGGCTCCCCCATTCCTGGGGTTCTCCAGGCAAGAACGCTGGAGTGGGTTGCCATTTCCTTTAAATTTATCTAAATAATATAAGTATATAATACTTTACCTCATAAATTTACTTAATACATGCACAATATAAGTAATGTATTATTTCTGCTAACAAAATAACAACTTCTTGTGGAAAGTTTCAACACAGAAAATACAAGAAGAAATCAATGTGACTCATTATCCCATTTCCCCTTAGATAACAACTGTTGACATTTTTTATGATGTCTTCATTCATTAAACACCTAGCATTCAGTGGCGGATGCGAGCACAAGTCATTAGTAATGTAGCTGGACAGTTTGATTACTACACTGACTACTATCCATGAATAAAAGAAAAGTTTAATTTACACAATTTTTTTTCAGTCCGTTTCTTCTGAGTGTTCTCTGTATTTGAAATATAGTAAGTAGTATTATGGATATAATTTACAAAGATTCTACAAAGTATAAGGAGTAAAGAAAAAAATAAATTAGAAGAAAAAAAAAAGCCAGTAAAGAATCCATATTATTTTTGAAAGCTTCTGAATAACAGTAGGAAAAAAAATGAATATGCTACACATTTGGGCCAATACAGGAATTCCCACATTTCTTACTTGAGACAATTCATTATATGGGCCTCTAAGGAGCCTTAGTATAAAAACAAAGATCTAATTGTTTGCCTTAAAAACTGGTTACATAGTTTACCTAGCTTAATAATCTTGAACAACAAAGGAAGAATTTTTCAGGGTGAATGAGGCCTGGGGTTTGGTTGACCATCCATGGCTTGAGGCATGGGAAAGAAGGGTTCAGTTAGGAAGGACTGCGCTTATGGTGGGAGTAGGTTACTAAGTGGGTAATTGATGGAGGCACAGACGGGAGATAGTCCTTTCCTCCTTGAGCTCAGGCTCACACCGAGGCTATAGCCCTGAGCAAGGTTGTTGGCTTTCAAGATCATTCTTTCTGAAACTTTTGGTCTTTCCGGGGTTTATTGAGCTGCTCTCTAAGGTTCAACAGGGGTCAAAACAGAAGACATCTTCTCCAAGGCATTAAACCGACATTAAAAGAACAAAGTCTGAAGAGTTTTCACAGGATCTTCTTCAAAGGTTTAATGTACAAAGGAGCTTTTTCTCCCGGACATAAGACATTTACTTAATGACCTTAGGAGTCTTAATTTATATCTTTATCCCTTTCAGTAAAAGTTTAAAACTGATCAAATTTAAGCACATAAATTAACAGTGTAGATAACTCTAAAGACTAAATCAAAAGTTTGAAGCTAGGAGATTGAGATAGATTTCTGTCTTGATTCCCCTCACATATTGGAATATTTTGGATGTATTAATATTATTAAACACTGTATAAACATACATAAGGGTATATATATATATATATATATATAATATGATTTTCCAAATTTGAATGACCTATGCATTACATACATACACAAACTTGTAAATGTTATTTTTAGATTATTTAAAATATCATAATTTTAGTACATCATTTTGTGTGTACAGGCAGCAAAAAACAAAAGACACATGAATTATCAAAGCTTTTTTATTGATGTCATTGCCATAAATAAATAAAGCCAATAAAGAGCAGGTAACATTAACAATAAGTGTATATTGATAAATATCTATCAATCATCATGGTACGGTCTTATAGCTACACATATCACAGGAATAAAAACAGCCTTGAAACCATTTGAGCGCCACCAGGTCTTGTGTTTTTGAATTATAATGTAAATAATGACAGAAGAATACCTTTTTGAGTGTCCTATTTTTACTGCACGTGTGTGTATGTTCACCCATGCACATAGATCATGTGTCTTCATTTAAAAGATGTGGCGTCTATAAAATTTAATTACATTTCCCTGCAGCTTTAAATTGTGAGTGGCTTTAAATCAAATGTGTCTTCAAACCAGAGGTAACTTCTATTAAATTTAATTATGTTTCCCTGCATACTGTACAGTGGAGGTGCTGCAGCTAAATGAGGGCACCGTCTATTAAAACGGCACAGGGAAGATGTAGGAGCAAGTGGGATGGCCCTAATATCTTTTTGAAATGAATACAAATCCTGTTGTCTTGCCATAGTCAAAACTCTCTGGGACCAGCTTTGGTAATATAAAACAAAGCCAAGAAGATTGAATTTTTCATGCTATTTTCACGTGTGAAAATATACATTTTTGGAAATGTTCCATTTATGCTAATTTTTCAATACGTTAACTTTGAATTTAAATGATTGAAATGTAAAAAGTCTTTTGCATTATATTTGAATTTCAAAACCATATGCATCACTAATTTCCAGTCATAGAAAGGGACTAAAGAAGCAAAGCAACCTTGAAGGCAAAGAAATTATGCTTTCTTTTGTTAAAAAATAAACCAAAAGGAATACTAGGGATGCTCTTCTGTTATCTCCAAAGATGAAAACATTTTTCTTTTCAAAATTAAAAAAAAATCATGATCTGATAGCTCTTAATAGTTGCTCAAGTATATGACTAATTCATATGAGGGTCAGTATTTGATTATACATATATTAAATATTAAAAAACTAGTAAAAACAGAGAACTCATGAATAGTTCATCTGCAAAATGATATTGACTCAGAGTACCTGCTTTATTAGGTACTTATTGGTTGATACTATAAATCAGGGTTATATACATTGTAAACATAAAGTCTCCACAGGTGCAAGCAAAGTAAAATGGGTAACTACTTCTATATGTCTCACAATATTTAATAATATATTTTTATATAATTTATTATGCTACTATTATTATTGTAAAATTGCTTCTGGGAGGGTGGCAAGAAGTCGATTGTCTCAATATTCCTCTCCATCAAGGACGTAGGTTTTTAAAATGGGTTTCCATTTCAGGGGTGTGATACTTAGAGAAGGAGATCTAATTAAACCAAGTATTATAGTAGGTCATATTCCGAAACTCAATATAACGCTCTTCCTTTTTTTTTTTTTTTTGCTTTTCCTTCTTCCATAAACCAGGATCTTTTCCTAGAATGGAAGCAGAAATAGCCTTTTATTCTTAAGCAAAGGAAAATCATGGCAAAACGTTTTCCTAACTTGTCTAGAAATAAAATTAACACACCCAGCTGGCATTTCTTTTGACTTGTAGACCTCTGTGCTGTTATGATCTGGTCCTGAGGATAGCTATAGACTGGAGCAGTTATTTTTACATATGAAAAAGCACAACCTGTGATAATAGAGGAAGTACTATTGTAACCCGCTTATTGTCTAAACTGCCTGGAGATGTATTGGAGCCAAACACTACAGGTGCTGCTGCTCCTGATAAGTCGCTTCAGTCGTGTCTGACTCTGTGCGACCCCATAGACGGCAGCCCACCAGGCTATGCCGTCCCTGGGATTCTCCAGGCAAGAACACTGGAGTGGGTTGCCATTTCCTTCTCCAATGCATGAAAGTGAAAAGTGAAAGTGAAGTCGCTCAGTCGTGTCGGACTCTTCGCGACCCCATGGACTGCAGCCCACCAGGCTCCTCCGTCCATGGGATTTTCCTGGCAAGAGTACTGGGGTGGGATGCCATTACCGTAAAGTTGTGCATGTAACGTTCTAACTCAGTTTAAAAGAATAAATGTAGAAATCTTCCCAGGTATTGAAGGTATGCCTGTGCTGTGCTGCGCTTAGTCGCATAGTTGTGTCCGACTCTTTGCAACTCCAGGCACCTCTGTCCATGGGATTCTCCAGGCAAGAATACTGGCGTGGGCTGCCATGCCCTCCTCAGGGGATTGTCCCAACCCAGGGATCAAACCCACGTCTCCCATACCACCCGCAAATTGTTTACCATTCAAGCCACCAGGGAAGTCCCTCTAACCATATAGAAGTGAAATTTGAAATGCTCATCTTCTAATTTAGGTGGAAATGTCAAAAAGTAAGGGAGAATTTCTATAAAGGCCAAATTTTTATTTTAGCCCATCTCCAGATGCTGAAAAGAAGAATGTTTCCAACACTAGAGATTCTATTTCCCACTTTAGCTCAGGTTGAGAATTCTCTGAAAATTATTTAATCAGTTGATTTTGTATTATTCAGGATGCATTGTTTATTAGGGCCCCTCACATGCCTTTATATTTTCTGTTAAATTTATCTATACACCACAACCTAATAGGCATAGCCTGTAAAAATGATTTGTAGATTATTTGTTTAAATGATGGTCATTGAGCTGATTGCCTGGCTGTTCTAGAATAAATGTGCCCCAATAAATTACAAACTGAGATGTTCATTAGTAGATTGGGGGCGTGAGCATAGAAGAAGTAAAATCAGCTGGGTGCAAAGAGCTTAGCTGAGTTTGACTGTACTCAGGCACCAACATCTGTTACCTACTCACCAGTGTTTACTGAGCATCCCTTTTCACGATATCTCAGTAGAAAAAGTTCTATTTTTATGGCATGTAAGTGTATGCTATGTACATAATGCTATATATGTGCATTAAATTGCAAAGCTTTTCCCATTCCATTTCCACTATTTCTAAATACTGTATAAAATAAAATGATTAAAATGTCACTGGATCCACAGGCATTCCATTTTTGCAATAAGCATTCTGTGCTACAAAAGAGAAATGCTGTTTAATTTCAATATGATTGTGAATTTTGTAAAATGAGGATGTAATAGCATTTTACTTAAACTTATAGCATCTTCTACTCATATTGTGTTTCAGAATAGTTCCTTCATAATTAAAGTGTCAAAAAACACATTTGTAACAAGAATGATGAAATTCATTCTGAATAATCTGTCAGCAAATAATAACCTGCATTTCCTGCTCTCAAACAGAATCATTTAATACCTTTCAATCATTGGGTTCTTCCCTGTTTTTCTTTCTTTTTTCTTGTTACTCTTAGAAAATAACTTCCTATAACAGCTTAAAAACTATTTTATGGGCTTAATGGAGGTTTTTCTTTAGCGGGAATGTTATATGGTTAGCAAATGTTTCCATAAATATGTAAAATGCTTCCCCCCTTCCCCAGTTCCCACTGGATGCCACCCAACTAGAGCATTTCCAAAACAATAAACAAGGCAAACAACGAATGCTTTAAAATAACCGTAACTTATTTCCTCCCAAACATTGTCCATTTATTTTTCACTTTATTGATAAAAACAGAAATCATACTAGGTGGAGAATTCCCTCTTATCCAAAGATGAAGTCAGATTGATATTTAGGTGCTTCAGCGTATTATGTTTCTGGAATATTGAAGGGTCAGTTCAGATTATTCAAGCAGACTTTCTCCATCCAAATCTTTAAAAATGGTGCTGTCTTTAAAAAAGTGGCATTCATTTTACAGCTACAACTTTTAAAAGTTTAAATTAAAAAATGTATTATTTACATATGTGTACTTACCAGGGATTGTAATCAAATGCAACTATAAATAAGCAACTAACATCTATGTAAATAAATTAGCTTATATCATGAGGATCAACATTTTGTTTGGCGTAATATTTTAATGCTTAAGATCCCATACCTAATATTTTCATGGTCTTCCTTACTGTTTCCTTACTATCCATGGTTAAAACTTAGCTTTGGGAGAACTGTTGGATTAGACAGGATGGTACACATATTTATATAGTCCAACATGCTGAGTTTTCCCATTTCTCTCTTTTGTGTGAAGTTTAGGACAATATTCAGACTGTGGAGAGCATGGAACTGGAACTATAAATTATTTTAAAGCATATCTTATGATTTGAGCCCAACACAGGTCAAGCATAATTGTAAGAGGGAAAAAGAAAATCTCTTTAAATAATTTATTCTTTTAAAAATGCTTGTACTGTCCACTGCAGCTGCAGAACCATAATGCTTTCATTAAGGATCACATCTGGGCTGAATTAAAACAGGAGCCTTTCCCAGCCCTGGAGTGCTTGTCAGGTTGAAAGTTTTTCTCATAGCTCCTGAAGCTTTTCCAAAAATCTAGGGCTAAGACAGAGAACAGACCTTGTCACGAGCTGGTACCAGGCTTTAAGTACATTCCTGTTCTGTTATTCACCGTCTGGCTCTCATTTGGAGGTACATCTCCCTTGTGTTCACTTTATTAACTTACATATGACTAGCTCTTTTGTTTAATATGGAAATAAAGAAAACAGGGTTTGTTGAAGAATAGTGCTATACATTGAGGCTTATTTTTCCACAAGCTGGTTTTTTCCCCCCATATTTGCTCTTTAAGGCAATTTCCCCATATGTTTAAATATACTTGCATAATAAAAAAAAAGGTAGACAATATAGGGAATTCATAATAGACTTTGTTTTCTCCTTCACTTTATGAAAAAGGAAGGGGGAAATATTACATAGGCTTAAATACGCTGTTTTTTTTCCATGCTAACCATAAATTTTATGTTAGAACTACAAGGAAAACAAATTCTATCAGTGTTACCCACAGATGCAATGATATTGATCTCCAGTGGCCTCGATCTGCAATAGCTTGGAACATGGCTTGGGTTCCTAGCCAGAGACTGGGCTGGGTCATGGAGATGAAAGCCCCAGATCCGAGCCACCAGGTCAGTGGTCAGTGACAAGGGTCCTGGCTGGCCCTTCGGCTTTGCAGAAAGGAATTCCCGTAAAGACAAGAAGTAGTGAAACAAGTCAAGCAATAATTAGGAGGAAAGAGTACAGTCCTTGTGGATAGACACATAGGTGGACTCAGGGAGAGAGAGAGTTGATGAGTCGCAGCCTCGTGGCAGTTTGGATTCCTTTTTCAGAGTATTTCTTTCTGGTTTCCTTTGGCCAATCATTTTGACTTACCTGGTTCACAGTTCAAATTTGGTGTATCTCAGGATCCTCCTATGTGTGCGCATGCATCTCTTGGCCAAGATAGATTTTACCAAAAAGGCATCTGGGTAAAGCATCTCTTGACATTGCTCCCCTTTGGCCTGAAAAGAGCCTTTTCGGTGCATGTGTGGTCAGGGAGGTCTCCTGGTTTCAAGCACGAGAAATATGTGGTTTGGACAGGGCCCAGCTTCCTTGCCTTAGTTGTCCTGCTATTCTCCTCTTGGAGTTTCGATCAGCAGGGAATAAATCTCTAATTGCTTTACCCTAGGGGGAACCATATGCCTCCTGTCTCAATCTGAAAGTAAAATTATGTAAATTTTGGAGAAATTATTTCAATAATAGATTGCAAAGTCGAATAGAATGTCAGCTAAATGTTGAGATGTCATGACATTAAATAAAGATTAGAAATATTTTCAAAACTTTCAAAAAGTCCTAAGCCATATTAGGATGAAATAAACCACCAACCAAAGAGAAAGGGAGCTTTTAAAAATTATTGGAAATGTTTTTCTGATGACTGGAATATGTTATCAACTTTACAGCATATACATGCTTACTAAAATTCCAAATCTTGGGGCAAAAGAAAACACAAACTCTGGAAAGTTTAATATATCAAAAAGGAGATAGGTGAAGAAATAATTATAATACGATATGACATATATTGGTATACAGGTAAATGCATAGCAGTGGAAGTGATTAACTATGCCTGAGGAGGCAGCTTTGAGCTGGTCTTTGAAGGATGAATAGAAGTCTACCAGACCTTCGAATACAGATTTTAGCAAATTTTTAACATTCAATCTTTACCTCAAATTGTCAACTGATATTCTTTCTGAGATAAAAAAAAATGCACCTATCACATAAATATATTTCTATATTTATTATTATTCCAAAACTAACATTATCATGACAGATCTTTTTTTCAAAGTGCTTTAATAGTACTACAAGTTTTAAATGTGCTTTTTGTCTCCCTGTTTAAGTAGAGCTTACTTTTAGCACATACAACAGGAAAATAAACTACAAGAGTGAAGTTGATCCAGAAGATATATGAAAATGACTATTTAACTTATTTGAACCTTACCTTTCTCATTACAAAAAGATGTGACTAATACCTGTCTTATGAAATTGTAAGGATATAATGAGATGATGCATTTTGTGAACTTTGACAGCAGCTAGGTCATGTAAACTAACAATAAGTAAATGGTAATTCTCTTCCCTAGCTTTTATCTCTAAATAAGATAAACATGCCTTGGCTCAAACTTGGTCTTTATTCTAGTTTGCTAATGCCATATGATGAACATTAATGTTCACATTCTTGTACAAATGAATGAAAATTGTTTGACAATTAGCTTGGTATAAAGTAGATTAATGGAAGAACACAAAATATAAAGCCTTCTCTAATTTCACTACCTATGTATTTAGAGCTAATTTCTTGATGGGCAAAACAATTTGTACATTTTTATGATATAGTCCATTTAGTGAAAAATCTTTCCCAAGAACAAATACGAAGGTTATCTCTTCCATTGTTTCCACAGACCCTCTCTTACTGCCTATTAAAATATTTCATCCAAGCCTCCAAATTCAATAGGCGTTTGCTGTTTTACTGCCTCTTGTTCTTAAAACTTAGACTCATGATTTCCCAGAGAGCTAATTAGTAGTTTAGTCCAGTATGAAAGATGAGACCAGAGATTCTAAGTCAGGCCAAGTCACCTATGTCTACATGTAAAAACAATATGGCTTATAAAATGTTCAACCAATAAACAAAAATTTTCAAACTGAAAGAAAATTAAAGGCTATAGTACCACTGAGTACTATACGAAATGATATGGTTGATCTCCTAGCCATACGAAATATAAACATTTAAGAGGACGTAGGGCTTCCCTGGTGGCTCAGATGGTAAAGAATCTGCCTGCAATGCAGACTCAAGTTCAGTCCCTGGGCTGGGATGAGCCCCTGGAGAAGGGAATGTTAATCCACTCCAGTATTCTTACCTGGAGAATTCTATGGACAGAGGAGCCTGGTGGGCTACAGTCCATAGGGTTGCAAAGAGTCAGACACGAATGAGCAACTAACGCACGCAGGTTGGAAAACAGATTCCTTCCTATTCACTGATTTTTACTTGTAGCATTAGACTGTGAAGGTAAATGAACCTATTTTACTTAACAAAACTGGCTAGCTATTTTTATGGGAATTCTTTTTCAGTTTGTAACTCATGTTAATGTCAATGTCAAAGTAACAACAGCACCACTGGGATGAAATGGATAAAAGACTACTTGGTCAGATGAAGTTCTCTTTCCATTAAGATTTAACCTTCACATTTTCCATTAAGCCATGTTGTCAGCTCAGCTTCTTTCTTCTTTGAGAATGGGCTGCTGATGGATGTTTATGTATAGTGTAGCTCTAGACAGAAACATGCTTTTATTTCTATTTTTAAAAAAATGCTTTAAAAATCTTTGTATGAAAAACAAAATTTGGCTATTTCTAAGTGAAATTGTTTTACATGTAAATTGTGAAATATTTAGAGCTAATTTACATTATTTACATTAGTTGTAACTTTTGATGCTATATGTGTGTGTATGCACACCCACAAGAACATTTTAATCTTTCTAATATTTTACCTTGTTCTTTTTAAATTTGATATTTCATTCAAGTTTATCTTGTGTGAAGTGTTTGGTATATACAACTGGACACATTTCATCAACTTATAAAACCAGGTTTAGAAAGTACACTTTTAAGGTGGAATTTGGAAACTAAAGCTACAAGCCCAGAATTTAGCACAATTTATTCACATGTATACTTCAAAGTTGTTTCCAGCCTGTGATTGTTACTTAAAATGAACTACTAAAAATGATTAAATGTCGTGTTCTTGAAAATTAATTTACCTTTGGTGTGAGGGCAGTGGCCCTGCAGTTCCTCTCATCCTCATTACTAATAATCAAGTTTAGAACTCGGCTTCTAGAAATAAAATTTTAGTATAATTGAAATTATAAGAAAAATTTTATTTCATTTCATAGCCAAGCATTAGATTTTTCCTTTTAAAAAGGAAAATCTTAAATACTCTCTCTGGTTGTGCTTGATAGGTTTTTGGCCTCAAAAATTTGTCAAATGTTGTTTAAATGATTTTCTGTGGACAGGTTTGAGATATATATCATCAGGAGTTCCTATATTTAAGAATTAAGAAATATCGTAATCACATACTGGTTTTTTTGCTATATGTGTGCTATATGGTAGATTCACAAGTGTTAAATCCACCTGTGAAATCATCTCCACGCACTTAAAGTCAAGGAGGCATGTTTCCTACCTTCAATATTTTAGAAGAAGTTACCAAGAAAATATTATTTTGTCCTTTCTTTCTTTCTCTCTTTTTTCCTTTCTTCTACCCTCTCTCCCTCCCTCTCTTCCTTCTTTCTTTCTTCTTTAAATTATCTCTAGGATAAATGACATCCTTAGAATGAAGCATGTGTGTGTGTGTGCTCAGCCACTTAAGTTGGGTCTGACTCTTTGCGACCCCATGGACTGTAGCCCGCCAGGCTCCTCTATGGGATTCTCCAGGCAAGAATACTGGAGTGGGTCGCCATGCCCTCCTCCAGGGGGTCTTCCTGACTCAGGCATTGAACCCATGACGCTTGCATCTTCTGCACTGGCAGGCGGGTTCTTTATGACCAGTGCCAACTGGGAAGCCCTAGAATGAAGTATGCCGTTGCTGCTAAGTCGCTTCAGTCGTGTCCGACTCTGTGCGACCCCATGGACAGCAGCCCACCAGGCTCCTCCATCCCTGGGATTCTCCAGGCAAGAGTACTGGAGTGGGTTGCCATTTCCTTCTCCCAGAATGAAGTATACTTAACCCTAAAAAGAAGACAATTAAAGAAAGGAGCGCATCGAATTAAGGAATATGCGGGCAGGTCAAGGAGAATGTTGTAGCAAATTTGTCGTGACAAAGTGGCAGTTGGAAAAAGAGAGAGGCCTATCTAAGAAATATATTGAAGTAAAGAAATCAGTGAATTTTGTGATGGACTGGATTTGAGGAGCCAAAGGATCAGTGTAAAGCAATACATGAAGCACGGGGTGCTTGGGAAACACTATTACTGAGGGCGTATTCACTGCATGGGTATTAGGCAGCAATAATGTAATTTCTCCACGTTTAGTCAGCCACCAAGCCAGGCTAATTTAAATACCAGCATAGTTCTCAAATCTGTCCCTAACTTCCTACACTTACAAGCACCACCGGAAATGGCCTTTGAAACAATCTCCCCACTTCTAGACTGGCCCAAGGTTAAATAACCACACTATTGGAGATATTCCAATTTAGAAAATACAGACATATCAAGTAATTTCAATAGCTTCCCATGACTATCGGGACAGAATCAATCTCTTTTCCCTGACCAATATATAGATTTTAATACATGTGTATCTCCTCCAGGGTCTCTACTTCTGATTTCATTCCTCTTTCCCTTTTCACATGCTGCTACCCCTTAACACTCCCACTTGCATTCAAGCCTCACCTTTTCTGGGAGTCCTTCCTAGGGCTGATTTAGATACACTCCTCTCTGCTTCTGTGTATATTACCACTGACACTGCATTGAATGCAGACAAAGAGTCTAAGGATTTTTAAGACAATGAGTTTCTTGGAAGGAAGAAACTATCTTTTGCATTTTGTAAACTCATGCAGGACCAGTCCCAAGATTTTGCCAATAATGAGTGTTCAAAATACTTATTTAATTAATGAATGAGTGAATTCATAATTAATTATAAAAAGTATAAATCAGGGTTTATGCTTTTGATTTTCTTCATGAGGCCTGTAGGCAGTATTAAAAAAACAACAGTGTTCAGTATTCAATTCCATTGATAGGATGTGTATTTTGGAGGCACGAGTTAGGTCTACCTATGTGGCATTTTCATTTTGAAAGTTTAGATTCGTCTAAGAAAAAAGACATTGTCCATTTGTGCTGTGACTAGCTCTTTCATTTATTATGTTACTATGAGAAGGCTACTTAATCTGACTTTTTATTTTCCTTCTTGAAAAAGTGTATTATTAATTCCAGATCTCTACTTCCTTAAAAAAGAGGTCAACAAATTATGCAGTCTGGATTTCTGGGAAAAAAAGAAAGAAAGCATGTATATATGTGTGGTCTGTATATATCTGGGGGCTTCCCAAATGGCTCAGTGGTAAAGAATCCGCCTGCAAGCAAGAGATGTGGGTTTGATCCTGGGGTTGAGATGATCTCTTGGAGAAGGGAACAGCAATCCACTCCAGTATTCTTGCCTGGAGAATCCCATGGACAGAGGAGCTTGATGGGTTACAGTCCATAGAGTCACAAAAAACTGGACGTGACTGAAGCGACTTAGCATGCATGTATATCCACATATATCTAAATATATACATATATACATTTGTTGTTTTAGTCACTAAGTCATGTGCAATTCTGTGACCCCATGGACTATAGCCCACCAGGCTCCTCTGTCCATGGGATTCTCCAGACGAGAATATTGGAGTGGGTTGCCATTTCCTTCTCCAGGGGATCTTCCCAACCCAAGGATCGAACCTGCATCTCTTATGTCTCCTGCACTGGCAGGTGGGTTCTTTACCAGTAGCACCACCTGGGAAGCCATATGTATATATGCTACAGAATTTCAATCAATCTTTATTTCTTTCCAATTACTTTTTCTTTTGGCCATGCTGCATGGGGTGTGTCTGACCAGAGATTGAACTTCTGCCCCCTGAGTTGGAAGTGCAGAGACTTAACCATTGAACTGCCAGGGAAGTCCCTCTAGCCCAGTAAAAAGCACCCCACCAAGTTGGGGAAAAAAAAAAAAAACAGGATTCTTATTCCTCTTTCTTCATCATGTTATATTTATTTGCTGTTTCATATCCTAAACCATGCCTATTCCTAACTTGCTAGCCCAGGCCACCACTGGTTCTCAGCTGGACTGTTGCAGTAGCTTTCTCTCATGCACCCAAGTCTTGCTTTTTCTAAAATATTCTTGAAACTGTAGTCAGAATGATATCCCAATGCTCGCATCTTATGTTACTCTTCTACAAAGTTTCAATGAGATCAGCGGCTTCTGATTTCTATGTAGATAACTCTCTAGCTTTCCAGGGTTTGGGCAGCTTTTGATTCTTTATCCTAATGCTGTCTTCCCCGGTCTCTCTATTAAGCTAAATTTCATTCATCCCTTAGTTAGGAATTTTAATTTTAATTCTTCCATGAGGTCTACCTGATTCCTGGACTTTTAGACACCCAATCTCAGGAAACATCATACTCTCGTTTTTAACAGCATAGCACACTTTGTCATTATTTCTTGCTTGATGTCTCTTTCTAGACAGACAAAATGGTCCGTGAGAACAATACTCTTTGCCTTTTTCCTGGCAAAATGCCTGACACACAGGTTGTACCCAGTAACTATTTGTAGAATATAGTAAATTAACTACATATATACATGACATTCTTTCCTTGTATTTAATGTCACTCTAAGCAAATTTTTAGATATTACTTGAAGTATAAGGAAAATAAAACAATTAAATCTCTGAAAAAGTTGTTGCTGCTTAGGATTTTTTTCCAAAAAATGGTATTTAAGGAAACTAAAAATCAAGCTACAAATACTGCTTCATTTGAAAGTAACCCAGCCCTCCTTAAATTTAGCAGATCAACATGTCATATATAAAATCATTTATCCCTTTCATCTTAAGAGTAGCCTGTATTTTCTTACTGACTTTTACATCTCAGTACAGTGAGCTTGTTTAATTTCTCTAACTTAAGGCTGCTTAGGTGAACTAAAATATCAGATTATGGTATGATGCTTGACTACTTTCCAGTAGTCTCCTTAAAATCCCTTCTTACTTGGTTTCAATCTTGTTGCCATCCCTTTGACTGGAGTGACTGCAAATTACAGTTTGAAAATGACCGACCACTTCCTCTTTGCTAATATTGTTAGAATGAAGCTACAATGGCACCTATCAGGATAACCAAATTAGAGCAGTTCACATAAGGCAGACACGCATACAAATGTACTTATGTACCAGATATACCCCTCAACAGGAAAATGACAGCCATTCAGATAAAATGCTCTTATTATTTACTTTCAACAAGTATCTATAGCTGTGGCATGACTATTGTCAAATCATTTCAATAATCTTGTTATAGGGTTGGTAATAAAAGAAAAAAGCACTTCAGCAGAGAGAAATGACCTGCCTCCTGACATCTTCAGAGGTACCGGATGACAGTGATAGGTAGATTACTTTTCTGTTCAAACACACAAGAGCATTGCCAGACCTTTTTTAGCCTAGTTTATTTCCTCAAAGCACTGATGGAGGTTTGACAGGAAAGATGCGTGGCGACCCCTGCAATTTCACCATTGCCAGTAGGTGTAGCAGTTGGTGTAGTTTGGCAAGTGAAGCAGAAGATGGAGGCATCCTTGGAAAAAGTTGTATCGTTACCAGAAGATGTAATGACTTCTGCAAAAACTGTAACTTTGACACATAAGCAAGCACTGAATGAATAGCGATACTGGGAAACATTAAGGAATTTTGACCTTATTAAGCAGGGGCAGATATCTCACAATTTTTATGTATGCTTTGCCTTTCAAAGCCATATATGTAGGTAATAAATACATAAGTATTTTGTCCTAAAGAAGTAGTACCTAGAACACAGATATTTCTTTGAAATTAATATATATTCATACACAGCTAGGAAGTTTGAAGAAAATTAGCGAAATTTGACCTTTACAAATTGTACTGTGTTCCTTCCTTTCCATTGGATTCGTACTTTATCCAATAATTTTGATATCATGAAAAGGAGAGAAGCATTTCATCACCTTTTTGTCTCATCTTTTTCCAGTAATATCACACTTTCCTACTTGACACATGAAATATTATCACATTGAAAAAATTAGAGTCAAGAACCAGCAAAAATAAAAGCAGTATATCAGGGGAAAAAAAAATCAGTGATTTTAAGCTTGTATGAAAATGTGGTTTATCTGTTCATCTTTAAAACATTATGATTACCAACTTAACACCAATATCTCAAATCTAAAATTTCCAATTGAATTGGCCCTTTGATCATGTATACTGCACAACAGGCTCTATTCCCCTTTCAGTGCCCAAGAAGAAAGAAATGAATAGTTGGCAAATTAACGGAAGTCTTCCAAGGCCCTTTGCCACTGAATGTATGTCTGACTGCATTCAGGCATACATTCAGTCTATGTCTGTTATTATAATGCATTAGGATTTTGGGATGAATATAATTTAATTCTATCTAGTAAATCAATAACTCCTAAGACGATCTATTTCTCCAGATATGAAAATTTGAGAAATGTTATTAGGCCTTAAGAGACTAGATTACAGGATCACCATACTTTGTCAGAAGACTTGGGTTCAGTTCCAAAACATGCTGTTAACTGACTACATGATTTTAGGCAGGTTCTTCAGGTTCTCTGGGCCTCATTATTTTTCAATGGTAAGATGAAGAAAACAGTATTTTATGAGGATTAAGTGCTATTATTAAGTCAGTCGTAGCCTAAGTTTATGCAGAAGGTGCTTTTTATTGTTCTTACCAAAGTAACGGTGGGAATTTTAATACTAACTATTGATAAGGCTTCCCTGGTAGCTCAGCTGGTAAAGAATCTGCCTGCAATGTAGGAGACCCTGATTCGACTCCTGGGTCGGGAAGATCTGGTGGAGAAGGGGTAGGCTACCCACTCTAGTATTCTTGGGCTTCCCTGGTGGCTCAGCTGGTGAAGAATCTGTCTGCAATGTGGGAGACCTGGGTTGGATCCCTGGGTTGGGAATATCCCTGGAGGAGGGCATGGCAACCCACTCCAGTATTCTGGCCTGGAGAATTCCATGGACTGTATAGCCCATGGGGTCACAAAGAGTTGGACACACTTGAGTGACTTTCACTGTCATTGATAAAGCTGCTGCTAACCATCTCCCTCAATGATACTTGCTTTTTAAATTTATTTATTTACTTTAAATGAAGCAAAGATGAATATTTTTTAATAATAAAAAATACAATTCACAAAGAAGATAGACACCATAAACCATTAGACACCTTAACAACAAAGAAACAAAGATACATAAAGCAAAAATCAGAAGAAATATAAAGGGAAAGAAAAAATATATAATCATAGTGAGACATACTAACATTTTTCTGAGACTATTTTATCAAGTGAAGAAAAAATAAGAATAGGAGCATCTTGAATGATGTCATTAATAATTTAAATAATTTGATTTATATTTAATTAATTTATATTAATCATATCCTACACAAATATTTTTAAAATTTTGTATCTCATACATTGTTATTAGATGTCCATAGGACATTTAGAAAAACTGGCAAAAAGAGAAACATTACTAAATTTCAAAAAATGTGATTCTTTATTTTTGGTGTGTGATTCAGTTACACATGTACAAATATTTTATTTTTGAAATTACTTTCCATTATAGGTTATTACGAGATAGTGACTATAATTCCATGTGCAATCCAGTAAACCTTTGTTGCAAATCTATTTTTTAAAATTAGAAATCTGGCATTCTATCCATACTAGTCAAACAAGTGGAATCAAAATGTCATAAATTTTTTAGTTAAGCAAAAATTCATTAGTTTTCTAAAATATATATATTATATATTGTTTATATACATGTACACAAAACTCTTCTACTACGCTTGATAAAGGCTTGAGAGAGAACATCGAAAAAACAAACAGAAGAGATGGAAAATTGGAAAACATAAACTAAATGAAACTGGAGCACTGAATATGAGATGGAAAGAATGAAACAAACTAGACAAAAATAAAAGATCCTCATATAATCTAGTTGTTATAAACATGGCTACTCATTAGAAACATATCTAGAGCTCTGGCAAAAAAAAAAAAAAAGGAATACCTATGCATTTATAGTTTTCAAAAAATTCCAAGATAATTATGATGCATCTGGATTTTAAAGAGTGATTACAGGATTTTCTATTAATGGTAGTTTTGGTGATATATAATTTTTTTTTCTGTTGCTCAATCATGATACAATGGTATTAAGTAAGTAATAGGTACAGAATCATAATAGTAAAAGATATTTATCAGTTTTCACAAGCAACAGCCGCAAAAAATGAAAGATAATCACTATTGCAAGCCATAATGCGGACATGATTAACCTAACAATATAAAATAATTACACACAATCTGGGGGTGGTGGGGTCAAGCAGAGTGACATGTTAAGTGGAAATGCACACACTCACATGTTTTCATCTGCTCAGCTAGACTATGTCTTTTGGTTGGTGCATTTAATCCATTTACATTTAAGGAAACTGTTGATATGTATGATCCTAGCTTCCCTCATAGCTCAGCTGGTAAAGAATCTGCCTGCAATGCAGGAGACCTGGGTTCGATTCCTGGGTCAGGAAGATCCCCTGGAGAAGAAACTGGCAACCCACTCCAGCATTCTTGCCTAGAGAATCCCCATGGACAGAGGAGGCTGGCAGGCTACAGCCCATGGGGTTGCAAGAGTCAGACACGACTTAGCAACTAAACCAGCACCACCTACATCAAGGTGACATCAAGATGAACTGAATTGCCTATCTGAATTTCAAAACCCTGGCATAACTGGTGTCTGGGAGTGAACATGATGATCCTATAACAGTTTTCTTGATTGTTTTGGGTTTATTTTCTGTAGGTAGGTCTTTTCCTCCTCTTTTTCTGCCTAGAGAAGTTCCTTTAGCATTTGTTGTAAAGCTGGTTTGATGGTGCTGAATTCTCTTAACTTATGCTTGTCTGGAAAGCTTTCAATTTCTCCATCAAATCTGAAGGCGAGTCTTGCTGGGTAGAGTATTCTTGGTTGTAGTTTCTTCCCTTTCATCACTTTAAGTATGTGTCCGACTTTTTGCGACCCCCATGGACACCAGGCTCCTCCACCCATGGGATTTTCTAGGCAAGAGTACTGGAGTGGGTTGCCATTTCCTTCTCCAGGGAATCTTCCCAACCCAGGGATCGAACCCAGGTCTCCTGCATTGCAGACAGACGCTTTACTGTCTGAGCCACCAGGGAAGTCCTTTTAAGTATGTCACATTATTCCATTCTGGCTTGTAGAGTTTCTGCTGAGAAACCAGCTGCTAGTCTAATGGGAATTCCCTTGTATGTTATTTGTCATTTTTCCCTTGTTGCTTTTAATATTTTATCTCTGTCTAGTTTTTGCCAGCTTGATTACTATGTGTCTTGGTGTGTTTCTCCTTGGGTTTATCCTGCTTGGGACTCTCTGTGCATCCTGAACCTGGTTGATTATTTTCTTTCCTACTTAGGGAAATTTTCAGCTATTATCTCTTCAAATATTTTCTCAGGTTCTTTCTCTCTCTAATCTGTTTCTGGGATCCTATAATGTGATTTTTGATGCATTTAGTGTTATCCCAGATGTCTCTTACGCTGTCTTCATTTCTTTTCATCCTTTTTTCTATTTTCTGTTGTGTGGCAGTGATTTCCACCATTCTGTCCTGCAGGTCATTGATCTGTTGATGGGTGGGGATGCCCTCCCTCCGTGGAAGCTTTCTACCCTGATCCAACCCAATCCTGGGGCCTAAGGGTGCTATGGTTGGGATAATGGCAGCCTCCAAGACGGTTTACACCAAGAGGGACCTTCCCAAACAGCTGCTGCCAGTCCCCTGTCCCTGTGGTGAGTCTCTGCCAATGCATGACTCCACCAGAGAGCCCCCAACACTAGCAGGCAGCTTTGGCTCAGTCTCCTGTGGGGTCCCTGCTCCTTCCTCTGAGTCTTGCTGCATGCATGGTTTTATTTGTGCCCTCAGAGACTGGAGTCTCTGTTTTCCCCAGTCCTGTGGGAGTCTTGGTAATCAAACCCCACTGGCCTTCAAAGTCAGATTCCCTGGGGAGTCCCAGTGCCTTTGTCGGGTCCCCAGGCTTGGAAGCCTAACCTTCACAACCTTGGGAGAATTTCTTTGGTATTATTCTCCCATTTGTTGGCCACACACCCAGCAGATATGGGATTTGATTTCATCATGAGTGTGCCTCTCCTACCATCTCACGGTGGCTTCTTATTTGTTTCTGGACATGGGATATCTTTCTTTGATAGGTTCCAGAGACCTCCTCTCCATGGTTGTTCAACAGCTGGTTGCGATTATGATGCTCTCACGGGAGGAGATGAGCCTCCTTCTACCCTGCCTTCTTGAACCCGAAGTACTCCCTCTGTAGTGCTCGTGATTCCAGGAACAAGGAGAAGAGATTAAGGGTTTCTGAGTGTCTCCTTGTTACACAGAACTGCTGCTTTAGTTCCCCCGTCTTTCTCACAATGCCTGCCTGAGGTATATTTCTTTATCTTGTATTTATAGGAGAGACCAAGACCTGGAGTGTTCAGTTGCTTTCCAGTCATTGAGTGTCTGGCAGAGTCAAATTTAGGCCTCTTCCAAGCTAGCTATCTTTATTGTACTAATCTACTTAGTTAGTTAGTTCAGTCACTCAGTCGTGTCCGACTCTTTGTGACCCCGTGAATTGCAGCACGCCAGGCCTCCCTGTCCATCACCAACATCACCCGGAGTTCACTCAGACTCACGTCCATCGAGTCCGTGATGCCATCCAGCCATCTCATCTTCTGTCGTCCCCTTCTCCTCCTGCCCCCAATCCCTCCCAGCAACAGAGTCTTTTCCAATGACTCAACTCTTCGCATGAGGTGGCCAAAGTACTGGAGTTCAGCTCTAGCATCATTCCTTCCAAAGAAATCCCAGGGTTGAGCTCCTTCAGAATGGACTGGTTGGATATCCTTGCAGTCCAAGGGACTCTCAAGAGTCTTTTCCAACAGCACAGTTCAAAAGCATCAATTCTTCGGAGCTCAGCCTTCTTCACAGTCCCACTCTCACATCCATACATGACTACTGGAAAAACCATAGCCTTGACTAGACGGACCTTAGTTGGCAAAGTAATGTCTCTGCTTTTGAATATGCTATCTAGGTTGGTCACAACTTGTCTTCCAAGGAGTAAGCGTCTTTTAATTTCATGGCTGCAGTCACCATCTGCAGTGATTTGGGGGCCCAAAAAAATCTACATAAGAGCTATTCAAATCGTTGGTATAAAGTAACATGAACTAACATGGGCTTAAGTAGAAGAGGCATGTGGATGGTCTTTATTGTGGTAGCAACAAACCCACCAAAAGATGTACCAGATCTTTGACAAATCTAATACACAGTGGAGAGTTCATAGCCTAACACTATGTTCTAAAATATGGTATTACATAAAATTGGCTAGCTTATATATAAGCTATTTTGTAGTATGAAATAGAACATTTTGCCTCAATTATATTAACATATATTTATATATCCAAAGGGCTTTCCCAGTGGCTCAGTGGTGAAGAATCTGCCTGCCAATGCAGGAGACACAAGTTTGATCCCTGGGTTAGAAGATCCCCTGGAGAAGGAAATGGCAACCCACTCCAGTATTCTTGCCTGGGAAATCCCATGGACAGAGGAGCCTGGCAGGCTACGCAGTCCATGGGGTCACAAGATTCAGACACAACTGAGTGACTAACCAACAACATAAAACCAAAATGTTCAACACGTCTAAGATAGTTTATTATTTATACATGCTCCTGATAGGTGTTAGCACAGTTTATTGCCGTTGAGTTATATTAAAATTAAGACGAGATGTTTGACATTTCTTTCAGTTATCTTTCAAGCCTTGAAATGACCTCATGGTGAAGCTGAACAATATGCATGGAGAACAAACAATCTTATTTGATTTGAAACTTACTGAAGAATGATCTGTGAAGGAACTGGAGCTCTAAGAATATTGTGAGACTCATGGCAATTTTCTTAGAAGGTGTTGTGGTCTTTCAATTGAACAGCAAGAAAATTGATCAAATTCATATCCTGACCTCATTAGTCTTTCCCTAGGGAGATGACATCTCATAGGAACTGTAGCAGACAGCACTCTCATCTCCACAGAGTAAACAGAATTACAGCATTAAGGCTTATAATTATCCAGGCAGCTTCCAGGAGTTGGAGGATCAAAAGGCAAAAGGCCTTTCCCCAGTGGCCAGTCGTTATGGCTTGAGGCACTGTGTGTTGAGTCAAAACTCTCTAAACCTAGGGCTGGAGCTCTATCAGTGATGTTGCCATTTGAAAGTTGTCCATGCCATCCCATGTTGAGGTTTCGGAGTCTTTCTTAACTCACTCTCCTCTATGACCATGACTAAACCCTGACTTTTTAGATATACCTGGATTTAATATTTGAATTGTCCAACTTTGGCTTAGTGGCCAGATTCTGGAACAAAATAATGACCTCCCAGACTCAACCCCTGGCACCCACACTCACTGCATGCTTATACTTGACCTTGTTTCTGAACTGTTTTTTCTTGAATCAGGCATCCACTCCAGACTTATAGAACAGGTAGTTCTGTCTCTACTAGGGTTACTGCTTAGTAATTTCTCACCTGGTCCCATCAGGTAAAAAATGAGATGATATAGAAAGAGCATTAGAATGCCAATTACCACACTATACGTCTTCCTTCACAAGAGCCAAGCCTTGATAATTATATTTTATATTAGCACTTATGTGCATGTAATTAACATGTTTCGGCCACTGTGTTGAGTGGCTTATCTACATCAATTTATTTAATCCTTCTTATAGTCCTATGATATGAGTTTTATTATTAGAAAAAATATTAAATAGCTGATGTTTGATATTTTATTTTAAAAATTGACATTTTCCATATGTTTCATGCAAATGATATTAACCCCATTTGACAGATGAGAAATCTGAGGCATGAAGACATTAACTTTCTGTAGGTCACAGTTGGAACTGTGAGAAATAAAATGAAGTATAAATGGCTGTAGCCTCTTCTTTCCTGTCCAGTCCACGGTTTTGCCATACGTTGGTCTCTCAGTCTTATGAAGGATTCCATACATCCTTACCCAATTTGAAATTACTGTTTTGATCAACTGCCTAGAGCCAACAGCCAGCTGTCAAACACATAATTCCAAACTTTCACATTGATTAGAATAACTTATGTGAGAAAGAACCATGTAGGATGTCGAGTGGGGCAGTTTAATCAGCTCCACTATAAACAAGCCAGAGTGCTGTATATGTCAATTTAAACTATTTCAAATATTCAACACATGGGCCATAAATATAGCACTTATCCAAAAATAAGGAAAAGGATCTATATAAACACACTATAGATTAGCTAAGTTAGACCATCCCTAATGAGCGGAATGAAAGAACTCTCAGCTATTCTTACATGTTTACAGCAGACTGGAAGGTAATTTCCTCTTTGTTGAGAAGTTTGAGCACACATTTTCCTGTCAGACTTCCTGACTGTACAGGTTGGAAGCGGAGTCCGACTGAGAATTCTGCAGGTGATGTAATTAGTGTGGGGGCACTGTGGAATCCTTGCAGAACCACCAATCAGCATTTTAAAAAACACGATTCACTTCAATACAAAGAAAAAGGGATAGATAATAAATTTGGCAAATCTGTTTTTACATTTGAGAATCTCACAGTTTCAGGACAAATGATATTTTCAGTTTCTCAGTGCTGGTCCTGCTAAGTTGTTAATTCAGTCAAGTCTAGATGTACCTTTGGATGGAACTCATTTGATGCAAGGTGTGCTTTTGTTTGAGGATTATTTTCAAATTTACCTGGGCTATCATTTTTACCCTTTATACACTTATGAAGTAGAGCCTGTAATCACTTAGGAAAGTCACAGCTATATCTTTTGATATAAAAATAAACAATTCTAGTCCCTTTATTACACTTTATCTTTCAGCTGCAAAATACTTTACTTCTTCCCAAGAAAGCCCGAGCCATTCATGCTCTTAAAAATCTGATCTCCATGATAAACCTAAATATAAAAACAAGGCTATCATCATTCTTCACTCACCTGGAAATCCAGTGACTGAAGTATAGATCTAAAAGTCAGATTATGTGGACTGGATCATCATTTGCTGTCATTTCATTCTTTAGAAAGGATTCGGAATCTTTCATGTAAGAATCGGGCTCTGACCTCTCCTCTTCTTCAGTCGCTCAGTTGTGTCCAGCTCTTTGCGACCCCAGGACTTGGACCGCAGCGTGGACTGCTGCGTGCCAGGCTTCCCTGTCTTTCACTGTCTCCTGGAGCTTGCTCAGACTCATGTCCATTGAGTCAGTGATGCCATCCAATCATCTTGTCCTCTGTGGTCCCCTTCTCTCCTGCCTATAGTCTTTCCCAGCCTCAGGATCTTTTGCAGTGAGTCACTTCTTTGCATCATGTGGCCAAAGTATTGGTGCTTCAGCTTCCACATCAGTCCAATTCAGGGTTGATTTCTTTTACGATCGACTGGTTTGATCTCCTTGTTGTCCAAGGGACTCTCCAGCACTATAGTTTGAAACCATCAATTCTTCGGTGCTCAGCCTTATTGTCCAGCTCTCACATCTATACATGTCTACCAGAACAAAGCATAGTTTTGACTAAATGTACCTTTGTTGGCAAAGTGTAGTCCCTGCAATTTAATATGCTGATTACGTTTGTCATATCTTTTCTTTCAAGGAGCAAGTGTCTTTTAATGTCACGGCTGCAGTCAATGTCCACAGTCACTTTCTGCCATTAGGGTGGTGTCATCTGCATATCTGAGATTATTGATATTTCTCCTGGCAATCTTAATTCCTGCTTATGCTTCGTCTAGCCCAGTATTTTGCATGATGTACTCTGCATATGAGTTAAATAAGCAGGGTGACAATATACAGCCTTGACATACTCCTTTCCCAAGTTGAAACCAGTTCATTGTTTCATGTCTGGTTCTAACTTTTGCTTCTTGATCTGCAACAGATTTCTCAGGAGGCAGGTCAGGTCGTCTGGTGTTTTCCATCTCTGTAAGAATTTTCCACAGTTTGTTGTGATCCAGACAATCAAAGGCTTTAGCATAGTCAGTGAAGCAGAAGTAGATGTTTTTCTGGGATTTACTTGCTTTTTCTATGATCCAGCGGATGGCACAGAGAAGGCAATGGCAACCCACTCCAGTACTCTTGTCTGGAAAATCCCATGGATGGAAGAGCCTCATGGGCTGCAGCCTATGGGGTTGCTACAAGTCGGGCACGACTAAGCGACTTCACTTTCACTTTTGACTTTCCTGCATTGGAGAAGGAAATGGCAACCCACTCCAGTGTTCTTGCCTGGAGAATCCCAGGGACCGGGACCATCATCACTCATTATCAGAGCACTGTTTATAATAGCCAGGACATGGAAGCAACCTAGATGTCTATCAGCAGATGAATGGATAAGAAAGCTGTGGTACATATACACAATGGAGTATTACTCAGCCATTAAAAAGAATACATTTGAATCAGTTCTAATGAGGTGTATGAAACTGGAGCCTATTATACAGAGTGAAGTAAGCCAGAAAGAAAAACACCAATACAGTATACTAACACATATATATGGAATTTAGAAAGATGGTAATGATATGCAAGAAGCAAAAGAGACAGCAAAAGAGACACAGATGTATAGAACAGTCTTTTGGACTCTGTGGGAGAGGGAGAGGGTGGGATGATTGGGGACAATGGCATTGAAACATGTATCATATCATATAAGAAACAAATCGCCAGTCTAGGTTCGATGCAGGATACAGGATGCTTGGGGCTGGTGCCCTGGGATGACCCAGAGAGATGGTATGGGGAGGGAGGTGGGTTCAGGATTGGAAACAGGTGTACACCCGTGGCGGATTCATGTTGATGTATGGCAAAACCAATAAAGTATTGCAAAGTAAAATAAATAAATAAATAAATAATAATTTTAAAAATCACAAAAAAAAGAAAAAGAATAAAGTTATGTATTTTAAAAAAATACCAAAGAATTGCCTTGAAATGTGAATACTACTAATATATTCTTGGAAGTGAGAAGCTCTGCCTGAAAGACTGATACATCCCAAGATGCTGATTCAAAATTTGCATCCCAAAAGTTTGACAAAGAAAGCCAATTAGAATTATATCAAATGAAGCCTAATATATGTTAAATGTCAGGGTACAGGCCAGCCCTTTAGGATAGTTATCTGTATTTCTGATAGATAACATATCTTTCTTTGGATGAAGCCAAGTGTTTCTGAAATCTATTGTAGTTCATTGTGTAGACAAGAAACCTAAGGAATCTAGAGAACTGGACTTCTAATCAAGTGACTACTTTAACAAACCAAACTGCTACGGTCTGAACATTTGTGCTTCCACAAAATCCATATGTTGAAACCTAACCTCTAAGGTGATTAGGAGGTGAGATGTTTGAGAGGTGACTATGTCATGAGCAGAAAGCCCTCATAAGTGGAATTAGTGCTTCTGTAAATGGGACCTGAGAAAATTCCCTTCCCCTTCTGCCAGGTGAAGACATGGCAAAAAAGACAGGCATGAACCAGCAAGCTCTCATTGGGCACTGAATTTGCCACCGTCATGAACTTGGACTTGCAGCCTTCAGAATGAAATACGTTTTCACTATTTATAAGCCACCTTTTCTGTGGTATTTTTTCTATTGCAGCTCAAAAGAACTAAGACACAAACCACTCTTTTTTTTTTTTCAATCCTTTAAATTTGACTCAATATCTACTTCAAAAATGTAGCATGTAATTTATACTAGCCAATAGCAATGCCTGTTACCGTATAGTCCAATTTTCTTCAAACCCTACCAAGCAATGAGAAATATTTTTCCTGCTAGATATTGAAGCAAGCATTTTATTTACATATGTCCTCTTATGTTGGAGAGATATCACATTAGTCACATTGTAAAGATGAGGAAGTGAGTGAAAAAACACACAGGTGACCAGTGGTCAAGCTTCAGGCTGAAAGTGCCTTCCCCAGCCCCACACTCATCTCTTCTACTGCACTGCCCTCCCTCCTCGATTGCTCTGGAAGTTTGTCCAGAACTAAGCAAAGCCTTGGCACCGTCCAGTTCCTATCAACACGCTGCTCGTTGGGCCTGGATCCTACCACCTTTTTCCACAGTCCTGGACTACGAGTGGTAAAGCAGAGGAAAACTTATGACACAGACGGGAAAATCCTCAACTAGGAGTCAGAAATATTTGAGTTTGAATCTTGTGTTTGCCACTTTTTATCTGTTTGATCTCAGACAATCTACATAATCTCTATTATTTCAGATTTTTCACGTGTAAAATGGAAAAAAATAAAGCCTGTTTGGTAGATTGGTGGTAGTTCAAAACCTTGCAAACTGAGTTTCCAGTTATTACTCTCTTCTATTAATATCTGTAATTAGCAAATCACAAGTAAGGGACATGACCTTGGGCAAACTCCGGGAGATGGTGAGGGACAGCGAAGCCTGGTGTGCTGCAGTCGGACATGACTTGGCGATTGAACAGTAACAATCACAATCAATACTCGTGACCACTGACACTAGTTTTTTTTTCCTCTTTCTGCCGCCTGAATTACTGCTACCATTTCCTCCTCATTATTTTTAGCTACCTCAAATATTGGTGCTTGCCTGGGTCACACTCGGTTTGCTGTTTCTCTCTGTACAGAATACCTACTCTCCTGTAGCTGCTGTAACAAATTACCACAATCTGGGTGGCTTAACAAAACAGAAGCATACTCTGTCATAGTCCTGGAGGCCATAAGGCTCAAATCGAGGTATTGGCAGGGCTGCAGCGTCCCCAGAGACTCTGAAGGAGAGTGGGCTCCTTGCCTTTTCTCATTTCCGACAGTTGCCTGGCATTTTAGTTGGTTTGTGGTTATATCATTCCAGACTCTGCCTCTGTGGTCATATTGCCTCCTTCTCCTTTGTGAGAGTCTCAGTACCCCCTCTGCCTCACTCTAAAGACACAGATGATTGTATTTAGGGTATATGGGATAATCCAGAATAAGCCCCTTCTGATCTTAATCACATATTTTGCCATATAAGGTAATATTCACTCTTGCTGTATAGGGTAATATTCACAGGTTCTGGTGATTAGGAAACTGATATATTTCAGGGAAGCCACTGTTGAACCCACTACGGTCAGGCTTAGAAAGTTAAAAAAAAAAAAAATCCAAATACCCACAATTCAGTTGGATAAATAGTTACGGACCAGCTCCTAAGCACTATCACACACAGCACATAAATTCCCTCATGTACCCAAATAAGAGAATTCAAAACACACACATTCACATTTGTATTCATTTCTCACAACCACATGGGACAGTGTATTAGAAGTAAAGGGGAGTCTGTCACAGATTGAGAGAGACACACAGAGAGAGGGGGAGAGACAAAGGGAGAGAAGCAAAACCTGTTCTGTGCCCTTAGACTGACGCTCATTTATTACCAGCACTGGGCACATATCATCTCAGTTATCAGAGTGATGCATACTTGAGAACCGTTTTGGTTTAAAAAATGGACACTCTATTAATCCATGTGGACAGCATATGTACACATGGGAAGCCCGTGGATTTGGGAATAGAACCCCCTTAACACATTGAATAGTGTAGCCCTGATCATTCATTAAGTACGCTTTTGACAACTGATTGTAAATCAAAGCAAGGACCATGAATTATAAATGTGGAAGTTGATGCTGTATCAGAAGGCTCTGGCAAGTGAAAAAAAAAAAAAGGTTTATTCATTCTGCCTATGAGAATTATGTAAAGAAAAAAACAAAGCTCCCCCCCACCCCCACCCCGCATCCCCAGAAGAGAGAGCAGAGAGAACTGGCAAAGAAACAGCAGTGTGATGGAGGCGATTTCCAGGCCGCCCAGCTGCCTAATCACTGGCAGCCTCTCTGGATTTTACAGCTTGCCTCTTGCACCACCACCCTTTGAAAAGCGATAATCCACCATTGTCACAAAAACAAATAAAAAATATATACGCCGACGCAAAAAAAGCAGCCCTAAACCTTCTAAGGAGAATAATTCAGCAAAGGATTTCATGTCATGAAAGGCAAAGCAAAAGAATAAATAATTACTTTGCAAGTTTCCCCTCTAGTGTTTTGAAAAGCCTATCCCATGTGTTGAGTTGAAACATCACTTTTAAAATTTTAAACTTATTACAATTTAACCCAGCAAAATGAAACATCAAATTTCTTTGGACATTTTATCTAGAAGGACAACAGTGGTGATATTGACACTGTTTCATGCAAAGCGGGAAAGAGCGCACAGTGAGAAGCCAGCCGTCTCACACAGCCTGGCACATAGGATGTTTATGCAGAACTACTATGAAATTATCTAGCAATTCCCTTAAGTGTTTTCAATAATCTCTTATAACGGATTCTTTAGCAATATTATTCAAATTTGAGAGGAAGTATATGGGCTTAGCTGTGTCCCGGTGGGAGCGTCTCTGAAAAGACGAAACAATGGCATATGCAGCTTAGGGATAGGTAGGGTGCTTTAGGCTGACTTCTTCCAATTTGCAGAGCCTGCTGTTTATTGGAGAGTGATGCTCTTCAATGGGGCTTATACACTAGTGAATATGCAACTAGTGAAACAGATGTGTTCCATTAAGAAAGCATCTTTCAAAAATGTTTTTAGAATTGCTGGATGCGGTCTTATCTCTTCTTTGGAGGTTAACAATCCTTGGTCTGTTGATTGGAGGAAATACTGATTCATGAGTTCATTTAAGCACTCATCAGGTATTTGTGTTCCTTCCGCAGCAGACCCTGTGAAGATGCTGGAGACAAAGGTAAGTCTCCTTTATGCTTCCTGTCCCCGAGGAGCCCACAGCCCAGAGAAAATGACAAATATAAAAGCAAGTTATTACTACCCAGTGTGCCCAATGTGATCAGTGCTCTAAGAGCAGTAGGAAAAAGGTGCTCAGGAGGCACTGAAAAGAAACTGATCTATTTCCAGGAGAGTGAGAAGAAAGTTTGAAAGAGTTTGGGAAAATCTACAGGTAAGTTTGTCTTAGTCTGTTTAGGCTTCTATAACAAATTACCACAGATTGGGTGGCTTAAACAACAAAAATTTATTTCTTCCCATTCTGGAGTCTAGGAAGTTCAAGTACATGATGCTAACAAGTTCAGTGCCTGATAAGAACTCACTTCCTGGTTCATAGATAGCCATCTTCTCCTGCGTCCTCACATGGCAGAAGGGGTTAGAAAGCTTTCTTTTATAATTGCATTAATCCTGTTCATGAGGGCTCCATCCTCATCACTTAATCACCTCTCAAAGATTTGCGTCCTAATACCATGACGCTGGGGGCTGGGATTTCTACATGTAAATTTGGAGAGCACAAGAATATTCAGTCCACATCAAAGTTGTTCTAGACAAAAGGAAAATGTCTTTTCTTTGGTAACATATCATATTTAGTTACAACTAGGCAAGCATAAGGGACTTCCCTGATGGCTCAGATGGTAAAGAATCTGCCTGCAATTCAGGACACCCAGGTTTGATCCCTGGGTTGGGAAGATCCCCTGAAGAAGGAAATGGCAACCCACTCCAGTACTCTTGCCTGGAAAATCTCATGGACAAAGGATCCTGGAGTGCTACAGTCCATGGGGTTGCAAAGAGTGGGACATGACAGAGTAACTAACGTATCTTCTCTTCTGTGCAAACATAGCAAGAAGTTATCTTTTGTATTGCTTTGTAGCATCAAATCTTTTACTTATCGTCATTGAAAAGATAAACAACTCAAAGACTAATTTTAGATCCCACATACAGTATGATACTGAATATGCAATCTGAGAAAAAGAGGCATAAATGATGTTGTTTCCTTAGGATAAGCATGTTGTTTAAAGACAAGGACTCAAAGAAGACTGCCTGGGTTTGAATACTTACTAGTTTTGTGCTTTTGTGGAAGCTACTTTACTTCTCTGTGTCTTTGTTTTCTTTAATCTATAAAATAGTGTGATAATTATATTTACCCTGATAGAGGTATTATGACTAATTTCTTGCCAGACACATAACATGTTTTTAATTAGTGGTAGCTCTTAAATGACAAACCTAGACAGAGTGTTAAAAAGCAGAGACATTACTCTGCCAACAAAGATCCATAGAGCCGAGGCTATGGTCTTCCCAGTGGTCACAGACAGTTGTGAGAGTTGGACTGTAAAGAAGGCAGGACACTGAAGAATTAATGCCTTTGAACTATGGGGCTTCAGAAAACTCCTGAGAGTCCCTTGGACAGCAAGGAGATCAAAGCAGTCAATTTTAAGGGAAATCAACCCTAAATAAACTCAGAATGACTGATGCTGAAGCTGAAACTCCAGTATTTTGGTCATTGATGTGAACAGTTGACTTGTTGGAAAAGTCCCTGAGGCTGGGAAAGATTGAGGGCAGAAGGAGAAGAGGGTGTCAGAGGATGAGATGGCTGGGATCACCAACGCAATGGACATGAGCTTGGACAAACTTCAGTAGATAACAAGGGACAGAAAGGCCTGCTGTGCTGCAGTCCATGGGGTCACAAAGATTCGGACACAACGGGCCACTGAACAACAACAAGCTCTTAAATATTATGAAATCTTTTTCTATCTTCCCAATTATTCACTGGGACTATGACCAGCACACAGCTAGTAAGTATCAAACCAAGGCAGTCTTCTTTGAGTCCTTGTCTTTAAACAACATGCTTATCCTAAGGAAACTACATCATTTATGCCTCTTTTTCTCAGACTGCATATTCAGTGTCATACTGTATGTGGGATCTAAAATTAGTCTTTGATAGGACTGGATACCATGATCTTAGTTTTTTGAAGCTAAGAGAAAATTCTGAAGTGAGAAGTCAAATAGGCCTTAGAAAGCATTACTATGAACAAAGCTAGTGGAGGTGATGGAATTCCAGCTGAGCTATTTCAAATTCTAAAATACGATGCTGTTAAAGTGCTGCACTCAATATGCCAGCAAATTTGGAAAACTCAGCAGTGGCCACAGGACTGGAGAAAGTCAATTTCATTCCAATACCAAAGAAGAGCAATGCCAATGAATGTTCAAACTCCTGCACAATTGCATTCATTTCACATGCTAGCAAGGTAATGCTCAAAATCCTTCTGGCTAGGATTCAATAATAGATGAACTGAGAAATTCCAGATATACAAGCTGGGTTTAGAAAAGGCAGAGGAACCAGAGATCAAATTGCCAACATTCTTTGGATCAGGGAAAAAGCAAGAGAATTCCAGAAAAAGATCTACTTCTGCTTCATTGACTACACTAAAGCCTTTGACTATCTGGATCATAACAAACTGGAAAATTCTTTAAAAAATGAAAATATCAGACCACCTTACCTGCCTCCTGAGAAACCATATGCAGGTCAAGAAGCAACAATTAGAAGCAGCCATTGAACAATAGACTGTTTCAAAGTTGGGAAAGGCAAAAAAAAAAAAAAAAGAAAAAGAAAAATTGGGAAAGAACTATGTCAGGGCTGTATATTGTCACCCTACTTATTTAACTTCTATGCAGAGTACGCCAAGTGAAATTCCAGGCTGGATGAAGCTCAAGCTGGATTCAAGATTGCCAGGAGAAATATCAATAACCTCAGGTATGCAGATAACACCACCCTAATGGCAGAAAGTGAAGAGGAACTAAAGAGCCTGTTGATAAAGGTGAAACAGGAGAGAGAAAAAGCTGGCTTAAAACTCAACCTTCAAAAAACTAAGATCATGGCATCCAGTCCTATCATTTCATGCCATGTAGATGGGGAAACAATGGAAACAGTGACAGACTTTATTTTCTTGGGCTCCAAAATCGCTGCAGATGGTGACCACAGCCATGAAATTAAAGACATTTGCTCCTTTGAAGAAAAGCTATGGGAAATCTAGACAGCATATTAAAAAGCAGAAACATCACTTTGCCGACAAATGTCCGTGTAGTCAAAGCTATGGCTTTTCCATGTATGGATGTGACAGTTGGGCCATAAAGAAGGCTGAGCACCAAAAAATGGATGCTTTTGAACTGTGGTGCTGGAGAAGACTCTCATTGAGAGTCTTTTGGACAACAGGGAGATCAAAGCAGTCAATCCTACAAGAAATAAAGCCTGAATATTTATTGGAAGGACTGTTTCTGAATTGAAGCTCTAATTCTTTGGCCACTTAATGCAAAGAGCCAACTCATCAAGGTCCGTTGGAAAAGATCCTGATGCTGGTAAAGCCTGAGGGCAGGAGAAGAAGAGGGCAACAGAGGATCACATGGTTGGATGGGCTCACTGACTCAATGGACACGAGTCTGAGCAAACTCCAAGAGATAGTGAAGGACCGCAAATCATGTCGTGCTGCAGTCCATGGGATCACAAACAGACAGACATGACTGAGCAACTAAACCGCCACCACCACCTCCACCACCATAAGATAATTGATACTAACTTACACTAATAGATTTTCTATAGATTATTTAACTCTGAAAAAGTTTCATGCCTTAGTTCACTGGTCTACAAACTATAGCCTTTGGACACAATCAGATCTACAGCCTGTCCTTGTAAATAAAGTTTGATTGAAACACAGTCTCACTCATTTTTTTATATATTGCCTGTGGCTGCTTTTACACTACAAAGGCAGAGTCAAGTAGTTGAGAAAGAAATCTTATGGCCCACAAAGCTTACCATTTTTTATTAACTGGACTTTTACTAAAAGTTTCCTTATCTCGTCAAAAGTTCTAGAGCTGATCTTTGAAAGGAAACAAATGATGAATTGGACATTGACTTTCCTATCTATCCTTAAAAGATTTCTCTTTCCTTATACTTGTATGTGCGCAAACACACACACACCTGTTTTACCTGATCATAAACTATAAATCTTGGGCTTAACTAAAGAGTTGTTATCAACCAACTAGCCAACTGAATATCCTTGATAATCACCTCATTTATTGTTATAAAATATACTACAAATGCACTGATCCCATTTTGACTTTCTATTTTAGCACAAAATTAGTCTTATCTTTTATATTTTACATTAATTCTGTATTCTTTAGTCTGTGATCCCTCTAGGATGTGTAGGGACCATTTTGTCTTCATCTTTCAATGTAGAGCTCCCAAAAGGTAGTAACAGAAGAGATGTAATAAGAAAATGTATGAAATAAAAACTAAGCATAATCTTTATCATATTATCCAACTTCTTCAAAAATTTCTGAAAGTGGGAAAACACTAAATGCAGATAAAGATGTGAACCAAATGTGACCCTCTTTCACTATTGCTGTGAAAGTCGCTTCAGTCGTGTCCGACTCTTTGTGACCCTATGAACTGTAGCCCACCAAGTTCCTCTGCCCATGGGATTCTCCGGGCAAGAATACTGGAGTGGGTTGCCATGCTCTTCTCCAGGGGATCTTCCCGACCTGGGATTGAACCCGGGTCTCTTGCACCTCCTGCATTGGCAGGTGGCTCCTTTACCACCAGTGCCACCTGGGAATGGTGTTGGAGTATATTCTGTGATGCAGACTTCAGGCATAATCTAGTATATTGAAGTTACATATACCACATGCCTCAGGAATTGTAGTCCTAAATATGTGCCATAAAAGGAAGAATATGTGTCCATGTGCACCAGGAACCACAAACAGAAATATTCATCATTTTAGAAATTAATAGCCAAAAAAATTAGAAAAAAATGTTCATAAAGGGTAGAACAGGTATACAAATTATGTCATATTCCCAAGTGTTTGTGATATGACTTGTTTTGCTTTTATTATTTCTTCACTTATCTACTATAAGTAGATAAATCTATAGAATTTTACCACTTTATGATGACATTAATGGCTGAGTATAACGGTTTAAAAGCTTGGATTTTTGTGATAACTACAGACGTTCTCTCCGGTCTGAATAGAGTCAGTTTTCATATGATCTGGAAAGATTCAGCTTCCCTTGAAAATTTGAAAAGTATAATTTTATAATGTCTGCTTTTTGAAGGAAACTATTAAAACAATTAAAGGACAACTAACAGATTGGTACAAAATGTTTATAAACCACATATTTGACAAAAGACTGATATCTAACATATATAAAGAGCTCTACAATTCAATAGTAAGAAAATACCCAGTTTTTTAAAAATGGGCAAAATATATGAACATATAATTTACCAAAGATGCTATGTTTATGGCAAATAAACACATAAAATAGTGTTCAACATTATTAGTCACTAGAAAAAAGAAAGAAAGAAAGTGAAGTTACTCAGTCATGTCCAATTCTTTGCAACCCTGTGAACTGTAGCCTGCCAGGCTCCTTCATCTGTGGGATTTTCCAGGCAAGGATACTGGAGTGGGTTGCCATTTCCTTCTCCAGGGGATCTTCCTGACCCAGGGATGGAACTCCTGCACTGCAGGCAGACTCTTTACCATCTGAGCCACCAGGGAAGTGCAAACTAAGACAAAAATGATATGCCAGTACATTACCTATTAGAATCACTAAAATGAAAAAGAGTGAACATACCAAGAGCTGGCAAGGATAGTAACTGGGATTCTCATACGTTGCTAGTGGGAATGTAAAATAGAACAAATTCTTTAGAAGAAAAATAGAGAGTTTCTCAAAAATTAGCATACATCCAGTCATTTGTTCCTGTGCAATGACCCAAGTCAAATGAAAACATATGTTCACATAAAGGCTGGACATGAAGTTCACAGTCATTTAGTCGTCTGTAATAGTTCCAAACTGGAGGCAGCACAAATGTCCATCAACAAGTGAATGAGAGGTTAAAGCCTCTGCCTGCAATGCAGGAGACCTGGGTTCAATCCCTGGGTCAGGAAGATCCCCTGGAGAATAAAATGGCACCCCACTCCAGTATTCTTGCCTGGAGAATCCTATGGACGTAGGAGCCTGGCGGGCTACAGTCCACGGGGTCACAAAGAGTCGGACACGACTGAGCGACTTCACCTTCACTCAGCAACAAAACAGAAAGAACAACTGATACAAACTAAAACATGGACGAATTTCAAAACAACTATGCTGAGCAACAGAAGCTGAAGAACGAATAGAACGTATTGTATGATTTCATCTACTGAAGTTTCTAGAAAATGTAAACTAATTATTAACAGAAAGCAGACCAGCAGTAGCCTGGCAATGGACGGGGGTGACTGGAGAAGGGAAGAGAACGAGAAATTATAAAATGCCCACTGCCTTGATGTGATGGATTCACAGTGTGTTCATATGTCAAATTTACCAAATTTAATACTTTGAATATATGTTGTTTATTATATGATAATTGTATGTCAATTAAGTTACTACATAAATATAAAAAATAAAAGTGCTTACTTGAAATGGGTTGAACTTTAATATTAATAGCCTGAAAATCAATACATAACATACACATAGATATACTTACTTTAGCACATTTTCTGCCAAAAATGGACTCTTGCTGGCATCGCTGGAAACAGAGTAGATTGAGGGAATAAATTTACCTTGCGATCCTGACACATTTCCTTAAAATATTTATCTGCAACTTAAAAATAGCTGTAGGATCAGATGATATGGTAGTTGCTATGGAAACTGCGCATTTGTGGTAAAATCACAGCATGTGGAAGTTGTAAGCTATAAACACCTTACGGTACCTGCTGCCCTGTAGTTCTTGTCACCCATCCTCCTGCTTTGGAGAGAAAAAATAATTGAACTTAATGAAATTTATAATCTTTTAGAATTTTTTTTTCCAAAACATTCTCGTCTACTGTGTCCATTACTTAACACCCCTGTGGTTCATAAATAAAAGTTGACATTTCAAGTGACAGAGAATGAAGAGTTTGCCATCAAGAATCACTGACAAGGAACTAGTGTGGAAAACTGCAGGCAACCTGACCAACAAGTAAAAGATGATTTATATGAGAGATCAGTTTACACTAGTGAATAAGAAGGCAATGGGAAAGAGTTTGAGGGCTTCCATAGTTTTCCTGTTAAATTTAATACTGGACTCAATTATTTTCAACACATGTTTAAGAACTAGTTTTCCTCTGGACAAATGTAGGAGAGTACATAGGTTTGAAGAAAAGTTATGACCAACCTAGACAGCATATTAAAAAGCAGAGACATTACTTTGCCAACAAGTCATGTATGGATGTGAGAGTTGGACTATAAAGAAAGCTGAGTGGCGAAGAATTGATGCTTTTGAACTGTGGTGTTAGAGAAGACTCGTGAGAGTCCCTTGGACTGCAAGGAGATCCAACCAATCTATCCTAAAGGAAATCAGTCCTGAATATTCATTTGAAGGACTAATGCTGAAGCTGAAACTCCAGTACTTTGACCACTTGATGCGAAGAGCTATCTCATTTGAAAAGACCCTGATGCTGGGAAAGATTGAAGATGGGAGGAGAAGGGGATGACAGAGGATGGGATGGTTGGATGGCATCACCGACTCAATGGACATGGGTTTGAGTGGACTTCGGGAGTTGGTGATGGACAGGGAGGCCTGGTGTGCTGCAGTCCATGGGGACACAAAGAGTCAGACACAACTGAGTGACTGAACTGACTGGCTGACATAGGTTTGAACTACCTAAGGAGCCAGTGAAAAACCTGCTTGTATTCTTAGCCCTTTATAGGTGATGACTTTCTGGCCCACAAGAAGCAGTCATTATATTTCTGCTCTATCCACAATGCAACTGATATATTTCTTTCAGACTCTAGAATCGCAGAATCTGTAGTCTTTCTGGCTGAACATCAAACGTAGCCTCCATCAAAGATATTTTTACCACTTGGTTTACTTGCTTTAATTATACCAGGTGTCTGGGATATTTTATTTTATTGAATCAACTAGATTTTCTGAAACCCACATAAAAAGACTATAAAATTGAGCTTAAACGTGAGCTCATTTCTAATTTTAACGGTTTGAAATTGTCTCTGTTTTGCTAGTTAGTTTTGTTTCATTTTTAGGGGGCAATTAAACTAGAATTGTGTTTAGAGTACTCTGTCTTTAAGTTATTGCTCATGGTTAAGGCAACACGAATTAATATCTTTATCTTTCCTCTAAGGAAATTTCATCCTTATACTTTCAGTGTTCAAGTCACCCTTTGGGAAAAAAAATTCAGGCTAGGAAGAGTGTATATTCTTTCTCAGACCACACCCTGTCTAAAAGACTATAATTTAGCAGAGCTACTTCAAACTCCCTTCTGGCTTCCCCATCCCTGATAGGATAAAGTCCAAACAGATGCAGCCTTCCGTGACCCCTGTAACCACTGTCTACTTTTCCAGGGTCACCAATAGCCAGATCCTTCACGGCCCTCTTTCCCAAAGAAAAATAGATTGCTTCTATTTCTCAAAACCCATCTTGCTGTTTAAACTTTCTGTGATTTGCCCATGATTTCTCTAACACTTGACCCCCCTTTTTTTTTAGATCTAAACAACTCCTGTTTCTTCCTCTAAAGCTTCTTCTGACTTCATCAAGGAGAGCTGACCATTCCTTCTTACCTCTCTGTCTATGCAAGTGTCTCTATAAAATCATTCTCTATAGTGTGTTGCATACAACCACCCACCTTATGAGATTGCTCACCCTCTTAAGAGCAGGGTTGTCCGACTTACTTTTGTATTCTTTCTATTTATTTATTTAAATTGGATGATGATTGCTTATCATCACTTTTGCATTCTTTACATATAAAATAACACCCAACCCGAGGTCATCTGCAAGTCTGAGTCGGGAGCCCCTGGTGGACATTGTTGTGTATTCAAAATATAATTGTTATTTTTCTACTTTATGACAGAGTTTCAGTCAAAATCGTGGGAATGCTAGACTCTTGTCATATTGATTTCCCAAGTCATTCTGGATGATGCAGAAAAAGGTGCAGAACATGAATCAGAGAACCTCAATTGTTATGCATGTACCTTATTCTCAAAACAGGAATTCTGGTTCTCAGCTACTTGGAATGCATGGTTTATATTCAAAGTCTGAGTGAGATCTTCTTTCATTCCGTCTATTCAGTTGGAGGAAGACAATTTCAGAGAGTGGATGCTGAAAATTCAGAGCATGTCTCCTCATCTAATTTTATGAAATGACTGAGAGCCCTACAGAGTAAATGTGGTTTAGTCATACACAGAGTTTGACCAATCAGGTCTTTCCTTGCAAAATATAGAAGGGTCTAAGCAGGTAAAGCACTAAAGAGGCTTGTAAAACTGATTCCCCTAACTCTTTGTGCCTTATAAGGTGGCTGATGTCAGCAATAACTTCTAGCTACCAGTAGTCATGTATGGATGTGAGAGTTGGACTAAAAAGAAAGCTGAGTGCTGAAGAATTGATGCTTTCGAACTGTGGTGTTGGAGAAGACTCTTGAGAGTCCCTTGGACCGCAAGGAGATCCAACTAGTCCATCCCAAAAGAGATCAGTCCTGGGTGTTCATTGGAAGAACTGATGTTGAAGCTGAAACTCCAATACTTTGGCCACCCGATGTGAAGAGCTGACTCATTTGAAAAGACCCTGATGCTGGGAGGGGTTGGGGACAGGAGGAGAAGGGGGCGACAGAGGATGAGATGGTTGGATGGCATCACCAACTCAATAGACATGAGTTTGACTAAACTCCCTGAGTTGGTGATGGACAGGGAGGCCTGGTGTGCTATGGTTCATGGGGTTGCAGAGTCGGACACGACTGAGCGACTGAACTTAACTGAGAGCACACTGTCTTCCCCGGCCACGTGATTCCAATGCTCTGCATTAAAGTTGTTTATGATGAATTTGTTGCTTAATAGGGACAGCAAAAACACTATGCAAGTAATTTTCAGCTGGAAATAATAGCTAATATTTGTTCAGCCCTTCTTACATGTCAGACACTAATTTTGTACACTTCATAAAGATTAGCTCATTTAATTCTCTCAATAATTTCATAAACACAGTTATACATAATCTTGATACCAAGATGTTCAATAGTTTGTGCAAAGTTGCATAGAACTAGGACTTTAATCCAGGCAATTTGCTTTGGCATCTTAGCCTCTAACCACTGTACTACCTTATGCCTATTAGAACAGCTTCTATGTACCAGCTACTGCGTCAGGTTGAGGAGACAGAATGGGAAGCAGTATTGATATAGCACTTCCTTTCATAAATCCCACGGTCTAATGAAAGGCAGGCATTGTGATACAGTGTGATGGCAGTACCTGGGAGGATTCCAAAACCGTACATGGTGGCCATTGATTGCAAAAACTGATAAACCCCTTTTATGATTGTGGTTATGTAACTAGTGCTCACTTAATACCATTATATCATGATTGGACAACAGAAAAATTGTAGAATTCTATGTCACCAACACTGTCATTTAATAGACAAACCTGTAATCACTTTTTATGGATGTGAATCCATATGCATATCAGAATTATCTTGGATTTTTTTGAAAAATATAAATGCCCAGGTGATTGAGTGTTTTTTTTTTCTTTCTTTCTTTCTTTTTTTTTTTTTGCAGGGCTCTAGTTATGTTTCTAATGAGCAGCCATATTTAAAAAAATCTGGGCTATATGAGGATCTTTTACTTTTATCTGGCTTGTTTTACTTTTTTTATTTCATATTCAGGGCTCCGGTTTCATTTAGTTTCTGCTTTCCAATTTCTCCTTCTCTTCTTTTTTTTTTGTTTTTTGGATGTTCTTTCTCAAGCATAGTAGAAAAGCTTTTGTATGCATAGATATAATATGCATAATATATATATTTTTGAAAACATGAATTTTTGCCTAACTAAAAGATTTATGACATTTTGATTCTACTAGTTGGACTTAGTATGAATTGAATGCTAGATTTGTAATTTTAAAAAATAGATACACTACATGCAACAAGGGTTTATTGTATAGCACAGGGAACTATAATCAATAGCTTGTAATAACATATACTGGAAAATAATTTCAAAAATAACATATATGTACATGTATAGCTGAGTCATATGAAAAAAAAGAATTCTATTTTTTGAAGTTTAGTTGCATTTATCTTTTTGTCAAGTTTTCTGAATGTCCTATGGACATCTAATAACAAGGTATGGGATATAAGATTTTAAGCATGTTTGTGTAGGATATCAGAGAAGGCAATGGCACCCCACTCCAGTACTCCTGCCTGGAAAATCTTATGGATAGAGGAGGCTGGTAGGCTGCAGTCCATGGGGTTGCTAAGAGTCGGACACGACTGAGTGACTTCACTTTCACTTTTCTCTTTCCTGCATTGAAGAAGGAAATGGCAACCTACTCCAGTGTTCTTTCCTGGAGAATCCCAGGGACAGGGTCACACAGAGTCGGACACAACTGAAGTGACTTAGCAGCAGCAGCAGTGTAGGATATGGTTAATATAAATTAAATATAAATATATTTAAATTATTAATTACATCATTCCATTCAAGATGTTTCTATTCTTATCTTTTCTACACTCCATAAAATATTCTGAGAAATGTTAATATGTGTCAATATGATTATATATTTTTTCTTTTCCCTTTTATTTTTTCTGAGTTTTGCTTTATATATCTTTTTCTTTGTTGTTAACGTGACTGATGGCTTATGATGTCTATCTTCTTTGTGAATTGTAGATTTTATCATTAAAATATTCATCTTTGTTTCATTTAAAATAAATAAATAAATAGGACAAGCTCAAAAAAAAAAGAGAAATATCTGTCATATATGGTCAGCATTTGTACCGCAGATTCATACCAATCTTCTATATATTCTAGTGGACATAACCATACAATAGTAGTTAATGTTGATGATATCCCTATGTCAAGAAAAGAAGCAAAGACTTTAAAAAGAACAAAAGTAAAATATACCCATTAGTGGAGTTAAGAATTATATTTCAGTCTATTTTTCAGATGATAATTTTGTATGTAATAGTTGAGTCAATTAACTGACGTCGCATAAAACAGAATATTTAATTTCCTATCCTTTCTTAAGGAATGAGAATTTATTCATACATAAGATTTCATATTTTGAGAAATTGCCAATAGTAAATTTTAGTCAACATAATATAGTTTTGATATATATGTGACTTGAGAAATTTCAATGTGTAAGAAGAATCCAACTTATATACATCTCAAATTTAAATTGGGAGATTTTAACATTTTATTTACACAGTGTGGTTTTTATTAGAAACTTTTGATGATCTTTATAAATATAATGGAATCATATTTATTTATAATGATGGTCAATTGCTATTGTTGCTGATGTTTAGTCTCTAAGTATGTCTGACTCTTTGAGACCCCCTGGATTGCAGCTTGCTAAACCTCCCTGTCCCTCACTATCTCCCTGAGTTTGCCCAAGTTCATGTCCATTGAGTTGGTGATGTCATCCAACCATCTCATCCTCTGCCACCATATCCTCCTTTTACTGTCAATCGTTTCCAGCATTAGGGTGTTTTCCAGTGAATTGGCTCAGGTGGCTCAAGTTTTAGAGCTTCAGTGTCATCCTTCCAGTGAGTATTAAGGGTTCGTTTGCTTTATGACTGATTGGTTTGATCTTCTCTCTGTCCAAGGGACTCTCAAGAGTCTTCTCTAGTACCACAATTCACAAGCATCAATTCTTCAGTTCTCAGCCTTCTCTATGGTCCAACTCTCGCATGAGTACATGACTGCTGGAAAGACCATAGCTTTGACTATATGGACCTTTGTTGGGAAAGTGCTGTCTCTGCTTTTTAATATGCTGTCTAGGTTTGTCATAGCTTTTCTTCCAAGGAAACAAGTGTCTTCTATTTCATGGCTGCAATCACCACCCACAGTGATTTAAGCTCCCAAGAAGAGAAAATGTCTCACTGCTTCCACTTTTTCCCCTTCTATCTGCCACGATAGTAGTGATGGGACCAGATGCCATGATCTTCATTTTTTTGAAAGTTGACTTTTAAGCCAGCTTTTTCACTCTCCTCCTTCACCTTAATAAAGAGGCTCTTTAGTTCCCCTTTATGTTTTGCCATTCAGTTCAGTTCAGTTCAGTCACTCAGTCATGTCCAACTCTTTGCGACCCCATGAGTTGCAGCACTCCAGGTCTCCCTGTCCAACTCCCAGAGTTCACTCAGACTCACGTCCATCTAGTCAGTGATGCCATCCAGCCATCTCATCCTCTGTCATCCCCTTCTCCTCCTGCCCCCAATCCCTCCCAGCAGCAGAGTCTTTTCCAATGAGTCAACTCTTCATGTGAGGTGGCCAAAGTACTGGAGTTTCAGCTTTAGCATCAGTCCTTCCAAAGAACGCCCAGGATTGATCTCCTTTAGAATGGACTGATGGGATCTCCTTGCAGTCCAAGGGACTCTCAAGAGTCTTCTCCAACACCACAGTTCAAAGGCATCAATTTTTCAGTGCTCAGCCTTCTTCACAGTTCAACTCTCACATCCATACATGACAGGTGGAAAAACCATAGCCTTGACTAGATGGACTGCCATTAGAATGATATTACATGCATAATGTGAGGTTGTTGATATATCTTCTGGCAATCTTGATTCCAGTTTGTAACTCAACCTGCTCAGCATTTTGCATGATGTATGCTGCATATAAGTTAAATAAATAAGGTTATAGTATATAGTCTTGTCATACTTCTTTCCCTATTTTTAACCAGTCAGTTGTTCCATGTATGATTCTAACTGTTGCTTCTTGACTTGCATACAGGTTTCTCAAGAGACAGTTAAGATGGTCTGGTATTCCCATTTCTTTGAGAATCCTCCACAGTTCATTGTGATCCACACAGTCAAAGTATTCTTGCTTGGAGAATCCCATGGAGAGAGGAGCGTGGGGGGCTACAGTCCATGGGGTCTCAAAGAGTTGTACACGACTGAGTAGCTGACACTTTCACATAGTCAAAAGCTTTCGTATAGTCAATAAAACAGAAGTAGATGTTTTTTTCTGGAATCCTGTTCCTTTCTCTATGATCCAACAAATGTTGGCAACTTGATCTCTGGTTCCTCTGCTTTTTCAAAACCCCAAAAATGCTTGTACATCTGGAAGTTCTCAATTCAAGTACTGCTAAAGCCTAGCTTGAAGGGTTTTGAGCATACATTACTATCATGGGAAGTGAGCGCAATTGTCTGGAAGTTTGAACATTCTTTAGCAGTGCCCTTCTTTAGAATTGGTGTGAAAGCTGATCTTTTCCAGTCCTCTGGCCACTGCTGGGTTTTCCAAATTTGCTGATATATTGAGTGTAGCACTTTAACAGAATCATCTTTTAGTATTTTAAATGATGGTCAAGTGGGTAATTTACTTAATAGAGTTTCTATGACTTCAAAATGAGCTTTATTTTTTTGTCATTTTACCCACATATTGCAATTTCATTCATTTATGTTTTACTCTATCTCTTTTAAAATTAAAAAGAATTAAAAATCAAAGATATGGTTCTACAATTTTTGAGGATATTATTTTATCACTTATGAAACTAGGAAATTGCATTTCAGGCAACTATCTGTTTATTGGAAATTATCCAATAGAAACAATAGCTCTGATTTGAATGCTCACACATTGTGTTGTCTAGTATGATGATATGCTTGTAATTACACTGAGTCAGTTTATGATTTTCTGGATCACAGAATAACTTGTAAAATTTTACCAACTAATTAGCTATATTTTTTAATAGAATATTTTGATCATATATAGGGAATGTTGATTTTTAGAGAACAAAAGTAGCTAAAGCAAAAAGAGAAATTTATTGGAACATTACAGGGGTTCTAAGGAAGTATTATAGCAAATATTCACTGAGTACATGCTGTGTGCCAAGAGCTATTCTAAACATTCCCCTAATTAAAGTATTTCCATAATAGCCAGTTTTTGCCAAGTTCTGCTCTGGTAACAAATAACTCCAAATCTAAGTAGCTTACAACACCAAAGATTTACTTTTTGCTCCATTACATGTTGGATATGTCTTTTTATTTAGGGGCCCAACTCTGTTTTAGATTCAAGGCAGAGAAATAAAGAGAAACGCCAAACCATGCAAGAGCTCCTACAACTTCCATGAGGCCACAGTAGTGAACAGGACAGATACCATGGCCAAGTTTAGCAGTCAGTGGGGTGGGGAAATAAGCTCTTCCCATAGATGGCACTGTAATCAGATGTCAACAAATGAGGATGCATGAGAGGGCAGAAACTATGTGAAAACAATTACAATCATCCTCTGCCCTTTATCATAACGTCCACTTCTCTGCATTCTGGTATTCTTCTCACATCATTTCATACAATATTGCATGCCTTGAATCAGAAATATTTTTTCTCTTAATCACACACAATCTGAGTATGTCAGGCTTTTGTAGTAAGTCGCAGCTTTAGTTAGACTTTTATCCTGAGGTTTTTTTTTTTTTTTTTTTAATTTACTGAGTTTCACCTTGGAAAATTCAGAAATTCCAACCAAAGGTTGGTTAACCGGGACAATATTTTATTTCTTGCCAAGGATTGTCTTAAACTCTGTCATTGAGAATGTTATATAGTGTTATCTTTTATCTAAGTATTTCCATTTGCAAGGCCACAAATTCTGGAATTTCTGAACTTTCTGTATTCTTCAATTCCACTTTGAAAACTGATATTATATTTTGGAGCCTTTGCAGTTGCAATACTTTTTGAGCTTAAGCATTTCTATTCTTATATTGTCCAAAGCATCCCAAAATATCTGATTGACACTATCAACATTCTAATGTTTCATGTTTTTATCTAAAGGCAAAGTTCCTGTTATATTATCTGTCTTTCAAATTATACAGGCAATATTTCTACCAAATATATTAAATGTTTACCAGTGGTCACAGGGCTGGAAAAGGTCAGTTTTCATTCCTATCTCAAAGAAGGGCAATGCCAATGTTCAAACTACCATACCATTGCACTCATTTCACAGGCTAGTGAGACAATGCTCAAAACCCTTCAATCTAGGCTTCAACAGTATGTGAACCATAATGTTCAGATATACAAGTTGGGTTTAGAAAAGGCAGAAGAACCAGAGATCAAATTGCTAACATTCCTTGGGTCATAGGGACTTCCCTGGTGACTCAGATGGTAAAGAGTCTGCCCACAATGCAGGAGATCTGGGTTCTACCCTTGAGCTGGGAAGATCCCCTAGAGAAGGAAATGGCAAAATCCCATGGATGGAGAAGTCTGGAGGGATACAGTTCATGGGGTCACAAAGAGTTGGTCATGACTGAGTGACTAACACTTTCACTTTTCACTTCGATCATAGAGAAAGCAAGAGAATTTAAGAAAAACATCTACTTCAGTTTCATTGAGTATGATAAGGCCTTCGACTGTGTGGATCACACCAAACTGCGGAAAATTCTTAGAGATGGGAGTATCAGACCACCTGACCTGTCTTCTGAGAAACATGTATACAGGTCAAGAATCAAGAATTAGAACAGGGAACTCAACAACTGACTGGTCAAAAATTGGGAAAGGAGTAGCAAAAGGCTGTGAATTGTCACCCTGGTTATTTGGCATAGAAGTTGGCCATAGAAGTTAAATAACCAGGGTGACAACATGCAGCCTTGACCTACTCCGTTCCCAATTTTTGACCATCAGTTGTTCCATTTCCAGTTCTAACTCTTGCTTCGTGACCTGCATGCAGGTTTCTCAGAAGACAGGTAAGGCTGTCTGGTACTCCCATCTCTTTAAGAATTTTCCAGTTTTTTGTGACCCACACAGTTCAAGGTTTACCATAGTCAATAAGGCAGAAGTAGATATTTTTCTGGAATTCCCTTGCTTTCTCTATGAACCAAAAAAGAGTACATCATGTGAAATATCAGTCTGATGAATCACAAGTTGAAATCAAGACTGCCAGAAGAAATATCAACAACAGATATACAGATGATATCACTCTAATGGAGGAAAGTGAAGAGGAACTAAAGAACCTCTTGATGAGGGTGAAGGAGAAGAGTGAGGCAGCTGGCTTGAAACTCAGCATTCAAAAGATGAAGATCATGGCATCCGGGCCCATCAGTTCAGTTCAGTCGCTCACTTGTGTCTGACTCTTTGTGACCCCCATGAACTGCAGCATACCAGGCCTCCCTGTCCATCACCAACTCCCGGAGTAACTCATGTCCATTGAGTAGGTGATACCATCCAACCATCTCATCCTCAGTCATCTCCTTCTCCTCCCACCTTCAATCTTTCCCAGCATCAAGGTCTTTTCTAATAAGTCAGTTCTTCATATCAGGTGGCCAAAGTATTGGAATTTCAGCTTCAGTATGAGTCCCTCCAGTGAATATTCAGGACTAATTTCCTTTAGGATGGACTGGTTGGATCTCCTTGCAGTCCAAGGGACTCTCAAGAGTCTTCTCCAACACCACAGTTCAAAAGCATCGATTCTTCAGTGCTTAGCTTTCTTCATAGTCCAGTTCTCACATCCATACATGACTACTGGAAAAACCATAGCCTTGACTAGATGTACCTTTGTTGGCAAAGTCATATCTCTGTTTTCTAATATGCTGTCTAGGTTGGTCATAACTTTTCTTCCAAGGAGTAAGCATCTTTTAATTTCATGGCTGCAGTCACCATCTGCGGTCATTTTGGAGCCCAGAAAAATAAAGTCTGACACTGTTTCTGGTCCCATCACTTCATGGCAAACAGAAGGGGAAAAAGTGGAAAGAGTGACAGATTTTCCCTTCTTGGGCTCCAAAATCACTGTGGTTGTTGACTGCAGCCACGAAATTAGAAGACACTCGCTTCTTGGAAGGAAGGCTATGACAAACCTAGACAGTGTATTAAAAAGCAGAGACATCACTTTGCTGACAAAAGTCCATATAGTCAAACCTAGAGTTTTTCCAGCAGTCACGTATGGATGTTAGATTCGGACCATAAAGAAGGCTGAGTGCTGAAGAACTGATGCTTCAAATTGTGATGTTAGTCAAGTCCTTTGGACTGAAAGGAGATCAAATCAGTCAACCCTAAAGGAAGTCAACCCTGAATATTCACTAAGAAAACATGCTGAAGTTGAAGCTCCAATACTTTGGCCATCTGTTGGAAAGACCTGACTTGTAGGGAAAGACCCTGATGCTGGGAAAGATTGAGGCAGGAGGAGAAGGGGATGACAGAGGATGAGATGGGGGGATGACATCACTGACTCAATGACCATGAATTTGAGGAAGCTCCTGGAAGCAGTTGAGGACAGAGGAGCTTAAAGTCCTGCGATCCATGGGGTTGCAAAGAGTCAGCCACCACTTAGGCACTGAACAGCAGCAACCACTGCATACAAGAGTCATTATTTTTCTAGCCATTACCATTTCCAGCCAATATCCATTTCCTTTCCCCTTACTAGCTAGCCCTGAAGCTAACACCACATTGTTTAGAGTTTGTTTATAGTATGTTCCTACCACCAGTTTCTATATGCTTCACCCTTGCTAAACTTTTCTGTGGTACCAAACAATTACTAATTTTTAGTAATCGATGTGATTTATCACATCAATTTTTTTTTTCTGTTTTTCTTGCTTATGTTACATGTCAACTGAGGTCAGCACAGATTCTGCTCTGTTCTTTGATCAAAATGTCCTGTTTATTTGAGGATTCAGGTTTCCAGGGCAGGGAGATTAAAGGCAATGATTAAGCAATATTTCTTAGACCTGCTCAGCTGTGTCATTTGTTCATCTTGCTCATATTCCACTGGTCAGAGCAAGTCAGGAGACTAGGTTTGACTGTCAGTGCAAGAGTGCACTACTGGCCACCCATCAGTGAGCAACAATGTGTCATTCTCTTGCTGGGAAGGCAGCAAAAAACTGGAAACAAACAAACAGTCTAGTACACTCACAATAGCCTCATTTTACACATGAGAAAACTGGAGCAAGTTAGCTTAAATAGCCTGGGAGATCACATTGCTGGTGAGATGAAGATTTTAAGTCTGATTTAAGGGCTAACTATTTTAACCACAAAAAATGATGTAAATACAGCTGGGCCTCGGAGAGACTTTGTAAGTCATCAGGCACTACTTCTTTCAGTGAGCAAATAGTCTCTTATCACTAAAGTACGCTCACGTCTTCTGTAGACATAGAGGAAAATGAATTCGTGAATATCTACCCTTACCCTTCATAAACCCACGATCTCAGCACTCAACTTTAACTTTTGCAGGGTCTTTCTTTTCTAGTTTCAAATTTCCAAGGGGGGAAAAAAATGATGTCAGTATTTTAGTTATGGGGATATGTTTAATGAGTTCCAGCTGTGGATTCAGTTTTTTGTTTGTTTGTTTGCTTTTTCTGGCCTTGAGAAAGTGTCTTTAACTTTGCTACAGAATGAAACTCGCAGAACTCAAGCTAAGCTACAGAAGCCTGAGAGGATGGGCCCTTGGCATTTTGAGTGTGTAGACCACCTTCATGACTATGACCCTTTCGGGCTTGGCAGCTCAGTGTAGGTGGTGGTGTCCCTCCCAGATCATATCCTCCCAGAACGCTTTCAGCACCCTGGGGATCTCCTTGTAGATGAGACCAAGTTTTATTTTTATAATGAGTTACAGGTAAAAGAGACTCATCTGCTTTACTTGGAAATATGAATTGTGTGAATTATGAACTGATCTAGTCATATTCATATTTTCTCTTTCAGAAATGACTTTTGGCAAGAATGAAAAGCTCAGTTTCTAGTTAGGTTTATAAAATGAAGTAATAAATAAATAATCAGTAATAAATCTTCAATTATTAATACATGTACTTGCAGTTAAATAAGCAAATGGTGGTGAAAGGATGGAATAAAAAAGATCAGTACCTATTACATTCATAAGAATGGCAAATTGGAGACCCTGGTGACTGAAAATGACTCATTCATTTCTGAAAGGGAATCCACAATCTTGTTGGAAGGTAAAGAGCTTTCAGGACTTCCCTGACAGCTCAGGTGGTAAAGAATCTGCCTGCAATTCAGGAGACCCCCAGTTTAATCCCTGGGTCAGGAAGATGCCCTGGAGAAGGGATAGGCTACCAACTCCAATATTCTTGGACTTCTCAGGGGGCTCAGATGGTAAAGAATTCACCTGCAATGCGGGAGGTGTGGGTTCAGTCCCTGGGTTGGGAAGTTCTCCTGGAGGAGGCCATGGCAACCCACTCCAGCATTCTTGCCTGGAGAATCCCCATGGACAGAGGAGCCTGGTGGGCTACAGTCCATGGTGTCGTGAAGAGTTGGACACAACTGAGTGAATAAGCACAGCACAGCAAAGACCTTTCAGAGGCCACACCAAAAGGTAAATTAAAATGGCAACCTGACTTGATAAGTAGCCCCATATCCTGAAGGTGCTGCCAAATGAAATCCAGTTTTCACAGCTTCTTAGCGGCTGTTCTGGGGAGGGGCAGAAGAAAGAGCCCAGCCTCACCTGGAGTGTGGGGGCCATAGGAGAGCTCAGCACATGGAGTTACACTTTCAAAGCTGAGATGAACTAAGCTAAACTGCCCTTCTCTCTGCACCTGCACAGTGAAGAGGAGAGCTGCATGTTTTGAAATTTCTCTCAGTGGAGAACAAATATTCCCTGAGATCTGGTGCCACAAACCAACTTTCATTGTTTGTAGTTAGAATCGGCAGCGACCAGGCTGACTGAAGACTTCTTGGTTTTCATGTTCCAATCCACTCTGTTTTGTTCTGGGACTTGTTTTCAGTACTCTCCCCACAGCTCCTGGGTCTTAGGTCTCACAGCTTCATCTTTCTTGGATGACTTCTTTTTCATGTGTCCTAATAATTTTCTACAAGAGTGGGTAGTTTAAGTATATTTTGGAGACTGTATATTTGGATATACATATGCTGTATATTTTTATATTATACATACATATATAGGTATATATTACATATATACACACACGTGTTAGCATTCTATCTTATTTTAGCAAGTTATATTACCCCAACAGATTACCTAATGGAGTACATTTTGTGTGTTTACAATTACCTTTATTTCACCTTCATACTTAAGTAATACTGTATATAGAATTTTAGGTTAACAACAATTTTTTTTTTTTTCCCATAGAATGAAAACAATTGTCTTCTATGATCCATGTTGCTGTTGAGGATCTGATGTTCCTCTAGGAAAGTTCTTTATTTTCCTTGGAAGTTTTTCTTTTTAGTCCCTGCATTCTGAAATTTCAAGATTGTTTTTGGGTCCATAAGCTCAATCTGGGCACTAAATGAACATGTTCAACCTGAGCATTTATGTCTTTTACTTTTAAAATTATTATTTTTATTTTCTATGTGATAATTCTCTCCTCTTTATTTTTTCTGATCTTCCTTCTAAACGTATTATTAGAAACATGCTGGAAAATTATTATTACCTTTTCTTTTATATTTTTCATATATTTTATCTTTTTGATCTATGTGCTGGAGATTTCTTTGATTTTTATTCAAATATTATTTTAACCATCTCAAAATTCTGTAATTTTTAAAAAGTCACTAGTTTTCCCTATTCCTGTTTCAAAGCATCCTTTTCTGTTGTGTCTCCTCTTATTGTCCTTAAAGGTTAATTCCATTTTAAATACATGTACTGTTCTTTCAGTTCAATTTTTATAGAGAGAAGAATTAAATGCATAATCAATATGAAATTTTGGATAATGGAGTCTTTATAAGCAAAGTTTAAGGTAAAATACAACTAGAAATGATTTGTAGCTGAAGCTTAGTGACAGGTAATGTTTACATCTAGGTAATTTCAGTATTTATATTGCTTAGTGCCATTCAGCCATACAGCTCTGTGGGTATGGGAAGAGCTGCAGGAAAGATTGGAAAATTTCTCTTTGTGTGAGGTAGGACATCTGGTCTCACACTCTAGCATATTAGACATTTTCAAATAACATATATCAAGTCAAGAGAAGTAAGTTTCAGTGTACTCTAGCATTTCAAAATACAGGCTTCAAAGTTGTGAGGAGTTTAATTCAAACCCTGTTCCACTTTGATTATGTTTCTTGATTTCTCTAAGCTACTCAATTCTCATCTGTAAAATGGGGATTAATTATTATCCCTCCTTCATAGGCCTGTTGTGAGGATTAATTGAGATAATGTAGGCAATTTGTTTAGCACAGCATCAGGTATAGGAGGTACTGAATGAGTGACAGCTGTTATTATTTTAATGGCACATAATTACATGTTAACAAAAGCTGTAACACTCCACATATGGGGATTGCTAGAATGAATGAAGGCAGACACATACTCCTGAAATGAAGAAACATAATAAGTATATAAAATATTACTAGCTTACAATGAGTATTTAATTTGTAGAGAAAGAATTCATCAGGAAAAAAAAAAAACATTGAAAGATTTATTCAAATTTATAGTTGTGCCAAAGGTCCTGGAGAGAAGTCGAAAGGCCCTTTATTGATATATATAATTTATATCCTATAAAGGCTTAAACCTATTGTAAATAAATAACAAGTTTTGGTAAATCATTTTCCTTTGATTTCTTCTTATTTTAATTTCTCTTAAGCCTAGTTTCTTTGTTTATTCACAAAAGGAAATATTTTCCTCTAATTTAGATTCTTTAAAAACAAAGGTTACATACGAATGTAGCTTTAATCTATTATAAAATAAAAGGTAATTTATCATATTAACTTTCTCAGTATACAAAAATAGAAAATTTAATAAATTATAATTATGCTTTAATAACTTTCTTCCTCACTTTAATGTCACATTAAAATAAATGAAACATGTTCAAACCACTGTCTTAACCATTAAGAAGAGAAAATGTAGAATTTATTTTATTATACCAAGTCTGCTGCTGCTGCTGCTAAGTCGCTTCAGTCGTGTCCGACTCTGTGTGACCCCATAGACGGCAGCGCATCAGACTCCCCCGTCCCTGGGATTCTCTAGGCAAGAACACTGGAGTGGGTTGCCATTTCCTTCTCCAATGCATGAAAGTGAAAAGTGAAAAGTGAAAGTGAAGTTGCTCAGTCATGTCTGACTCTTCGTGACCCCATGGACTGCAGGCTACCAGGCTCCTCCATCCATGGGATTTTCCAGGCAAGAGTACTGGAGTGGGGTGCCATTGCCTTCTCCAATACCAAGTCTATGTTCCCACTATTGAGACCATCACAGGGGTGAATCTTTTTAAATATTTTTTCTAGAATGTGGATAAACTATTTAGGAAACTTGAGAGCTGTGTTGATATCCAGACAATATAAAAAAATACAGCAGGTTAAACCATGTTTATATATGTGTAAGAATGTATTATACATAGGATATTTATCCTTGTAACTCCTGAGTAATAACTCATTGTCAGAATCGAACATATCTTGTTATCTTTTCACCGATTGACAGACATTTGTATTGTTTTCAGTCTTAATGTATTATGAATGTTGACTGTAGACATTCACATGTAATTCTTCATGTAGAAGTATGTTTTTCACTTCCGTAGGGTAAATGAATAGAAGTGTAACTGCTGTATCTTACAATTGGTGTGTATTTAACTTGATAAGAAACCATCAAACTGTTTGCCTACATTGCTCTTCTAGTTACACTCCTACAGGAATGTATGGGAATTACAGGTCTGCCACATCCTCCTTAGCACTGGGTGTTGTCAGTATTTTTTATTTTAGGCATTCTGGTGAACGAGAAATAGAAACTTATTTTGGTTATAGTTGAGGAATTTCCACCATAACTGATTATACTGAGCACCTTTTCATTTGTTCATTAACCATTTATATATATTCAACTTTATACCAATTCTTCTTGCCATTTTATAGTGGTCATTTGCATTTTTCTTATTGATTTAAGAATTCTTATATTTAAAGTATGAGTAAACATGATAAATATAAAATGTAAGTAAAAATACAATACAATATGTATATGATTTGAAAATATTTTATCCTTGTCTATATATGGTTTGCTACTTTTTTTACTCATTGGGTGACATAGCTGAAATTTTAATTATGTTAATGTATAATTTATATATTTTTATTTTAAGTTATTACTTTATGTGTCTTAAGAAATCTTTAGCAAATTCAAGATTATTAAATTATTCTCACATTTTCTTCTAGAAGTTTAAAATTTTCACTCTTGTTTTTAGGTCTCTGGTCCATTTCAAGGTAGTATTTGTTTACGATGCCATATAAGGGACTGAGGTTCATTTCTGTGTATGTGTGATATGGCTTCACTAGCGGCTCAATTAAGGAAATCGCCTGCAATGCAGGAGAGCTGTTTTCCATCCCTGGGTTGGGAAGATCCCATAGAGAAGGAAATGGCAATCCCCTCCAGTGTTCCTGCCTGGGGAACTCCATGGAGAGAGGAGCCTGGCTGGTTACAGTCCATAGAGTCACAAAGAGTTGGACACAACTGAGCAACTAACAATATGACTATCCAGTTATTTTAGTAACATTTATTGAAACAGCTCTCCTTTCCCCATTGAATTTAACTTACACCTCTGTCAAAATTTAGTTGACCATGTATATTCAGGCCTATTCCATTTATTTGTCTATACTTATGTCATTACCATATTATTTTCATTACAATAAGTATAAAAGTAACTGGAAAATCAGGAATTGTATGTCTTCTGAGTTGTTCATTTTCAAGATTGTTATGATTATTTGCTTTATAATGGAAATTTTATAATTACTTGGTCAATAATCTACCAAAGAATATTTCCATTGCTATTTTGATTGAGATCATATTGAATGTATAGAACAATTTAGGAAAAACTGATGTGTTAACTCCATTGAATCTTTCAATTCTTGAACATAATCTGATTTTATTATTTAGGTCTCCTTTAATTTCTCTCAGCAAGGAGAGAAATTCTACATCTTTCTCAGCATTTTATGGGTTTTGATGCTATTGTAAGTAAATTTTTTCAATAAATTTTTTTGCATCTTTTCTATTTATGTATAAAAGTTACTTTTTATCCTGATGTATTATTAAATTTATTTATTAGCTCTTCTCAGTAGGTGAGTTGAGAATTCTTCAGGATAGTCCATAGTCTGTGAATAGAAGCAATTTACTTCTTTCTTATAATTCTTTACACCTTATTTTGCTTTTTCTTGCCTTAATTTCACTGTCTAGGACATCAGTGGTAAGAGCAGACCGTGTCATTCTCATGCTCAAAGAATGTATTTAATGAGAATGAGATTAATGTTTGATTATGGAAAAAAATAAAAAAAATATACTGAAGCAGACAAAAAGCAAACTGAACTTCCACTTACTCTCGTGAAAATGATCAACTAATTACAAACTAATGACCAGTCTTGCTTCATCTGTTTCTACTCATTCTTCCCTATTTGAAGAAAATTCTAAATATCATTGTCATTTTATTCAAAAACATTTCAGTACCTTTTTCTGTAATATGCAAACTGTTTTTTTAAAAATACACACTATTATCATCACATCTGAACAAAAACATTAATAAGTCATATATCCAATTAGTGTTCAAAATTTTAACTGTCTTCCAAATGCTCCAAATGTTCTTTGTTTTTGTTTATTTTCACCTTGCGTTTATTTGAAATGGGAATCAACTAAGTTTAAACATTACATCGGTGGTAAATGTCTCTTACTTTCTTTGAATCTACTATCTTTCCCTTCATCTCTTTTTTCCAGTCTGGATTTTGCTGACATGATGTTATGGCATTCTCATAATGTAGTTTAACAGAGAGGTCTCCAATCCTCCAGCCACAGACCAGTGGTGGTCTGTGGCCTGTTAGGAATGAGACCACACAGCAGGAGGTGAGCCGACAAGCAAGCAAAGCTTCATCTGTATTTATAGCCATAGCTGTTCCCCATCACTCACGTTACTACCTGAGCTCTGCCTCCTGTTAAATCAGTGGTGGCATTAGATTCTCATAGGAGTACAAACCCCACTGTATGCCTACTGGGCATGCAAGGGATCTACATTGCTTACTCCTTATGAAGATCATCCCTAAATCATCCCCCTATCCCCACCTCAATCCATGGAAAATTTGTCTTCCATGAAACCAGTCCCTGCTGCTAAGAAAAAGGTTGGGAACCACTGTTCTAACACATTTCTCTATAGCAGAATCCTTTCTGAGAATAGTCCAGGAATATGTGTATTCTTCTAAGGTACTCAGGTGAGTCTGAGCACAGTCAGGCATGGAAAGCCTGGAAAATATCCATGTAATGTATCCAGATTTCTTTCAATTTCTTTTTCTTAAAGTTTTTGTTGGAGTATAGTTGACTTAGCAGTTTTTGTTAGCTTCAGCTGTACAGCAAACTGTGTAAGTTATAGATATTCACACATCCAAACTTTAGATTATTTTCCCATAGAGGTTATTACAGAGTATGATGTACTTGTCTATCTACCCTGAGTAGACTTACCTGTGCTATTCAGTAGGGTATGGTGGTTGGTGTCAAGTTCATGGTCTCCGAAGGAGAAAATTTCACTCTGGGACCACAGACGTGGTCTCTGTCACTCAAAGTTTTGTGCAGCAAAGCTTTTATTAAAGTGAAAGGATAGGGAAAGCTTCTGACACAGACATCGTAAGCAGGTAGAAAGAGCACCCCCTTTGCTAATTTGGGTAGGGCATTATATACTCTTATGCTGCTGCTGCTGCTGCTGCTAAGTTGCTTCAGTCGTGTCCGACTCTGTTCGACCCCATAGACGGAAGCCCACCAGGCTACCCCGTCCCTGGGATTCTCCAGGCAAGAACACTGCAGTGGGTTGCCATTTCCTTCTCCAATGCATGAAAGTGAAAAGTGAAAGTGAGGTCGCTCCGTTGTGTCCAACTCTTAGCAACCTCGTGGACTGCAGCCTACCAGGCTCCTCCGTCCATGGGATTTTCCAGGCAAGAGTAATACTCTTATGCTAGCTGCTGAAAATACATAAAAAGAATGCCTCAAGGTTGTGAAAGTTTTACCCAGACTCTCTCACACAACATACATTCTGAGATAATATTGGCCCAAGATAGGGAGAATGGGTTCTGGCAGCATGTCCCTGGACAAGCTCTATTGTTTTGTTGCATAATCAGGGGTATAAGTCTTGAAGAAGAATAGGTTCCCAAGCAAGATATATTGTTACAATTATAATTGTTGACATAGGGCCTAAAGAAAAGCATTTCCATGAGCAAGATATATTGTTTTGCTGTGTAATCATTAGCTCCAGGCTTAAAGAAATCTAGTTTTCAGGTGAACCAGATTGTTATAGCAACACAGGGTTTAAGAGAAACATGTCCTATGTGACCAAGGCAAAATAATTAAAAAAGAGATGTTTGCCTCTTCCTCCCCTATGGTGCTTGGACTCCCTATCAACCTGCCTAAGCTTCAACTCTCAGTCCTTATTAGTTATCTATTTTATATACAGCAGTGTGTATATGCAAAGAGATCCAACCAGTCCATTCTAAAGGAGACCAGTCCTGGGATTTCTTTGGAAGGAATGATGCTAAAGCTGAAACTCCAGTACTTTGGCCACCTCATGCGAAGAGTTGACTCATTGGAAAAGACCCTGATGCTGGGAGGGATTGGGGACAGGAGGAGAAGGGGACGACCCAGGATGAGATGGCTGGATGGCATCACCGACTCAATGGACATGAGTCTGAGTGAGCTCCGGGAGTTGGTGATGGACAAGGAGGCCTGGCATGCTGCGATTCATGGGGTCGCAAAGAGTCAGACACGACTGAGCGACTGAACTGCACTGAAGTGTGTATATATCAGTCCTCATCTCCCAGTTTATCCTTCCCCCTGCCCTGTCTCCCCCTTTGGTAACAGTAAGTTTGTTTTCTACACCAGTGACTTTATTTCTGCTTTGTAAATAAATTCATTTGTACCATGTAAAAGAGATTCAACATGTAAATGGTATTACGCTACATTTGTCTTTTTCTGTCGGAATTGCTTCACTCAGTATGACAATCGCTAGGTCTATCCATGTTGCTGCACATGTATCATTTTGTTCTTTTTGATTACTGAGTAATATCTCCTTGTATATATGTACCAAATCTTCTTTATCTATTCCTATGTTGATGGGCATTTTTATTGCTTCCCCATGTTCTAACCATTGGAAATAGTGCTGTAATCAACATGGGGGTGTATGTATCTGATCAAATTATCCTTTTCTCCAGATATATACCCAGGAGTGGGACTGCTGTATCATACGGTAGCTTTATTTGCAGTTTTTTAAGGAACCTCCATACTGTTCTCCATAGTGACTGCACCAATCCACACGCCCACTAACAGTGTAGGCGTGTTCCCTTTATTCCGTACTCTCTCCAGGATTTACCATTTGTAGATTTTTTTGATGATGGCCATCCTGTCCAGTGCGAAGGGATATTTCGTTGTATCTTTATATTGCATTTCTCTAATAATCAGTGATATTTAGCATCCTCTCATGTGCTTTATGGACATCTGTATGTCTTCTTCAGAAAAAAGTATGTTTAGATATTCTGCTCATTTTTTGATTCGGTTGTTTGTTGTTTTTATATTAAGCTGCAAGGGCTGTTTGTGTATTTTGGAGATTAATCCCTTGTCGGTTGCTTCATTTGCAAATATTTCCTCCCATTGTGAATATTGCCTTTTTGTTTTGTTTATGGTTTCCTTTGCTGTCCAAAAGCTTTTAAGTTTAATTAGATCTCATTTGTTTATTTTGTTTTAATTTCCATCACTCTAGGAGGTGGGTCAAAAGAGATCTTGTGGCAATTTATGTCAGAGAGTGTTCTGCCTATATTTTCCTCTAAAAGTTTAATAGTACCAGGCCTTACATTTAGGTCTTGATCCGTTTTGAGCTTGTTTTGGGGTATGGTGTTAGAATGTGCTCTAATATTATTCTTCTACATGTAACTGAACATTCTTCACAGCACTACTTATTATATAATCTTGCCTCCTTTGTCATAGATTAAGTGACCATAGGTAACATGATTTTAGAAAGTCTCTGGACTTAGCATCCTGTTCCATTCATCTCTACATATTGCTTTGATAACTGTAACTTTGTGGTATAGTATGAAGTCAGAAAGGTTGATTCCTCAAGGTCCATTTTTCTTTCTCAAGATTGCTTTGGCTACTTGGGGATCTTTTGTGTTTCCACACAAATTGTAAGACTTTTGTTCTAATTCTGCGAAAAATGCTACTGGTAATTTGATAGGGATTGCATAGAATATGTTTTGGTTCTATAGACATCTTCACAGTATTGATTCGTCCAATCCAAGAATGTGGTATCTGTTTGCGTCATTTTTTACTTCTTTCATCAGCATCTTATAGTTTTCTTAGCACAAGTCTTTTCTTCCCTATGTGGGTTTATTCCCAGGTATTTTATTCTTTTTGATGCAATGGGAAATTGGAATTTTTTAAAAATTTCTCTTTATGATACTTCATTGCTAGTGTATCAGTTCAGTTCAGTTGCTCAGATGTGTCCAACTCTTTGAGACGCCATGAATCGCAGCACGCCAGGCCTCCTTGTTCATCACCATCTCCCGGAGTTCACTCAGACTCACGTCCATCGAGTTGGTGATGCCATCCAGCCATCTTATCCTGGGTCGTCCCCTCCTCCTCCTGCCCCCAATCCCTCCCAGCATCAGAGTCTTTTCCAATGAGTCAACTCTTCGCACGAGGTGGCCAAAGTACTGGAGTTTCAGCTTTAGCATCATTTCCTGCAAAGAAATCCCAGGGCTGATCTCCTTCAGAATGGACTGGTTGGATCTCCTTGCAGTCCAAGGGACTCTCAAGAGTCTTCTCCAACACCACAGTTCAAAAGCATCAATTCTTCGGCACTCAGCCTTCTTTACTGTCCAACTCTCACATTCATACATGACTACTGGAAAAACCATAGCCTTGACTAGACGGACCTTAGTCAGCAAAGTAATGTCTCTGCTTTTGAATATGCTATCTAGGTTGGTCATAACTTTTCTTCCAAGGAGTAAGCGTCTTTTAATTTCATGGCTGCAGTCACCATCTGCAGTCATTTTGGAGCCCAAAAAACAAAGTCTGACACTGTTTCTACTGTTCCCCTTCTATTTCCCATGAAGTGATGGGACTGGATGCCATGATCGTCTTCTGAATGTTGAGCTTTAAGCCAACTTTTTCACTCTCCTCTTTCACTTTCATGCAAGAGATTTCTTTGTATTAATTTTGTATCCTGCAATTTTACCAAATTCACTGATGAGCTGCTCTGTTGGTTTCCTGGTAACAGTGTTGGTATTTCCTATATGGAGTATCATATCATCTGCCAACATTGGCAGCTTTACTTCTTTTACAATTTGAATTCATCTTTTTTTCTTCTCTGATTACTGTGGCTAGGGCTTCTGAAACTATGTTGAATAAAAGTGGAACGAGTGGATATTCTCATCTTATTCCTGACCTTAGAAGAAATGCTTTCAGTTTTTCACTGTTTAGAGTGATGTTTGGCATGGATTTGTCATACATGGCCTTGATTGTGTGGAGGTAGGTTCCCTTTATGCCCACACTCTGGAAAGTTTTCCTCATAAATGTGTGTTGAACTTTGTGAAAAGCTTTTTCTGCCTCTACTGAGATGATCATACGGCTTTTATTCTTCAGTTTACTAACATGGTGTATGTATCACATTGATTGATTTGTGTGTATTGAAGATTCCTTGCATCCCTGGGGTAAATCACACTTGATCATGGTTTATGATCCTCTTCATGTGTTGTTGGACTCAATTTGCTAGTATTTTGTTGAGGATTTTTACCTCTATGTTCATCAGTGACATTGGCCTATAATTTTTGTGTGTGTGTGATAGCTCTGGTTTTGGTGTCAGAGTGAATGTGGGCTTGTAGAATGAGCTTATGAGTGTTTCTGAGCAATTTTTTGGAAGACTTTCAGAAGGACAGGTGTTAATACTTCTCTAAATTTTTGGTAGAATTCATCCATGAAACCATCTGGTCCTAGACTTCTGTTTTTTTGGAAATTTTTAAATCACAGTTTCAATTTCATTGCTTCTGATTGGTCTCTATATTTTCTGTTTCTCCCTGGTTCAGTCTTGGAAGGTTGTGCCTTTCTAAGAGTTTGTCCACTTTTTAGGCTGTCCATTTTATAGGCATATAGTTTCTGGAGTTGTCTCTTATGATCCTTTGTATTTCTGTGGTGTCTGTCGAAGTGTCTTTTTTCACTTCCAATTTTATTGATTTGAGTCCTCTGCCTTTTTTTCTTGATGACTCTGGTTAAGGTATATTAAATATTTTTTTTTATCTTCTCAAAGAACCATTGGTTTAGTTTCATTGATATTTGCCATTGTTCCCTTCATCTCTACTTCATTTATTTCTCCTCTGACCTTTATGATTTCTTTCATTCTTCTTTTCTATCATTCAGCTTTGGGTTTTGCTTGTTTTTCCTTCTCTGGTTGTTTAGGTGTAGGTTAGGTTGGTTGGTTGAGATTTTTCTTGTTTGCAGAAAAGTTGGTGAAGAATGTGAGTAAGAGACAGTTTATAAAATAGGAAACCTGAATGTCAGGGTGATCTGACTGCAGTTTCTGGGGAGCAGGGAGGCCACATCTCAGCACTGAAGCAGGACATCAGAGGTGCTGGCAGTCAGCAGAGGCCACCCCTTTGGGGCAGCAATGCTCAGATTTCAGAGTAGTTGAATCGAGGAGAAGCAGAGGCAGAAAGAGAGGGACTCAAGCAAAGTGACAGTGGGGTGGTCCTGTGGCCACGTGACTGGGCACTCTTTGGGCTCTACCACCTTCCTCAGAGTAAAGCTGGTAGCAGTGTTTGATCTGTTGCTTAACAGTCACTCAGACAAGCTTCACACATGGGATTTCACATTATCCTCAAAGCCTATTTTGTCCCAAGTCAACAAGACACTAGCCGCTGATGTCCAGACATACTGTTACTCCTAAACTGGGCTCACCCAATGGTGGGTGTGGAGACAGAAGACACAGCGGGTCAGAGCTCTGGAGCAGGAAGGATGTGCTGCTCACAGGAAGATGGAGAACACAGGGGTCTTTTGTGGAGCAATTACTCCCCAACAGCAAATGGGAAGTTTTAAGCTAAGGGTTCAAGGGTCCTCCTGCAAAGGCTGGAACAGAGGAGGATCAGCATAGGCCTGGGGCCAAGGTCCAGAGCCCAGGCTTGGGTTAATTGAAGTCCGAGGGTCAGAAAAGGTCAACACTATCATCCCTTGCTGCTGCTGCTGCTGCTAAGTCGCTTCAGTCATGTCCGACTCTGTGCGACCCCATAGATGGCAGCCCAGCAGGCTCCCTTGTCCCTGGGATTCTCTAGGCAAGAACACTGGAGTGGGTTGCCATTTCCTTCTCCAATGCATGAAAGTGAAAAGTTAAAGTGAAGTCACTCAGTCATGTCTGACTCTTCGGGACCCCATGGACTGCAGCCTGCCAGGCTCCTCCATCCACAGGGGTTTCCAGGCAAGAGTACTGGAGTGGGGTGCTGTTGCCTTCTCTGCTATCATCCCTTAGGTTCCCTGTAACCTGTTGGGAGGATTAAAGACCCCCTCAGTTCAGTTCAGTTCAGTCGCTCAGTCGTGTCCGACTCTTTGCGACCCCATGAATCGCAGCACACCAGGCCTCCCTGTCCATCACCATCTCCCGGAGTTCACTCAGACTCACGTCCATTGAGTCCATGATGCCATCCAGCCATCTCATCCTGGGTCGTTCCCTTCTCCTCCTGCCCCCAATCCCTCCCAGCATCAGAATCTTTTCCAATGAGTCAACTCTTCGCATGAGGTGGCCAAAGTACTGGAGCTTCAGCTTTAACATCATTCCTTCCAAAGTAATCCCAGGGTTGAGCTCCTTCGGAATGGACTGGTTGGATCTCCTTGCAGTCCAAGGGACTCTCAAGAGTCTTCTCCAACACTACAGTTCAAAGGCATCAATTCTTTGGCACTCAGGAGTCTGAATTCTGAAACACTTCAAGAAGGTGCTTCAGGCTGACCTTTGACTTTTGGACTCTGTGAGAGAGGGAGAGGGTGGGATGATTTAGGAGAACGGCATTGAAACATGTATACTATCATGTAAGAAACGAATCACCAGTCTAGCTTCAATAGAAGATACAGGATGCTTGGGGCTGGTGCACTGGGATGACCCAGAGAGATGATATGGGGAGGGTGGTGGGAGGGGGGTTCAGGGGTAAAAAAAAAAAAAAAGGAAAAAAAAGACCTTTGCTTCTGAAACAGAAGTGGGAGTCTTCACTCACTTATTTCTGTATAGTTCAGTTATAGCCCTGGCCTGGTCACAGCTGTGTGTTTTGACATTCTTTTGTTCCCTTAAAATCTGTAACTGGGCTTTGCTGGTGGCTCAGTAGTAAAGAATCTACCTGCCAATTCAAAGTCTTGGGTTCAATCCCTGGGGTTGGAAAAATCCCCTGGAGAAGGAAATGGCAATCTACTCCAGTATTTTTGCCTGGAAAATTCCATGGACATAGAAGCCTGGTGGACATCACTTAGTGACTAAACCACTACAACTTATTTCTTGAGGTAAGACTGTATTGTAATAAACTTCTCTCTTAGAACAGCTTTTACTGTGTCCCATAGGTTTTGGATAATTGTGTTTCCATTGCCATTTGCCTCTAGGTGTTTTTTGATTCCTCTTTGATTTCTTCAAGGATCCGTTGATCATTTAGTAACATATAGTTTAGCACAAAAGCCTGATTGTGCTTTTTGCAATGTTTTCCTATAATTAATTTCTAATCTCATAGCATTGTGATCGGAAAGGATGATTAATATGATTTCAATTTTCTTAGACTCATCAAGGCTTGATTTGTGGTCTCTGATGTGATCGATCCTGAAGAATGTTCCATGTGCCCTAGAGAAGTGTATTCTGCTGGTTTCAGCCGAAATGTCCTATGAATATCAGTTGCATCTATCTGGTCTAATGGGTCATTTAAGGCTTGCGTTGCCTTATTTACGTTCTGTTTGGATGATCTATCCATTGGTGTAAGTGTGGTGTTAAAGTCCCCCAGCATGGTCGTGTTACGGCTGACCTCCCCTTTCGTGGCCACTAGGATTGCCTTATATATTGAGGTGTTCCTATATTGGGTGCATATATCTTTACAATTGTTTATATTTCTTTGATTTATCTCTTGATTATTATGTAGCATCTTTCTTTGTCTCTTGTAATAGTCTTTATTTTAAAGACTTCTGTCTTATATGAGTGTTGATACTCCCTCTTTCGATTTTCATTTGTATGGAATATCTTATTTTCCATCTCCTAACTTTCAGTCTGTATCTATCCCTAGATCTGAAGTGGGACTATTGTAGGCAGCCTATGTGTCGGTCTTGCTTTTGTATCCAATCTATGTCTTTGAAGTTTTTTTTTTTTTTCCATTTTCTTTTTTTTATTTTTTTTTATTTTTTTTAAATTTTAAAATCATTTATATTTAAGGTAATTATTGATGTATATGTTCCTATTGCTATTTTCTCAATTGTTGTTTTTTTTTCTAGGTCTTTTTTTATCCCCTTCTTTTGTTCTCTTTTGTTGTAGTTTAATGATCATTTTTAGTGTTTTGTTTGAATTTCTCTCTCTTTTTTGCATGTTTCTACTGTAGCTTTTTGGTTTGCATTTCCCATCAGGTTTTGATGTAGCAGTCTGTATGTATGCAAGGTTGCCTTAAGTTGCTGCTACTGCTGCTGCTAAGTCACTTCAGTCGTGTCTGACTCTGTGCGACCCCATAGATGGCAGCCCACCAGGCTCCCCCGTCCCTGGGATTCTCCAGGCAAGAATACTGGAGTGGGTTGCCATTTCCTTCTCCAATGCATGAAAGTGAAAAGTGAAAGTGAAGTCGCTCAGTCGTGTCTGACTCTTAGCAACCCCATGGACTGCAGCCCACCAGGCTCCTCCGTCCGTGGGATTTTCCAGGCAAGAGTACTGGGGTGGGGAGCCATTGTTTTAAGTTGCTGGTCTCTTAGTTTCAAGCGCAGTTCCCATTCCCTGACTTTCTATTCTTCTCTTCTCATGGTTGCTGGTTTTAATATCGTATTTGTGCTTGGATAGTTTCCTAAAATTATGGATTAATTCCTAAAATTTTGTTGACCTTTTCCAGTAACCTTTTCCATTTGTGATTTTCTTATTTCTAGTTGTGGCTTCTTTTATTTATTTTTTCTGCCTGTAAAAGTTCATTTAGCATTTCATTCAAAGTTGTTTGGGTGGTGCTGAATTCTGTTATCTTTTGCTTGTCTGTAAAGCTTTAAATTTCTCCACTGTAGCTAAAAGAGAGCATTGCTGTATAGACTATTCTTGGTTGTATATATATATATATGTGTGTGTGTGTGTGTGTGTGTGTGTGTGTGTGTGTGTGTGTCCTTCATCACTTTAAATACATCAATGCACTCCCTTCTGGCCTGCTGAGTTTCTGTTGAAAAATCAACTGCTAACCTTATGGTGATTCCCTTGTATGTTATTTCTGGTTTTTACTTTGTTGTTTTAAATATTTTTATTTAATTTTTTTTCATTTCTTTACTATTTGTCTTGACATGTTTCTTCTTGGGTTTGTCCTGTTTGGGACACTCCACGTTTTCTGCACTTGGGTGACCATTTCTTTTCACATGTTAGTGAAATTTTTTTTACTATAATCTCTTCAAATGTTTTCTCAGACCCTTTCTCTTTCTCTTATTTTTCTGGGGTCCTTGTAATTCTAATCTTGGCACCGTTAATGTTGTTATAGAGGTTTCTGAGACTGTCCTCATTTCTTTTTCTTTTTTTTCTTTTTTCTGTTCTTTGGCAGTAATTTCCACTACACTGTCTTCCAACTCACATATTCGTATTTCTCCTTAATTATTCTGCTCTTGATTCCTTCTAGTGCATTCTTCATTTCCATTATTGTATTGTCCATCTCTGTGTGTTTGTTCTTTAAATCTTCTATCTCTGTTAAACATTTATTGTGTCTTCTTGGTCTGTGCCTCCATTCTTTTCCCAAGGTTTTGGATTATCTTTACTATCATTACTCTGAAACCATTTTTCAGGTAGGTTGTCTATCTCCTCTTTATTAGTTGCTCTTATGGGTTTTACCTGGTTCCCTCATCTGCAACCTACTTCTCTATCATCTCATTTTTTTTTTTTTTTTGATTCACTGTGCTCACGTTCTCCTTTCTGCAGGACAGGATCCACTCCCTAGCTGTTGGAGTAGAAGCCCAGTGTCTGTTTCTTAGCTGTGTTTCTGATCTTTGGGGTTCCTCATACTCTCTCAGCTCCTCAGAGATACTCAGATATGCTTTATCTGGTCAGCCCATGTCACGTAATACTCACTGCTTTTTTTTTTTACCAAACCTAGTACCTGGCTTGTTTTCAACAGAACATGTGTCTGAATTTGTGATTATAAATATATTTACTTTTGCATGTAATTGTTACACTAAACAAATAGAAATCATTTTTTGTCTCACGCTGTCCCTTTGGGTTCCTCATTTTGTTAGTTATTTCCTTATCACTGGGAGAAAAATTTGAGGGCAACCATAGCCATCTCATGGAGAAGGCAATGGCACCCCACTCCAGCACTCTTGCCTGGAAAATCCCATGAATGGAGGAGCCTGGTGGGCGGCAGTCCATGGGGTCACTAAGGGTCGGACATGACTGAGTGACTTCACTTTCACTTTTCACTTTTCACTTTCATGCATTGGAGAAGGAAATGGCAACCCACTCCAGTGTTCTTGCCTGGAGAATCCCAGGGAAGGGGGAGCCTCATGGGCTGCCGTCTATGGGGTCACACAGAGTCGGACATGACTGAAGCGACTTAGCAGCAGCAGCATAACCATCTCAAACATCAAAAGGACCTAGGATTACACTAAGACATAAAAATACAGCACTCACTCATCTCCACGTACCAGCTGTAGTTTCTGACCCCAACAGCAAAGGGTGATGACGGTTGTATTGGGAAAGGAAGGGGGATGAAACAAGGGAGCGGCCCAGTCTTAGCTTCTGGTACTAGAGTATGAGAGTATCAGTCTTTCTGGTCTGGCTGATGTTTAAAGTGGATTCTTTCATGAGTATCTTTCTGAGTCTTCAGAAGCTCTCCGTGAGAATATTTCTGCAAAGTCAGGTTTAGATTGAGGCCAAAGAGTCAGGGAATATATAAGCGCAGGGTTGAATGTTTTCCACTTTAAACAATGTTTGACTTTTTTTTTTTTCTATCATGGATTCTTTTGCATTAATTCTGGCATTTTAAAAATATTGCATTAAATATTTGTTTAGATTACTGCCTTTTTGCTTTTTTGGCACTCCCTTAAATTATACGCCTAAGATAGCTACTTTATTTGTATTACCTTGTCTTAACCCTGATTCTCTCCGTCTTGTGACATAGGAAATGCATTTTTTCCTTTCTGGTTGTGTACTCTTTATCACCTTTCTTTTTTCCTTTTTGGTTTATGTCACATAAAATTCATCTTTGGGGTCCTGTCACCCTCCAATATTTCCCTCCAAGGTGGAATTTAGTACAGTTTCAGGCCAGCTTTTCTCCTCTGGCCCATATCTGAAGAACAGAAAAGTCTTTTATTTCCTTTACAGAACAAATTCTGGGCAAGGATGCCAGTCCCAATAGAGTACCAATTCTTTGTTCTGTTACAGAACCAGCTGGCCAGCATGTTTCTACAATGTGACTTTCTAGGTTGCAGTTAGACATCAGTCCATTGCGCCTGAAGGCTTGAAGTAAGGGGCAGGGACACTGAACATGCCCCCCTTCTGTGCCTGGGAGACTAATAGCACAATCTATTTCATAGAAACCTTTACAGAAAATCTTTCCTCAGTCTCAAACTCTGTGGCTTCCATTGTAAAGGAAGGGTTTTAAGAGTGAGAGAGCTTTAGCTAAATCATGTATTAATTCAGCCTGTAGTTGAATACATGGGTATTATGGTTGAAACCCCCAGTCAGCTACCCAGTCCTTCTCTTTCTCCCATGTGAACTGTAAACTTCATGAAGGCAGGAATCATTTCTGCTTTGATCACTCTTAATATCCTTGGCATCCAGCAGAGTGTCTGGGAAATTCCCAATGCTCCATAAAATTATGCTGATGTATATAATGAATGAATTCTTTTTCCGGTGTCATTGTAAACCACAGGTAAAAGTAACAAGCTTCTTGGTATATTTTATTACTTGTCAGTAACAATGTGCATTCTTACTTTGCAACACTGATGAAGAGCTACAGATGCAGAGTTGAGGGTGAAAGATGTAAAAAAGTGAGATGAAATGAGATTCAGCAAAGCTTAGTAAGAAAGTTTAATAAGTAAGTTAAGGTTTGCTTATATTTTCAGAATCAGAATAAGAGATTCTTTAGAAAACAGCATGAACGTGGCTAGTGGCAGATTTTCACTGTGCCCTGTAATAGCCTCTACACCTCTCTATCCTGAAACGATAAACCTTATTCTTTGTGGATTTACCTGGATGAAAACCAATCAGGCAACTGTACAAATACTACAAACACCTGCACACTGGAAAAATTTAACAGTACCAGCACCAAAGAGTTCTTTTAGTTTATCTCAAAGAATGTTCCTGGCTAATCCTCTCTTGGGGACATAGATAAACACTCTGAAGCTAATACAGTCTTAACATAAATTAAAAATAAAGCAGAAAAGACATTTTAGAGCTTATAATATTTTGTTACCTTTGGATTTCTATTCCCATTTTGTAAGTCTCATTGTTGAAAAGAAAACATGCTCATGTTATTGTTCTGAAGAGACCAGTAACCTCAGCACTGCACACTGGTAGAATTTTTCCTTTTCCTCCCTTGGTAACAACTTAGAAAACCCAGATGCTAAGCTATGGAAGAGGTTCCCACAAAGCACCTGGCTTCTTGGCACATATCTTAGGTAGCTGGGCTGGTAGCTGCTTTTCCATCTGAAATTTTCAAAGTTGGTTTTAGATCCAAGATTTACTTCTAAATTTAAACAACCTAGATTCTTGTCATATTGTCATTTTAAAACATTGAAATTATAAATGAAAATATAATAAAACTTTATCCAAGTAAAAGTTTTATATTATAAATTATGTGATTTTATAATATATCATGTAAATTATAAGGTATAATATAGATAGTTATTGGATTTTAATATTTTATTTCTTAATATAATTAAATATAATTAAATATAATTTATTTTTATGTATTTTAATGATAAATATTCCATAATTATACTTCCAGTAGATCTTTTTCCTCCTAATATATGTATGCACCCTTATCTAACAGTTATCCTTTGTTTCTAAAACTGATCTAATCCATAAAGCATCATTGTAGGAGACCACTTGTTTCAAAATATATCTTAATTAGCTCTTTGTTATATACTACCTTGTCTAGAAATGATTTGAGATAAGATACAGTTTACAAATTTCTTTTGTGTGGATATATATCTCCCAATGTGAGAACAATTTTGTTTATCTTTTCCATGTTTTCTAAAATCCTTTTTCATTTCTAAAATTCTGTACCAAAGCTACTTGAAAGGCTTGTTATTAATAATTCCATTTATCTCTAGAACATCAATATCTTGACATTTTCATCATTTTTACAATAACTCTGCCAATGTTCCCTTTATATCTCAGCTATCTAAATTTTGATTTTATTTTTTGCTCTATGATTTCATATGAACTATATTCTTCTATTTCTTGGTTCATATCTATTCAGTAAAACTATGCTCCAAAACCAACCTTAATTTTCTGTGTTTAGGTCTATGCTATATATTAGTAAAGCAATATATATATAGCAAATAAAAATTGCTATAAGCTTTTCATAGCCTAAATGGTGTATTCCTAACATGTTTCTGTAGTTTCGCATTTCAGATGGGGTAATTCAAGAGGGCCTCAGTAATATAAACAAATTTGGTTAGAGGCAATAAAGATATGCTGTCTAAGCGCAACAAACTGAAATCTTACAATCTATAAAGTAAGAAAGAATTAAGTTGTATGGCTATATAACTTCAATATTATGTTTCTTCTGCTGTTTGTTATTTGTTATCTAAATATTCGTCACATCTGGGAGCAGTGAATCCCAAGAGTAAAAAAAAAAGCAAGCAAACAAACAAAAAACAGTGTAAGACCAAAAGACTGTGTTCATTCTACATGTGAAAACTTCCCCAAATGAAGCTCTTGGGTCATGTAACCACTATCCCCATCAACATCAGCATATGGAACACTCAAGACGTTTCAAATTAGGACAAACCATTTTTGGCTGATTTGTTACTGTTATTAAATGCTCGTTTAATTGTACTTTAAATACTCAGTCTCTTTTATTTTCTTGCCTAAACTGCATCCTGAAGCTGCAAAGACTGAAGAGTGACTACAATTTTAAAGTTTCACCTTGGGCAACAGAAACTCTGAGCTGCCATTTGGTGTCTTTGATTCAGATTGAATTGGGTGGACTTCTCTGTGTGCTTTCTCTGAATGCACTTCAGCTTTTATTGGTCACATAAAAACTTTGTGTAGTTTATAAACTATCAAGTCAACCCAAAGGTTAAGCTTTTGTTTGACAGATATGGAAGTTGTGTGTGATATGAGCGTGCAAATTCAACAAAAGTGACGGGGAATACATAATATAGATCGATTCTTATTCCAGAATTTATGGGCATTCTAAGGCTACCTGAAGCTGATCATACGAGTGGACTGTCTGTAACGCCACTTTTTGCTTTTAGACATTAGTATGTATACTTGTGATATGACATGTTGTAATCAGGTATATATAGAGCATCTGCATTGATTCTTAAAGGACCTCATTTGTTCTAGAGAATTTCCACAGACAAACATGAGAATCTTGAATAAAAGTTTAAAAAAGTAAATCAATTCAGCTCAGTTCAGTTGCTCAGTCTTGTCTGACTCTTTGCTACCCCATGAACCACAGTACACCAGGCCTCCCTGTCCATCATCAACTCCCCGAGTTTCCCCAAACCCATGTCCATTGAGTCGGTCTTGCCATCCAACCATCTCATTCTCTGTCATCCCCCAACACGAATAAACAAATCTAAACTTTGGGAATATATGTAAATTAGCTACCTTTTCTCAAGAAGTCTGAGCTAGGTTGTGTGGGTTCTGTGAATCTATATACACATAATATGACTGGGTGATTGAAGATGTAATTTACATTTGTTTCAAAAATATTTTGTGAATATGAACATGAATGATTCTTTCAGAGAAAAAGATATATCAATAAAAGAAACTGAGAAGCCATACCACCATACTTCAGCTTGGAAGGCAGTGTTGTCTTACCCGGCCATCTAACTATAACAAGGACAGAAGCTTGAGTCCTAAGGTAGAACTCATTATTTCCCTTCTAAACCTTTTTCCAATTTTATTTCATTTCTTCCTTCTTTTCGGCTTCCCTGGTGGCTCAGATGGTAAAGCGTCTGCCTGCACGTCGGGAGACCTGGGTTCTATCCCTGGGTCAGGAAGATGCCTTGGAGAAGGAAATGGCAACCCACTCCAGTACTCTTGCCTGGAAAATTTCATGGATGGAGGAGTCTGGTGGGCTACAGTCCATGGGGCCACAAAGAGTCGGACACTATATATATATTGCTATATATATATATATATATATAAAACTATAACTATGTATCTAACTATAACAACGACAGAAGCTTGAGTCCTAAGGTAGGACTCATTATTTTCCTTCTAGACCTTGTTCCAATTTTATTTCATTTTTTCCTTCCTTTCAAATTCCTTCATTTCCTTGCTGGTACTTAACTGCTGTCCCTTCATTATATCTCTATGATCTTCTGTTTTCTCTTTGCCTTCCTTAGACTCAAAGGGAGCTCATATCTTTCCATGAATCTTATTTCCATTGCACTAATGATAAAAATGACTCAGTTCAGTTTACTTAAATCTAAATGCTATTATAATTCATTTTAAATTATTCATATAATTTCAGTTAAAAATTCCAATTGATTAACACTGTTTAATGATGAATAGATATTCTCTTTGCCTCCAATATCCTTCATAATGTTTGCCTCTTTCTTAAGCATCGCTGCCAGATTTTCAACTTTACAATTTTTTTACAATTTTATTACGATACATTCCATAAAATTCACCAACTTAGAGTATACAGTTCAATGACTTTTTTTATTATATTCAGACTTGTGTAAATAGCACCATAATCTAATTTTAGAATAGGTCTAAATCCCAAAGAAAGACAATATCCATTTGCCATCATTCCTCATAGCTGCTCACTGCCCTACCCTTAGGCCAAGGCAGCTCCTAATCTTTCTGTCTCTTTAGGTTTGCCTATTTTAAACATATTTCATGAATGAAATCATTCTACATGTGATGTTTTATGACTGCCTTCTTTCACTTAGCATAATATTTTCAGTTTTCATCATGTTATAATATATATCAGTACTTCAAACCTTTCATAGCAATAGTAATAAATTAACACTTTAAAAATGTATGGTTTCTTTTATAACAATGCTATTCTACATCAATTTTGTCTCAAGCACATAAAAAAATTCAACATGATTTAAGTAATGTCTTCAGTTTTAATAATGAAACAAAGTACATTAGTGTGTTTTTCCTAATTCTAAATGTTGTCTTACTATCTCAATGGACAACTGTAAGAGAATAGTGTTTCTTTCCACCAACTAACAGTTTTCTGATTTTCATCTGCTAAGTTTCCTTAACTAACATTGTCTTCAATCTCATCATATTAGTGAGCCTTCTCAGATAAGATAGATTTTTCTGAAAATAATATATGATATACTTTTTTTCCCCACTGTTTTTGTCCATAACAAAAATTAGTCTGTTGGTAGGGAGAAACAGAAATGCATACATAATCTATTCCTGTTGGGATAATTTAGAAGGCAGAAAGATTTCTGCTATTAATTTGTTGTAGCACATAATTGAAATATCAATTGATTAAACCCAGCATTCAGTTACTCAATGAGCATTTATCCATCCTGATGCTCTCATGGAATTAGTTTTATATGAAATTAACTTTGTGTTGGATGATAAAATGCAAGCTTAAAAATAAACTGTAACAAAGACTTGTTATAAAATACCAGATGCTCTTTTCAATTTTGGTTCTGAAATGAATACATGTCAGTCAAGGCCAAGAGAAAAATTTTCTCCAGCTATATCAGATCTGTTCAGCTGTATCCCAATAAATGCTTCTTCCATAATATTATTTTCCCATTTGTATACAATATTTTTCTAGCTTGTCTCTACAAGTGGAATTGTAAAGAGGTATCAGACGTGTTATCTTTCCCAGGTTTAATAGGTTTCCCAAGTGTGCTTGCCAATCAGTGTGTTAACAACAGTACCAGCTCTGAAACCTAGATAACACTCTAAACATAGGAAAAAATGTATAAATGTTTTCTATAGAGTAGAAGGCTGCATTAATGACCAAATTTAGCACATCTTTCTGGAGCCACATCCATTGCCATTAACTGTTGTGTCTCCTCACTCTGCCTTTGGACTTGACCATGTGACTTGGCTTGGCCAATGGGATGTGACCCAAGAAGAGTCTAGAAAAAGCACCAAAGCACCTCTGCTCATTCTTCCCTGTGCCATCACCATGGGAAACGGCTATGTGACCAGGCAGATTTCTGGGTGTGAGAGACAGCTGGGAAATCCAAGTAACTACAATTCACCCAGCTAAGACTGCACATAACTGCTCACCACTACTTATGAGTGAACTGATTTAATATTAGAAGTTCCCAGTCAAACTCAAGCTAAATTTCTGACCCACAGACCCAAAATAAATATTTAATCTTATTTGATATTTGATGTGATCATTTTTAATGTAGCATGGTTGTGGCAATGATAATTGATATCATAAATGGGTTCTCAAAAAATGATCGGTTCAATTCAGTCATATCTGACTCTTTGTGACGCCATGGACTGCAGCATGCCGGGATTCCCTGTCCTTCACCAACTGCTGGAGCTTGCTCAAACTCATGTCCATCAAATCGGTGATGCCATCCAACAATCTCATCCTCTGTTGTCCCCTTCTCCTTCCCACTTTCAATCTTTCCCGGAATTGGGATCTTTTCCAAGGAGTCAGTTCTTCGCATCAGGTGGCCAAAGTATTGGAGTTTCAGCTTCAACATCAGTGCTTTGAATGAATATTCAGGACTTATTTCCTTTAGGATGGACTGGTTGGATCTCCTTGCAGTCCAAGGGACTTTCAAGAGTCTTCTCCAACACCACAGTTCAAAAGCATCAATTCTTCGGCGCTCAGCCTTCTTCACAGTCCAACTCTCACATCCATACATGACTACTGGAAAAACCATAGCCTTGACTAGATGGAGCTTATGGCAGAAAGTGGAGAGGAATTAAAAAGCCTCTTGGTGAAAGTGAAAGAGGAGAGTGAAAAAGTTGGCTTAAACCTCAACATTCAGAAAATGAAGATCATGGTATCTGGTCCCATCATTTCATGGGAAATAGATGGGGAAACAGTGGAAACAGTCAGGCTTTGTTTTCTTGGGCTCCAAAATCACTGCAGATGGTGACTGCAGCCATCAAATTAAAAGACGCTTACTCCTTGGAAGAAAAGTTATGACCAACCTAGATAGCATATTCAAAAGCAGAGACATTACTTTGCTGACTAAGGTCCATCTAGTCAGTTCAGTTCAGTTCAGTTCAGTCACTCAGTCTTGTCCGACTCTTTGCAACCCCATGGTTTATAGTTTCTCATCTTACATTTAGATCTTTAATCCATTTTGAGTTTATTTTTCTGTATGGTGTTAGAAAGTGTTCTAGTTTCATTCTTTTACAGGTGGGTAACCAGTTTTCCCAGCACCACTTGTTAAAGAGATTGCATTTTCTCCACTGTGTATTCTTGCCTACTTTTTCAAAGAAAAGGTGTCCATAGGTGCATGGATATATCTCTGGACTTTCTATTTTGTTCCATTCATCTATGATCTTGAGTTTCAAGCCAACTTTTTCATTCTCCTGTTACACTTTCATTAAGAGGCTCTTTAATTCTTCTTTGTTTTCTGCTGTAAAGGTGGTGTCATCTGTGTATCTGAAGTTATTGATATTTCTCCCACCAATCTTGATTCCAACTTGTGCTTTATTCAGCCTGGCATTTCACATGATGTACTCTGCATATAAGTTAAATATGCAAGGCGACAATATACAGCCTTGATGTACTCCTTTCCCGATTTGGAACCAGTCTTTTATTCCATGTCCAGTTCTAACTGTTGCTTTTTGACCTGTATACAGATTTCTCAGGAGGCAGGATAGGTGGCGTGGTATTCCCATATCTTTCAGAATTTTCCACAGTTTACTGTGATCCACACAGTCAAAGTCTTTGGCATAGTCAATAAAGCAGAAGTAGATGTTTTTCTGGAACTCTCTTGCTTTTTCAATGATCCAACAGATGTTGGCAACTTGATCTCTGGTTCCTCTGCCTTTTCTAAAACCAGCTTGAACACCTGGAAGTTCACGGTGCACATATTGCTAAAGCCTGGCTTGGAGAATTTTGAGCATTACTTTACTAGCATGTGAGATGAGTGCAGTTATGTGGTACTTTGACATTCTTTGGCATTGCCTTTCTTTGGGATTGGAATGAAAACTGACCTTTTCCAGTCCTGTGGTCACTGCTGAGTTTTCCAAATTTGCTGAAATATTGAGTGCAGCACTTGAACAGCATCACCTTTTAGGATTTGAAGTAGCTGAACTGTAAATCCATCACTTCCACTAGCTTTGTTCATAGTGATGCTTCCTAAGGCCCACTTACTTTGCATTCCAAGACATCTGGCTCTAGGTAGGTGATCTCACCATTTTGGTTATCTGGGTCATGAAGGTCTTTTTTGTGAAGTTCTTCCATGTATTCTTTCCACTTCTTCTTAATAGCTTCTACTTCTGTTAGGTCCCTACCATTTCTGTCTTTATTGTGCCCATCTTTACGTGAAATGTTTCCTTGGTATCTCTAATTTTCTTGAAGAGATCTCTAGTCTTTCCCATTCTACTGTTTTCTTCTATTTCTTTGCATTGATCCTTGAGGAAGTCTTTAATATCTATTCTTGCTATTCTTTCAAATGGATATATTTTCCTTTTCTCCTTTGTTTTTCACTTCTCTTCTTTTCTCAGTTATTTGTAAGGCCTCCTCAGACAACCGTAGTACCTTTTTGCATTTCTTTTTCTTCGGAATAGTCTTAATCATTGCCTCCTGTACAAAGTCACGAAGGTCCATTCTTTGTTCTTCAGGCACTCTGTCTATCAGATCTAATCCCTTTGTCACTTCCACTGTATAATCATAAGGGATTTGATTTAGGTCATACCTGAATGGTCTAGTGGTTTTTCCTACTTTCTTCAATTTAAGTCTGATTTTGGCAGTAAGGAGTTCATGATCTGAGCCACAGTCAGCTCCTGGTCTTGTTTTTGCTGACTGTATAGAGCTTCTCCATCTTTGGCTGCAAAGAATATAATCAATCAGATTTCGGTGTTGACCATCTGGTGATATCCATATGTAGAGTCTTCTCTTGTGTTGTAAGAGCGTGTTTGCTATGACCTGTGTGTTCTCTTGGAAAAACCCTATTAACCTTTGCCCTGCTTCATTCTGTATTCCAAGGGCAAATTTGCCTGGTACTCCAGGTATTTCTTGACTTCCTACTTTTGCATTCCAGTCCCGTATAATGAAATGGACATCTTTTTGGGTGTCAGTTCTAGAAGGTCTTGTAGGTCTTCATAGAACCATTCAACTTCAGCTTCTTCAGCATTATTGGTCAGGGCATAGACTTGGATTGCTGTGATATTGAATGGTTTGCCTTGGAAACGATCAGAGATCATTCTGTCATTTTTGAGATTTCACTCAAGAATTGCATTTTGGACTCTTTTGTTGACTATGAGGGCTACTCCATTGCTTCTAAGGGATTTTTGCCCACAGTAGTAGATATAATGGTCATCTGAGTTTAATTCACCCATTTCAACCCATTTTAGTTCACTGATTCCTAAAATGTCGATGTTCACTCTTGCCATCTCCTGTGTGATCACTTCCAATTTACCTTGATTCATGGACCTAACATTCCAGCTTCCTATGCAATATTGTTCTTTACAGCATTGGACTTTACTTCCATCACCAGTCGCATCAACAACTGGGCATTGTTTTGCTTTGGGTCTGTCTCTTCATTCTTTTTGGTGTTATTTCTCCACTATTCTCCAGTATCATATTGGACACCTACCGACCTGGAGAGTGAATCTTTTAGTGTCCTAACTTTTTGCCTTTTCATACTATTCATGGGGTTCTCACGGCAAGAATACTGAAGTGGTTTGCCATTCCCTTGCTTAGAGCACCACTTTTTGTCAGAACTCTGATGATCAGTCATACTTATTTATAATACTGTCACTAGAATATCAACTAATCTATTAAAATTTTGTGTTGTTTAGTCGCTTTGCAGCCCCATAGACTATAGACTGCTAGGCTCCTCTGTCCATGGGATTTTCCAGTTAAAACTACTGGAGTGGGTTGCCATTTCCTTCTCCAGGGGCTCTTCATGACTCAGGGATGGAACCAGCATCTCCTGCTTGGCAGGCAAATTCTTTACCACTGAGTTACCTGGGAAGCCCAGTTGAAACTTATCACTTAAAAAAGAAAAATGTGTTTATTAGCTTAACTACTTAATAAACTTTTATGCAATATCTGGGATCCAAAATTCATATGATGAAACCTAATCCCCAGTGTGATGGTATTTGAAATAGGACACTCGAGATGATTAGGTCATGAGGGTGAGTCCTCGTGGATGGGATTAGAGAGCTGGGCTGTGAAGAAAGCTGAGCACCGAAGAACTGATGCTTTTGAACTCTTGTGTTGGAGAAGACTCTTGAGAGTCCCTTGGACTGCAAGGAGATCCAACAAGTCCATCCTAAAGAGATCAGTCCTGGGTGTTCATTGGAAGGACTGATGCTAAAGCTGAAACTCCATACTTTGGCCACCTCATGCGAAGAGTTGACTCATTGGAAAAGACCCTGATGCTGGGAGGGATTAGGGGCGGGAGGAGAAAGGGATGACAGAGGATGAGATGTCTGGATGGCATCACCGACTTGATGGACATGTGTTTTAATGAACTCTGGGAGTTGATGATGGACAGGGAGGCCTGGTGTGCTGTGATTCATGGAGTTGCCAAGAGTCGGACACGACTGAACGACTGAAATGAACTGAACTGAACTGAAGTGACATCTATTGAGAGCCCCTTGCCCCTTCTGTTATGTGAGGATACAGTGCAAAGATGGCCGTCTATGAACCAGGAAGCAATCTCAGCAGATACCAAACCCACTGATACCAAAGTCTTGGGCTTTCCAGCCTCCAGTACTATAACTGTTAATACAAGTCATGTAGTTTATTAAAGCAGCCCGGACTGAGATAGAAGTCTTTCCAAAATAAGCAGGCAAAGTCTTAAAGATGTGCTTATCACTTGAGCCAGCATTGCTCTCTTCTAGTGCTTTATACTAAGTGTTTATTTTCATACAGTATACTGAGAAAATAATCATGAATATAAAGTGAAAGTTTCATTTTCAAGGGTATTTATTAAATAATGTTAATAATAATAATAACTGAAAAAGTTAGGCTAAATAAATCATGGTGAGCCTATTTAGTGAAATACCATAGTTATTAATATTAAAAATACAGAAAAAAAGTTGCAAGGGAAAATTAGGAGTGCATTAATTGAAAAAATGTGTTAAAAGATGATGTATAATGTATATATAGAGATATACTACATATATAGCATGATACCAATATTATTTTTATAAATTTGCATTCAGTTGCCTAAAAAGAGTGAGAGACTTATAGTATACTATAAACAGTATTCTGTATGATGGGATTATGGTTATTTATAAAGTCTTTGTTGCCCTTTCTAAGCTTTCTACTTACATGACTTAAGAGCAAATGGGTGTTGAATGAGGGTTTAGGGTACTCACCTAAGAATAAAGTGCATGAGTTCTATTGCATGAATTTTATGCCATATATTTAGGTATGTATTGAGGTTGACAGATAAATTACTACTGAATAGCTCTACTATTACTCTTGGGTGATTGTACACTGAGAAGCTCTTTTGATATTTTCCATTGCTCCTCTGTATTTCAATAGATATGTCAGTTAAAATATGAGCTTCATTACTATTCATCATTTTATAAGCTGAATATTTGAGATATGAAATTTATTAAGAGTCTCAAATTTAACATCCTCAGGGGCCAAGGAGGTTATGCAAAATAAGTAAAGCAGATTAACCAACAGACAGGTGCAAAGGGAACAGGTACTTACCATCCACTGATTACTGGCAAAAAGCAATGTGTGCCTTGTGGTGCCAGCTCTGATTTTCAAGAAAAACTAGATATCCAATTTTTAAAGCTATCTCTCTAATTTTATATTATCCTGGCTATTAATTCAAACATTTAAAAAGTTTACAGGCTACAGAAGCATGGCTGAAAGTTGCTTTTGTTCTATAAACAGTCAGTTTGTGATTTCAGAAATGTCAACATGCTAAATACGAGGTACCTACAAGTAAAATATTCTAATATAAAGACCAATAATTTTGCCCTGAATAACCAATTCATTTATTAAATGTGGAAATCTAGTCATGTGACTGCAAATGGTCAAGGTAAATGAGCTGACAAATAAGAAAGCCAACACTTTTCAGTTTTAATCCCAGGATCTTTAAGTGTATCATTTTAGTTTGTATAAGATCAAGGTCAAAATTTATAAACCTCAATGTGTATCATTTTCTACTTCCAAAATAAATGAGCATTCTAAAGGACTCTGCAAAAGGAAACGTCACAAAAATAAGAGAAAAGTACAGCCTGATAAGATCGCTAGGTGTGAGGCTGTGAAATGTGAATTTGTGTTCCCAAACAGGGATATTTGTCCCCCATGACCTCTAAGGTAGAGAGGATGTGTGACAGGGATGTACAAAGTACGTGAATGGCAGAAAGTCGAAGTTACTGGTTATTTATGGACATTGTCTAATAATAGAAAATAACCAATACTTCAGATATTTGAAGCTTCTGAGAAATTACAGCTCCTTGCGTAAGGAGAAAGAACCCGCAGAACCTGCGGAAAGCTGAATTTGGATGCTACCTCTGCATTGGAGTGGACGAGGTTGGGGACCAATCTCATTATATTCCCCTGCAAGAGGGGGCTTGATTTGAATAGTCAAGCAGCTCAGTCAGAGATTCCAGGGTCACTTAGGAACGGTTCTCAGTACATCACATTCAGACACCTCTTTGCAGCTGCAGTAGGACTAGAAGCTATTACAACTTGAGGAAAATGAAATGCGAACCGTCACTGAGCGTGGATAGCGTTTCTGTCACGCAATTTCAGCCCGCGCTCAGATGATTCAACTACTGGAAGGGGTCCACAGGCCATGCTTTGAGAAACCCTATTGTATGTGTGTATATATGTGTGAGTGTAACATATATAGGTACTGACATACGTGCGTGGGCTTCCCAGGTAGCGCTAGTGGTAAAGAACCCTCCTGTCAATGCAGGAGACGTGAGACTGGGGCCTGATTCCTGGAAAAGATCCCCTGGAGGAGGGAGGAGCCTGGTGGGCTACAGTCCATAGAGTCACAAAGAGTCGGGCACAGCTGAAGCGACTAAGCACGCAGGCACACGTTGACATATATATATATATATATATATATATATATATATATATACACACACACACACATTCAACAGACTGGCATTCAGTGGAGTCAAGCATCTCTATCTACATACTCATCTCTGCCTACCTGTGATTGTATTTTCCCAAGAAGCCATAATAATGCCACATACTGTCCTAGAACCTTGCCATTTTCTTAGAAAATTGTAGAGCCTAATTCCCCTCTTGATTCTGAGTGGGATTTTAACTTGCTAATAACCAATAGAATGTGGTGGAAGTGTCTATGACTTCTGATGCTTGGTAATAAAAAGTGATATGGCTTTGGCCTTGGAGCCTGAACCCCGGGGCTCGTGCACAAATCTTCAGGTAGACAGTGGAACCTCCCTAAGGCTGTTGCCCTGTGAAAGTTCAAATGCGTTCGTGTGGAAAGACCACATGGAGAATCTCTGGGACTAAATGAAGAGAGAAGCTTTGCCAGCCCCTAGCTGCTCCAGCTCCAGCTCCCATCTGACCACACCTGCGTGAGCCCCTCTTCTAGGAAGAATGAGCCAAACAAGTCCTTTCCAAATTTCTGACCCAGAGAAACTCAGAGAAAATAAACTTCTTACTGTTTGAGCAAGTCACTACATTGTGGAATGATTTGCTGTGCAATGATAAAACAGAAATCATTTTATCTTTTCTTCAAAGAGAATCTTTAAAATGAGAGAAGCTCTAATTTAAATGAGATGGTGGTTTCAGGACCATCTGCTCATCCCCTCTGTTGTACCCAAGGTATTTCATAAACCGTGAAGACTATGTGGAGTGGTCAGAATGACCACTCGCTTGTTTTTGAAGGCAAGCGAGGAAAAATCTTGACTCTCTACCATCCATAAACAGGTCCCCAAAAGAGAAGAAGCAGGAAATATGAAAACGTGGGCTTGACTATGTGCTCATTTGGCAGGGTGAAAAGCAATTGATTTTACTCCTTGAATAACACAGAGTGACTACATCTGCCAGAAGTGCTGATATGAAAACCTAACAAATATAGACTAATCCACCATGGTTCGGATAGTAAGAGTTAGGAGCAAGCTCTCGTCCTTGCTGGCTATGGCCTTCCCAGTACTTGAAAGGCATTTCAGTTCATGGGGAAACTAAATCACACAGATAAATTAAAAAGATGTTTGGGGGGAAATAAAATTTTGGAGAGCTTACTGCCATGAGTCACAAAAATTTATATTATCACATGCACTGCCTTAACATTTAGAAGTATATTTCTAGAGTTCAGATGAAAAAGTTGAAGCACCACCAGATTAAATATTTGTAGCGCCACCCTGATAATTAGGAGCAGATGTTTGAACTCAGGTTCGCCTCCTACCAGAGTCTGGGTGTCCTTCACATTATTGTTCTCCATAACATGCCCCAGGGCCTGCAAGGAACTTAGGAAAGAACCAAGAGAGATTCCTCTGGTTCTGCCATTCATTACAATGAATAATGTGTGATTGTTAAGTAACAGTTTTCTCCAGTCCATGAGACAGGGCACATTTATTTCTGCACCTTAAATCTCAATGACAAATCTTTCCTTTCAGACTCCCTGGGCCTGAAAGCTAAGTGCAGCTCAGCTGAGAGAACAGCACTGCCCTACGCTCCCAGCAGCTGAGATGAATATCCTGCCAGTGATGCCATGATCTTTTTGTTACCGCACTCCCCAAATCCATCACAGTTCCATTTCATTAGAGACAAAACGTGGTCCGCATCCCAGTCCCCTTCCTCCCAAGGAGTTCTCAGTTTGGAAAGTGGGAACGAGATAATCAACAAGAGAGACACTCTGAAATCCCTCTGTTTGGATTGAAAGGTCTCCTTACATTCTGGTCACGTGATCTTGGATGTTTTTTAATGAAGTTCCCCGTTGAGTATGGTTAGCCAAAATGTGTCAGTTCCAGAACTCTGAGAAGCAGATGCAAGACAGATTTAGATGTGCAAGAATTAGAGAGACGCATCTATAAAAGCAGAAAAGGGAAAGAGAACAAGAACAGTCATGGAGAACCTCCCTACCATAGGGCAGGAATCACATCCATGAAAGGAGAGTGGGAGAAAGACTCCTGCAGGAAGAGTCTCACACTGCAGAGCAGTTCTGAGAAAGTCTTGGTCAGGCTGATAGGGAGCCCCAAGTAAACATCTTCCATTAAAAGAATACGACATTGAACACAGGTGCCTCGGCGTTAGTACCCGTACTGTGCTTGGTCATTGGCTGGGGGCAGACCGGAAACAGAGTGGTCGTGGAGTGAAAGCTGGGACAGACTCCCTAATACAGGCAGCTGGAGACTCTTTGCTAATGATAACTATGGCTCCCCGCAGCCCATTCTCTCTCGAAGGGAGAGCTGGGAAGGGAGATCAAGAGCAGGGAACTCTGCTCTACCAAGTACTGAAGTACCGTGTAACAGGGCTATTGTGATGCTGAAACGGTTTAATCAATGGAAGTGCTTAAAACTCTGTTCCACACATAAAGGTGCTCAAAATAGTATAATAGTTACAGTGTGATAGGAGGAACAAGGATGCATTTAAATGCCTGGCTTACGTGTGTTATTCAACTGAATGGTGTCACTTCAAATCCAGATTTCCAAACAGACACCTGGAAGGCGGATTGGGTCCTGAATTCATGAGTTAAAATTCTGCGAAGTGTCTGTGTTTCATGCTGGGTATTGGAATTACACAGTTTTCAAATCAGTAAAATTATGAATGAAATTATATTCTATGAGCACTATTTCAAAGCACAACTTCCTAAAATGACAACATCTATGATTCCTTTGCTGGAGTCTTTATTTCCTCTGTCCATCTCTCTCCTTCTTTCTCAGTCTTTCTCTGTCTCTCTCTCCCTCCCTTTCTCTCACCGTCTCCTTCAGTCTTGGGTGTCACTGTTGCAATAACTCGTTTGGTGGAAACGTTTATATGCTTAAAATCAGCATCTTTCATTTTAACGTGGCTTAGCAATCTTTCAACATCTGATCTGGAGGAATTCAAAATTCAGTCAGGTATATTCTCAGCAAGTGACCCATATTCCTTTCTGTCATATTTTTACTCTTTTCCCTGTCTTTACTTCACCTTCATCTAGAACTGGTCCTCTAAGAACTTTGCCTCTTGGCAACATTATGGTGAAACTATCCGTTTCTTTCGTCTATCATTTTATTTGCCACCAGCTAAACAAAGAGTTTACTCAAACTGCTCTTGATAGTAATCTACCTGAGGGCAGATGTGAGATGATGGAAACTTAGGAAGCAGTCTAATTAATTTACAGTCTTTCAGGCTTGAAGGCAATATATTTCAGACCTGAATTACTATATTTGATATAAGTATCATTGTGCCCAGCAAAGTGGCCTGCTCAGGATGGCGTACAATAAGTGTGTATTTAAATGAATGAAAAGAAACATTTTAAATCATGTTTACCTAAATGACAGTGTTACATGTGCTTTTTGTTTGAGAAGTCACTGTCAACCCTAGGGAGCTTTTAGAGCACATTCCATATCAGTTAAATCAAAATTTTTGTTGGTATAGCCTATACATGGGTACTTTAAAAAAGCATTCTGATAATACTAATATGTGGGCAGATTTGGGAACCACTGGTTGCTAGAGGAAGTTATTAGAGGTATGTAAAAATGGGAAAGGAGTATGTCAAGACTGTATATTGTCACCCTGCTTATTTAACTTATATGCAGAGTCAGTCAGTTCAGTTCAGTCGCTCAGTTGTGTCCGACTCTTTGCAACCCCATGAATCGCAGCTCGCCAGGCCTCCCTGTCCATCACCAACTCCCAGAGTTCACTCAGACTGATGTCCATCTAGTCCGTGATGCCATCCAGCCATCTCATCCTCTGTTGTCCCCTTCTCCTCCTGCCCCCAATCCCTCCCAGCATCAGAGTCTTTTCTAATGAGTCAACTCTTCGCATGAGGCGGCCAAAGTACTGGAGTTTCAGCTTTAGCATCATTCCTTCCAAAGAAATCCCAGGGCTGATCTCCTTCAGAATGGACTGGTTGGATCTCCTTGCAGTCCAAGGGACTCTCAAGAGTCTTCTCCAACACCACAGTTCAAAAGCATCAATTTTTCGGCACTCAGCCTTCTTCTATGCAGAGTACATCACGCGAAATGCCTTGCTGGATGAATCCCAAACTGGAATCAAGATTGCTTGGAGAAATAACAACCTCAGATATGCAGATAATACCACAGTAATGGCAGAAAAAGAAGGGGAACTAAAGAGCCTCTTGATGAAGGTGAAAGAGGAGAATGAAAAAGCTGGCTTAAAATTCAACACTCAAAAAACTAAGATCATGGCATCTCGTCCCATCACTTCATGGCAAATAGTTGGGGGAAACAATGGAAATAGTGAGAGATTTTATTTTCTTGGGCTCCAAAATCACTGCAGATGGTGATTGCAACAACAAAATTAAAAGATGCTTGCTCCTTGGAAGAAAAGTTGTGACAAACCTAGACAGCGTGTTAAAAAGCAGAGACATTACTTTGCTGACAAAGGTCCATATAGTCAAAGCTATGATTTTTCCAGTCGTTACATATGGATGTGAGTGTTGGACCATAAAGAAGGCAGAGCACTGAGGAACTTATGCTTTCAAACTGTGGTGCTGGAGATGATTCTTGAGAGTCCTTGGACTGCAAGGAAATCAAACCAGTCAATCTTAAAGGAAATCAACCCTGAATATTCATTGGAAGGACTGATGCTGAAGCTGAAGCTCTAATACTTTGGCCACCTGATGTGAAGAGCCAACTCATTGGAAAAGATCCTGATGCTGGGAAAGATTGAAGGTGGGAGGAGACGAGGGCAACAGAGAATAATATGGTTGGACGGCATAACTGACTCAATGGACTTGAGTCTGACCAAACTCAGGGGGATAGTGAAAGACAGGGAAACCTTGTGTGCTGTAGTTCATGGGGTCGCAAAGAGCCGGACACGACTTAGCAACTGAAAATCAACAGAGCCCCGTGTGGTATTCACAGTTTGCTTTCCCTCACTGGGCTACTCCTATGACAAGTCACAACACACTGGCAATTACTTGAATTCTTACATTTTTAAAATTTAAAATGAATGTCCTCATAGCTTTCTACTACATAAGAGATCCTGACTGGTTTAATATAAATTTTTTTTTTTTCGCACAAAGCAGTCTTTAAGTAAGGGAGCCATGATAACTCCAAGGCTTCTTGCCACCCCCAACCCCCGCCCAGAACACCACCAGTGCCCCTGTCTGCACAGCTCTAGTCCTGGGTTCAAGAAGTCAGATATGGATGTCATATACACTCTGGTTTGGAGTCTGTCTCTTACACTTATATTTGCATAACCTAAGCAAACCTCTTCACCTCCTCAAGCCTTAGTCTTCTCATCTATCAAAAGGGGTTTTTGTGGAGATTAAAATGAAGGGCTTAGACAACAGATCTTTGTAAACAAGGTTTCCACTGTGTTTGTGTTACTAGGTTTTGATGTACAAGCAAGTCCTTTTATGCTGTGTTGTTGCTGGGCAGAACTGGTGTCACAACACACTTAGTTTCATGAAGAGACAAAAGAATGGAAAAGAGTAGTCCCTGGAGGCTCAAGGAAGGTACAGAGAATGCAGCCACGCCTGGAGGAAAGAGGAAAGCAAGCTCTTGTTCGTTTCTTCCATACTCTTGAGTGCAAAGCTGCACGGTCTATCCTGGGAGGCAGGGCTGGAGTGAGAAAGGATTTGATCATGTCTTCAGTCCTGCCATCTCAGGAAGCTTCCCTGAGGTGAGGCTTAACTTCCTCCAACGACTCTCAGCCAAGGGGATTTTTCACTGAGGTTTAAACTCTGAACAGATTCCAAGATGCTAGACCTACCTGAATGCAAATGAGGCCAGTGGTCACTTAGAATCAAAATGTGCTGATTTAGGATTATGAAGCTCCAGTCAGTTGACCTGGCAGCTTCAGTGTGAGATGAGGTGAAACCTAAATGTGCAAAGTGGTCATTTTCCCGGCATCTGCCGTTTGGAGTCAGACTTTCCTGATGAGGAGTCTTGCTCACCCATTTTCTGTTGACAAAAGTGTTTGGGCCATGACTGCAGTATGGAAGGATGATAACGCTTGTGAAAAGTCACCTTACATTTGTGTCTCATGCCACACTGAACAACACAGTGCCATGTCCATTATCACATTTGATCCTTGAAGCAATTCAGTGAACTAGAAAAATTACTGCAGCCTGGGATTAGGCATATTCTTAAAGGACTCACGGTTGCTAGCATTGAGTGTATTCCTAAGCTTGCATATACAATGATTGCCCTTCTGTTTGCATAGTATATGCATTTTTGCTTTTTTATAATCCATTTCCCTTTAAAATCTCCATCTCTTCTGACCCTTTACATCTTGTTCTAATGTCTCTCTAGCATTAGTAAAAATAATTACTGAGAAGAAATGCATATTTGAGATGAACTTGGCTGAATTTCTGCTAGAAATGCTCCCTGTGAGAGGAGTCAAATGTGTTTGCTTGTTCTTCATCCTTCCTCCTACCTTCCTTCCTTCCTCACTCCATCCTTTTTATGTTGTTGTTGTTGCTGCTTAAAAAATAAAAGTGTGTGTGTGTGCGTGTGTGTGTGTGTGTGTGTGTGTGTGGCCTGGAGAAAGCCAGAAGATGATAAGTTGAATTGATCAAAGTGAAGAGCATCATAAAGTTTCAAAAGAGATCCTTTGGAGGTTAAAGGCAGTTATCTACATAGATATGAATTTATAGTAAGTCTGATTTTGTGGGATGTATTTCTTTTGATGGGAAAATGTTCTTAGGCTCAGCTTGTGCTACTTACACTATTTCATGGTATAGAGTGACACCTAAAATCAGAGATAAATAATTTTTTCAGTAATTTTATACTTTTATGTTTAGGAAATGTATTCTATCCCTAGTTTTATTTGTTTATCAGTTGAGTTAATGTTCTTAAACATATGCATAATAAATATTGCAGTGCAATTTCATAATCTTTTTCCTAAATGGCCCTGCATTGTATTTCAAGATCTTTATTATGCAGATGGTATTGAGGTCACTAATACAGCAATCAGGACTTCCCATATATGCAGAAATGTAACCATCAGACACAGGTATTAACAGAGAATTATATGTTTTATACTTGAGAATTTTAGGATTCTTATTGAGACATATATGTTTTATATATTATAGGATATGAATGTCTTTTAAACAACTAAACATCTACATACATGCCTATTCCAAATTATTAACATAATAATAATAATAATAATAATGATAGTTTAATAGACATGAAATTTTTGGAGTAATACCTAACATAAGGCAGAAACATAAACCTATTTTTCTGACACTTTTTAAATTTGATCTACTGAATTCACCAAATATTTTGATAGAGAAGAGGCTGTTTAATATTGTGCTTAGAATGGAGTTGATAGAGCTAGATTTGACTCTTGATTCTGGTGCTTACTAGCTAAATTTTCCAGACTCAGTTTTCTCATCTGTACAATGGGAACCAAATTAGTAACTAAAAGGGTTTCTAAAATTATAAAATAAGATGAAGAATGTGAACTGCTTAGCACAGGGCTTATTATAAAGTCAATGCTCAGTAAATAGTGCTACTTGTATGTGGTTACTTACTAACAGTTATTAATTCAGTTGTGTAAGTGAATATTTGGCATATCTTATATCAATTCTGGAGAAGGAAATGGCAACCACTCCAGTGTTCTTGCCTGAAAAACCCCATGCACAGAGGAGCTTGGCAAGCTACAGTCCATGGGGTTGTAAAGAGTCGGACGTGACTGAGACTTCACTTTTTATCAGTTCGGTTCAGTTGCTCAGTCGTGTCTGACTCTTTGCAACCCCATGGACTGCAGCATGCCAGGCTTCCCTGTCCATCACCAACTCCCGGAGTTTATTCAAACTTGTGTCCATTGAGTCAGTGATGCCATCCAACTATCTCATCCTCCGTTGTCCCCTTCTCCTCCCACCTTCAATCTTTCCCAGCATCAGGGTCTTTTCCAATGAGGCAGTTCTTTGCAGCAGGTGGCCAAAGTATTGGTGTTTCAGCTTCAGCATCAATCCTTCCAATGAATATTCAGGACTGATTTCCTTGAGGATGGACTGGTTGGATCTCCTTGCAGTCCAAGGGACTCTCAAGAGTCTTCTCCAACATCACAGATTAAAAGCATCAATTCTTTTGCACTAAGCTTTCTTTATAGTCCAACTCTCACATCCATACATGACTACTGGAAAAACCATAGCTTTGACTAGATGGACCTTTGTTGGCAAAGTCATGTCTCTGCTTTTTAATATGCTGTCTAGGTTGGTCATAGCTTTTCTTATATATTATAGATCATATATTCTGTATTATAGATCATATATTCTGTATTATATATTATATATCTTATGTATTCTGTTATATATTCTGTATTATATAGTCTTATATTTCTGTCATATATGATTTTTTTCTCTCATACTATCCAAAAGCAGACTTCAGTGTTTATAAATATATTTATAAATTAGCTACTTATTTAATGACTGCTATGTGCTGTATACCTTGCTAGAAGCCAGGTTTAGAACAGTAAGCTAAACAAGATCTCCTTCTTACATAGATATTTTAGTCAGTATGAGAAATAATCAGTAAATAAGCAAACTGAAAAATCCACATTTATTTGTTTATTTAGCAGCACAGTGCTAATCAGGGATTCCTGCTTAAGTCCACTGGGAGCCAGGCTCAGAGCAATTGTCCTGGGCCATTATCAGTGGGGAATTATCAGTAGGCATGATTCTAGAAATTTCCCTGTTTCACTTGGGAACCCTGGATTCTAAGGTAATTCACTGGACGCGTGCAACTTCTGTCTTTTCCACCATTCCACAAAGCAGAATGGATGTGTGCATTTCCTTCAAATCATCTCATCAGTGCCCAGCAAATAACATAAAATGAAATAAATAGGTTAAGGGCCTTTCTTTATAAAGTCCCATCGGTCAAGATGCTCAGCATCTCCAAGGCATGCTGAATGCAGACGGGGCTAATGAAAGTCTGTTTCCCCACCTTTATTTATTCCCTGATAAACAAGATACACTGCCCACCTTCCTTAGTGTTCAAAGTCTTAATGAAAACAAGACAGAATTCTTAAAAGATAGACTGCTGGAGTATTGGTGCATGAATGGTAGAGGACTCTGGGTTCTGATGATGCAGGCTTCTGTAGTAGACACACAAGGGCCATGAATCTGGGTATGATATCCATGGAGGCTTCTTCCCAGAGTTCTTGGCTCCTGAGCTACAGTCAAGCCTCTTCCATGCCTTGGGTGGTCACTTCAAAAGACCCCCAATGAAAGCATTCAGAAGGAAGGAAAAAGTTTCCTCCTGGCTCTCCATCGTGAATTACAAACTGGCATTATCTCTTCCCATTCTTAAAACTCGAAGGGTGGTATAGGCAGCGATGCTGACAGTGTGCATTCACAGATGCCACCATATGGGTCTCGAAAAACTAGTTGCACTGATGATTCCCTGCACATGTAGGAGACAGTTTGCATTGTTGGCACCGTCCCTGCACAGAAACAAGCACAGCTTAGCAAGGCTGAGCAGATGGCACTGGATCTGGTGCCAGGGAAGCAGTGAATTAAAGGTTATACCCACCAGGTTTGATGCGGTGCCAGTTTGAATTGGTACAGAAGCTTCAGCCCACCTGCTTATTGGCCTCATGACATCTGGCATCTTTTTATTTTATTTTTTTTCTAAAATTTGGACTGAATTGAAGGCAGCAAGGAAAAATGTCATTTTAAAAGCCAGTTACAAGTCAATAGATTTAAACTCTTAACCAAAAAAAAGGCCTACAGGCCCTCTACATTAATGTTTTATATTAATGATTTTTAGAAAACCTTTGGGGAAGTCACACACGGATGTGCTGAATTGTGCTGCAATTTATAGCGTCATATAATGGAAGGGGGTGGATTGCTAAAACCTGGCCCAAAGTTGCTAAATAGTGACAACAGGAAAAGGCTACTATCTGTAGCCTGTATATGGTAAGGAGGAATCGGAGAGGAAAATAAGCTTGCTTCTATTTATTCTAACTATTTTCACTTTGTAATGAAAAGAAAACATGGTGGCCTTTCGTACAGAAGCACAGTCTAGAAGGTGCTTCTCACCTTTGGTTTGTCTCATACGGTTTTTCTATGGCTGCGTGTTTAGTGATGCTGTACTTCAGCTGTAATCCCCACTTGCTCTGCACACATTCACACACTGTGTACACAAATACGCAACACACCCAGCCCCAGGGTAGCAGAGTGTGCATACTGAGACCTGTTTGTATATCTCCTCCATTTGGGATTCTCATGTCTGCTCCCTGGGTGTGAAATGAAAGCCTGCCGTGGAGCTGCACTCGGAGGTGATTAGCTTGGTAACCAAGCCTTTTGATTCAAAGTGTATATAAGGCCTGGCTTAGAGTATCACCATTTATTGATTTTGAATTAACTTTTAATGATACTGTATCAAGCCCAGTGTCAGCATTCTAGAAGTGAAAGAAATCATTGTTAAGACGGTGGATTAAATGTCTAAAGTGGCGTCAACTTTTCATCCCACAAATCTGGCTTGTATCGTGGTCATACTGACTTTTTTCCCCATTGAAATTGGCTGTTTTTTTTTTTTTTTTTTTAATAGACTGTAACAACTTAGAAGTCTTGTGGCAGTATAGTCTTTTCTTTTCAGAAAAATACCCAGAGAAGAGACATTGATAAGGAAAAAAAAGTAGGGAGTGCTTTCAAATTCTGCTCAAAAGAACTTGGAGGGAGAACGAAGAAAAACTAGCGGCATACCTCTAGTTATGAACAGAAACAATAGCCTGGAAATGCAATAGTTTACTCTTGTTTTGAACTCTGTAGACAGTCAACAGACAGAGACTGTCTGTTGCAGCCAGCCATACCAGTACCATCCTCAGAATATGCAAGAGAAAGGTTTGTTGTTTGATTGGGAAGGCAATCCAAATTCCATTAGTTCTGGGTATACTCTGGAAGTCAGCTGTCTGTTTTGAAGCCTTTAATTAAATATCATAATGACTTCTTAATATTAAAGGTATTATTAAGTATTAATCTTAAAGTCTTAAACACATTAAAATAATTTTACATTATTAAAATGTTATTAATTATTGATATTAAATATTAATTAACTTCCAATTCTGAATTGCATGAGCCACAGCTATATTTTTCTCAGCGGTAAATCCAGGTTAAAAAAAAAGAGAAAAAGTGTATCCCAAAATCATGAAACTACTAAGGGAAAAATAAAGTTCAAAAAAATGTAAGCAGCAACACTAGAAATGATGGAGTTTATGGACCTATTTGTTGTTATCAAAATCCTTAGATTCATCTAAGTTTATGGATGGAAAAAATAATCAAACTTTACTAATGTAAAGTGCAAAAGAAATACTAATTTCCTTTCAGCATTTCAATAACAGAGTGAAGATGGGAAAGAATAAAACACCCACAAAACAGGGCCTCTCTAACATTGGAGCCACTTAGAACTTCCTTCTATTCAGGTAACTAACTCATGATACTGTTAGAATGACATTTCTTTCACAAGCTTCTAAGGTGTTCTATAATAATGCGCCATCATCTTTGCTATCCAAAGACATCTTACTGTTTTCACAGTCAAAACTTATACATTATTCAATGTTGTTATAAATAATTCTTGTTATAGACCACGTACTAAATTGCTACTTCATATTCATTGTGGCAAGATAATCTGTTTCAAATTTCTCCAGATAAACAGGTAACTCAATATATTCCAAGGAAATAAAATGAGTATGTTCTGCTCCTTCAACTGAGCAGTTTTAGCGAGGCAATGGTTAAAAAAAAAATCCCCAATGAGAGATAGCACTGAAAGTTGTAATCACAAGGAGAGGGTATCCAAGCATAATTTTATTTACAATGCATATGATAACATTGCCTTCTGGGCTATCTACAATATATTGCTGAGTACTCTCTTCTCAATACACTTAAAATCTACTATTTATTGTTAATAGACACAAGAGTTGGTAAAAATGGGTCTGAAAAGTAAGTGAAGAGCTCTATGGATTGACTGGAAGGCAAGAGCCTAGCAACTTTTCTTACAGCAAAACAGATTGTGGATTTTATATTTATCTTTTTTCAGTACTAATTTTGAATATTTATGACCAAAAATTCAAAATGGGTGCTTTAAAAATACATCCAGACACAAGGAACTCAAACCGGAGCTCTGCAACAACCTAGAGGGGTGGAATGGGAGGGAGACAGGAGGGAGGCTTCTGAGGGTGGGGACACACCGATGGCTGATTCATGCTGATGCTTGGTAGAAACCAGCAAAATTCCGTAAAGCAATTATCCTTCAATTAAAAAAGTTTTAAAAATATATCCAAAAAAAGCAGTAATTTGCCCTCAAGTTAATGAAATATAAGATAGTTCCTCAAGATTGCATTTCCATGGATTCTGAAACTGAAAAAAATGGTCTCATGGATTTAGCTCAGCCAAATCCTGTTCTCCAGCTAGTATCATCATTAATGTGCATTTTTGCTTTGCTTAAGATATGATCATTTTGCAGACTAAGATAGAACATGGTTCTTGGCACAAAGTAGGAGCTCAAAATATTTGTTTAATAGGACTGATGCACCAGGTAAACCTTCCCTGATAGCTCAACGGGAAGAATTTGTCTGCAATGCAGGAGACATGGGTTTGAAGCCTGAGTCGGGAAGATCCCCTGGAGAAGGGAATGGAAAGCCACTCCAGTGATCCTTGCCTGGGAAATCCCATGGAAGGAGGAGCCTGAGGGATATAGTATGCGAGGCAGCAAAAGAGTTGGACACGACCTATCGACTAAACAACAGCAACAATGAACCAGGTAGTGAATCATCCAATCACGCTTTCTTTCATTCTGTATTATTGATGGAGCATGAGTTATGGAAGTGGCTAAGAACTCAGATTCTGGAGGGAGATTTCCTGGGTTCAGACTGGTTCTGCCTCTTGACAGCTGTGTGATATGAGACACATTTAACATTTCAGTGTCTCAGTGTCCTCCTCGATAAAATGAAGCAGCAATAAATACTAATAAAGTTTTATGAGGAATGTACTATATTTATGACAGATTTAGAGCAATGTTGGGTACTTTGTGTCTTGTAAATATCTGATCAATAGGTAGATACATAAAGATATGTAGATGATAAATTTCCCAGCGCAAAGAACAGAATGAAGCAATATCTCAGTTCCCAATGTGCTCAAAACACTCAGATATTCTTCTAGCCGAGCAATGCCTAACATTCAGAAAATAAGCTTTTAATTTAAATGAGACTTTAGGTTACAGGCTCAGAAACATGAAATTTACCACAAGGTCATGTGATGATCAAGATCCCTTTAAGTAAATATGCCTTCTCTTTATTCTTACAGACAAAATGATGAAGTCATTAAGATTCATGTTCATCATTCCCATAATCTTCCTCCTTTGTAATGGCCCTTCTCATTTAAAGAAGAAATAATCTAATATCAGCTTACTACACTTTTTGGTTCATACTTTAAATAACTTTGTATGTTTGTAAATACTTTCTACTGTGTCTCTTCAATCATACATGTAAAGATTTTTAAGACTTTTTCCATAATGATAAAATGAAAGCATTCTTCCCTTTAAAAAATGTTTAGTTAGGGCTTGACCAATAGAAGATTTAAGGGAGGGACAAAGGGACCCCAGAAGAGTTACTATACTATAAACTACGTGCTCCTCATTTTATCAGTCTCAAACATCTATTGACTCCACATCATTTTTTTGTCTATCCCCAGGACCACTGCTATAGTTCAGGTTTTCATCCTTTACCACCAAAACTACTGAAGTCTCCTTCTTTGCTTCCCAGCTTGTCCCTTCTTCCCCTGTATCCCATTATCTGCATTGCAACTTTCCAGATGAGAGCTCTGATAATGGTACTCTCAGGCTCAAAAATCTAACAGGATAGCATGCCTCAGTGGAGGTTCCAAACTTCGTTGCCTGTAAGACTCATCCAGCTGAGCTCCTTGTCTCCGAGGTTGTTGGCTCAGTTTGCTTTTGATGGCCCCAAGGTTTAGCCCCAGGGATTTTGAGGAAGCCTCTCCATAGCCAGTGTTTGAGAGCCACCAGCTAAGAGTCAGACACGACTGAGCGACTTCACTTTCACTTTTCACTTTTATGCATTGGAGAAGGAAATGGCAACCCACTCCAGTGTTCTTGCCTGGAGAATCCCAGGGATGGAGGAGGCTGGTGGGCTGCCGTCTATGGGGTCACACAGAGTCGGACATGACTAAAGCGACTTAGCAGCGGAAGGAAAAGTCAAGGTACACCAGCCCTTCCAGGATTAGTCCTTGCCTGTCTCTCTCCACTCCCACATACCCATGCCCCTCTAGTTGGAGTTCCTACGTCCACACCTTGTAGCTGCTTCACTCTTGGCCCAGTAGTCATCTCCCCTTTGTGATTCGTAGTAGCTGCTCTGCAAAAGTTGGTAGCTCTGTTTCTAGCATTTTCCAAAACACTCTGCCTAAACTACATTAAACCTTTCCTTACTTTTATGAGAATTTATGCTGCATGTAGTGCTGGAATAATGGCATTAAAAATGCATAGTACATTTGGACAAAAAAAGAAAGTTCATTTTTTCATTTATATCTGTTGGTAACATTAAAGACAGCTGCAATACATAGCACCCCTCCTCCCAATTCTTTCTCTCCCATTTTCTCACACCCACCTACCATAGTTCCTTTCTCTTCCAAACTCCCTGGAGATTCTCCCACACATCCAGCCTCACTTGATCTTTATCCTTCTCATCCATCTTCTTTCCTCCTGATTTTGCAATTTGAAAATCCCAAAGGAAAAAATAACACTTGTTTAGAAGACTGGAAATGTCAAGGAGACACAGCTCCTTTAGTGCCTAGAAGTTGCTCCTAGTCATAAGGGAGAATCATGCAGAATCCTGCCTCTCCCATTTCGGCTTGAGCTCCTTCAGAGCAATGATGTCTTACTGATTTTGATTTCTCTGTACAAACCCAGATCTCAAAATATATGAATATTAGAATCTGAGGTGACAGGTGTGTCTTTTGCCATGTATTGTATCTATCTACTGATCGGAATTGCCTTAAGGAAAATCTAACTTATTTGCTTTAGAGTAATATACAATCAATAATGTTGGAGGATAATTTCATCGTAATTTCCTCTTTTGCTGCCACCATGTGAAGAAACAGTCTCCTGATTCTGTGCATTCCAATCACCATACTTATGTAACAAATTGTTCCAAACTTAGTGATATAAAAAACTTCTTTTTGCATGCAGATTTCTTAGGATGGTTATTCAGGGAGGACTTGACAGGGTAGTCCTCCCTGGGGTTATGTGGGCAAAGTCAGAGGGCTGCTGTCACCTGCAGGCTTGACTGGGGCTGAGGATCCACGTTCCTGGGGCTCTTGGGTGAATGTGTGATGCATATTCATAGTGTTGCTAGGGTGGCTTCGCAAAATGGCATTTGGCTTCCTCCAAAGCATGTGTCCAGGAAGCTGAAGTGTGCACTGCAGTGCCTTTTTCAGCCTTAGAATCACAGCCTGTCCACTCTGCTTTGTCCTATCGGTCTCTTAGAGCCAGTGCTGATTAGCTTTGAGAGAGGACTACACAGGTAATGGCAGTGGAGGTGTGCATCATTGGGTAGCATCCTGGAGGCTGGTTACCCTCCGAACGTCCACACTTTCCTAAAAGATAAATTGTGGACTACTTCAGTTGCTGTAACTGCTGTAAGGAACAGAGAGCACGAGGTCTTACAAACGTAACATTTTATAGCTGGAAAGATCAAGTGTGTGTGTGTGTGAAAGTCACTCAGCTGTGTCCGACTGTTTGTGACCCCATCAACAGTAGCCTGCCAGTCTCCTTCATGAAACTCTCCAGGGCAGAGTACTGGACTGGGTAGCCGTTTTCTTCTTCAGGGGATCTTCACAACCCTGCAGTCAAACCCAGGTCTCCCACATTGCAGGCAGATTCTTTACAGTGTAAGCCATCAGGGAAGCTTGGAAAGATCAAGAGATCATATCTAATTTAAGTGATCTTAAGTCATAGATCTAAAAGTAGCTTTGTGCGTGCTAAGTCACTTCAGTCATGTCTGACTCTTTTCAACCCCATGTACTATAGCCCACGAGGCTCTTCTGCCCATGGGTTTCTCCAAGCAAGAGGTGGCTTTAGGGATTAGCTAATTCAACCACTTAATTCACAGATAAGAAAAGAGAGGATCACTGATACCATTTTTCTAGAATCCATATATGTGCATTAATATAAGACATTTGTTTTTCTCTTTCTGAATTACTTCACTCTGTATAATGGGTAGAAGTTTCATCCACTTCACTAGAACTGACTTGAATTCATTCTTTTTTATGGCTGAGTAATATCTCATCCTGTATTTGTACCACATCTGTATCCATTCATCTGTCGACATCTACACGGCTTCCGTGTCCTAGCTAGGGAAGGAATGGAAATGCAAATAGAGACTGGACTTCTGGACACAGTGGGGGAAGGAAAGAGAAGAAGGGAGACAGTAGCATTGACATATTTACACTAACGTGTGTAAAATAGGTAACTGGTGAGAAAGGAAGGTGCTCTACAACACGGGGAGCCCCGCTCCCTGTTCTGTGATGACCTAGAGGGGAGGGATAGGAGGAGGGGAAGAAGCTCAAGAGGGACGTGAAATATGTATAATTTTGGCTGGTTTGTGTTGTTGTGCAGCAGACATTATCAAAAGATTGTAAAGCAATTTTTATCCAATTAAAAAATAAAAAAAGAAAAGAGAAGCTGAGAAAGAACATTTGTGGCAGAGCTGAGTCAAGAGGTCAGAACTACTGTATCCCAGGCCAATAAACAATCAAAGGAAGCAAACACAAACAAAACTCTCTGGGGAAATCTGAGAAGAAAAAGTGCAAATGTGCTCTGTGATATGTAAAATAATTGGAATTTGAGAAAACATTATAAATTGCATACTATTTATGACTAAGTATCATGCAGTATAGCTGTGGTTTTCTTTGTTGGTTAAATGTGCTGCACACTAATTCGCGTGGGTTTTATTTGCTCACAACACTGTATTCTATTGACACGTTCCTAATTGTGTTAATTTACTTATTATACAGTGTAGTCAGTTGCTCAGATATTAAAATTAAATGGAGCATTTTCCACTCATTTATCTCTTAACAATTATAGAAATATTAAAAGAGAACTTTAAAATAAGATATTGAGTAATGAAGATTTTTAAAATTAATTGCATGAGTTAATCTTTGACTTTAAAATCTTAGAAAACACTTAATTAGAAGGCAATTTGTGCAAAATAGAATGTCTTGAATTCTGCTTTTCACTGCTTAGAAATTAAGGCCAGATAAATTTCACGAATAATTTCTTTCAATGTTGTTGTTCGGTTATAAGTTGTGTCTGACTCTTTGTGACGCCATGGACTGCAGCACACCAGACTGCTCTGGCCTCTAGTAACTCCCGGAGTTTTCTCAAATTCATGTCCATTGAGTTGGCAATACTATTTAACCACCTCATCTTCTGCCATCCCTTTCTCTTTTCCCTTCTGTTCTTACCAACATCAAGGTCTTTTCCAATGAGTTACCTCTTCCCATCAACTGGCCCAAAGTACTGAAGCTTCAGCTTTAGCATCAGAACTTCCAATGAATATTCAAGGTTGATTTCCTTTAGAACGGAGTAGTTTGATCTCCTTGAAGTCCAAGGAACTCTCAAGAGTCTTCTCTGGCACCAAAATTTAACAGCATCAAATCTTCAGTTTTCAGCCTTCTTCCTTTTTTTTTTTTTTTTCATGGGCCAACTCTCACATTCTACATGACTACTGGGAAAAAACATAGCCTTGAGTATACAGGCCATGGTCAGCAAAGTGATGTCTTTATTTTTTAATATGCTGTCTAGGTTTGTTATAGCTTGCCTTCAAAGGAATAATTGCCTTTTAATTTCAAGGCTGCAGTCTCTGTTGCAGTGATTTTGGAGTCCAAGGAAAAAAAAATCTGTCATTACTCTACTTTTTCCCCTTAATTTTCCATGAAGTGATGGGACAAGATGCCATGACCTTAGTTTTTTGAATGTTGAGTTTCAAGTCAGTTTTTTCACTCCTCTTTCACCTTTATCAAGAGTAATATCATCTGCATATCTGAAGCAACTGATATTTATCCTGGCAATCTTGATTCCAAGCCTGTAATTTATTCAGCTTGGCATTTTGCATGATGTACTCTGTGTATGCTATGACAAACCTAGACAAGCATATTAAAAAGCAGAGACATTACTTTGCTGACAAAGGTCTGTCTAGTCAAAGCTATGGTTTTCCCAGTAGTCATGTATGGATGTGAGAGTTGGATCATAAGGAAAGCTGACCCCTGAAGAACTGATGCTTTTGAACAGTTGTGTTGTAGAAGACTCTTGAGAGTCCCCTGGATTGCAAGGAGATCCAACCAGTTCATCCTAAAGGAAATCAGTCCTGATATTCACTGGAAGAACTGGTGCTGAAGCTGAAACTCCAATACCTGGGCCACCTGATGTGAAGAACTGACTCATTGGAAAAGACCCTGATGCTGGTAAAGATTGAAGGCAGGAAGACAAAGGGAAAATAGAGGATGAGATGGTTGGATGGCGTCACTTTCTCAATGGACATGAGTTTGAGTAAGCTCTGGGAGTTGGTGATGGACAGTGAAGCCTGGTGTGCTGCGTGCAAGGGGTCACAAAGATTCAGACATGACTGAGCAACTGAACTGAACTTTGCATATAAGTTAAATAGGCAGGGTGATGGTATACAGCCTTGTTATACTTCTTACCCAATTTGAACCAGTCTGTTGTTCCATGTCCGTTCTAACTATTGCTTCTTGACCTGCATACAGGTTTCTCAGGAGCCAGATAAGGTTATCTGGTATTTCCATCTCTTTAAGAACTTTGCAATTTCTTGTGATCTACAGTCAAAGGCTGTAGCGTAGTCAATGGAACAGCGTAGATTTTTCCTGGAATTTTCTTGCTTTTTCTATGATCCAACAGATGTTGATAATTTGATCTCTGGTTCCTCTGCCTTTTCTAAATCCAGCTTGAAAATCTGGAAGTTCTCAGTTCATGTACTATTGAAGACTAGCTTGAAGGATTTTGAACATAACCTGGTAGCATGTGAAATAAGCACAGCTGTATGGTAGTTTGACCTTTTCTAAGTTTTCCAAATTTGCTGACACATTGAATGCATTTGACAGCATTATCTTTTAGTATTTTAAGTAGCTCAGCTGAAATTCTGTCTCCTCCACTACATTTGTTAGTAATGATGATTCCTAAGGCCCATATGACCTCACACCCCAGAATGTCTGGCTCTAGGTGAGTGACCACACCATCATGGTTATCCAGGTCATTAAGACCTTTTCTTGTTTAGTTCTTCTGAGTCTTCTTGCCACTTCTTCTTAGTCTCTTCTGCTTCTGTTAAGTCTTTATCATTTCTGTCCTTTATTGTGTCCATCTTTTCATGAAATGTTCCCTTGGTATCTCCAATTTTCTTGAAAAGATCTCTAGTCTTTCTCATTCTATTGTTTTCCTCTATTTCTTTGCACCGTTCTTTTAAGAATTCTTCTTCGAACACTGTTCTTATCTGTCCTTGCTGTTCTCTGAAACTCTACACTCAGTTGGCTGTATCTTTCCCTTTCTCTTTTGCCTTTCACTTTGTTTCTTTCCTCAGCTATTGTAAAGCCTCCTCAGACAACCACTTTGCTTTCTTGCATTTCTCTTTCTTTGGGATGATTATGCTCAGTGCCTCCAGTAAAGTTATGTAGTTCCATCCATAGTTTTCTGGCACTCTATCCACCAGATCTAATCCCTCGGAACTATTTGTCACCTCCACTATATAATCATAAGAGATTTGCTTTAGGTCATACCTGAATGGCCTAGCAGTTTTCCCTACTTTCTTCAACTGAAGCCTGAATTTTGCAATAAAGAGCTCATGATCTGAGACAGTCATCTCTAGGTTTTGTTTTTACTGACTGTATTGAGCTTCTCCATCTTTGACTGCAAATATCACAATCAATCTGATTTCAGTATTGAAAATCTGGTGATGTCCTTGTGTAGAGTCATCTCAAGTTTTTGCAGAAGGGTCTTTGTTATGACCAGTCTCTTATCAAAATCCTGTTAACTTTGCTCTGCTTCATTTTCTGCTCCAAGAACAAACTTGCCTGTTATTCTGGGTATGTCTATTTTAAATAAATTTATTTATTTGTAATTGAAGGATAATTGCTTTACAGAATTGTGTCGATTTCTGCCAAACATCTCCTATGATGAAAAGGACACGTTTTTTGGTGTTAATTCTAGAAGGTGTTGTAGGTCTTCACAGAACACGTCAACTTCAACTTCTTCGGCATTAATGTTAGGGACATAGACTTGGATTACTGTGATGTTGAATAGTTTACCTTAGAAATGAACTGAGATGATTCTTTTTTTTTTTTTTTTTTGAGATTGCACTGAAGTATTGTGTTTCAGACTTTTGTGAATTATGAGGGCCACTCCATTTCTGCTAAGGGATTCTTGTGCATAGTAGTAAAAATAGTGGTCATTTGAATTAAATTTGCCCATTCCCGTCCATTTTAGTTCACTGATTCCTAAGATGTCAGTGTTCAGTCTTGCCATCTCCTGCTTGACCACTGTGAGTCATGGACCTAACATTCCAGTTTCCTATGTAATATTGTTCTTTAGGTATCAGAGTTTTCTTTCACCATCAGACACATCCACAACTGAGCATCATTTCCACTTTGGCCCAGCCGCTTCATTCTTTCTGGAGCTGTGAGTAATTGCCCTCCACTGCTTTTCCCCAGTAGCATGTTGGACACTTTCTGACCGGGTGGGCTCATCTTCCGGTGTCATACCTTTTTGCTTTTTCACACTGTCCATGGAGTTGCCAGGGGCTTCCCTAGTGGGTCAGTGGTAAAGGACTCGCCTGCAGTGGAAGAGCCAGAGGAGAGGTGGGTTCGATTCCTGGGCTGGAAAGATCATCTGGAGAAGGAAGTGACAACCCACTCCAGTGTTCTTGCTTGGAGGATCCCATGGACAGAGGAGCCTGGCAGGTTACAGTCCATGGGGTCACAGAGCCGGACATGACTTAGTGACTAAACCACCACCTCCTCCACCACCACCATGGGGTTCTCATGGCAAGAATCCTGAAGTGGGCTGCCATTTCCTCCTCCAGTGGGCCCCGTTTGGTCTGAACTCTTCAGTGTGACCCATCCGTCTTGGGTAGCCCTGCATGGCATGGCCCATAGCTTTACTGAATTCCCCAAGCCCCTTTGCAACGACAAAGTTGTGATCCATGAATATGTAATCCATATTTCTTTCAATATGAAGTTCTTTTACCTACTCTAATTAAGGTCACAGACTATCTATTTTTAAGCTACAGCTGTTATTTCATTATTTTGACAACTTGAATTGAATATCCAAGTTACAGAGTGCAACTATTTTATAGACTTTCTTTGTAATTGGAATATAAGGCAAATAAACGTAAAATGTTCATTTGATTTTGAAAGTTTTACTGTTGTGGTTACAGATTGACATACATAGGGATAAAAATACTGGCCTTGCATTAGTTCTTCCATATATTTTGCTTTGGTTTCTTAAGGGAACAGGATATGACAGGGGAGAAATACACATTCTCTTTTCTTTCTTTTTTTTTGGGGGGGGGGGCGGAAATACACCTTATTTCTATGACCTAGGATAACACTACACTGGGTAAGGGTGATGTGTTAATGTGAACATGTTGGGATTAACCCAGGTCAGAGGAGTCTAATAGTTTATTTACATTTTATCTACATTACCAAGTATTTCTTCACGAGGTCTTCATTTTTAATTTTTGAAACTAAAATAGTTTTAATTTGCTAATTATGTAATCTACTTCCCCTCCATTTAACATATACAAAGGTGATTTTAAATATTATTTTCCTGTAGTTGCAGCCCTAATAATTAGCTATTGTTACTAGGTATTCAGCTAAATGTTAAATGCAGCAGGAACTACGCAGAGTCCAAATGCAAATCATCACTTAATTCTAGATTATTTACTATCCTTGTATTTTAAAATCATCTTACATAAACTGTTAAAATTATACTTTACATATCTATTATTTAGTGACCCACACTGCTATAGCCTAGTCTCCTGTTATTATATAAGCAAACCACCCACCGAGTTTTCTTTGAGTAGCTGAAGGCCCACAGCAGGCTCCTGAGACATAACTATTGACAAATATGAATCTTTTCAGGGCAAAGGAAATGACAGTGAGGAGAGCTAGCAGTTTTAACTTAAACTGCATTTTTGTTGAGGTCTGTACTTAAGGTTTTAGAATTGATACTGTGTGATGGTCATAATGAACAAGGATTGAAACAATCATTAATAGACTGGTAACATTATAGGTAAAATAGCTAATGAAAAAATATATCTCTAACAGAAAACCCCAAATTGTATTATATTTGTAATTTAAATGTAGAGTTTATTTCTTACCTCTAATTTATTGGCCTTTATTTATTCTTGCTTTATTATTTTGCTATTGTGAACTGCTTTGCATCAATTCGATACCAGTTTGAAAAACTGTTGTAGTAAATTATGTATTAGTGGTACCAATTTTGTAAAATCTACAAACGCCCTCTCTACCACTCTTGATTGTGCTTTCTTTCTTTTCTTCCATGTTTGCTTGGGCTTACAAACCAGTGCTTGCCCAACGAGTTAGCTGAAATGGCAACATTAATTTTCATGCATGGAAGCACATCAACTGTACCAAGAGAGAAGAGGGTGGCAAGCAGGGAAGAGTCAGGTAGCATGTATATTGCACCAAGCTGTACTGTTACAGGAAAATGCTCTGCAGTCATAAAGAAACACAAGCTTTTCGCCAAAAATGATGCCAGTGAATGAAGGGTCATAATAACCTCCATGAAAACCTTTCTTTCGGCTTGAAACCTTCTTACCATTTGACTATTTCGGATATTTACCTATGTGTTCCTCATTTTAAAAGTTCCATTATCAAGATATGATGGAGGGGCATTTAATAAACAGACAACAAAAATAAAACAGACAAAATTAAAGTTGCAAGACTACCCTATAGCACCTTTAAGATCTTTACAGTTTCTGGGAGACAAAGGAAACTTGGCCCTTTCCACAGCTATCCATGGGACATGCTCTTTGAGAAGCGTTGTGGGTCCCATCTTCTGCTGGCTGGCATTCCATTATGGTGAGACACCCAGAGAGCTTGATGGGTAAATAAAATTGGATCCTGGAGAGTACATTCTTTGGAGCTAGATCTTGGGTGTAAGCCTGGACTTCAAAAGTTACTGGATGTGAGAATATGAACAAATCTCTTAATCAGTTTGACTGTAATTTTTGGCGTATAAGTCACACTTTTAATCATAAAGTTACCTTTCCAACTTCCTAATTTATAGGATTTTAAAGGCTATCAGTAATAATAATAATAATAGTGTGTTCGCCAAGGCATTTTTATAATCTGAATGCGCTGGCGAGAACAAGCATGATTCTTTGAATTTGTTGTTGTTCAGTCTCTCAATGCGTCCAACTCAGTGTGACCCCAGGGACTGCAGCACGCCAGGCTCCCTGTCCTTCACCATCTCCCAGAGCTCGCTCAAACTCATGTCCATTCAGTCGGTAATGCCATCCAACCATCTCATCTGCTGTCCCCTTCTCCTGCCTTCAATCTTTCCCAGCATCAGGCTTTTCTAATGTGTCAGTTCATCACATCAGGTGGCCGAGATATTGGCACTTCAGCTCCAACATCAGTCCTTCCAGTGAACACCCAGGACTGATCTCCTTTAGGATGGACTGGTTGGATCTCCTTGCAGTCCAAGGGACCCTCAAGGGTCTTCTTTAGCACCACAGGTAAAAGCATCAATTCTTTGGCTCTCAGCCTTCTTTGTGGTCCAACTCTCACATCCATACATGACTACTGAAAAACCATAGCTTTAACTATACAGATCTTTGTTGGCAAAGTTTATGTCTCTGCTTTTAAATATGCTTTCTAGGTTTGTCATAGCTCTTCTTCCAAGGAGCAAGCATCTTTTAATTTCATGGCTGCAGTTACCATTAGTTTGTTGGAGCCCCAAAAACAGTCTGTTACTGTTTCCATGGTTTCCCCATTTATTTGCCATGAAGTGATGGAACTAGATGCCATGATCTTAGTTTTTTGAATGTTGAGTTTTAAGCTAGCTTTTTCACTCTCCTCTTTCACTTTCATCAACAGGCTTTTAGTTCCTCTTCACTTTCTACCATAAGGGTGGTATCATCTGCCTATCTGAGGTTACTGATATTTCTCCCTTCAATCTTGATTCCAGCTTGTGCTTCATCCAGCCCAGCATTTCCCATGATGTACTCTGCATGTAAGTTAAATAAGCAGGGTGATAACATACAGCCTTGATTTACTCCTTTCCAAATCTGGAACCAGTCTGCTGTTCCAGGTCCAGTTCTAACTGTTACGTCTAGACCTGCATACAGGTTTCTCAGGAGGCAGGTAAGGCAGTCTGGTATTCTCATCTCTTTAAGAATTTTCCAGTTTGTTGTGATCCACACAGTCAAAGGCATTAGCATAGTCAATGAAGCAGAAGTAGATGTTTTCTTTGGAATTTCTTGCTCGTTCTATGATCCAACAGATGCTGGCAATTTGATCTCTGGTTTCTCTGCCTTTTCTAAATCCAGCCTGAACATCTGGAAGTTCTCATTTCATGTAGTGATGAAGTCTAGCTTGGAAATTTTTGAGCCTTATTTTGCTAGCATATGAAATGAGTGAAATGTGCTGATGGACAGAAAGGCCTGGAGTGCTGTGATTCATGGGGTCATAAAGAGTTGGACACAACTGAGCGACTGAACTGAACTGTGCAATAATTTGCACATTCTTTGGCATTGCCTTTCTTTGGGATTGAAATGAAAAGTGACCTTTTCCAGTCCTGTGGCCACTGCTGAGTTTTCCAAATTTGCTGGCATATTGAGTGCAGCACTTTCACAGCGTCATCTTTTAGGATTTGAAATAGCTCAGCTGGAATTCTATCACCTCTACTAGCTTTGTTTTTAGTGATGCTTCCTAAGGCCCACTTGACTTCTCATTGCAGGATGTCTGGCTCTGGGTGAGACAATAGACATCTTTGCGTTACTGTAGCCAATAGTGCCCACTGTCTCCATGGTTTCACATATAGAATTAGGAATACGTCTACTAGAATAACAGCTCCTCTAAAGAGGGTAACGTATTTTATGAATCCTTGGTTCTAATTAGTGCCTGATCGTCTAATTATCAGGCACTAATAAATGATCAGTAATGTCTGCTTAATAGACAGCTAAACAAATATGGTAGGCAAGCTTCTGAAAGGCAAAATAGTTTTGCATTTTATAATCTCCAGAGGTAAAATTAGTTTATTGATGGGTTGCTATAGGAAGACTGATCTAAGAAGGGTAAAAATTAAACCCCAAAATAGAATAGGATTTCTTAATATTTTTCTTAGCAGAAGTTATTGCATTTATCAGGAAAAATGAGCTAATGCTGCAATAACAATACCAAAGTTCACAGGCTCTGAACAATGCCATTCATGCTCTATATCCATTAAGGATTAGCACAGTTACTTTGACCGTTTGAATCACCCTGGCTGATGGAACAGCCACCATCCTGAATGTTGCTAATCCTCCTAGTTGAGGGAGAAGGAATGTCCTGTGGAGGTTTCTGGATGGATAATTAAATGCTGCAGCCTTTGAGCTTTTCCACTCACATCTCATTGGCCAGCACTAGATATTTGGCCCTAAACGAAAGGAGACCAGGAAACTAAACTGGACCCAGAAGATAATATCAGTGACCACTACACCTGATCACATACTAGAATGTTATAAACAGAATTAAATAGAAGTACCACAAGGGAGATTGGATTCTGAGAGGTCAATCTGTAATTGGACAATTCTGCAAACGCATTTATTTTCCCAACCTGTATGCAGTGCCTACAAACTTTATTTTCATTTTGCAAATTTAGCATTCATTGCTCTTATACTATGACTTCTTCTAGGCTGCTAAATACACTTATGTTTAATGTTTTTTTTTAAATAATTGTTAGCTCTGTTTTAATTGACTTGTATTCGTGTCTGTCACTCTTTTCTGGGCGTGTCTGTTTAGTTGCTCGGTTACGTCTGACTCTTTGTGGCACTACCAGCAAAGAACCCACCTGTCAATGCAGGAGGCCTAAGAGGTGTGGGCTTAATCCGTGGGTTGGGAAGATCCCCTGAAGGAGGGCATGGCAACCCACTCCAGGATTCTTGCCTGGAGAATTCCACGGACAGAGGAGCCTGGCCGGCTATAGTCCATGATGTCCCAAAGAGTCAGATACAGCTGAAGCAACTTAGCACTCGCAAACATCTGACTCCTTGTGATCCTTTGAACTGTATCCTGCCAGGCTCCTCTGACCATGAGATTTCTCAGGAAAGAATACTGGAGTTGGTTGCCATTTCCTTCTCCAGGGGATCTTTCCAACCCAGGAACTGGACCTGCGTCTCCTGCATTGCAGGCGGATTCCTTACATACTGAGCTATCAGGGAAGCACCTCTTTCTCCGTGGCTTGCTGTAATTGTTATATTCTGCCATGTTTGGCTCAGATGGTAAAGCGTCTGTCTACAGTGCGAGAGACCCGGGTTCAATCGCTGGGTTCGGAAGATCCCCTGGAGAAGGAAATGGCAATCCACTCCAGTATATTGCCTGGAAAATCCCATGGACAGAGGAGCCTGGAAGGCTACAGCCCATGGGGTCGCAAAGAGTCGGACACGACTGAGCGACTTCACTTCACTTCACTTCACCATGTTTGCACAGCTTTCAGTATATAAATGTGCACCATTTCCTCCAAAATTAATTTTCTCTTTCAGGTCATAACGAGGTTTTTTTTTTTTTTTTTTTTTTTTTTAAACTAAAGCATACTTTGAAGAAGGGTTCACATTACAGGTATACTGACTGAATGAAAACTGAAATTCCAGGCAGCATGATGGGAAAGTGCAGGCTTATTCTAAGATGGTAACCTAGGGGGCCATTCTCCTGACAGATTGCTGTTTGTGTGCATTCTGACTTTCTATCATACCTTGCATGAGAATGGGTCTGTCTTTACATGCTGAACGGACACAGATTTCTGTGGATTGAAAGTTGTTTTACAAAGGCTGCAAAGCTAAAGGGAAGCAAAGTACTGCCTCACATAGAGTAGAAACCCCGTGATGAATGCTTAGAATCCAGTATTCTTGTAAATGCTTAGTTCTTCCTCTGCATGGTTTTGCTTGATGTGTGTGTGTGTTTTGGCAGTGAATTGATTATGAAAAACCCATAACTAAATCAACTTTCAAATTCTTCTTTCTCCAATACTGTTAGACATTATAGTGTTTTAAGGAAAAAACAGTGGCAAATGCGTTTTATAAGAATCTTTACAAACAACAAATTTGGTCACAGTAGCAGTTAAATAGCTCCTCCAAAGTGTATCTCAGCATGTGGTGACTCTCCCCTTGGGTTCCTTTGTCTCTAATGCTGCCTGGCCTGCTACAGTCTATAGGATGTCAAAGAATTGAACGCGACTGAGCGACTGAATTGAACTGAAAGTTGTGGTTATCTGGGCTTATGACACTGGAGTAGTTACATGACCTATCCCATTTTTTGTCCACTGGCCTTTAGTGAGAAAGCTTCACAGCCATTTGTCTAGGCCACTCTAAATGAGAAGCAATTCCTCTCCTCTGCTTTGCTGAATGTTAATGAGGTGATGAGTGTGCTCCCCTTGGAAAGAGGTGTGGACCTGATGTTGGAAGTTTGATGTGCTTAACAGTCACCATCATGAGACTGTGGAGGAACTAGGGTAAGGCAAAATCTATGGGTGACTAGAAATACACAAATCTAAGGATGTACGGTGGAATGTGGATGGTTCTCTCAAGTGACTGTCATGCGAGGAGGGGATGTGATAGAAGTGCCAGCTCATCCTCCGCGAGGTATGTCACAGCTGAGAGGTAAGAGCATCACTGTTTAACGACTCTGGTTTAAAAAGAGAAGCATATTTTGAATTTTCAAAATGGGAAAAAAATGGCTTAGTTTGAAACTAGTCCCTCTCAGGGGTCATACCCATCAGCCCGAGAAAATAGAATTCTTATTTGAAGTTTATCTTTGATGCAAATGAGACTCAAAAGAAACAAATGTGAAGTCCTTAATAGCTCAATTTGTTCATTGTGAATTCTTACCCTTGATGTGTGACTTCATTTTGCCAAATTGTGTGGTTTGGGAATTAGAATATAATTGATAAATTCAGGCCAATAGTAGCTGAGGAGAGAGCAGGATTGGCGGTAAAACTAGTCACAAATACTCAATTCAGAATGTGGAGAGCCAGATAGAAATGCCTAGCTGTGCAGTTTGACATACTTTATAGTCCCACACAAATAACTTTGAAGGCTATGCTTTCATTTCATTTTATTTTTTTAAAGTCCCACACATCCATTAAAACTGTTACTATAAAGATCATGTAAGTTATATAGTGTAAGTATATCCATGTGCACTTAGCTCATGATATAAAATGTGAGGATTCTGAGTAACTAAAAAGTGCCATGCTTACTTTTTCACATTTTATTTGATATTTTTACCTTCTGCCTTATTTGTTGGTTTCCCCACCAAAGCCCCAAAGGTCCTAAAACATATTTGGAATTGTCTTGGGTTTATGTACTGAATTAATCCTTTGATAACTGTGAAGATATAAAATTAACACAAGAGACTATGTTTTCACAGTGAACTTTCAGAAAGTAGACTTTGAACCTGGAAGACAGTACTACTGGCAGAGGAATAGGTCTTCTTAGAATTCAAATCCCTCTTAGCCCAAGAATTATTGACCCACAAGATGCAGAATGGTTCCCTAGCTTATTATATCCAGTCCATGGCAGCTCAGGCATGCTTAGCCTTTGTGTGTTGCAGAGTTCAATAAAGAACACTGATGAAAGCCCGCTACAAAGCGAAATGCAATCTTTAGGTCACAACTCTTGTTTCTCTATCTCCCCAGCACTTTTCAGAGTATCTTATAAGAATCCACACTGCACATACACATAAGTGAATTCAGCTCACAATTCAAGTCAACTTCTTTGGAATGCTAACTCACAGGCATCACTCAGCAGGAGAGTATCCTGTACAGAGGATAGAGCGATTCCACAGTTCAGCCCAAGTGACATACAGTGTTTCTGAATACCAATAGTATTTGCTAGTGAAAGACCTTCTTCAGATGGAAGCCCAACTTTTCAGATATAAGAATCATTACAATAAAACCAGAGGCTCGGAACTACAAATATGCTAATATACAATTAGTTCTAGTGTCATATAGTTAATAAATAAGATTTCTTTATGGTTCAGCAACATAGTCACATGTGGGGCATTGCCTGTAAATCACAGGCACTTCTTGTTCTTGCTAATTGATGAACTGATCTATTACCAAGTCTCTTAAATGTTATATGATCTAGATTTGTTAGCAGAGGTATCAGTTATATTTAGGAGCTCCTGAAATTTGTACCACTTGCATTAAAAGAACAGAGCAAAATATCTGCCTGGATGTTGCTGTGCTGTATCATGTTTCAAAGGAGAAGGAGGCATTTGCTTCAGTAATCTCTAGTTCCCACCCATAACTGTAAAAGCCTTGAATTGTATAGGCTACAGGGTGTCATACTAAAATGTCATCAACATTAAACAAAAATCTTTAGCATAATAATTTAGAGCAACTGATACAGCAATAAATAGAGTTTAAACAACAGCTCTTGAGTTGAGCAGGGCCTTCTGAAATACATATTTTGAAATAAAAAAGGTTCAACTTTGTGAAATTTGAATACAAGGTCTTTAAATGAATGTTATATGAATTTGAGAGACAAAGAAATAGAACATTTGAGAAGACTGATTAATTAAACTGCTTTACGTCATGTGGGCAACCAGTTTTGGAAATATGTATCAATATGCTTTTTAGTCACACAAAATGGACACCATCTAATCCAAAGAAGAGAATCAGGAATGCACAAAGGCACCACTGAATGTCTTCTGACGATGGTTTGGTGAGTGAAATGTAAAGCCAGGATTTACAAATATTACACAAGAGAACACTGTTATTGCACTCAGGCTGAAAAATCCTGTTCAAATCCAATAAGTGGTTTAAGATGTGCAAATAGAGGCTTCTGCAGGGAGTCAGGCATTAGAAGCCACCTGGAGCATGTGCTAGAGATTGTATCCATCAATACGGCAGCTGGGCTGAAATTATAAAGAGAGCCGCTTTTCATCACGCTTGTTTTAATGCATACATTTCTCCTGTCACTGGCACCCCAGGAAAACTACTAAGCACAAAAATGAATGGTGCCCATTACCTGATATTCATACTTGTGACAACAGAGGAAAGAATCACAACACAACAGTAAGCAAAAAAAATTGATATCCAAATTATTTTTAAGTTGCTGCAGGAGGGAAAAATCTTGAAAACCAATTGGCAATATTTTAATATGAGAAGTGGGGAGGGAGGTAGGGTCATTTCGTATCTGATTACAAATTTCCTTTTCCTGATATGATATGGACAGAATCTATGATTATTTCAAAAGTAGGATCACATTTTAAAATACATTTTGTAACTAAAAGATAAAAAGCTATCTTCTCTAATAGGAGACCATGTAAAATGCTGGTTAGGGGAAAATGAAGATCCTGTTATTGGAGCCAACTCATTCCCATGTTAGAGACAGAGGCCACATTCCCTGTGACAACTCTGTAACTGGGCTGACTAACTGACGTTCAGACACTTTTGGCATTTTATGTGGCTCATCCCTGAATGGCAAATGCCCCTATTGCCTAATTGTGATTTCATGATGATGGTATAGTCCATGTAACATACTATTATACTGGTGCCTTTAGAACAACATAAAAGCAGTCTCAATAAGAACTAAGTATTAAAAAGGTTAAAAAAAAGAGAGAGAGAGAAAATTTTTGGTAACAAAAAGGAGGTCAGTGTTTGCTTAAGATCTGGGATGAGGATGAATTTACCTGAAAAGAGGCATGGAGGTAATGGAAATGGGCTCTATCTTCATTGTGAGAGTGGTTACACAAGTGTACACTTTTACCAAATCTCACTGGATTGTGCAATTAAAATGGATGTGTTTCATAGTATGCAAATTATACCTCAATAAAGGTGATTAAAAAAAAACAAACCTAAGCATAAGAAATATCATGTATATTGATATTTCATGATGATAGTATTTTGTTGTTTGAAAATAGAAGTGATATTTTACATAAGTAACCTGAGTTTTCTCCCTTCACTTTAATTTGTTGAATATTTGCAAAATCACATTTCGCTATATAAGAGGAGTTCTCAAATTTGTTAAGGTTGTTGGGTTGTACTCAGGAGTGAATTTTCTCTTTGGAGGGAAACTTTCCATATGTTAAATGTGTTGAGGTGAGTTAATCAAGAAAACAGGTCTTGACTTGATACTTAAGACTCTAGGCTAAATTGATATAGTCTTTTTTTCCCAGCACAAAGTAATATATGGTTCACATAGAAGGCTGGTATGGTATTTCATAGAGAAGCATGTCTTTAAATGCAATGGAAAGAATACTGTGGTCTAAATGCAATGGAAACAATTAAGAGGCCTAAAAATTTTCCTAAACCACTTCTATTAATCTTCAACCCTGGATCACTTAGCCTTTCAAAGCCTCAATGTCTTCGCCTATAACTTAAAAAAAAAACTGTGGCCAACCTGTGGTTCTCATACTAGTTTCATTTTAACAACAATATTTTAAACAATATATTTTACAGAAATATATAAATAAGTAAACCATAGATTAAAAAATAGATGAGTAGAGTTATTTTAGGTGAATTGGGAGTGTGGGAGCCTGCAACTTTGCACATTACCGTAACACTACACTGAAAACCGTATCCATAGAGCTTTCTACCTATGCATCCATGCGTGCTGAGTCAAGTCACTTCAGTCATGTCTGACTCTTTGCAGTTCTGTGGACTGTAGCCCACCAGGCTCCACTGTCCGTGGGATTCTCCGGGCAAGAATGCTGGAGTGAGTTGCCATGCCCTCCTCCAGGGAATCTTCCTTACCCAGGGACTGAACCCATGTCTCTTACATCTGCTGCATTGGCGGGCAGGTTCTTTACCACTAGTGCCACCTGGGAAGCCAAAAAATTATATTTTACCAAGTTGCTTTCCAAAAAGCCCTACCCATTCGTTCTCACCACCAATAGGTAACGTTCTTTAGGTCGCTAAGTAGTGAACAGGTATGCTACATATTTTGGTCATGCCTAGCTTTAGGTCTGGAGAAGGCAATGGCACCCCACTCCAGCACTCTTGCCTGGAAAATCCCATGGACGGAAAAGCCTGGTAGGCTACAGTCCATGGGGTCACGAAGAGTCGGACACGACTGAGCGACTTCACTTTCACTTTTCATTTTCATGCATTGGAGAAGGAAATGGCAACCCACTCCAGTGTTCTTGCCTGGAGAATTCCAGGGATGGCAGAGCCTGGTGGCCTGCCATATGGGGTCGCACAGAGTCAGACACGACTGAAGCAACTTAGCAGCAGCAGCAGCAGCAGCAGCCTTAGGTCATCTTTGAATCTTATATTTTTGAAATTGGATTTCATTTTAGAAATATCTGAGATGATTCATTCTTCCTACATGAAGATCAAATACTTCCAAGGCAAAAAGATCTTGGGATACACCTTCAATGAAAACAATGTACCCTGGAAATTTTCCCATTCATTCATATATTTATTTAGAATCAACTATGTGCCATGCAGTTGCATTAGGTTGAAAAAGTGAAAGTGTTAGTCACTCAGTTGTATCCAACTCTTTGCAATCCCGTGGACTGTAGCCCATCGGGATCCTCTGGCCAGGGGATTCTTCAGGCAACAATACCGGAGTGGGTCATCATTTCCTTCTTCAGGGGATAATCCTGGCCCAGGGATCAAACCCAGGTCTCTTGCATTGCAGGTGGATTCTTTACCATCTGAACCACCAGGATTATGAATATACAAATTTAGGTTCAACTTGGTTCACTGACATTAAAAATTTCATAGTTTAATGGTAGGGTCAAAAAGACACATTCTTTTAAGATTTGTCTTGGTAGCTCAGATGAGAATCCAGCAAACAGTCCTAACCTAAGGCAGCCTGGAGTCACCTTTGTGCAGAAAGTAACAGTTGGTTTGTGGTTTAACATTTAACCAGATGGAGTCTGGAGAGACGAATTGTGTATGGTGAGCATAGTATTCCGTTAGAAGCGCTAGCATGTATGGAAAGGTCAGAAGTCATGAAAGTTCACAGTGTGGGTGAATATGGGTGCTAACCTTCTGAGGTTCAAGTATGTGGCCTCTCTGTCCTAGTAATGAATCAGGGATTTTTTCCTGGGATTTGCCCTAAAAATTTTGAAACTCCTTTCACATCAAAAATGAAAAAAAGAATATATAAATCTTATATCTTTTAGTCTTCCTAAACTATACTTTAAGTCTTTTGAAACACTTTCAGAAAATATATAACATTTTATGCTCTATTTAATCCTATGTATAGATCATTTTAAGAATCACTTTAATCAAATTTTTATGAAAATTCAAAATGTTAATATAAATTAAATATGTTAAAAGTGTTAAATATTTAGAGACAGACTATTTGAGAAGCCTTTGTCTGATCCTTATGGTTTGAATTGATATTTGACTTTAAATAATATGATTGGATGTTCAGCTTCTATAAATCAAAGACCCTAGAGTGTTTGTAGATTTGTCTCGTCAACACCAAGCTAGACATAGACAGAGGTACAACCCAGGCTTAGAGAGAGCAAAGCTAAAATTTGGGACTTACCTTGGGACTGAGTGAATTTTAAAAATCTGTTTCCTTGAAACTTAACCATTCCATAATGAAAATCTTTCATATATGATTGGCCTTTAAGGTTTATTTAAGCCTTCTAATACGAGTGATAGAGAAAGTAAATTCTACTATGCCCACAACACACAAATTAAAAAATCACAAATTCCTTCAAATCATGGATTTCCTAACTCCTTGCCCACCTCTGCAAGGCTAGCTATGAATTAAATTCACAGTGAGCAAATTCCAGCATGTGAATTTCAGCTGCCATATTTCAGAAAGTGGACTGCAGAAGCAGGAATTAAGCGTAAAGTTCCAGGGACTCACCCTTTTGATTTAACAGTGGAGGAGTCTGAGCACAGCTTAAGCGAAAGGAACAGTTGATCCCCCTTAAGTCTTTCCCCATTGTTAGGTGAAGGAGAGCAATTCCAATCATTTATTCAAAGGAAGCCCTGCAAAAGGCTTAATGTTTGCTGACTAAAAATCATCAGATTTAAGAGAGGAAAAGTATTGTACCCCCACCTATAGTGACTGTTCACTGCAAAATTCTATTACTCTTAAAGAGAAAAACTGAAGAGAATTGTCATCTTTCTTGCTTCCGTTTTGTCTTGACTTGTCCCCTGTGAGCTTCTTATTCTGTGTTATTTTTAGTTAGCAGTTAATAATGCAGTTTCCCCAACTAGAAAAATTCAGCTTTTTTTTTTTTTTCCCTTAGAAGGACAGACTTTAAAATAAACAAATTATCTAAATACCTACTTGGTTAAAAAAAAAAAAAAAAGGCTTCTCTGTGGAACAGTTTCTGTACACTTTGGTTCAGAATTTAATTTATATTTTTAAACAATCATGCTGAACTTCTGTAGTGGAAATTTGCCATTTGGTTTCTTAAATCAGTTACAGTTTAAGCCATTGATTCATGAATCATTCAAAAAAGTAAGCCTGAGTTACCAGCATATGACAGCAAGAGCTGAATTCTCAGAGGAAATGGAACCATGGCTTGTTTATCTTGGAGAGCATTCTTGTCATAATTTTTACTGTGCACATATATTTTGTTGGCAATTTTGTCTGTTTTTCCTATTCTCAAGCAGAATAAACTAAAAAAAAAACAAAAAAAAAACCTAAAGAGCAAAAGAGAAAAGTACTACTCACCGGTTCTGGGAAAGTTATTAAAGGATTGAAAACCTCTCCAGTGAAGGAGCAGACTCTTTCCTTCAGTGCAAGGGAGGGGGTGGTATATGATGAATTCCTGGGCAGGAAGCAGGGAAAAGCACTCACAGTCACGTTATACCACCACCCACCGAGTGCCCTAAACCCGCAAGGGCTTTTCCGATCGAATGTGTGAGTGGCTGGCGGAGCCTGCTTGCAGAAGACGCTGAGGAGAGTAACCACACCAGCCTGGGCAACTGGACATCGCATGGGAGCCCGAGAAGACACGTATACACACAGGCCCGTCTCTCTTAGGTCCAGCTTCAAAGACGGAAGCCGCTGGAGCGGGGCGAGTCAGAGCAAGTGGCACCTCAATCCACCACTCGAGTGCAAGGGATCAGAGAAAGCCTACACGCTCAGAAAGTGGTAAAAGATAGCTATCCATGGATGCAATCAGGAATCTGAAAGTCTGGTTTCCGAGATCATTAAAGCTAGGATTGCTGATAGAATGGTTTAGGGGGATTGGAAGGGGACTACGAACAGTCATTCGAATCCCTTTGCTTTCATGACTGTGGGCTGCTTCCCATACGTGAGAGGGAGACGCTCAAGCGAAGGTAAAGTGGCTGCTGTCTCACTTGAGAGAGGGTGAAATAGATCCCAGGCAGGGGAAAGACAGAGGTTAGGCTTAAAAACTGAGAGGTGGAAAAATATTCTAGCTTACTGTGTGAGGAGCAAGGTTCAGACCTCATTTTGGTATTAGGAGGGTGATTGAATCTTTCCGAGTTGGTGAAATGGGGGCATATAACACCGTCTTCTTCAGAACACTAGAGCTGTGTGATAAATAGTGTGAGTGAATATGCTTTACGAAGTTAATTGAAACATCATTACAAAGGGCACGCTCCAAGTCTGCACACACGAGTTTGAGTTATTTCTGGAGACACTGGCCTCTCACGTCTGTCGTTTAATGTTTAGGCAAATTAATCAAAGAACTTATACATTTCTTGAGTTCTTATTCATCCTTCTCAGACTTATTCTATTTATGTTTAATTAGACCTTACCTGTTAATTCCTTAAAATTTTTGGAAAACTTTCTAAAAACTTCAACATTCAACAAACTCCTATTGTGTGCAAGAACCTATGTCAGGTGCAGTGAATTTTTAAAATTATTTTGAAATTGTCCATCTTCTGTCAAAATACTTCAGTGTTTTCTGTATTTTGGCGGGGGCGGGAGGCAAACAATACATATTTAAAGGCTGCTACAAATTTCTTTCTTTTTTGGAAACAAACCATTGAAGCACAATTTGATAAACAAAAACAGAAGACAAAATTCTATTACAATCTAATTAATTTGACCAAAAAATTTTTTTAAATGTTTTTCATGATTACTGCTGCCAAGAGTTTTATACATCAGGGACCTCATTTATAAATGCATTATTTACTTTGTCTTTCTACTCACTTATACAGATAGAATCAATACAGAATTTACTTACTGCAAGCTGTGTAAGGTTCCAACAAGACTTAATTCCTATATGGATTTTTCTTCATCACTAGATGTATTCTCATTTTCAAAAGGTTTACCACAACAAAACAAAGAAGCTACAAAATACTTTCATGGGTCGATGCTATTTTCTAATTTTAAATCAATTGCTCCTGTTTTTCTTTATTTCAAGCTTACACACAGGTAAGTATTTTCCTATTCAATTGAAATAAAGAGTAGCTGTCACCTCGATTTAAGACCAGTTGAAATCACCCACCCATTCTTGATCAGTGTCCACAATCTGGGGGAGAATGACAAACCCTCAATCTCAGTTTTACTTGCCGAATATGAAGTTTCAACAAGTACTACTAAGAAAACACTGTGACTCCATTGCATGTCTGCATCTCACATTTCTAGGAAAGGTCAGACATTTTTTGTCTAAGTGGAAAACAGGGTGACATTACAATAATTAGAGTGAGTAATCCAAAAGGCAGCAAAGCAGTGAGTCCACGCCTGGCTCCAAAGTCAGTTTCATAGATGTGAGTACTGGTTCCAGTGATTCCAAGACTCACTAGTCATGGGACTTTGCCAAGTCAATGACCTCCCCGTCCCATAACTGTGCTTTGGTTTCCCTCTCTGTGAAATGCCGATAATTATTCTTTCTTCCTCATACAGATGGATGTGTAAGGATTACGTGAGACAAAGAATATAAACTCGTCAAAGGACATATGACTAGTAGGCACTCAATAAACATGAGCTGTTATCATCATCAGTTGAGACTAACCTCTGATAGTCCAGTCTGTTTTTGATCCTCTCTCTGGTAATTGCATCATACCTTTCATACACAAGTTCAGGAAGCTGGATATGTGAGTCTATCAAGTATGTAACACATTTCTGCTTTTCTCCCTCAAAGTGATTAGAAAATTCCTGCATTGTATCATGACCAACAGCAACACGTGTGCATTTTGCAAACAAATTAATGTCAACCAAACTGTGTCCAACAAATATCTTCTTTAACTGTGGGTTTTTTTTTTTTTTTTGAAGGCATAGAAAGGAAAAGCAGAGATGAAGGAACAGCCTAGTCACTTGACAAACCCAAACAGATGTTGTGGAACCAGAGCTAAAGCCCTTTTATATCTTGAGCAAGGCTTTTTCTCTTAGACAGCAACCTCAATGCAGTGGTTTCTGCTCCTTGGGCTTTATACTGAATAGGCTTAGCTACACCTGCCAAGATTATTCTCCTGGACCATCGTTTATCAGACTTGGCACTACTAACATTTTGGTCTGGATAATTCTTTGTTACCTGTGACGTTCTATGCATTGTAGAATGCTCAGCAGCATCCCTGACCCCTACCCATGAGATTCCAGTAGCATCTCTCTGTGCCTCTAGATTGAGAAAACCAAAATTGTCTCTACAAATTGCCAAAAGTTTCCTAAAGGGTGCAGTCACTCCTAGTTGAAAACTGCTACTATGGAACACACGGACTGGGAATTGGGCGATGTTCACTCACTAATACTTCAGCTCACGAGTTCACTAGGATAGTAATCCATCATTAAGTTTACTCATCAGCAAGCCATTTTCACTCCCAATTCACTCTCGTTATCTGTCCTTCCTTAATTTAGGCATTCGGTCATTATTTTTCACCTAAAAAATTTATTGTGGACCTACACTGAGCCACTATCTTAGTTCGGGCCCTGTAATTCTTGCCTGTACTTCCTAAATCATTTCCTCACTGACACCATTTGTTTTTTCTGCTGCAATGTAAGTTACTAGCAAAATCTGCTCATCTTTATAGTTTTATTAGCAAACAGAACCTGGTTCAAAATTAGTATATAAAATAAAGAATGATTAAATCAAATTAAAAAGAACAATTGGGAAACCCACTCAAATTAGTGTCCCCCTATTGTATTGTCTCGCTTGTTGATTTCATATCACTTACCATTATGTTAAACTACATTCTGTTTTTGTTTATTCATTCATCTATTATCTACCTTCCCCCTCCACCATCACTTGTTTTTTGTTGCTTTTTAGTCGCTAAGTGTCAGACTTTATTTTTGAGGGGCTCCAAAATCGCTGCAGATGGTGATTGCAGCCATGAAATTAAAAGACGCTTACTCCTTGGAAGAAAAGTTATGATCAACCTAGATAACATATTCAAAAGCAGAGACATTACTTTGCCAACAAAGATCCGTCTTGTCAAGGCTATGGTTTTTCCAGTAGTCATATATGGATGTGAGAGTTGGACTGTGAAGAAAGCTGAACGCCGAAGAATTGATGCTTTTGATCTGTGGTGTTGGAGAAAGCTCTTGAGAGTCCCTGGGACTGCAAGGAGATCCAACCAGTCTATTCTGAAGGAGATCAGCCCTGGGATTTCTTTGGAAGGAATGATGCTAAAGCTGAAACTCCAGTATTTTGGCCACCTCATGCAAAGAGTTGACTCATTGGAAAAGACTCTGTTGCTGGGAGGGATTGGGGGCAGGAGGAGAAGGGGACGACAGAGGATGAGATGGCTGGATGGCATCACTGACTCGATGGACGTGAGTCTGAGTGAACTCTGGGAGTTGGTGATAGACAGGGAGGCCTGGCGTGCTGCGATTCATGGGGTCATAAAGAGTCGGACACGACTGAGTGACTGAACTGAACTGAGTCGCTAAGTTATATCTGAGTTTTTTGTGACCTCATCGTTTAGCCCCCTAGGTTGCTCTGTCCATGGGATTTCCTAGGCAAGAATACTAGAGTGGGTTGTCGTTTCTTTCTCCGGGGGATCTTCCTGACCTGGGGATCGAATCTGAGTCTCCTGCATTGGCAGGCAGATTCTTTACCACTGAGCCCCTGGGGAAGCCCCACCACCAACAACAGACTATAAATTATACGAGGGTAATGAGCATTTTCTATGTTGTTGATGCTGTTTACCAGCATGTACAACGTGTGCTGGGAACATAGTAAAAGCTAAAAAAAAAAAAAAAAAAAAAACAATAAATAAATAAATAAGGTGGGCTGAAAAGCAGAAGCTAGTTAATAGAACCAAGAATGACTGGCCACAGATGTAGGAAGGGAAGTGAGAGAATATATCCAAATAAATAAAATATTTAATTAATGTGTCACACTTTATTTGAAAAATAAATACACATATTTTGAGAAAGCACGCAGCAACAATAAACTCAACCCTAGATGGAAGAAGCAGAAATGGCTTTCAGTTTTTTCTGCTACCTATAGGAAACAGATTTGGCAGCTGCTGTTACAAATGAAAGGAAAAATTTTCATGCACAAGGTTCGTATTCTCGTGATTGATGGAGATTTCCTTTGGAAAGTATGCCTATTTATAATCACAAATAAAATTCCTGTTGTCTCATGAACAACAGACCATGAGTCTTATGGATTTGCTTCCCAGAGTTAAATAACCTCCTAATTCCACTTGACAGTAAGGATAAAGCTACTGTTCTGTTGTGATAGATAATCCCCTGCATGGGGTGGTGGGACTGAAGGAGCAACAAGGAGGCAGGGGAGAGGGGACATCCATCTTGCTAAGCAATTTATGAATTGAACCCTAAGTCCTTAATGTACTAGACGGTGAGTCAGTGTGCTAATGCATACTTGATTGAATCTGGTTTAAAATGCTAAGTTAAAGTGTGCAGGTGTCTTGAGCAGGTGCGCGATATTCTGCTAATAAACAGAAGACGTTCAACCTGAGGCAAGGCTTATTTTGCTGCATTATAGAAATTTCACAGATCTACAGAAAATACATGAAATATTGCTTTAGGGAGGGCTATTCATTCAGTATCTCTTCAAATGCTGGAAATCAAGAAAACAACGTGCTGGTTCAAATTTGTTCCATGAGATTTTTTTTAAAAAAATACATTTAAAATGAAATATAATGATAATTTCGCTCTATTAGAGTATCATTGTATTTACATAAGTGAGTCTCAGAAATGCTGTATTTGAAGCATATATATGTATGAAAATCATATCATGCTGTATTTTCTCTGAAACACTTATGAACACAGTCAGAGTCCCAGTGTCATACTGAAAAATTGCTGTTAATTTTCAGCTTATGGATGTGAAGAGCTGGGAACTCGGGCTGCACGGGGAATTCATTTGTTCAAGCTACAGAGATCCACTATTTAGGGTCTGATAAGATGTGAAGTAGCCTTGCCATTCCAGAAACAGGACCAACTGGCAAGGGAGTGTTTTACTCGGGGAGTGGCAGTTTCCTATGGGAAATGATCCCATATGAGAGACGCGTGTGAAGAAATCTGGCATATTTTCCATCTTGCCCCAAACAGGTTTAAATAAAATGTCATTCAATAACTTTTTCACACAAAATTCTTTAGTTTGGACGTCTGCCCTTATGGTGTTTATTAAACTATCACTACAGGAGCAACAGCAAGTTTCATTATTTACTGTCCAACAGGGAGCTAATTCATTGCCTTGAGTTAGCTATAATTTAAATAGTGATACTGTTTATTATTATAGGCTGATTTCTTTGGTTCCTGTAGTTCATGTCATAATCTTTTGCATGTAGATTAGAACATGCAATAACCTACTATGTGTTCTATGTTAAATATTAATATTTTACATTTATCTAATACATTTCTCTGAAGACTGATCACATGAAGTGGAAAATTTCCCATTCACCATATAGAGGTGATTTTCCTGTTTATAGATTAAATAAAAATCTCCTCTTTTAACCTTGGATGTGCCGATGTGCCACAGCTACGTTGGAAAACAATTTAGCTGCAACCTAAGCAAGGTTGATGAGCAAGATTTATAAAGCCACCTACGCTGTGCTTTCAAGACTGAAACAAAATTTTACTCTATTCTTTTCTTATCCCTCTGACATAGCCCTAGATGAAAAAACCCAGGGTTGGTCCCACACTTTGCAAAAAATGCAAAATGAATGCCAAGTTCTAAGGTATTGTTAATGATAATTACCTTCCTCTACATTAGATCCAGAGATTTAATCATCTTACAGCTGGAAATTTGTACCCTTTGACCAACATCTTTCCATTTCCCTACCCTACCTCCGGCCATCACCATTCTCCTCTCTGCTTCTGCGAGCTCTGTCTTTATGTTGTTCAGTCGTTCAGTTGCTCAGTCATGACCGACTCTTTGTGACCCCATGGACTGCAGCACACCAGCCTTCCCTGTCCTTCACCATCTCCCAGAGCTTGCTCAAACTCATGTCCATTGAGTGGGGGATGCCATCCAACCTTCTCATCCTCTGTCATCCCCTTCTCCTCCTCCTGGCTTCAATCTTTCCCAGCATCAATGTCTTTTCCAGTGAGTCAGCTCTTTGCATCAGGTGGCCAAAGTATTGAAGCTTCAACTTCAGCATCAGTCCTTCCAATGAATATTCAGGGTTGATTTCTTTTATGATTGACTTGTTTGATCTCCTTGCAGTCCAAGGGACTCTCAAGAGTCTTCTCCAGCACCACATTTCAAAAGTGTCAATTGTTTGGCACTCAACCTTTTTCACGGCCCAACTCACATCCATACGAAACTACTGGAAAAACCATAGCTTCCATCATACCGATAGACCTTGGTCAGCAAAGTAATGTCTCTGCTTTTAATACTCTGTCTAGGTTTGTCATAGCTTTTCCTCGAAGGAGCAAGTGTCTTTTAATTTCATGGCTGCAGTCACTGTCCTTAGTGATTTTGGAGCCCCAAATTAAGGCTGTCACTGTTTCCATTGTTTCCCCACCTATTTGCCATGAAGTGTCGGGACCGGATGCCATGATCTTAGGTTTTTGTCTTTATATTTTCAGTATATTGGTGAAAATATGCAGTATTTCTCTTTCTCTTTCTGACTTATTTCACTTAGTATAATGACCTTATTCTCTACCGTATTGATATCCAGTTCTTCCAACATTATCTTTCATAGAAACTATCCAGTGAGTACCCAATGAATATTCTTGACTCTTTGATAAATATTAGCTGATTGCATACTTCTGGGCTGCTGATTCTGTTCCATTCATCTTGTGTATCTGTTTTGATGCCAGTACAAAATATTTTGATAATTAAAGCTTTGTAATAAAGTTTGAAATCAGGAATTGTGATGCCTCCAACTTGGTTGTTCTCTCAGGGTTTTTTGTGGTTCCATACAAATTGTAAACTGTTTTTTATATTTTTGTGGGAGATATTATTGAAAGTTTTCTAGGGCTTATATTGAATCTATAGATGTCTTGGGTTGTGTGGATTTTCTAAGAATATTAATTCTTCTAATTTGTGAGTTCAGAATATGTTTCAATTTATTTCTGCCTTCTTCAATTTCTTTTCTTAATGTGTTTTCAGTGTATTGATCTTTTATCTCTTTGTAAATACATTCCTATTATTTTTTATGTTCTTGGATTGGGATTATGTACTCTTTATCTTTTTGATACTTTATTGCTAGTGTATAGAAATGTAACCGATTTTTATATGCTAATTTTGTATCCTGCAATTTCACTGAATTGGTTGATTAATTCTAATAGCATTTGATGGAGTTCCTCACCTAGTGAATACAGAGTTAAGTAGGAATAGTTGATTGCCAAATTTCTAGCTTATCTTTCTGGCTGGGGCATTATTTAGGAGGATTCCTTGGGGCTTTAAGTGACAATCTTGGATCTATTTGAGGGGAGGAGGCAGGTTATTTCTTTCATCTAACCTGATCTCTCATGCTACATCTTGGAGCTCTTGTTCATCTTGTTTTTGAGAATGGAGGAAGGGACAGAGAACACTCTATATCAAAGATCCTGATGGACTTGGAATTTGTTAAAAATGTTAGAAGATGCTCAGGGCCAGAATTTTGTGTTTTGCTTTCTTTTTAATTCCTTTGGTGCTTTAATTCATGTAGTGCATTTTAGTGATTTAAAATAGGATTAGCCTAGAGTGACTTTTTACCTGGGAAATCCCATGGACAGAGGAGCCTGGTAGGCTGCAGTCCATGGGATCACAAAGAGTCGGACATGACTTCACTTTCACTTTTCACTTTCATGCATTGGAGAAGGAAATGGCAACCCACTCCAGTGTTCTTGCCTGGAGAATCCCAGGGATGGGGGAGCCTGGTGGGCTGCCATCTATGGGGTCTCATAGAGTCGGACACGACTGAAGCGACTTAGCAGCAGCAGAGTGATTTCGCACTAAAAGAGTTACCAACCTGTCAGAAGCCTACTCATTTTACCTGCATTTATTTTTCTCCAACGGAAAATCATCTAGTAAACTGTAGGATTTTTTTGTTGTTATTTACTTTTCACTCTTTGCTTTTAGTAACTAAACTCACTATAATGTGCATAACTCAAAGGTCTTTGTTCGTTACTTTTTCAACATTTACTGATTGTCCTGCAGCAAATCATGTAGAGCATGCAGGCTCAGAATCACTTAAAGACATTTAAATGCAATATTTGATCAGTTGAGGTCTGGTGCCATTTTTTTTTTCCCCCAAACATTAGTTCATAGCGGAGGTCAGTATGCAAAAACAGAATTAGTTATGTTTATCAAGGAATCAGCAATCTATAAAACTCTTCAAAATTTACAGGTGATATTTTTCAAATGCATATAATTTTGAGATAATCCTTACCTAGTTCAGTTTTATTCTATTGCGTGTTTCTTAAACTTCAACAAGCATCAGAATCACTTAAGGCATTTACTAATACAGATTACAGTGTCTCACACAAGAGTTTCTGTTTTAGTAGGTCTGACATGATGTGTTGGTATTTTTAAGTTTTAACAAGTTTCCAGAAGATGTTAATGCAATCCCAGCCCAGGATTGCCCTCTGAAAACCAAGGTACAGCATTACTCTAATAAAGTGATGTGAAGGGTTAATGCAACAATCAAAAGTGTTTCCTCAAGAAAGAATTCTTTGATTATTCCAAGAAAACCCTGCCGCCTCTCCCATTAGTTCTGGAGTCAGCACTTACACAGAGCTTTGCAAATTTTTATTTGCTTGTCTGTTTTCCTAACTTGACTTATATTCCTTAAGGACAAGAACTGTGTTTTATTCATGATAATATTTTTAGGATACATTGAATTTCAACACAACATAATGTATAACACATTTATTGATCTATAAAGGAACACAAAATAAGGGCAGATTTTTTTCTAACACTTTGTTTCAGTTCAGTCAGTTCAGTTCAGTGGCTTAGTCGTGTCCGACTCTTTGCGATCCCAAGAATTGCAGGATGCCAGGCCTCCCTGTCTATCATCAACTCCTGGAGTTCACTCAGACTCATGTCCATCGAGTCAGTGATGCCATCCAGCCATCTCATCCTCTGTCATCCCCTTCTCCTCCTGCCCCCAGTCCCTCCCAGCATCAGAGTCTTTTCCAATGAGTCAACTCTTCGCATGAGGTGGCCAAAGTACTGGAGTTTCAGCTTTAGCATCATTCCTTCCAAAAAAATCCCAGGGCTGATCTCCTTCAGAATGGACTTGTTGGATCTCCTTGCAGGCCAAGGGACTCTCAAGAGTCTTCTCCAACACCACAGTTCAAAAGCATCAATTCTTCGGCGGTCAGCTTTCTTCACAGTCCAACTCTCACATCCATACATGACCACTGGAAAAACCATAGCTTTGACTAGACGGACCTTAGTCAGCAAAGTAATGTCTCTGCTGTTGAATATACTATCTAGGTTGATCATAACTTTTCTTCCAAGGAGTAAGCGTTTTTTAATTTCATGGCTGCAATCACCATCTGCAGTGATTTTGGAGCCTCCAAAAATAAAGTCTGACACTGTTTCTACTGTTTCCCAATCTATTTTCCATGAAGTAATGGGACCGGATGCCATGATCTTAGTTTTCTGAATGTTGAGCTCTAAGCCAAATTTTTCACTCTCCTCTTTCACTTTCATCAAGAGGCTTTTTAGTTCCTCTTCACTTTCTGCCATAAGGGTGGTATCTGCATATCTGAAATTATTGATATTTCTCCTAGCAGTCTTGATTCCAGCTTGTGCTTCTTCCAGTCCAGCGTTTCTCATGATGTACTCTGCATAGAAGTTAAATAAGCAGGATGACAATATACAGCCTTGACATACTCCTTTTCCTATTTGGAACCAGTCTGTTGTTCCATGTCCAGTTCTAACTGTTGCTTCCTGACCTGCATATAGGTTTCTCAAGAGGCAGGTCAGGTGGTCTGGTATTCCCATCTCCTTCAGAATTTTCCACAGTTTATTGTTATCCACACAGTCAAAGGTTTTGGCATAGTCAGTAAAGCAGAAATAGATATTTTTCTGGAACTCTCTTGCTTTTTCCATGATCCAGTGGATGTTGGCAATTTGATCTCTGGTTCCTCTGCCTTTTCTAAACCAACTTGGACATCTGGAGGTTTATGGTTCATGTATTGCTGAAGTCTGGCTTGGAGAAATTTGAGCATTACTTTACTAGTGTGTGAGATGAGTGTAACTGTGCGGTAGTTTGAGTGTTCTTTGGCATTGCCTTTCTTTGGGATTGCAAAGAAAACGGACCTTTTCCAGTCCTGTGGCCACTGCTGAGTTTTTCAAATTTGCTGGCATATTGAGTGCAGCACTTTCACAGCATCATCTTTCAGGATTTGAAAGAGCTCAACTGGAATTCCATCACCTCCACTAGCTTTGTTCATAGTGATGCTTTCTAAGGCCCACTTGACTTCACATTCTAGGATGTCTGGCTCTAGATGAGTGATCACACCATCGTGATTATCTGGGTCATGAAGATCTTTTTTGTACAGTTCTTCTGTATATTCTTGCCACCTCTTCTTAATATCTTCTGTTTCTGTTAGGTCCATACCATTTCTGTCCTTTATTGAACCCATCTTTGCATGAAATGTTCCCTTGGTATCTCTAATTTTCTTGAAGAGATCTCTAGCCTTCCCCATTCTGATGTTTTCCTCTATTTCTTTGCATTGATCGCTGAGGAAGGTTTTCTTATCTCTTCTTGCTACTCTTTGGAACTCTGCTTTGAGATGCTTATTATCTTTCCTTTTCTCCTTTGCTTTTCGCCTCTCTTCTTTTCACAGCTATTTGTAAGGCTTCCCCACACAGCCATTTTGCTTTTTTGCATTTCTTTTCCATGGGGATGGTCTTGATCCCTGTCTCCTGTACAATGTCACAAACCTCCGTCCATAGTTCATCAGGCACTCTATCTATCAAATCTAGCCCTTAAATCTATTTCACACTTCCACTGTATAATCATAAGGGATTTGATTTAGGTCATACCTGAATAGTCTAGTGGTTTTCCCTACTTTCTTCAATTTCAGTCTGAATTTGGCAATAAGTTCATGATCTGAGCCACAGTTAGCTCCTGGTCTTGTTTTTGTTGACTGTATAGAGCTTCTCCATCTTTGGCTGCAAAAGATATAATCAGTCTAATTTCGGTGTTGACCATCTGGTGATGTCCATGTGTAGAGTCTTCTCTTGTGTTGTTGGAAGAGGGTGTTTGCTGTGACCAGTGCATTCTCTTGGCAAAACTCTATTAGTCTTTGCCCTGCTTCATTCCGTATTCCAAGGCCAAATTTGCCTGTTACTCCAGGTGTTTCTTGACTTCCTACTTTTGCATTCCAGTCCCTTATAATGAAAAGGACATCTTTTTTAGGTGTTAGTTGTCAAAGGTCTTGTAGGTCTTCATAGAACCATTCAACTTCAGCTTCTTCAGCATTACTGGTTGGGGCATAGACTTGGATTACTGTGATATTGAATGATTTGCCTTGGAAGCAAACAGATAATTCTGTCGTTTTTGAGATTGCATCCAAGTATTTTTGTTGACCATGATGGATACTCTATTTCTTCTGAGGGATTCCTGCCCGCAGTAGTAGATATAATGGTCATCTGAGTTAAATTTACCCATTCCAGTCTATTTTAGTTCTCTGATTCCTAGAATGTCTAAGCCACTAGCGAAGCCCCAAACAATATGTACTCGTTCTTTTAAAAAGAGCTACTATTATATTGCATCCCTTTCAGATGCATCCTTATTTTCCACCTCATAAAATACAGAACAAAATGCCTCATTTTCAGGATCTTTCATAATCCATCCCAACCACACATACGCCTCCTCCCACATTCCATAAAATGTCACAGGAGACTTGTGTGAACTTTCTCACTTTTCCAAGGGCACACGTTTATTTCCTCATCTGTGTCTATGCTTCTTTTGCTCTCCCAGCTCAGAATCCCCTTACCTACTATCTTGGTTTATTTTAATCTCATGGTATTCTGATGTTCTTTTTTGAAAATTTCCCTAATTCCCTGGCTCTCACTGAATTCCTCCTTGTCTGTTGCAGTTTAGAATATTTATCTCTATGCCACATGTTTAGAGATAAATATTCTATAATGTGGAGCTTCCCAGGTGGCACTTATGGTAAAGAACCTGCCTGTCAATGCTGGAGACATAAGTGATGAGGTTCTATCCTTGTCGGGAAGATCCTCTGGAGAAGGAAATGGCAACCCACTCCAGTATTCTTGCCTGGAAAATCCCATGACGGAGGAGCCTGGTGGACTATAATCCATGGGGTTGCAAAGAGTCAGATATGACTGAAGCGACTTACCACACGACACATGTTTAAGCACTGAAGTGTATTTTTAAAATATTGTACCACTACACATAAATTACAGTGATATAATATTTACCAAAAATATTTATTAATCCCTCTAACACCTTTGTTTGCCTCCATTCCAAACAGACATACAAATGGACACACACACTCTCGAAAATTAGACCTTGGACTTTAGAGTCATAGAGAAGTGAGGTGCAGCCAAATACAAGTGAAAACAAATAAAGTACATTTTTATCTTTCTAAGAGAGAAAGTCTACCTTGCCTGGTAAAGCGTAGATTTGGGGAAAAGCCTTTTATAATTTATTTTTCCTATGGCACAGAGCAGAAAAGAAGCAAAACTAAATGCTATTCCCACTGGACTTGGAGAGGAGAGAGAGTCAGAGAGCAGAAGGAGAGAAGCACAGCTTAGAAGGCAAAGCTGAAAGACAGTGTCTGGGGCCTGAGAACCATGGCTCAAAGGACAGAGTGTGGGTGTCACCGAGAGGACAGGCTTGTAGAGGGCAGCCCTAGCACCAGAATCCAGCTCTAGGGGAAGGCTATACCCAAGGATCTCAGTGGACCCAAGTCTATGATCCCCCTGCTCTAAACTCCACAATGTTGTGTAAAGAGTTGCTAAGTATTATATTCATGTCAATGTATGGCAAAAATCACCATTATATTATAAAATAATTATCCTCCAATTAAAATAAATAAATTTTTGAAAGTTGGAAAGTATTTTAAGGTTATCTTAAGGAAAATATTATAAAATATCATAAAGTAAAAATAGCATAAATAAATTCTAACAGCTACTGATGAAGGGTTTATATGAGGGGAAATCCTTATGTAACTTAAAATAATAAGGAAACTTGAAATTAGCTACATTAAGCTTTCAGGAGTAAGATGCAAGGCAGAGTTATAGGAAGTACAGAGTACACATCATTGCACCCCTGAGACAGTACGTTGAAAATCCACCTTGTCTCTGTAGTGATATCTTGAGTAGCCTGATACATGATGGCAAGTCCCCACTACCTTTGTTGCCAAATGTTCTCCAGCTATTTCTGAGAGTGCCCCAGGGTTCTTCTACTTGTATGATGGGTGAAGTCTGCTTCTTTCTGCCTGCTGCCTCCCCAGCTAGTTCTCTCTACAGCTAATGACCTTCCCGATGAGTGTAATTATTCTTTGCTGATGATAGCAGCTGTTGGGGAAGGGACACATCCTCCTCCATCACAGACTCAATGAGGTCTACCTCTGATTCTCTCACAGCGCTGCTGACTTAAGAGGACTTTATTGATATTTAAAGATGGCAGAAAAGAAATAGAGTTCACAATATTGCTGGTCTAACACTCGGTTTCCTTGTTACTCTCCACCCTCTACCCTCCTCCACATGATGCCCACTATCCAAAAATGACTTCTCTCAAGTCGCAGGTGGTTTCTGGCAGATCCTGGAGATGTGTGCTTTCTGATTCATACCTAATAAAAACAGATACCTTCTCTTTCTCAAAACACCACAGTCCTTTGCATTTCTATGATTAGATTTACTCAGATTGTATGTCCTTCTCTGAGCCAAACTCTACAACCCGGAGATTATCATTGATTGATTTAGGCCAGACTTAGAAGCCCATTCCTAAATCAAGAACTTTGACAAAGGGAGGCCACCTTCAGCGTTAAGTCCAATCAGGTCTCATGCCGAGAGGTAGGGAATGATCAAATCCCTTTCATCTACAAGGATGGAGAGAGAATAAAATGGAAGGCAATTTCCCTTACCCCCGCACTTGTCCTGGTGTCTCATTACTGCAAGCCAGCCGATGTCTGGCTCCCTGCCAGCCCCAGACCAGCCTCCGCATTGCCAAAGAGTCACTTCACACTGTCACCACCAAGGCCCAAGCAGTTCATTCTATTTATGGAGTTTAGGCTAATCTGTACTGCTAGCTCCCTGTCTCAGAGAAAAGGAAGATTGTTTAAATGTCAATATAAGGTACTATAAAGTTTTCCAAAGCTTCATGTGAACTTCATGTGTTATTGGAGATATCTCATGTTTTTGGAAGACACTTTATGCACTCTGACAGACTGGTCTCACGATATATCAGAGGTCAATTTATAAAATATGGAGAAGTCACACTATATATCTAGTTGTTTCATTTACATTCAGCTCTATTTTTAGGCTTCTTAGGAGCAAAGTCTCCATCTTACTTTTTTTGTCATGATTAGAGTTTCATGCGGTGGGCTGCCCATCTATGGGGTCGCACAGGGTCGGACACAACTGAAGCAACTTAGCAGCAGCAGCAGCAGAGTTTCATGAAGTTCAACCTAATGTATTTCTTTGTACTAAGCAATAAATATTTGCAAAACATCATGAGCTCTTTGAGGGTAGAAACTATGGGAAACATATATTGGTATTTACAAGGCCAAGAGCAATCCTAGTGAGGTTCCTGGTAGCTGAGATGGTAAAGAATCTGCCTGCAATGCAGGAGACATAGGTTCGATCCCTGACTCAGAAAGATCCCCTGGAGAAGGGAATGGCTACCCAATCCAGTACTCTTGCTTGGAGAATTCCATGGACAGAGGAGCCTGGCAGGCTACAGTCCAATGTGGCTGACTGGAGAAGGGAATGGCAAACCACTTCAGCATTCTAGCCTTGAGAACCCCATGGACAGTATGAAAAGGCAAAACGTATGACACTGAAAGATGAACTTCCGGTCGGTAAGTGCCCAAGATGCTGCTGGAGAAGAGTGGAGAAATAGCTCCAGAAGGAATGAAGAGGCAAGCCAAAGCAGAAAGGACACCCAACTGTGTACATGTCTGGTGGTGAAAGTTAAGTCTGATGCTAATAAAGAACGATATTGCATAGGAACCTGGAATGTTAGATCCATGAATCAAGGCAAATTGGAAGTGGTCAAACAGGAGATGGCAAGAGTGAACATCAACATTCTAAGAATCAGTGAACTAACATGTACCAGAATGGGTGAATTTAATTCAGATAGCCATTATATCTACTACTGTGGGCAAGAATCCCTTAGAAGAACTGAAGTAGCCCTCATAGTCAACAAAAGAGCCCGAAATGCAGCACTTGGGTGCAATCTCAAAAACAACAGAATGATCTCTGTTCCTTTCCAAGGCAAATCATTCAGTATTACAGTAATCCAAATCTATACCCCAACCATTAATGCTGAAGAAGCTGAAGTTGAGTGGTTCTATGAAGACCCACATACCTTCTAGAACTAACACCAAAAACACCCATAAGGGACTGAAACGCAAAAGTAAGAAGTCAAGAGATACCTGGAGTAACAGACAAGTTTGGCCTTGGAGTACAAAAGGAAGCAGGGAAAAGGCTAACAGAGTTTTGCCAAGAGAACACACTGGTCATAGCAAACACCCTCTTCCAACAACACAAGAGAAGAGTCTACGCATGGACATTACCAGATGGTCAATACCAAAATCAGATTATATTCTTTGCAGCCAAAGATGAAGAAGCTCTCTATAGTCAGCAAAAAAAAAAAAAAAAAAAGACTGGAAGCTGACTGTGGCTCAGATTATGAACTCCTTTTGCCAAATTCAAACTTAAATCAAAGAAAGCAGGGGAAACCACTAGGCCATTCTGGTATGACCTAAATCAAATCCCTTATGATTATACAGTGGAAATGACAAATAAATTAAAAGGATTAGATCTGATAAAGTGCCTGAAGAACTATGGGTGGAGGTTCATAACATTTATAGAAGGCAGTGATCAAAAGCACATCTAAGGAAAAAAAAGGCAAAATGGTTGTCAAAGGAGGCCTTAAAAACAGCTGAGAAAGAAGAGAAGCAAAGGCAAAGGGGGAAAGGAAAGATATACCATCTGAATATAGAGTTCCAAAGAATAGCAAGGAGATATAAGAAAGCCTTTTTAAGTGAACAGTGCAAAGAAATAGAGAAAAACAATATAATGGGAAAGACTTGAGGTCTCAAGAAAATTAGACAGTGTATTAAAAAAGCAGAGGCATTCTTCGGCCAACAAAGGTCCATATAATCAAAGCTATGGTTTTTCCAGTAGTCATGTATGGAAGTGAGAGTTGGACCATAAAGAAGGCTGAGCACTGAAGAATTGATGCTTCTGAACTGTGGTGTTGGAGAGACTCTTGAGAGTCTCTTGGACTGCAAGGAGATCCAACCAGTCAGTCCTAAAGGAAATCAAGCCTGAATATTTATTGGAAGGACACGCTGAAGATGAAGCTAAAACTCCAATATTTTGGCCACATGAGCCAATTCATGTGAAAAGACCCTGATGCTGGGAAAGATCGAAGGCAGGAAGACAGGGAATGACAGAGAGGGAAATGGTTGGATGGCATCACTGACTCAAGGGGCAGTAGTTTGAGCTAGTTTGGGGAGATGTTGGATAGGAATGCCTGATGTGCTGCAGTCCATCGGTCACAAAGATTCAGACACGACCGAGTGCTTGAACAAAAGCAACAAGGAAGAGAATATCTGGAAGAGAACCCGCAGTCACACAATGACTGAGTGAGTAAGTGGATGGAAGCCAAGGATAATCACAGATGCCGTATCTTAAATCATTCTAAATAAATGGATATGTTTGATGTATCAAAGTGATTGTGTACAGTTTTCTAGGAGCATATGAAGAGGCCTCATTCCTGCCATTGAGATATTATGAAATAAACCACTGTTTAGGGAATAATACTTCATTAAATCTGCTGCCTGGAAAACTTTAGATGGTTTGGGGGCAGTGTTTATATACATTAGCTATATACATTAGCTCATTCAGTATAGATTTATCTTTGAATATATATTGACTCTTTGAATATATATTTATTCTCTATACTCAGTGTCTCTTCTTTGAAAGAATCATTCCCATTTGGATCAATCATCTTCTGACTGATAGGTATTTCAATAATGTGTCTCTGACAGGCACAATCATTGCCTTTTCTCTTCTCTACTAGATTTATTATATTTCAAGGAAAAGTTGTTTTTTTTTTAACTTAAAATCTTTAATTCTTACATGCGTTCCCAAACATGACCCCCCTCCCACCTCCCTCCCAACAACATCTCTCTGGGTCATCCCCATGCACCAGCCCCAAGCATGCTGCACCCTACGTCAGACATGGACTGGCGATTCAATTCTTACATGATAGTATACATGTTAGAATTCCCATTCTCCCAAATCATCCCACCCTCTCCTCTCCCTCTGAGTCCAAAAGTCCGTTATACACATCTGTGTCTTTTCCTGTCTTGCATACAGGGTTGTCATTGCCATCTTCCTAAATTCCATATATATGTGTTAGTATACTGTATTGGTGTTTTTCTTTCTGGCTTACTTCACTCTGTATAATTGGCTCCAGTTTCATCCATCTCATCAGAACTGATTCAAATGAATTCTTTTAACGGCTGAGTAATACTCCATTGTGTATATGTACCACAGCTTTCTTATCCATTCATCTGCTGATGGACATCTAGGTTGTTTCCATGTCCTGGCTATTATACTCTCAGAAATAAATCACAGCAGGATCCTCTATGATCCACCTCCCAGAATTCTGGAAATAAATGCTATTGTTTTTTAACACACACATCCTCCTCCAAACTGAAAGATTGATCTAAAATTTTATAATGATTGCTAAATAGCTTAAAAGTTATTTCTTTGTGAACGCCAATTAGTCACATGAAATGAATATGCTATTCAAAAAATTTTTTTTAATTTTTATTTTTACTTTATTTTACTTTACAATAGCAAAAATGTCTTATATGTTTATTTATAAAATACTTTGAAATTTATAGAACTCTCACACATATGTTATTTCTTTTAAATATTTTAAAGATTTGCTTATAACAAATCTATTAAAGATTTAAAATATGTTAAAGGTTTCCTTGCAAAAGGTCTCATTTGTCAGAGGATGAAGATCTAACTCATGTGATTCATTTGTCCTACCAGAACACTTATAATTCAGTATTCTCAAAGTCTAGAATATTTTCTAGCATAGACTAAATGGACAATCAGTAAATATTTTAAAAAACGAATTACCAAATTTTACTCACCTAGAATCAGAAGTTATACCCAAACCTGTAAATCTGATATGCATGGTACTGTATCAAACTCACTTCATCGCTCTTGCTTTTTTTAACTTTAGGAGAGGTACATATTCAAAAACGTCTGCTTATGATTAATCATCATTCTAGCTCATTCACTATCTGAACACAGAGTGGAAACATTGATGTGAGGTAAAATAAATTCAGTTCGCTTCAACAGTGTTGAGTGTCTACTATATAAAGGTAATATATTAAGGGCTGAAAAGATAATCATGAGTGGAATGTCTCTGTCCTCAGGAAAATTATAGACTAATAGGGGAGAGAGAAAATGTAAATATAGCTTAGGTAGTAAGTATTATGATCAAAGTGTGTTGAGGGAGCTAAGTTAACAAGTATAGTGAATGGAACCATGTTAATAATGTGACGTGAACAATGATAGGGTGGACTAGATTTCCAATAACAAACAGCACCAAAATCTCAGTGTTTTGCAACAGCAAGCTTTATTTCTTGCTCATGCTGCATGATCAACACAGAAATTGTGAATTCTTCACATCGCTTTCCCTTCAAACTGATGCATCATCCACCACCTTGAACATTATTGGTTGCCTAGGCAGGGAGGGAGTTCTGGAAGCTCTCACACCAGATGTAAATGTAATTTCTGCTCATGAATCTTTGGTCCTGGTCACATGGGCACATCTAAGCACAAGAGGCCAGAACATACAATCCTCTCTTTTGCATGGAAAGCAGAGAACTCTAACCAACCATGCTAATGACTACTTCAAATGCCAAACTAGGGATCAGTGCATTCTAAGTAGTGTTTAATGCCATGAGACGCATGTTCTAATCTTGCATATGACTCAAATAGTTAAATTAGATATACTTTTAAAATATGCTCCTTACTTTTAGCCCCTTAAATTATACCCTCTCTCCCATGTTATATTGACAATAAGAGAAATTTGCAAGCTCTGAGTGATGATAGAGGCCTGAATACGGGAACTGAAGAAACTAGAGATCCCTAATCAGGTACTTCCCCTGACAGGACCGCTGAGTTTACGGTGCCAGCTTCTTGTAGTTGAAAATCCTTTCTACCCACTGCACTAAAGCACTCCAGTTGGTTTTCTGTTCCAAAGCAGCAATAAACAAACAGTGGAGTCCAGTTG